>NC_079149.1:48155370-48778887 GCF_945859685.1 Eupeodes corollae
GCTTACATTTAAAACTCGATGTCCTTTAATCGATGTTTTGATTAGTTCTTCACTTTATATTATTTTATCTGGAGTGTGTTTAATATATGCACAACAAAGACAAAATCGTAAAATCTCGTGATATCTCAATATCTCGTGAATAATAGAAGATATTGACTTCAAATTAATTTCATAAATCTGCTACTAAAATGCTACAAATTTACGAAAATGTTCGAACGACGTAAATGATCCTACGATGGAATTATCACCAATCAATCTAAATGCTCTACGTTCAATCCAAGAGGTTTAAGTAAGTGGTAGGAGCACAATTCCAGTTATGGGAGTTATACTCAAGCTTTGGACGTATATAAGTCTTCTAAATAACAACCAGATCAGAGGGGGAGAAAAACTTCTTGCATCGCTTTAGAAAACCCAAACTTCTTGCGGCATTTTTGGTGACATCGCGTATGTGATCATTCCACAAAAGGTGGTTGGTGAAACACATACCTGGAATATCGAGATGTTCAGTCTCCATGATGCAAGTGCCATCTGGTGTTAATGGCAAGAGGGGTATATCTCGCTTTAAAGATACAAAACAGCATTGGGTTTTCAAAGCATTAAATTCCACGCGGTGTCTTGTTCCAAATTGTACAATGCTGTTTAGATCAGAATTTAATGAACTTATCATATTTGTATATTGCAGTTCCACATTTGAAGGTAAGGGATGTGATTCTGGAAACAAATATGAAAAGCTAAGAGTACTGTCGTCAGAGAAGCAAGGTATTGGATTAGAAGTTGCAGACAGGAGATCGTTAATAAAAATGAATAAGAGTGTTGGAAATAAAACGGAGCCCTGGGGCACATTTATTTTGTAGTTTTCAGACTTAAATCCATCCAATACTACTTGTAGTGAACGACCCGAAATGTAATTACTAATCCAATGAAGCAGGGTTGATGAAAACCAAAAGCACGCGTTTTTGATAAGAGAGCCTGATGCCTTACCCTTTTAAATGCTTTTGAAATATCAAGTGCAATAATATTACTTTCTCCAAAACGAAGTAAGGATTTGCTCCATTGTTCGGTGATATGAACCATGGGATCACCAGTGGACCTATTGCTACGAAAGCCGTATTATCGGTCATTTAGAAGCTTTCGATCTTCGAGATATTTCTTGAGCTGATAATTAATCAACGTTTCCATGACCTTTGAAAGAAGGGATGTAAGTGCAATCCGTTGGTAATTGGACGGTGAAGAAGATTATCCTTTTTTGGGAATAGGCTGGACAAATGCAGTTTTCAATCCGCTCGGAACGAGACCTGAGGAGTAGGACAGATGAAAAAGCTTACGCAGTGGTTTTGCCAGCGTTGAAGAACAGCTCTTCAGAACAATAGCGGGGACCAGCTGATTTATGAATGTTGAGATCTTTCAGAACTCTTGCCACAGTACGAGTGCGAAAAAAGATTGGTGATGGGCGTTGCAGGCCTTCCTGGCTTGCTTGAACTTATTTCGGTTTTCCTCAGTGAGTTGGCTTTAAAACAACGGAAACTTGAATTCTAGACCCTAATAACATCTTTACAGCTCACATCGAATTCCTTAGGTTTGATGCTTTTAACTCTATTCGGGATAAAAGTTTTCATTCCCAGGAGAATCAAACTTGCGATCATATCAGCGCTGGCGTCTACGTCACTATCGAGGAAGCATAGTGACCAGTTAAAGATCCTAAAACAATTGTTGAGACCGTCCCAGTTGGCTTTTTCGTATTGCCAAACGGTTCTCTTATGAGCTCTTTCATTAACTGGAGAGTTCTTACACGAGAAATTTGCTGATATGACACAATGGACAGATGTGCCTAGAGGAGATGGAACACTAATAGGGTACTTGCCAGGGTCAGAGGTTAGAAATCGCCCGTAATAACGAATTCAGTGCGAGGATAGGACGAAAAAATTCTTTGAATGGAGTCAGACAAAGCATCAAATTCACAAGAAGTTAATACCCTGTCTAAATTTGGGCTTCGATAAAGGAAGCAATAGTAAATGATTTGATTATTTATGGGAAATTTAAACCAAATGAAATTAAAAAAAGAATTCGTTCAACAATGATACAATTTCATTTGCATTCAAAAAACCCGTTCAAAGAACATCTCTTGATGTCTTTACTCACTTAAGATGGCGCTAAATTAGGTGGCGCAACAGTCCATAAAGAACCAGGGCAAGTGACTTAAGACTTTCAACCATTCCTGTGTGCGAGTAATGTTGTCAGAGATGGAAGGGAACTAAAGTTTATATGTCGAATCCGAACGGATCATTTTGAGAAAGCACTTTTCATGACAAGAATTACTCTTGCCGGATTTGTCAATTCCTCGCAAGAGGCAGTAACCATGTCTTTAGGAATTGGATATTTACCCATGAAGTGAAAAAACATCTTTTCCCACTTGAAGATTACATTATGAGCATAATATTGATAAATCATACTTGTGTGCATTGAAGTTAAGAGCTACGAGTTCACCACGCAGCTAAGGTCTATGTCACTCTCGGTTGCAAGTTTCATCTATTCTGTATACCATCCCGACCTCTCTCGAATAATTTGAAGTGGTACTATCTTCAGTAACAGGTAATTATCTATACTCATGATTTTGAGCACATAATCAATCTGCATTCGAAGTGTTTGTACAAAGAGTGGCTGCAGTCCCGTTTCTAACATGGGCTTGGACTAATCTACAACCTAACGACTGATTCAGTGTTGAACCAATCCGAACTTTCCAAACTGCTGCAATAATATCCATAAACAGGCTTTGCATTACTCTTCCAAATTTCAACGACATTCCCATACCAAAGAGAATTTTTTCTATGTAACTGACTTATTTCAACAGCTCAAGTTTTTCGATTAGACTTGTTATTGCCGGTTCGAAAAGTGGCTTCCCAACGACAAGTGAGTACAAAGATTTTAAAAAAATCCAACTTCAAGTGAATGGAAAGACTTTAATTGAATGGAAAGCTTTTAAGTGAATGCAAGAAATGCAAGATGACTCAAATGATTGCTGACAAAATATTTGCAGTTTTCTTTAAATCAAATGATGGATTACTTCAAAACTTGAATTTCCAATCTTTATTCAGCATTTACTCAATAACGTTGCTCAAACATCGTCGTAAAGTTTCTTGTCTCACCCTTTCTTGCCTATATTTTAAAGACTATGATTTAGTGAAAAATACAATTGTAATCCTTTCTTTTATCAGCTTAACCGTATTACTCGCACTTCTAATAATACCCTTGAGCCCTACTTGGGTCGTACTGCCAAGTACAGAAATTCATTCTTTAGCCGTACTGTGCGAATGTGTAATATAATTCCATTGTTCAACAATTCAAAACCAATGTACACCAACATCTTATTTCTCCCAATGCTTACAATGTACATATCTCCGGCATATTAAAGGTTTTCAACACCTTTGGAAAGTGTGTTTAATATACAACAAACAAATTGAGCAACCATGAAAATGTAAGTATCGAGTTTAATTTTTTAAGTACGTTCTGAAATGTTGCTCTCGAAATCAATTCAATAAATTTATTGAATGTTGGATCTTAAAGCTTCCTTAAACTGGAGTACAATTTCACTTTGAACCCTTAATTAATGTCATTTTCCAAACACAACAGAATTCAAGTGTTTTCCCACGAATTAATTCACCCAATACAAGTTTTCTCCATTTGAACCCACCCTCATTAAAAATCTCTTTAAAAGTTTTAAAGTCACTTTAAAATTTAATTTGCTTATAAATCAACTGCCCTTAAGTAATATGTAGGCCAAATATTGTTCACAGAAAATTAAGTTATGTTTTCGCAACATATAGAACTTCTCTTTAAAAAAAGAAAAAAGAATTTAATTTCCTTCAAAGAAAATTCCACGAAGTCCACGCTTAAGAAATACAGAAACCGTATTTTAATGTTGTTTTGTCCTTAAATTATTTATGTTCAAGTGAATTCATAGCTTTGAGTTCCAAAAGTAAATGGAAAGTAAATTAATACTTTTTACTTTTTTACCTTGTTTTTTTTTTTTTGTTTTAAGACTGTAAATTTAATGCCCCACTGTAAATGTTGGACTTTTACCCAAAATGAGAAACTTGAAATTGCATTGGGTCGAATAGGAATCGTTGAGTACAAATGTACACATTGTGCAATTGTATGCACACGTTTTTCTTCCCTTCCTTTACTTGGTGGAGGAACTTTTTCGCCGAACTATAGATGGCGCGTTACTCTGCTGCTGGTGGAAAGTTGTTTTGCGATGTGCTCCATAATACGCTCCTTGTCGTGTCGTGAATAATATAAGTAAGGGACGTACATCAACCAAGGAAGGAAGGAAGTCGCGCGAAAAGTTAAGATTTTCTTGGGGTTTACAACGTATTGTAGGTAATAGCTATACCTATAGAGATATCCTTAAGAAAACTTTGACTTTGGTTGGCTCGATACACATTGGGTAAAGTTATTAAATTTATGTTTGTAGGTTCTTTTTTGCTAGACAGGGTGACAGGGTTAGTTCTATAAAAAAGGTGCCAATTTTTAAGTATTTCCATAATAAAGACATTATTTCCAGTTGAACGCATTCAGTGGTACACTGAGGCGTATACTCACTTTTTTATATCGAAATTTAAACAAATTTTTGTATGAATCACGTTATATACTCAAAAGCTCAAAACACCCTTGAGATGCACATTATAGTGCTTGGGTATGAAACTCCAGCTGGAATTGAGTTTGTACAACTTATTATTAGATTTAAGTTTTCAATCAATCACTTTGACACAGATATTTTTTTTAAATAAGTTAAAAAATCATTTTTATTTTTTGTTCATATCAGCTGGACCACCCTTTTAATAAAATATTACTTGCCATGATGATGGACATCTGCGATGTATATACATATATATTTTTCTTTTAAGGAAAAGATTTGCTTTAGCTTCTTTTCTTCGCGTTATCATCCATAGCTAAACTATAACACTGCTGCGCGTTCATTCATTGTGAACAGATGATGGATGTTTGACTTTACCATCAAACTTTTGCAGCTCGTTTACGAAACATCTTAGACAAATTTGTTTTTATTTTTCACTTTTGTGTATATCAAAAATGAAAACAAGTAACGGGCGACCTATGCATTTTCAAAGTAAATATTGGCAAAGAAAATTCATAAAGTTTATGAATCATAAATTATCCAAACATTGAATACAATTTTAACTAAACTTAAATGGATGTATTTTTTGATAACAAAATTCAGGTGTTTCAACTAAGATGAAACTTAAAGATTTTTCATTCGATTTGAACTTAAGAAAATATGACCCAGATAAAACACTATTTTTTTATTTATATATACACCATTATATTACATAAAATAGCTTAATTTCAAGGTCTGTTTATTTCCATGCATATTTAAAATTCTTATTTAATTTGTATAACAAGTTAAACGAACAAAAACCACGTGTGCAAAATAAAGAATGTCATGTTGCCAACAATTTCAACATCGCACAATATCAAGAGTGTTTGCCGTTATGGCCACCAACGTCTTTCTCTTAAAAGAAATGGTGCTCATCACATAATAGAATTTTTATATCACCAATTTTTCGTAAGGAACTACATATTCTTGATGTGTTACTGAAAAAGAATCTCTTTTAGACAGTAAGTTCAAATTCCATTGTTAAAGCAGAATTATTAAAAGGGTAGAATGCAACTGGCTATAGACATATTAACTTGAAACATTGCGATGTTGTTAAAGATTTTATGTCTATCACTTACGAGTATCACTTTCAAAGCGTTTTTATCTTGTTCTTAAGCTTGTAACTACTCAAATATATGAATTTTGTTGGACTAACACACTAACCAAGGGAGGACACACATTAAAGAGGTAATTGTTACCCTTAACATGTTTAAAGTTTTAACACAAAATGAATGGGTAAAAAAGGGAAAGTGCACATTGGTCTTAAACTTTGAACATCAAAATGAGAGGGAAAATAGAGTTAGGTGAATCATTATACATTCTCGATGTGTGGTTTAAAATAGAATCGCTATACTTTATAGAACGTCTAAGATTGAGAACATTCCTCGAAGTGGGAGTATTTGTTTGAGAGCAGGAATAGGAATACATTTATGGTTAAGTTGAATGAATATTTTTTTAAATATCTTCAGACTTAAAATTGGGTTAAATTTCTAGTCATGTTAGTGAGCACCATTGTTGTCTACACGCTGTAATACATACATAGTTTTTGAATCAGTTGAAATTAAACAAATTGTGGTCGATTCATATCGAGTTTTTTTTAAATCTTAATATTATCTTAAAGCTAGACAAAAATTCTTAAAAAGAGTAGCGTAAATTTCAAAAACTTAAAAAATATCTTAGGGCCCTATGCGGGGTGGTCTAAGTTAATCCAATATCTTATAACTACTGCTTTTTGGCCTAAGAACAAGTTTAATGCTAAATAACGAGAACTTAATCTAAAAAAAAGTAAATTTATAAAAATAAACTTGGTATCCTTATCATAGTGTTTTTTTTATTTTATATACAACTTAAAACTAAATAAAAAAAAAACCGGAACACTTTATACTTAAATTATAATAAATAAAATTAAATTATAATATGTAAGCTACTTTAAACTAACCAAAACCGCTAATACTACTTAACATTACTTAAAAACTAGAACAGCCACAGTAAGCCTTTTTTGTGTTTTTTTTGTGCCACCCTGACTGTCCCTAACCTAATCCTTAACCCTTTGTAATCTGGCCACGACTAAACGCCCCAAACAACTTTTAATGATTTGCTCAATTTGAAGCCACCAAAACTAGCCTCACCCTATCTCTTCGGTCACTATCGGAAACAGTCAGTCGAGCTGAACCGAATGCACTCGCCTCCATCCAGTCCGAGGACGTCTCGCCTGTAAAGGAGTCACCTATCTACAGTTTTACGGCTGTCGTGGTAGATCAGCGGAACCGCCTCCCTATCCTGTTTTAGCCCTCGATTGTTTAAATAGAGAAAAGTTTCGGGTGGAATGTTGACACTTAAACAGTAAACCCCAAAAATTAAGCTGGTAGTCGACGACATCGCTCACGCTATGTACGTACCAAGCTTCAACAAGAAATAATCTATTCTTTTTATGTTGGCTCTGTTGTATAGAACTTGATTGGAATAGTAATGTTTGTACTCCGACTCTGGTGTTCTGTGTAGTCCAAGGCAACGTCGCAGATATTGTCTCTCAAACACCCGAATAGTTTCTAAATGAGATGGGGCAACGTTGAACCATACCGGGCACCCATAGGCAATCATCGGCCGGATAAGGGCCATGTAGCAAATCACCTTCACGTAGCTGTCAAGATGGCTGTTAAAAAACAACCGTTTTGTCAGGGCAAAGGCTAGCTCTGGTCAGAGCAGCACTCATATGCCTCTGGAAATACAAGTACTGATCCACTTTTATTCGCCAGTGGATGTCCAGTTAGTCCAACGAACACTAGATTTTTCCAGTTCTTTCTCGTATCCCTTCAGGCTCCATGCAGCAGAGTCCTGAACAGAATAGTTTCGCATTTCTGAAAGTTGATTTTCAACTTCCCGTCATTGCAATATTGCTGAATCTTGCCGAAGTCACCCTGCAAAAGTGTCTTGATAACCTCAATTTTTGGAGTCGTTCTGTACGCAATTAGTTCGTCGGCGTACGCTATTGCCTGAGTCAGGCTTGCTATCAGATCACTGGTGTAAATGGTGAATAAGATCGGCGAGTTAACAGCTCCCTGTTGAAGACCAGATGTTACATTGCCAATTTTGACAATAAACCGTCTGCCATTAATCATGTCATAAGGTATATACAACAGTTGTTTCTTTAACGTTCAAGAGCCGTCAGATAATTTATTCAACTTAAGGTAGTGATACAAGCCTTTGTGATGTAGGGCCACACCCAACACACTCTGCCTTACACTATTCGTTTAAGAACGATGTTAAGGAAATTCCACGAACTTAAAATGTATTATGACGAACGACCACTAAAAGTAAGCCAAAAATAACAAAGAAGGATTGTTTACATACAAAGAGAATCGTTTATTTCATATTGTTGATATATTTATACAAAATATTTTGATAGAGAGAGATAACGTTATTTATTAAAATCTTACAAATATTATGTTAAGTTATTTCGAACTTTAGTTTTGCAGCGTGAATTCTTTAGGGTCATCCTGCATTAACGAACGAGTTTAACAGTAGATGCCCCGACATCGATAAGGAGATGATAAGTGTCAGTTTGATGTTCTTGGATTCTTCCAGGATCTATCGTTATGTAAATATTTGATCGACTGTAAACGTCAATCGTCTTAAGCCATACTGATAAGAGCCTATCAGGTTGTTGACGGCTTTAGAAGTTCCTATATTCTTGTGGCATACAAGATTTTGAATATGATGTTAAGAAGATTTAATGTTTCTTTTTTCAGTATCGGGCAAACAATACTGAAGTTCCGTTCATTTTTGTTCTTGTTCGACCATATTTCACAAATAAGTTGCTTGGATATCCAAAAATTCTCTCAAAGTCCTTCCATATTTTCAGCATTGAATGCGGGTCTACTTTAATGTTTACATTTTGCTCTTTGCAAGCTTGGGTTCGAGGTTTGTGCACATATGAAGTGAGTTTTACCTAGTCACGGAACTTGCGAACTTCATTGCTGCTTCTGAATATCTTAAACGTCTTCGGTCGCACATTTCTAATGCTCTATATTTTTCCTTAGTCGATGTTCCGCTTTTCAATTCTCTTCATGGAGCTCCGCATACAGCGTTGCTCAAATAAATCAATTACTTTTCTACTCAAAATAATCAATCAAATCTTATTGAAACTAAAATTAATCAAGATTGGACAAGACAGATAAAATTAATGAAAACAAAAGGCTGGGATGTGCCCACGCTGATAACTTCCCATCCCGTCTGTCGATTTGTCTTGCTTAAAAGTTTATCTACATTTACTCATATCAATTATTACCAAAATTGCGTTTTATTTTTTGTAGATTTTATTTTTTATGAAAAAACGCACTGTTGAATTTTTGTAGAAAAATTACTGACTATTTTAAACAATATATTCTGTGAAATAAAATAAGTTTGAAGCCAATATTTTTAATTTTTGAAAAGCTATTTAAGTCGAAAGTATATTTTTACCAAGTTTTAGTATTGTTTTTTTTTGAGTTTTTTGTAAAAAAAACTGTCAATTCGATTTTTCTCAAAATTTCCAATAATGCTTAAAACAATATTTCTTATAATCAAAAATTAGTTCGAAGCTATTATCTCAAATTTTTGAAAAGATATTTGAGTCGAAAATCAATTTTTACCAACTTTTATTAATGTTTTTTAGGTTTTTATTTTTTGTAAAAAAACTGTCAATTCGATTTTTCTCAAAATTTTATCAGATGTCAAAAACATTATTTTTCGTTGCAAAATATTTTTTTGGAGATTAAATTATATTTTAGTCGTAAAATTTTTTTTCAGTTCTTTTGATATATAAAAAAACCGTTTAATAGATTTTTTTTCACAACATATACTTCTTTGATATCACGTTACAATATTTTATATAAAATTTAATTCAAGTCTCTAGCTTTTTTGGTTCGTAAGATATTTAGGGTTAACCAAAATTTTCACCTTTTTTTCAAACTGCTATGGTAAAAAAACCACCAATAATTTTCTTGAGAGCCCTTTCGGCATCTTTCTGCCTTATTATCTCTATAACAAAATTCTCTTTTCTTCTTGTTCTTGAGCTATGGACATAGGAAAAAACGGCGCGAACGTACGGACGTACGAACGTACGTACACATGCACGCACAGACATCTTTCTAAAAATCTTTTATTTCGACTCAAGGGACCTTGAAACGTCGAGAAATGTCAAAATTTTCAATTTGACAAATGGGACCCATTACAATAACTTCCTATGGGAAGTTAAAAATTTGCTTGACCTTATGGTTTTCAAATAAAAGTTTTGTTTAAATAACTAGCTTGTTGCTAGCTATTATCACTTGGAAGCTGTCATCTTTTGAAATTTCATAAGCATAAACAATACTATTGTTAAAAAGAGGCTGGGATAACTTCCCATCCCACCTTTCGATTTGTTTTGCTAAAAGGTTTTTAGGTTTTCATGTTTTAAAAAGTTGTCTGTAGAATTATTCTTAAAAATCTTAAAATTACCAATAAAATTTTCCATATAATGAAATAGTTTGATTTCATAAATCTGTTAACGAGGTTTTTAGTCGAAAAACTATTTTTTCTTAAAACTTTTTATTTCTTGGATAAACAAATACAAATTGTATGAATTAAATTAATTTAAAGTCAATATTTTCTATTCTTCACGAGTTATCGAGAACCGAACATTAATTTTTTTTATAAATTTGCGTACTATTTTTGTAAGTTTTATTTTTTTATGAAAAAAAGGATTCTTAGATGTTTATAAAAAAATTAATGAATATCGATAAAATAAGGTTTAAGGTTATATTTTTAATTTTTGAAAAGATATTTGAGTCAAAAATCAACGTTCACCAACTTTAAGTAATGCTTTCTTAAGGTTTAATTTTTTATTTAAACTGTAAACTCGATTTTGCTCAAAATTATTGAATTCTGAAAACAAAATTTTTTAAAAGATAAAATTATTTTAAATCCATTATCCGAAAGTTTTGAAAAGATATTTAAGTTTAAAATCGATTTTTACCAACTTTTGTTACCTTTTTTTATATTTTTAATTTTTTGTAAGAAAACTGTCAGTTTAATTTTTTTTCAAAATGTTAATGAATTAAAAATAAAAATAGGGTTTGAAGCCAAAATCTCAAAGTGTTGAAAAGATATTTGTTGAGATATTTGATTTTTATACATTTTTTTAGGTATTTATTTTTGTGTAAAAAACATGTCAATTTGATTTTTCTCAAAATTTATCTGAATTAAAAATTTATTTTCATTTGTTTTATTAATAAGAAAACAGTTAATTAGATTCTTTCCACAAATATATTTGTTTAGTATCGCGTTACAATATGTAATGTAGTAATAAATTTAATTCAAGTCTCTAGCGTTATTGGTTCGTGAGATATTTACATTCTTAAAACTGTTTTTATCAAAATGAAACCTCTTAGTGAAAAAAACTCTATAGAGCTCGAAACTCTTAGATCAAAAAAACTGAAAAACTATCTTATCTGTCGTTTATTCACGTGCTCAGTCTTTGTTTAACTTTATCTAACCAAATCGTCTTATTTATGGTTTACTCACGTGCTACAAATGCTTATGACCTTTCGTATTCTAATTTTGACTTTCACTTCGACATTTTATCATAAGTCCTCAAGTATCAAGTACCTATGTTACATGGTTGGGAATCAAAAATCTCCCTTACAAACTTATTGCTTTTACCTACTTATGTTATGTACCTTCGTTCATCTCTCGAAAATTTACTAATAATTATAAAACAATATAAAAAAGCCAAGTTTATAAAATGTTTACGTACTCCTTGTCCTTAATGCTTTAAACGTCCACTCCCAAAATCCTAAAATAAACACCTCTCATCTCGTCTTTTGAACAGAAATTAATTTCTTGGCAAAAACTAAGTGGGTTAGGTAAGTAGGTACCCTATTCTACTCTTATACCAAAGTATACCTATTCTATAGTGGAACCTACTTATAGATGCTTCAAATTCTCTTTTAGTATTTAATTATACACCTCCCGTCAAACCTTACGAATGCCAGTTTCGAGTTTGTACAAAATAAAATTCAAATTTACTTAACATCGAATCAACTTACCATCAAAGCAAAAACTCATTATAAGGAAAAGATGAAGAAAAAACAACAACAACAACACCCTATAAAAAAAACTTAAATTACATTCCTGTTTATATGAAACGTTATGCAACGAACTCTTTACTATCCGTTCCATTAAAAGTTCACTGCTCAACAACTATACAGTGTACAGTGCACACCTCTCTGTAACACCCTTCTGGTATACAAGTTACACCATTATATCTGAATGCAATTTTCTTCTGGCCATTATTCTTCCCAAACATAATTTCCAACACCATTCCTCAACGCTGAATGCCGCCGCCGCTCGACGACGACGCTCAATGCTACTGCCGCCATTGCATCGTATAACGAAACTTTAAAGGACCTCTGAAGAAGGATTTCCCAAAACTTTTCAGCCATCAGTATAAGAACTTTTATTCATTTTCCGTTTCTATAACTTATCCATAAGTTCCATATCCACACCCACCCCTACTACACCTTCACCAACATTATGTTTAGGTACAAATATAAGACGTAGATGAGGACTTCTATATTGAGGTATATGTAGGTGTACCGTTCACATGCCATCTGTATGGATTAACTTCACAACTGTAACTGAGATGAGAGTTTCTATTTGTGCAGTGCAAATCGATTTTCTATTACTCGTACAATTGAAGTTTAGAACGGGAACATAATAAAACAAAAACGGAATATAAAAATAAGCCAACGGACGAAATCAACGAAACGAGAAACCAACACAAAATTCCGTCTTTTAAGTTCCAAGGATCCAACACTTCACCAAGTTTATGACGACAATTCCTCCCGGATGCTGATGTTCCTCTAGCTTCATTACTCTTACTGAATCTGAAACTGAAGCTGATGATGGTTTTGGTCTGGTCTGATACCTTATGTTGGAACAATTCTTTCCGTTTATTTTCTTTTGGTGTTGTTTTTGTTTTTGAAGGATCCACCCACGAAGGTTACACAGCGGACGAACGTGCTGGAAATGATTAAAGAAGTATTAACAATAAAAATACTGAGACGAAAAGTGCTCCTCCGAAAAATATATATTTACCAAATCGGAAATGGAAACTCTTCCTAGCCATTTGTCGGCCAGATGTTAATTGGTCAGCGGAGTAAAGGACAAAGAGGGGGATAGCCTTGGTCTTGTGGATACGAGCGAAGCGCCAGTATGTCTGTCTGTCTATTGGTTTTTACTTTTGGGGTGGAGCAATTTTGTAGAATACGGTTTTACTTTTAAATATACGTTTTTTATGTTATTTTGATGGAATTTACGAAAAAAGTTTTTCATCATCGTCGTCATCATTATGATCATCTTCATCATCCCTTCAATTCACTCGCAGCGCAGCTAAGGGCACAGAACAGGGCAAACATTCGCACACAAAAGCAAAGGCAAAAGCAACATCCGGACCGATAGTCCGCAATTAAATTCATTACCACGTACGCACTATGAAAGAGAATCAACTTTTAATCCGATGAAGCGAAAAGCGCTTAAATCGATATAACAACAAGAATATTGGGCAAATGCCGAACATAAACTTACATTTCTTTTTGCAGGGGTGGTTGCAAGGACGAAAATGACAAATTTGGGAACATGGAGGATTGTTTAAATTAAGGGCGCCAAGTTAATCAACCACTCATAGAAGCAACATGGGTATCTGAACGCTTCTCCAAAAAGTGAAAAAAGGGAATGATATTGTCAAGCTCCCAAAAAAAGAGACCTGGTTAGGTGCGAAAACTGGAGAGGTATTTGTTCGTCAAAGTAGTAGAATAGATTTTCTTAGAAGATGTAAGAGAAAACCTCGAAGCAACACTTGACGCTCAATTAACAGTATTCCGCTCTAGATTATCCTGCATTGATTATATGTACTCCTTACGTATCGTCATGAGAAGGCTTTTGACAGCGTCAACAGGGAGTTTATTTGGCTTGATATGCGGAGGAGTAGTATCGTAGATCAAGCGACTTTCGATGGCTCCAACTGTCAAGTATAACACATATGTAGGTTGTCAGAAATGTTTAAAGTTCTAAATGGAGTCAGACAGGGCTGTACACTATCACCAATTCTTTTTATCTTATTGTTGATCAGTGATGTGCTGGTAGCTTATTAACAGGAAACGGAGGAATAAGATGGAATTTGAAAATATACATAAAACATTTAGACTACACAGAAAATGTATGCTTTTTATACCATATGATAATGAATCGCCGTTAAATAACAAGGCTAGAGAACTTAGCAGAAATTGTGGACTAATATCAAAAAGATACAAATTAAGTTTTTTAATACAAATTGCTCAGAAACAAGTAGAAAAAGAAGAGAATTTTCAGTTTCTTAAAAGTTTTCAGTATAGCTGAAAAAGGTACCTAACAAGATACCTTTAGGTGTATCGGGAAATCTAAGGCTAAGGCTGTTTGAGGAAACAATTTTCTCAGCTTGATTATAAGGATACAATTCCTCCACTGAAATATCGAATCAGAGCGGTTGCAGAACCTGAAAAATAACAGCAAAGATTACCAGGAAACTGCAGATTTTAATTAAAAGGTGACCAATCATATATCCAATCAAGAACTATATTATAGGATAACGGGTCAGGAACCAATTGACACTATTATATCAAGACTCAAGTGTCTGTGGATTAGAGATACGCTTCGAAAAGGCAATGAACCAATGAAGTGGAATTTACTTTTACAAGAAAGTGGAAGTGTCGATAAACCAAGACGCACTAGAAATAAAAACAGTTAATGAATAATTGTCGATATTGGGGAAGAGCTGGAGGTAGCTCAAACACATCATAGGAAACTTCATACCACAGCGAGTAGAAGTAGCTGAGGATTTATGTACCGGTATCACCCACAGACTTTATAGGTCTGAGGTCTAAGTATATAAGTAGTTTTACTTGTGAACTTCGGACCCAAGAATAGCACGATATATTTTTGTGTATCTTAAAATCGTGTTTACATAACACGTTTTGAAGTTTTTATAATTGTATTTCGAGGCAGACAAAATTCTGATACATTAAAATGAGTCACCTCAAAAGATTCCAATGATGACACCATAAAAAAGTCTATGTTCTGAAGTACTAATTACTTGCATAGAGAAGCTCAAAGGCAGTCCAGAGGTGTGTGAGACGAGAATGGGGGGCCAGATTAGACAAATTGACAGAAAGTGCTGAGGAAGTTGCAAGAAAAGGTAACGCGGGGATGCTGAACAAAATCACTAAGAATCTTGTAGGCCAAACAAAATATTGTCAACCATCCTGTTCGTGACACGAACGGTAGACTTTAAGTGTCAATAGAAGATCAATTGCAAAGATGGAAGGAGCACTTCTGTACATTGCTGAACGATGATCAGAATACAAATGCAAACGCAAATGCAAATGATCAACTGCCGGACATACGTAGATCTACCAGAAACATTAATATTGACCCCCCGACATGCACGGAAATAATAACCGCGATACATCTTTTAAAAAAACAGCAAAGCAGCTGGGCTGGATGGAATACCTGCCAAATTCATCAAAGCAGACCCCGACTTGGCTTCCGGTATTTTGTTGCCACTTTTTAAGTCTGTTTGGGAAAACGAAACATTTTCCAGGGAATAGAAGGACGGGGTAATCGTCAAGCTACCAATAAAAGGCGATCTTAAGAACTGCAAAAAATGGTCCGGAATCACCATTCTGTCCGTATTTCCAAAGTAAATGGCAACCATCATTCTCTAGAGAATAAAATCTAAGATCAAGTCTACGCTCAAGAGGCATCAAGCGGGATTTCGCAGTGGTCGATCATGCGACCACATTCACACCTTGCGAATAATTCTTGAACAGTCGTCGGAGTACCAATCGCCGCCTTAACTCATGTTCTTAGATTTGAAAAGGCCTTCGATCGCGTTAGTCGTGATGTTATCGGAAGATCGCTTGGTGCTAGAGGCATAACTGATAAAATTGTTTCAATAATAAAAGAGTCTTACAACAACGCAAGGCGAAACATTAAGCCATTTGAACTATGCTGACGACATATGCTTAATGGCAAACAGAAACGGAGACCTGAGCCAAATGTGCCACTCTCTTCAACAAAATGGATAGGTGGCTGGCTTAAAAATTAATACCAGTAAGACTAAGTTAATGCACACTAGCTGAAACCAACAACAACAGGTTATTGTGAGACAAGTGGCAGTAGAAGAGGTCGCCCAGTTCAACTATCTGGGAAGCTATTTGGCACTCGATGGTGGAACGGGCCTGGAACACCAATAGAATAAATGAAGCCCACAGTGCATTCTGAATGCTTCCTAAAGTGTGGAACTCCAGGAAAATAACGCTCCGTACCAAGCTAAAGTTCTTTAAGTCCAACGTAAAATCCGTGCTGCTGTATGGCTGCGAAACGTTCAAGTGCTCTGCTAAAATCTCGAGAAGGTTTTAAACTTTTGCCAACCGCTGTCTACGTTACATCCTGAACATCCGAGGGCCACAAACCATATCTAACGATAAACGTGGCTCAGGACTGGACAAACAAAAGTGGTTGCTGACATTGCGCAGAGAAAGTGGCGCTGGATTGGATATACATTGAGGAAGCCGGACGACAACATAGCAAAGCAGTGCTTTCAATGGAATACTCAAGTTAAAGGCTGAGAAACATGGAGATCATCTGTCATGGAGGAAGCTCGGTTCTAAAACTTCACTAGTCAGAAGAAGAAGATAATCGTATCTTCACTGACTAGATCCTTGAAATGCACCAAAACGATCCGGCTTTTCATCAAAAAAATTATCCTTAAAGACTGTGTCAATAAGAAGTAGTAGCTTTTGGGACTTGGAAAACGGAAGAATGATTGTTGCAAAACCTATTTTATGCGGTTTATAGGCTGGCGTTGAGTTTGGACCTTTCTATATCGCAATAAAATTGATATTTTTTTCCAACAAAACGGTAGCAGTGCTGCGTGTTATTTCTCGAAGAAGTGTTTACAGTTGACAACCGACATTTTGTGATAAAACACCATTAAACTTTTGTTGGTAATCATACAAAATTTCGAGTACATACACATAATGTTATAGTTGGCCATAGAAAATTTCATAAAAGGATATGGTGCTCCAACCGAAGCCAAGACAACTAATTGGGTAATATCGTTATCATAATTACTTCTGTGGAACGCTTTTCTCTTTATATGTTAATAATATAATAGTTGAATTTTGTGAATATTTGTTTGTTGATTTAAAAACCGTATTACCAAGTGCAACAATTTTAAGTTTGTTTTCCAATCTTGAAATAAATCCGTACTTGCAAACCAGATTTAAAACAACCAATTCCGATGCGGCTATGATTGAACCCACTTTACTAAAATAAACCAACATTAAACAACCTAATGGTTTTACTGACCATATTCTTTGTAGAGTAGTAACCTGTGAAGCCCTTTTGCCCAGCTGACTATACTTCAAGGAGGATATATCCTTTTAAGACCAACACATTGAGATATCTTACTGACATTCGATACATCAAGGAGGGATACCAGGATACTCTATATTCAACTCAAACCACCAGCAGCGTCAACAACTTATATATGTAGGTTAGGTACAAAATGGGATTGTTGCGTGTTGGTTTTAGGATTTTCCATATATTCCCTTTTATTGTAGCCCTCACCTTCTATTCCCTAGTTTTTATTATTTTTTTGTATTTCTAAGTACTATCGCCATAAACTTAAACACAACAACAAACAACAGAAATCCTTCTCAAGCCCCCACTATCACGGGACTAGAAAAAAAGAATTAAAAAAAAAACAAAGAGTTGTGGGGAACCGGCAACCATTTAAAGATTACTTTGCCTTGTCTGTCATTTTGGTTTTCACAGCTTAAGCAGCATTTTTTGCTTTGTTGCGGATTTACTCTACGGGCGTGTGTTATTTTTATTTTACAGCCTTAACATGCAACCAACGTGTAGTAACTATTATACTGAAATCATCCAAATGAAAGGACTAACAGGCCACCACATATACGTGCTCGTAAAGAATTTATATTGTACTTCTAGAGGTGGCATATATTGTATAACGGATATATATGTATTTGAAAACATTTATCACGGAAAGTCCTTTTGAGTTTTTGGCGTTATAATTTACTGGCTCTGGATCTGGTTCTGGTTCTGGCTCTGGCGGCATGGTTCCTTTCTTTATTCTTCCATTAATGTAATTCAAGCATGCAATAAGGGTTTTCATTTTGCTTTAGCTTAAGCTTAACTATGCCCTGTGCCTGTGCGGGTGCGGTTGTGGGTGATAGCTGCGTTTAAACTTGTATAAAAGCCAAAGCCAAAATGTTTCAATCTCGAATACAAGATTAGATACAGAAATCAAAGGCATATCATGTGTGGTCGACAACGACAAGTCATGTGGAGCTGTTTTACTTTAAGTTCATTTCTTTTCTAATGTCATTTCACCCCATGACGTTCTTATCTTAAATTCTTTTAATGTTTGTTGCTACAATATACGAAGAATAATAGAATGGGAATTAAGGATATACGCAGATTGTAAACGGTTTATAGTAGAAGTATAAGGACAAAGGAATAATTCTGATGTAAGGTGGTCTTTGCTCTAGTTTGTTTAAAGATTTATTTTATGGTAATGGCGGATGGCGGCGGGGATTATTTCGACATGACTGTATCGCTTGCTGACAACATTCGGAAATATATATCAAGTGATTAAGTGGGCCATGATTCTTTTTGAAATTACATTTAAATCCTTTTCCCATACCAAATAATACTCGTATGTACCTATGTATGTTTTGGAATAATGTAAATAGTATAATTTTAAATCAGCTGGAGACTTTCTGTAAGTTGCTAATTTCATAAATATTCATAGCGAAATTTAATGGATATTTGTTGTTAGACCCGCATTGATTCGATGGTTAAAATTAAGCTTAAGGTTTAAAGGCTTATTTTTACATTTATCTTTAAAATTTTAATAACTAGTTTGTATGTGTGAAGATAATGTAAGAAAATAGTATTGTTTCAATCTTAAACTTTGAATAAAATAATTTTACTTTAATTTTTAACTATTTCGAAATGTGCAGGTTTTTTAAAGTACGGGTATTTTAATGAAATTAACTGGTGAAATAGTAGTACCCGTGGCATGATGGTTAGTGCATTGTACTATCATGCAAGGGGTCTAGGGTTCAATCCCAGCCTGTGCCACCTTAATTTAAAAAAAAATGAATTTTCAAGGGGACTACCTCTTGCGAGGAATTGACAAATCCTTCAAGAGTAATTCTTGTCATGAAAAAGTTCTTTCTCAAACTAGCCGTTCGGATTCGGCCTTAAATTGTAGTTCCTTTCCATTCCTGACAACAGTACTCGCACACAGGAATGGTTGAGAGATGTAAGTCACTAGGCCCTGGTTCACAACGGACTGTTGCGCCACCCCATTTAATTTTTGAACTGGTGAAATAAAAAAAAATGACCCTTGTGACCCATAGTGGTAACTGCCTTACCCTTAAACAATGAAACTAGCGTCTAGAGTCTTGATCTCAAGATAAGATATTATCTACGAACCAAATAAAAATTCCTTATCCAAAAAAAAGAACTAATATCAAAAATGCGTTCATTTGGTTTTGATGAATCCTTTCTTCGTTGGGTTAGAAATTAAATTTCAGACCGTTCAATTTAAATAGTAATGGAGGAGTTCAAATCTAACCCATTAAATTGTTTCGCTGATGACAGTACCCTTAGCTTTTCATATTCGTTTTTAGGTTTTCATCCTTGTTCTTCGGATGTGGACTACCAACGGCAGCGTATGACAAGTTCATTAAATTCTGATGTTGACAGCATTGTACAATGGGGAATCAAACACCGTGTAGAATTTAATGCTTTGAAAACTCAATGCTGTCTACTGTCGCAAAAACGTAACCCTCCCCCAATGCCACTATCCATGGGTTGTACTTGCATCGAGGAGACTGAACAGATATTAGTCCGAGGTATGTGCATTACAAACCGCTTGTTGTGGAGTGATCACATATTTGATATTGCCAAAAAAGCTGCTAAGTGTTTAGGTTTTCTCCAACGATGCAAGAAGTTTTGTACCCCTTCTTATCTGGCTATAATTTATAAAGCCTATATTCATCCAAAACTTGATTACAATTCTCATATTTGGGCAGGTGCTCCTTTAACCCACTTGAGTGTTTTGGACAGAATATAAAAGAGAGTTCTTAAAATGATAGGTGACCGTTGTCTTACTGAAACTTTTGCATCTCTCAAGCACCGTTGCGTTGTAAGGTTTCATGTCTCTCATTATTTTATAGCTACTTCCATAAGCAATGTCTTAATAAAAAAGCCAGTTGCATTCCTACCCTCAAACAATTCAACCGTAATAATCGTTCCTTTAAGAATACTCATCAGTTTACCAGCTCATCTGTTTGAGCCCAATTTCGGTCGTACTGTAAAGTACATAGATTCTGTTTTAAGTCGCACAACACGAATGTGGAATGCTTAACCAGACCCAATATTTCAAACATATTACAATGTGCAGGCATTCAAAACCAATGTGCATCGGTATGTCCTTTCAAATCCTATCCTCCCTTCCTCATTACTCGAACTGTAAAATAATTATAAGGGTATTCATATCCCATATAAAATAAAAAACTAAAAAAATTTAACGAAACAATAGCTAAAGGTACGAAAAGGTGAACGAAATCACTACTTAGGAGACAACAAAACAGATTATCATTTAAAACAAAAATGCAAACAAAATTACAAATAGAAAAGATTTATACGAAAATACCAATGAGTTCTTTGAAAAACTTTTCTCCTCAACCAAAAACATAATTATCGATCTCCCCTAAACATATACTTGCATGAAAGAAAGTATTAAAAGGACCATTGACGATAATCATAGAAATGATAGTCTACGGAATAGAATAAGAAATCTACAAAAAACCGAGAGAAACAAGCATAATACTTATAGATAAATAAAATGAAAACCATACAATTTAACTGCAGGTCCAATAAATATTTCGAAAATTTATAAGTTGTTTTCAAAAACACTATACAAAAACATCTAAGAAGATTTCAAAAAAAAACAACAACATGCTGGATTCAGAACATCCACCTACAAATAATAGAAAAGTACAATGAAATTCGATAAACAATATACTTTTAATTTAAAAACTTCAGCAAAGCATTTGACTCTGTTGAACACAATACAATGTGAACATCCATTACAAACGAAATTATGAATCCAAACGTTATTAAGACTATCAAAAACATATGAATAAAAAAAAGAGGCTGGGATACATTGATAACTTACCCTCCCATCTGTCAATTTGTCTTGCTTAAAAGGTTTGTATGTTTTCGTGTTTTGTTAAAAAAGTTGTCAGTTAAATAATTAAAAAAAAAATTACCGACAACATTTTGGAAAAGATGAAATAGTTTTATTTCAAAGTCTATTAGGGATTTTTAGTCAAAAACCAATTTTTACCAATTTTAGTAGGATTTCTTAAAACTTTTTATTTTTTATATAAACAAATTCATACAATTTGTTTGAATGAAATTAATTTGAAGTCAATGTCTTCTATTATTCACGAAATATCGAAAACCGAACATCAATTTTTACCAATTTTGCGTACTATTTTTCGAATATTTTATTTTCTTATAAAAAAAAAACTGACTTTTGGGTTTTTATAAGAAATTGAATGTCGAAAACAATATTTTCTGTGAGATAAAAATATTTTGAAGCATGGCATTTGAATCGAAATTAAATTTTTACCAAGTTTTAGTATTGTTTTTTTAGGTTTTTATTTTTTGGAAAAAAAACAATGACAATTTTTTTTCAGTTCCTTTGATTTATAAAAAACCGTTAATTTTGTTGGTATCACGTTATCGTAAGACATTTAGGGTTAACCAAAACTTTCACGTTTTTTTCTTGCGGCATATACAACAAGGTACATATATGGCAAGTTCTTCATTCGTGCAAAATTTCGAACTCGAGATGTTAATCAAACATGATATTACGATAGTAGAGAAGGCGAAAAAAGTGGGTCCCGCGATCCCGTCCGGTCTGTTTTGTCTGTCTGTCCACGCTCCTACAGCCTAAACCATTGATCAAACTTGGAAGTTAATGTTTTGAGCAGATTCGCTTTAGTCATTTTTTTCATTTTTTTTCAAAGATCAAAACTAACAATTTTTTTTTAAGTTTCTCTAAAATTTTATTTTTTAACTTGGGTCCTTTAAATAAGGAAAACATATCTTTAAATTGCTCAAGGTACCGCTCATAGAACCATTATTTTGTTTTTTAATTTTGTCAGCAACTTATGAACTGATTTCAATAATTTTTTTTTGAATAAGCTCTTATATTGTCTTAAAAAGATTAGATTAACAAAAGTGCAATTTTGTATTGTTTGATTTTAAAAAAATATTGATTTTTTTTTTTCAAAATTATATATGTATCTCAAAAACGGGTCAACATTTTTTTACGAAATTCAAATGTAGAGCGTATATTTACACTCACTCAACAACTGCATGCCAAAAATATTTTTAGAACAAAATTTAAAAATTTTATATATAAACATTTTATTTAAAAAAAAATCACTCTAAAGATTTTCAAATTTTTTTTTGAAAAATCAAAGGTTTATTGGTTTTTAAAATAGCATTTAAAATTTTGAAAACAAACTTTTTTTTTCAGGTAAAATTTTGAATCTAAAACAGTTTTTTTTTATTATTTTAACTGTGCATGAACCCGAAAGAGCGCATTATTTTGATAAAATTTTAATTACATTCCTATCTTTTATCCAAATTAATGAATTTTGTACATATTTATGTATTTTTATAACTATAGCTTTTGTAAATACCAACGATGGCCATGTAGCGCCACTGCATCGGATTAATGAATATGATTTATTTAATCTAGATTCTACTTTAAAGTGTCGATCAAGAAGTATTATCTTGGTACTTTAGTATACACTCCGTTCCACTTGAATAGAAACAAACTTTTTTTTTACTATCAGACTGTGCAGCGCTTTGGTAAAATAATTATCTTCCCTATTTTGCTGGCTGCTTTTGGGAATGGAAATAATATTTTTCTCTCGCTCTCGCTGAATTTCTCCACTTTCAATACTAACGCCAACGACTCGGCATCTGTTCACCCTAAAACTTGCTGCTCATGAGAGTACTATGGTTTTCAAATACAAATATCGAGCGGTTTTTTTGACCAATCAAATGGTATTTATGTCTTTGAAGACAAACTTATTTAACAGGTATATTTTTAATCTTACATAGGTACTTATTTTAACAGACTCTTTGCATACAGGAGCAAGTTCGTGCGACCCAGTCGCAAGAGCTAGAGCCGTTTCTGCATTATTGTCTGTATAACAAATTTTATTTGAAGTCGATATCTTTTCTGGTTCTTGAGCTATGGACGACAAAAAATTGTCGCGAACGTACGAACGTACGCACACACGCACGCACAGATATCTTTCTAAAAATCTTTTATTTCAACACTAATGACCCTGAAACTTCGATAAATGTCACAATTTCCAATTCGACAAATCGGACCAATTACAATAATAAAAAAAATACCTACAAATGTCATTCATAGGGTTTTTAAATTAGAGCGGGTAGAATTTGGCACCCCGTGGTTCCATTTTGTTTTGGTGACATCTGTCAAATATTTTGATTATTAATCAGTTGCTTATGCCAAATTATCATGGTACGTTACACGATTGAACAGCACATTCAAATGAACAAACTTTATTATCGAAGTGACTCTTCCTTAACGCAAAGATTTCAACTTGGCGAATTTTAATTCAAACGCCGCAATTGACATAAACATCATCTACCCGCCCTTATTGAAATCACAAGTGAAATAATTTAAGAATTTGACTAAATATGAACAACCATATTATGGCATGAAAAACGTTTCAATACATTTTTCTCCGTTCTCAAGATATTTAAGTCGAAAATTTGAACAAACAAAAATCTATTAATCGCATTTTTCTAAAATTTCGACCGCACTTATTAAGCAAACGACATTATTCGTAGTTAAATACAATTGGATGTCAAAATTGTTTCCTTCGTTAAATACTTGTGGTGTAATTTTTTTTTTTGTAAAAAGTGTTAAATTATTTTTGTTCTTCCCGTTTTCTTTTAAAACATAATGTAGAATGGTATGGGTACTTCTGAGATCTTATCTATTTACTAACTTCGTTAGTATCATTGTTGTTAAGATTGTGTACTGACTAATTTTACATATACGCCAACTATTATTTATATACATCATTTATCGCATTTTGAATTCTTGAATATTGCAATAACAGAGCATATTAAGTCATTCCACATTCACAAAGTACGGCTAAAGAGCAAGTCTATAATCAAAAAAAAAGGTGATCAAAGAAACTTTACGACACTATTTGAATGGCGTAATTGAGTTAATGATGTTATTGGTACTAATATTCTAAAAAGCTCTTCTTTTAATTATTTCCATAAGAATTAAGTAATTTTGTAAAGCACAAGATGGGAGCTTTTCTCAAGTTTTGGGGGTATAGAGGTTTTTGAAAATTGTAGCCAGATTACAAGGAAACACAAATTTTGAGAGTTTTCTCAGAAAACGCTATTCGAGTTGCGTAGTTGAGTTAATGATGTTATTGCCACTAATATCTTAAAAGCAATTTTTTGAATAATTTTCACAAGAATTAAGTAAGTTTGTAAGGCGCAAAGGAATGGGAGCTTTACTTACTTACAGATCAGAAAGAGAGACAAATTTTGTGCATTGTTTTAGAAAACGAAAACACTTGCGGCATTCAAGTCGTTCCTGACATGACTCGGCCACAGGAATGCTTGAGAAATGTAAGTCACTAGGCCTTAGTTCACAACGGGCTGTATTACCTAATTGTATTTTAAAAGCACCCACTTGTGATACAAATTTAATTGCGTTTTTAAGTTAGAACTTTGTCATTAAGTGTCAAAACAGAATCATTCAAATGGCGGCCTCGAAAGTATTTGAATTATGTTATTGTTTTAGGATATCTCAAACCACTTATACTAAGGTTTTCTGCTTAATCTTTGGCACAACTTAATAATGTTTTTTTCTTATTGCGTTTAGAATTCAGGAAATGTATGCATAAACACGGGGCTTTAACGTGACTCTCGAAAAAAAAGTACCTGAACTTGTTAGAAGCACATATCATCTGAGCTATGATATTTAACTACACTGGCGGCTAAAAAGGTGAACTGTGAAAAGTTAACCTGATATGAACGCAATTGAATATCAATACACTTGAACTTGCAGTAGATATATAAATTCGGCGAAGCTAACTTTACGTCATCAGTAAAACGTGGCTACGTTTTAATTTACTTCTTTTGCTTCAAGTTTTAGTACTTTAATCGTATTTTTAAATTGTTAAGCAAATTTTAAATTACAGCTCATTTGAAGTGGTGTCAAATGCCAGTAGTACCTTGAAACCATGAAATAAATGACCACTCATAGGATTTTAATATAAGGGGTGATTTTTTAGCTATTATCCTTTTAGCAACACTGGTTTACTCAGCTGACATACGTTTCGTGTTTTGTGTCTCTGTCAAACATCTTCAGTTTGCTCTACAATGTATCCATAAACCGTCTTACAAACGAACAATGCTTGCAAATTATTATCTGTTAAGAAAGTTCATCTCTCGATTCTTCCATTTTATGGTCAGTTTAAACGACCCACTGAAGTGGCTATTCGGGCTATTGTGACTAAATTTCGCACCAAATTTACATTTTTGGACATTAAATCACCAAAACGTTAATGTAGAGTGCGACGAACTGAAAAAAATACCGCAGCTGTATCAGCCAGAGTTAATGATGACCAACAATTATGTATTCGTCGCCGTTCGAAGCAATTGGGCCTCTGTTACTTAACAACGTGGAGAATGATTTTGAGTTGAAGCCGAACGACCTACTGCAACGTAAGATTTTTGATCAATGAGCTCTTGGTAAGGTTGGCCGAAGATCAACTTTTTTACCGAAAAAATGTGTTCAGCGACGAAGCTCATTTTTGGCGCAATGGGTACGTAAATAAGCAGAATTGTCGATTTTGGAGTGAATATCAGCCAGAAGCATTGCTAAAGCTACCAATGCATTTATGATGCTATTGGCATCATTGGACCGTACTTCTTCAAAGATGATGCTAATCGTACCGTAAGTTTGAATGACGAGCGCTAAAATGAGATTATATCCAACTTTTTTTTTGCCCCAAATGCATTACATGTGGTTTCAACCAGATGGTTTCACATGCCACACAGCACACGCAACAATGGAATTATTGAGAGGCGAGTTCGGTGAACATTTTAATTCACGATCAGAACCGGTCAACTGGCCGCCTAGATCATGCGCTTTAACGCCTTTAAACTATTTTTGTGGGTCTATGTTAAAGCTCATGTCTATACAGACAAATCCCCTTTAATCAATGCATTGTAAGACAACATTGAAGCATTTATTCGTGAGATACCGGCCGAAATGTTGGAAAGAGTATGCCAAAGAGTATGACTAAGCGGATGGATCATTTAAGGCACTATCGATTCAAATTGAATGTGTGTTTTTTTTTTTTAAACTTTCCTATAGTTTTTAAAAAATCACCTTTTATATGAAAATCCCGTTTAACAAACCATTACCATTTCAGTATAGAAATATTTTGTATTCAGTTGGTACAAAATAAAAAAACATGAAGTTTAAAATAAACATTTCGATAATTAAAAATAAAGAATGGAAGAGCTTAACTCTTATTCGTATGAAAATGCTCTCTGCAAAATCTTATAAGTCGGATAAACTTTATTCAGCTTTTTTTTTAAGATTCTTTGGATAAGCACTTACAATATTTTTGTGTTCTTGGAATTGTCCAGGGAACAAAAAAGGAAGAAAAATAAAATGTAGTTTGTGTACTTGATTCATTTAATCCTACCTGTACACATGTGATTTTTTTAGGTCTTCATTTTAATCATCCCGTTTAGATTTCTTGGAATCTTTACTCATGGCATTTCCTGTTGGGATTATATACTCTCATATATTTATTGAAAAAAAAAACATACAAAAATCAATCCATTATCCCTCAAAAAATATATACATTACAATATTTTCGAAGATAGTTCTCTTAGAAGTTTGAAGTATTTACTTAGGTATGTGATTGCAATGTATTTTTTAGGTGGAAACCATGATATTCTAATTTTGCTTATTTTTAAAGAATTTTGAAATATTTTAAATCAATTAAATCAGTAGTTATTATTACTCTCCCAAATTAATATGGTACACTTAGACGTATACGCAATTTTATTTTTATTATTTCTTAGGTGTAACTTAGAAAATTCATGCTTAAACATTAAATAATAAGGTACATTGATATTTTAAGTCTTAAAATTGAGTTTAACTTTGATTTCATGTAAAAATGCTCCAATTATCCGGCCCGGAAAGTCTTCGAATCCACACCCACAGGACAGCGCAGTAGAGGAAGACAGCGGACAAGGTGGCGCGCACAAGTGGAAGGTGACCTCACCCAACTTGGAGCGCGAAGCTGGAGACATCTAGCTAGGGACCGAGCTAGATGGAGAAGTTTGTTGGGTGAGGCCCTAGTTCACACAGGACTGTAGCGCCACCTTAAGTAAGTAAGTCATGTAAAAATATCTTTTTCAACTTCTGAGCTTTTTGAAAAGTGGTTAAACCTGCTTGTGAAGTTTTTGTTTAGAGATCTCAAAAATAAACATAAACATGAAGAGGTAAACAAAGTTTTGAAATAAAATCCCCAAAGTTCCTTAAAACGAAACAAATAAATTCTTGAAATTAAATATTTCAGACATAAGATTATGTGTAGCACCAAATAAAAAATGTTCACCTACCACTAACCAAGCTAAAAAGATCCACAAAAAGTTCCACTAAATTATTGCCTACAGTGTCACCATCGCCACCGTAGTAATCGTCCGCGTTAGCGTCTTTCTCGTCCTTGTCCTCAAAAGTACATAAGGATGTCCTCTGTTCCTGATAATCCTTTCGGTAATTCATATTTATAGAGAACAGAAAATGTTTTTTTTTGGAAAATAACTCAACTCTATTAAAAGTTTGGAAATTAATTATTTACGGTTATTCGGTTATCTTGATGGTGGTGATTGCTTAATCAGTAATCCAAAAAGTAATTTTCATCAAATTCAAACTCAACACGAGTTTTCTCTTTCTCTCAATAGAAAACCCTCAAAAACAAACAAAACCGTTAATAGAAGTACCGAATATTTGAAATTTTCCAGCATAGTTGGCAACAAGAGTGCTTGAAATACCTAAGCAACCCATTTGGAAAACACAAATCGAAGTTTATTTAGGCGTTGCGTGGCGTAACGTTGCGTTGCTGCGAATTACTTGCCGTGTGAGGTATCTAATCGAGAAATACCAATTCCTCGCTCTACACTATAGAAAACCACTGGACGCACAGGGACACAGATTCAGATCAATTTCAATAGACAGGATAATTGAACTGAAATTTAATCCCATTTTCAAGAGCAGACTCTTGGATGGAATATCTACAGTGAATGAGTATGGGTGGCGATGGGTGAATTGACATTTTTAGCAGTTATTTTTTGGCCACACTCTGACCACCTGGGTCACCTGAAATGCGGATTGGGTTTCTAGTTAGTACAAACATATACACACAATTTGGAAATTTAAAATTTTAATTTGTTTTATGAATTAGTTAATGAAAACCAGACCAAGGGTATAGAATGACACTAACTGCTGCATCCATGATATAGTAGTCAACAATCACAAAAAACTTGGCTCAAAATTAAGAATTCGTATATTCTTATTCAAAGCCTGGTTATTTCAGTGCGGAGTTAAAGTTAACTCTGAGGTAAATATCTAATTTTTTGTAGACAACGTTTTATAAACTGTAAATATACAATTAATTGTTTTCTATGTTTTTCTACTGTTATACCAAATAACGTTGAAATCTTGGAAATAGTGCAAGAAGTATGAAAGTTTCTTAAGTCGAATGAGTTTTTGTTGTGAATTAATTGTCTCGCTTATTCTGGTCATTCTATGTTTTTTATAATTCTTTTTATTTTCTGTTTGCTGTTTCCAATAATTTCGATGTTTTTCTACTGTAGCTTTGTTTGTTGGATATTAACTTTAAAAATACACCATTTCCACGAAAGATGGGAGTCGAATGCATTTTTAGAAGTAATTAGTTTTCGCAATTTGGAGCTGTTCGTTTCTTATTTTCTTTGTTTCTATGTTCAATATTTCCCATGCGTTCTATGTTTTTATATTATTATTGCTTTGTTTACTGAATAACAATTTAGAAAATAAGAATTCTTCCAAAAGGAATGAGATTTTATTGAACAAAACAAGTTTTTACAGTGACTTAGTAGTCATGATTTTGATCTAGTCGTTCTATGTTTTCTCTATTTTTTTATTTTCTGTAATTTTTTCTATATTTACTTAAATAGAATACCACTTTCAAAATAGATAAGTCTTTCTTCGGTCAATTGATTTCTCATTGCGAATTAATTGTCAAAATTTTGAGTTGGTATTTCTATGTTTTATGTAATTTTTTTGTTTTCTGTTTTCTTCCAATATTTTCTATGTTTTCTATTGAAACTTCATAAATAACAACTCCAAAAAGTACACCATTTACAAAGGGAATATGCGTTTTTATAGTGGATAAATTGTTTAGATTTTTGATCTACGTTTTTATATTTTGTTTTTATTATATTCTTGGTAATTCCAATATTTTCTATGTTTTTCTGCTGTATATTTGTTCCCAGGCTGCCTACTTTTAAAAGTACACAATTACTTTCTAAGTCCAAAGAAGTAGCGATTTGCAAGAGTTATTCTTCGTTTGATTTCAGCCAGGTGTTATTGTCTGTATTAAAAGCGGTGCCTAGGTAGACAAAGTCCTTAATTACTTCGAAGTTATAGCTGTCCATGGTGACGTTTTGTCCAAAACATCGTTGTTCAGTGTACTTTTTTGTTTTGATGACGGCGTATACTTGGTCATGCCCTGATTGACCACTAAACCCATCTTCGACGCGTTCGTCCCAATTATGTCAATATCATCTGCGTATCCGAGTAATTGGATGGACCTTTGAAAGATAGTGCCTCTAGTGTTGGCGGTTAAAAAAGTCGCATGACAGTGCATCGCCTTGTCTTAAACCTTTTTTGACATCAAATGCATCGTGCATTTTCCATCGTCATTCTGCACAAACGGATAAGTTTGACAGGGATGCCAAAACTAGACATTGCTCGGTAGAGCTCTTCCCTATAGATGCTGTCATACGCGGCTTTAAAATCGATAAAGAGATGGTGGGTATCGATTTGAAGCTACTGGGTTTTTTCCAAGATCTGCCGTAGTTTGAATATTTGGTTGAATTGACTTTCCTGGTCTGAAGCCACACTGATAAGGACCAATCAGGTTGTTGACGAACGACTTCAGAGGTTCACATAAAACGGTAGAGAGGATCTTATACGCAATGTTAAGGAGACTGATGCCTCTGTAGTTGGCGCAATTAAGTGAATCTTCTTTCTTATGTATGAGGCATACTATGCTAAGATTCCACTCATCGGGCATGCTTTCTTCCGACCGTCTAACGTCGAATCTTCTCACAGTACTTCCTTGTTTTGGCTTGGATCAGGATATCCGTAGCCGTACCTTGGCTACAACGAGGTAGTGGTTCGAGTCAATGTTGGTCTCTCGGAATGTTCGGATATCATGTATACTGGAGAAGTGTCGTGCGTCGATCGTAATGTGGTCAATCTGGTTGAAGGTTGATTGATCAGGAGATTTCAATGTCCCCTTGTGGATATTGAGATGTGTGAACTGCGTACTAGCTACAGAACATCTCGCCCCGCAGGGAAATCGATCAGCCTGAATCCGTTGTCGGATGTGGTGTCATGCAGGCTTTATTTCCCGATCGTGCCACCAAAGATGTCTTCTCTTCCTAGATTGGCATTCAAATCTAATAAGACAATTTTAATGTCATAGATAGGGCACTGCTCATATGTCTTGTCCAAGAGCTCGAAGAATATGTCTTTGTTGTCTTCATCTTTCTCCTCTGTTGGGGCATGCGCGAATATTAGGCTTATGTTGGCGAATTTAGTCTTGATCCGGATTGTCATGATGCGCTCGCTCACACTCTTGAAACTCAAGACTTCTTGGATGGCGGTAATATCTGCTTTGCAGCAGTTTAGGGCTTTCGCTAATTGTTCGGCTGAACGTGGTCTGTTAAGGGACCTAACATTCCACGTACAGATCCAAAATTCTTTGTCCTTTTTTCGTTTGCGTGGGTTGTCAACAGTAAATCCATGCGTATCCGATGCTTGTAAGCGCTTCGCAACTATGAGGCTTTTACGTGGCCAGAAAGTCACCCTGTCGGCACAAACCCCAACCTGGAGGGCCAGACCCTAAGTATAATTCCAAAGATGGGGCGCCGGATAAACCGCTCCTTACAGGCCTGGGCTCCGAATATGTCGAAGAAGCCCTATAAGGTGTTCACTTAGTAGTTCAACCTTACTGGAACTGTAGACGCCACCGTTGATTCCATCGCGAGAATTCGTCCGCTGCCGCCTGGATAAGGAGAGGTGCCTTAGTGGAAACACCTCTCCCCCTCTCTCGTATGCTGCCCCAACAACTTTCCACTGGGGTTGGAACCCAATCTCCAGTTCAGGTACTAGGCACCCGATGTTCATCAGGGGTAGGTGAGAGTAGGAGTTGATAAATAGAAGTGGGTTTTGGGAAAAACCTAGGGACGCTTGTGTCCTCTTGAATGCACATGTCTACCATTTGTACATCTTATCGGGAATCAGCTGCAACAAATTTGAGCTGGTCGTTCTATATTTTTCGGTTTATATCGTTTAATAGTTTGTTAAATGTTTTTCATGTTTTCCATGTTTTTTTTATTAAAGCATTGATTACTAAATTGAGAAAAATAAGACTTTTACGAGTCGAATTGGGTTTTGTGGTGAATTAATTGTACAAATTTTGAGCTGGTATGTATATATTCTATATTCTATATTTTCCTTATACAATTTCGAATGTTTTCTATGTTTTTAAGTGTAACTTTGTTTCAATTTTAAAAAAAAAGTCAACTTTCTTGAGTGGAATGTGTTTTGTAAATGGTTTTGAGCTAATGATTTCTTATTCTCTAAATTTTCAAAGTTTTTTTTTCTATTTTAGTTTAATTTTATGAGAAAAGTGCACCGCTTCTAAAAGGGATAAGTATATTTTCATTTTCTTCAGTCAAATCAGTTTTTGTCTAAAATAAGTTGAGGAGATTTTGAGCTAGTCGTTCACTATATTAAATCTTTTTTGTTGTGTCCTTAGTTTTAATGTATTTTAATGAACATTCAAAAACTGAAGGTTTATCGGTTAGGAGTTCCAGTTTCTGGACCGCTGTGCTTCGTTGTCGCGTCATCGTCCCTTTCGGTGGGCTAAAAAATGTTTCAATTACAAGTTATTTTGGATAAACCATAGCCCTTGTCCAAACTCATTAGGTACACAGCAGAAAACATTATAAAATGGTTGTTTTTTTTTTGTGTAGCTCTTTTTATTTTTTAAAATGAATCAAGAGCAGTTTCAGAAATTTTACCTGACCTGTTAGGGAATGTTTAAAAAGTTTTTTTTCCTGATACATTTTTTTTTTATTTTTGTTTTATATTTTACTTCTCCTCATGAATAAATGAAAACTAAAGAGCCATGAAAAAGTAGCACTCGGGGTTTTCCAATTTTACACTTCCCCGTGGCACCATTTAAAACTCTTGAAGCCAAAAGGACTCTGTTGGGAGTATTTTTCAACTGAATTCATTATGTAATTTGAAGCAGTGCACAGCATCATCAGGCAGAGGACTGTGGAGGCGGCTGTTGCTTTGCAGTTAAATAGTAGATACCTATAGTAAAGTAAGTAAGTGAGGTTTCAGATTCCCTTATCTTTACCTTAAATTCTTGAGTTTTTTTTTGTTTGCTTCGTGATTTAAAAAAAATACAAATAAACCTCATTAAATATTTATCGGAACCTTTGGCAATCAAGATTGATTTCACGGAGCAATATAATATTGAAATATTTGTACATAACTGAATTATTGTGCAGTCATGAAAATAAGCATTTTTGTTTTAATTGCATCATTATTCGAATTTATAATAAAATAATATATTTTAATTTGAGTACTCGAGTATGTATTTAAAAGAGGTCTTAAGAGAGTCATTGTATTGTTTTTATTGGATTGAACAAGTTTTTAAGTTAAGTATGTGGAGTGGAGGGATTCATTAGTACGTGAAGCTATATGGTTTAATAATTTCACAATATAAGTTACAAATTGCTTTAAGGTTAAGGGACCAAACTATGATGAGGAAATAAGGCTAGTGAACGTTTTTACCCTCAGAAAGATTGGACTACACCAACGAAAACGAAATTAGAATAATCTATAATTTCATTTATCAGATCTTAAAAATTTAAATAAGGTATCTAAATGGAAAAGAAGTTATTTCAAAAGTGTTTCAAAAGAATTTCCGGCGTAATTTTTAAATTAGTTTTTCATGAAACAGATGCGACGATGAAAAATTCCTCGAAGTATGTAAATGAGTATATTTATTTTCATGCCGCCTTAGTTAATGTCTACCTACATATATGAACACAAAATATGATTACGTTTAAATTTATATTGACATTTATGTTTCTACTGAAAGTAAAGTTATTACATTTAAAATTTTATAATAAATTAATTCCAAGAACTGAAAGCACACATGCGTTTTATTGCAAATATTTTGAGGGATTTGGAACTGTCTTGGGGTAAACCATTTCTTGCAGAAGGAGTAGGGATCGGAGCAACGGGTTTGATGATGACAGACAATTAAAAATCACTGAATATAACAATGTTACGAAATCAATTTATACAACAATCTAACATCACTTAGATGTTTTTTATGATGATTTGAGATTGTTTGGGGCCGAAGATCAATTGTTATTGGCCAATGAAATGTTAATCACAGACCTATTTTCCAAAAAAAATTGTGCGAAATTCTCCATAGATTAGGAAGTTAAATGTTGAGCTGTGAATATGTAAATGGCAAATTGATGATCGTGGATTGAGTTTAACAATCATATCAGCCTCTAGAACTTTTTGCACAAACTTGTGCAAGTACCCGTAGCGTGATGGTTAGTCCGTTGAACTGGCGTCGACCTGCTGGCTACTGAAAAGCCATCGTATCCAAAAAGCGGCTCCTTTCTGGATCTTTTGCTGTACGATACCAGACTAACAGTAACAGACAAAGTGGGTAATCACCCTCGAAACTGCTTACAGGCAGTCGAGCACGACAGTGATCACTGGCCTCATTTCACCAACGTCCTAGCGAGAGAACTTCGTTAGTGTGACATAGCCCTACCAAAGAACAGAAACCTGGCAAATACAGAAATTGTCCAATATTTACAACAGATAGACGAAACAATAAAACGAACGATGGAACGGACAATACCAAAGTACAAAGAACGGGACCAAATGGACGCTTACAGAAACGCGACTATTGACGCACTACGTAGTCAAAAAAGTGGCTTACTGACAAGACTCAAAAACTTGTATAGACGACTTACAGACCCACATGACTTGGAGGTAAGGATAATAAAGTCGTCACTAAAAAATGTCAATCTGTTGATTAGGGAGAACTACAGGTTATCAATTAACAAGTAATGCGACCGCAAGATACGATCAGTTTAATTCGAGTGACCCTACTACGTTTCCTAAAATATACACGATATTCAGGAAAAAGAACGACAATGACCTTCCGAGTCTGAAACTCCAAAGAACCGAAGAGAACAGAGACGTACTCAGGTAAGCCAAAATAGATCCAGAAGAAGCCATCTTTGACGATGACTTTTATATAATTGAAGACACGAAAGAAACAGTAGAAGCGAAGGGAGCTGCTTTCCAGTAAGTGTACAAGGTAAATGTTAGCATATGCCCCAACCACGACCTGGAAAACAAAGCCCTACTTAATCACTTCTACCTTTGAAATGATATGACACAATGGCCAACTGAGAACCGCGGTTTCATGAGGTTCAATGAAGATTCCTTGGCAAATGCCATTATCGCCAAGCAAAAGCAAAAGAGCCCTGACTAAGTGTGCTGCGGACAACAAAATAATTCCGGATGCACAGTTCGGGTTCAAGGCGGGTCATGGCACAATTCATGCTGCATCTAAACTCGTTTTTGATATCCAATGGAATAAATCAAAACAACAATGCAAAGGTACTGTTCTGGTTGATTTGGAAAAGGCCTTTGACACTGTATGGTTAGAGGGTCCTTACCTAAAACTGAGCAGGCTTGGCATAAGCAAGCCAATGTTGTATATACTTTATGATATGCTTAACGGTAGAAAGTTTGTTGTCAAAAGTGTCAATGAAACTTCTACCACAACTTTCTCAATTAAAAATGGCCTTCAAGATGGGGCGGTGAATTCGCAAATTCTCTTTAGCATTTACACCAGCGATCTGATAGGTAGTCTTACAAAGGCAATTGCGTACGCCGACGATCTAACTGCTTACAGAACGGCCCGAAAGGTTGAGATTATTAGAATTCTCTTTCGACAAGATTCAGCAATTTTGCGACAACTAGAAACTGAAAATAAATGTCCAGAAGTCGGAGACAATTCTGTTCCGGACTTCGTTGGCTGGGGCCTTGAGGGATTCGTGCAAGAATTGGTGCAAGATGGTCATCGTTGATCTTTACGGGCAGCCATTGGCGAACAAAAGTGTAGTGAAGTACCTTTGTATAGGGTTAGATCAGTATTTATATTTCGACAGACATATAAATGCGCTCTGACCAGGGCCAGAAGAGCTTTCGCTCTGACGAAACGGCTGTTTTTTAGCAGTCGGCTTGACCCCAGAGTGAAGATAATTTGCTACATGGCCCTTATACGGCCGATCATCGTTTATGGTTGTCCTGTGTGGTTCAACGTTGCCCCTTCCCAGATGGAGAAGTTTCGGGTTTTCGAGCGGAAGTGTTTACGACGCTGTACCGGCTTATATCGAACAGCCGAATCTTCTTATGTGAATTACTATTCCAACGAGGTCCTATATAACGGGGCTCGAATCAACAACTCGCCGTTCGGGCGTTTTATCCCAACGACGAGTATTTTGAGAATGGCTTCATTCCACCAAAGGCATTCCTCTTTTTAGATAGATGAGGGCTGATACACGATAGATTGGCAGTTTCGATAATCTACCACGTCAGACGAAGAACCGTGGATAGGCGACTCCCATACAATCGGGACGTCATGGCACAAGGCGGAGCAGAGCTCCTTCGGTTTAGTAGGGCTGTGTCCGAACGGGACCGAACTGATAGGGTTAAGCAGGAGAACCTGTTCTGGAGGCTTCAATCTGCACTTGATAGTGGGTAGTCGGGATGGGGTTTTAGGCCTTCGCCGGCTTACTTACTGGTTTTATAGTTTAAGGGTTAAGTTTTAAGTAGAATAGGCATGGTGGCACAAAAAGAAATGGAAAAAAATACAAAACAGAAAAAAAATACAAAAAAATATAAAAAAACATAAAAAAAAACATTAAAAAAACATTAAATAAAAAATTAAAAAAGACAACAAAATATGAAAAACAAAAATGTTAGATAGTTGAATTTGCTGCTGAGGTTGTTCTGGTTTTAAGTAGTTTTTAGGTAGAATAGGTAGTTTAAGTTAGCTTTAAGTTTTATTTAAGGATCTAATTGTAAGTAGTTTTTAAGTAAAAATAAAAAGGACACTGATATTAGTTTTTTAAATTTTATAATGAATACAAAAATATATAAAATTGAATTCAAGTTAAAAGAGATCTTAGGGCCGAAAGGCATTAGTATTAAGTATTATTGTTTAACTTAGAGTATCCGTATGAGACCATTAAGTTATGGATAATTAGGCTAGTTTTAAGATTTTTTGTCTAGCTTTAAGATAGGTTTAAGATTGAATTAACAAAAATGAATTAAAAAAAAAGTGCGTTGAACTGTCATGCAAGGGGTCTTGGGTTCAATGCCCGCCTGTGCAACCTTACTTTTTTTTTACGGGTACTGTCTCTTGCGAGGAATTGACAAGTCCTCCAAGAGTTAATCTTGTCATTAAAAAGTGCTTTCTCAAATTAGCCGTTCGGATTCGGCATATAAACTGTAGGTCCCTACCACCTGTGGCAACTATGCTCGCACACAGAAATGGTTTAAAGTTGGAAGTCAATAGGCCCTGGTTCTTCATGGACTGTTGCGCCATCTAATTTATTTTTTTTATTTATAATGCTGGCCTGATAAGTAAGCCAATTTTTCACCGACCTTAAGCACCAAACCGATTAGGCTGAAAATGAATAATATGCAGTTAGCTTGAAATTGCAAGCCATGGCAAACAAAAAAACATAGACAAAAAATTGTATCTCTCGGATTTACGGAGTCGGCTCTTTGTGTCCAGAGAAAAAAGTACTAGACAAAAAATGGTGTAGAAGATGTAATTGTTTTCTATTTTCTCAAAAACTAACACATGTTTTAGATTTGTCTTGTTGGTATTTAATCAATAATTGAAAACGACATTGATTACGTAAAAATGAGTCTGGGAAGCGACCCACACTGATAACTTCTCATCCCGTCTGTTTATTTGTCTTGCTTTAAAGTTTGTAGGTTTTCGTGTTTTGTTAAAGAAGTTGTCAGTTGAATCATTTAAACAAATTAAAAGTTACCAATAATATTTTGCATATAATGAAATAGTTTAATTTGTATCAATATTAGTAGTTCTTAAAAGTTTTAATTTTTTTAAAAACAAATACAAATTGGATGATTGAAATTAATTTGAAGTCAATAACTTCTATCGTTCAAGAGATATCGACAACCAAACATCAATTTTTGCCAAATTTTCGTACTATTTTTTTATGAAAAAACCGACTGTTGGGTTTTTATAAAAAAAAAAGTACTGGATGTTGTAAACAATATTTTCTGTGAAATACAATTAGTTTGAAGCCAAAATTTTCAATTTTTGAAAAAATATTTGAGTCGAAAATAAATTTTTACCAAGTTTTAGTAAATTTTTGATAACGTTTGTATTTTTTGTAAGAAAATTATCAAATCGATCTTTCTCGAAATTGTAGTGAAGTTGGAAACAATTTTTTTATAAGTTGAAATTAGATAAAAGTCAATATCTTAAATTTTTGAAAAGCTATATGAGTCGAAAATCAATATTTACGAACTTATAGTAATGTTTTTTAAGGTTTTTATGTTTTGTAAAGAAACGATTTTTCCCAAAATTTAATTTAATGTTGAAAATAATATTTCTTATGAAATTAAATTAATTTAAAGCCAATATCTAAAATTTTTGAAAAGATATTTAAGTCGGAAATCAATTTTAACGAATTTTTAGTATTTTTTTTTGTTTAGGTTTTAATTTTTTGGTAAGAAAACTGTTAATTCAATTTTTCTTAAAATCTAAACGAACGTTGAAAATACTATTTTTTATAAAATAAAATTTATTTGAAGATAATATCTCAAATTTTTAGAAAGATATTTAAGTCGAAAATTAATTTTTAAAAACTTTTAGTTGTTTTTTAAGTTTTTTATTTTTTTGTTAAAAAGTGTCATTACGATTTTTCTCAAAATTTTGACGAATGTTGAAAAAAATATTTCTTAAAAGACAAAATTCGTTTGAAGCCATAATCTAAAATTTTTGAAAAGATATTTAAGTCACCATCTTTAAGTAATGTTTTTTTGAGGTTCTTATTTTTTATCAAAAAACTGACAATTCGATTTTACTCAAACTTTTACCAGATGTCAAAAAAAGTTATTCTTTGTTTGCTCAAAATTATTTTGGAGATGAAATCATTTTTTATAAGTAAAATTTTCGAGGTAACAATTTTTTTTCTGTTTGTTTGATTTATACAAACAAAACCGTTAATTGGATTTTTTCCAAAAATATGTTGATTTGGTATCACGTTACAATATATAATATAACATTGAATTCAAGTCTCTAGCGTCATTGGTTCGTGATTTCCACTTTTTTTTAAATTAATATGGTAATAAAAACCACTTACTCAATTTTTGTGAGAGTACTTTTTGCATTTTTCTGCTTTATAATCTAAGAATTTAAAGTCGATATCTGTACTAGTTCTTGAGCTACGGAGGCCGAAAAAAAAACTTCACTGACAGAACATTTGAACGTACGTACACACGCACGGACAGACATTTCTCTAAAAATCTTTTATTTCGATTTTAGGCACCTTGAAACATGGAGAAATGTCAAAATTTTCAATTTGACAAATCGGACCGATTATAATAACTTCCTATATGGAGTTAGGATACTGTGGTTAGTTAGGTAAGGTAAAGGTGGCCTTTGACGGGAAAATCAAAACACTTAATTGTGATAAAGATGTCGCAATTTCCTTTATCACTGGGCTCAATTTATTAAAATTTTCTAACATTATGTCTTCTTTGTGATAGTACTGGACATGAATAGAGAAAGTGCGACACTGTCTCCTCTTCTTCTTCATCTATGTAGTTACTGCCAAAATCTTTTGCAGGAGCTATAAGTCGAAAAGCATGCCCATTAAGGAGTGTCTTGTAAGGAGTCATATGTGCGTTCTATCAACCGAAATGAGCTGCTTAGAGCGTTTATCGCCAATCATGGACCAAATTAGTATAGTTGACCAACAAGTTGTTGCATTAGACAATCAATGGTTTGCTTTCCTTATGGTATCATGCTTAAGCAAAAGTTAACAAGTAGCTTGAGGTACACTGATGTTTTTTTTTAATTGTGGATTAGGGGTTATGTAGTAGTCGACGTTGCTGGAAAAAGATATGACTGACTTCAAAATAATGGAGTGGCCTATGTTATTATTGATCCACTGCGAGCAGCTTTAACGTCGAATTATTGTTCTAGCGACTGATTGTTTGCTAGACATATATAGCGGTATAAGATGGAGCAGAATATGGAGTGCAGCAGAGGGCGTAAAGCGAAATGCTCTACTCATACATAAGCAGGATGATCGTTGGAATTTTTGAGTTTTTAACGAATTGTTACTGTGTCCAGCGCAGTCCATCATATTACCAATGGCTTCTTTACAAATGAATAAAGTCGCAGTGACTTTGTTAACTCTCTTTTAAATATTAGGTTTCCAGCTTCACTTCTTATCCAAGATGAGACTCACTCACAGATACACTGTGTTAATATACTTCCCAGTTACTGCTATGACAACGTCATCCGCATAGGAATTCGTTTTGAATTCCTATTTTTTCTAATATTGTTTGTAATTCTTTCACTACAAAGTTAAAAAGAAGGGGAGAAAGGACACCGCCTTGTGGCGCACCTCTATTGGCAGCTTTTCGAGCAGTAAAATCACCCAGTTTTGAGTTGATAATCTTGCTTATCGGAATATAATTTATCAACCTACTGATTGATTTATCTATTTTCATCGAAGTCCATGCAGACGCGATTGCAGATGTTGCAATTGTTAAACGTTTCCTTCTTGCAATGTAGCGAATGTTTGATAGTACGAGCAGTTTCTACAGATTTCCTTTTATTTTATGCATTTTGAACATTGGATACAAAAGTTCAGTTAATGTTTGGATATCAATTACACCTTTAAATGTTTAAAGAATGAATGATTATAGGCTTATAGTTCCTAGATTATTTGGGATAACATGGCAAGGTTAGCCAGCTTTAGGCTAAGACAACAGATTTATTATGAGCCAAATTTATAGAACCATAGAATTTTGATGGGAATGGGTATTAGAATATCAGAATTTTTCTGATATTGCGTTGGAATTATTCCATCATAAGAAAAATGAAATTGAACTAGCTTAAAGCCTTAAGTTAAAACACAATCGGCTCAACTGCTGAGACAAGAAAGATAGACACGTGAACGGAATTGCCAGACTCACTTTTTCTGCTTCTCTAACATCATCGTAATGTGATGTTTAATTCAAATATCGACTTTACGAATGCAAAACTTGCAATAATAGTTTCTTTATATAGCTAGGTTGAAAGTAAAAAAAAGGTAGATAGAAGCTATGAGAGTAAATCTTTTCGATTTAAGTCTCTATTACAATTTGTCCACCCCTATTTTTTGATTAAACTACAATATAAAAATTCAATATGTACAAAAAGCTCAACGTTGTTATAAGTAGCTAGATATTTTTAATCCTTTCAAAATACAGAGCTAACAAAAAAGTTTATTCTGAATCTTGGATTAAAAATGCAATTTCTGCTAATCTAAAAAAAAATAAAATAAGATACAAAAACTGAAATATTTGGAACAAACAAAAATGCACCTCTTATCCATTCGCCATGGCCATCCGCCAATCCACCAATCATGAAGTTAAGAATTACATTTGGAAATTGAATACTCTGATGCTTCTTGCCCTCTATTTTGATCCTTTTCTTATTTTTATTATTTGTAGAATTTTCCAATCTAATTTGCTTTTTTTCGCTAACGAAAAATTGTTCAAAGCAATCCGATGTATATACTCTTACCCACCTATACCTTCTGTCCCATCAGCGCTTCAGCCCACACACAACATAACAAAAACTATAATATTACTATATATCGAACAATGGCCAGTTCTGTTCTGTTCTGTTGAAGCTGATGGCATTCTTCATCTCGCTTTGGCCAAAAATTTCATCAGGAATCAGAATACCATCAGAGCTGACTCCACAATATTACTTTATAGATGGGTATAGCAATTGGTATACCCACAATAGATATCCTTGATGGAGGTTGTGGAAATCAAACTAGAAACTAAGCTGATTCCTCGATAGTTGATAGTTGAAGCTTGAAGTTGAAAAAGTGAACAATTTACAAAACAAAGCATCGTTTTCCAATAAACGAGGGTACGAAACTGTAAAATTTGTGGACTTTCTGTTATTGGTTTATCGATCTGATGTATGGAAAAGAACGAACCACCGACACCGACCGCCATAAGTGCATGCGGCTTATATGCGGACCAATATAGTTTAACAAAGGTACCTATGGATGTATGGTGATGTGGATGTGGATGTGGATACTGGTGATGGTATATAGCAGCAAAAGCATTACCATGAAATGCTGGGTCCTTTTGATAACTGTGACTCCATCATATCCTTATGTATGAATGTATAGCATATCACATCAGAGGTCAAATTGAGTTGGTTCGAAAGATGTTATTGTTGTGTGTCGTTTGAATTTGAAATATTTCATTTGTTTATGCTTTGTTGAGATCTTTCGCACTGATGCCATCCAACTGGACTTGGACTTGGACTATATGTAGGGAGGTAGCCTTGTTGCCTTTTAGCTTTCAATTAAATTAGGTAGCTACTTATGGTTTGTTTTTGCCAACCTCAACTATGGAAGTTGTTTTAAAAGGTTTCTACATACAATAAAACAAATATGTTTGCGGTAAACCAATCAATTTAGATTCAATCCCAAGCTAGGGGATTTTTGAACAGGGTATGGAGGTACCTTATTGAAATTGTTATTTTTATAAGTGAAGTCAAATAGCCAAATAATAGGGCACTTCTATGAAAATTTAAGTTATACACATAAGGGATGGTTTTAAAAAAGGTCCGAACTATTGTATTGAAATGTGCATATTAACCTATTTTGAAAATGAGTATAATTATGTTCTGATTTGTTATCGGAATACTTTATCTCTATTAATTTTTGTTTGTTTGATTTTTTGTTTGTTTGCTTGTTTGTTTGTTTGTCATTTACTACATGCGTGCGTTATATTTTCCTTGTTATCAAGTGGGTTTATAAATGACCCTGTAATGATTAAACACAGAGTGAACAATTTTAAAAAAGGGATGGGATTAGAAAGAATATATCGATGTACATTGGTTTGAAACATTTCACATTCGGGTAGTACGGTTAAAAAATTATCTCTATACTTAACAATAGGGAACTAGGCTCAAGGCTTAATTCATGTCTATTTATTTAAAGAACGGGTATTATGGTGGAATTGTTTGAGGGAAACATGCAACTGGCTTTTTTCATACTTCTCCAATAAGACAATTTAAAAGAGAAATTGTTAAGTCCCAAAGCTGTTACTATAGGGGGCAGAAATCAATTCATTTTTAGTATGCAGGGCCTTATAGAATCTTTAAACCCATACTGAATTTGGTTGTAGATGATTTTTATTTTTTTCCAAATTAATTATGGACTTTCTACAGGTTTTTTTCTAAATTGTAGTATATTTTGACGCCTAGGGCTGTGAGGCCTAAATAGTGCTGTTTTCTGTAAATGAATCACAAACAGCTCCTGCAGTACGAAAGTGTATAACGCTGATATGCAAGTGGACAAGACTTATGGCAGCCGCAGATATTGCCAATGGGTTCTTTACCTGTTATCCTTTGTAGTTGTCCATTAAACACCTATTATTAAAGATCTGCAGTTTCCTGGTAATCGTTCCTGTTATTTCCAGGTGATGCAATCGTATAGCGGATTTGACATTTAAACGGCTTCGTCTCTAAGCTGAGAAAGAAGTTCCCGAACCAAGCCTTAGATTCTTTGATACGTCTAGCGATATCTTGTTCGGTTACGCCTTCAGCTTTACTGAATACTTCCAATATACTGGAAACTCTCTTTTTTATCTACTGGTTGTTGAGCAATGTTTACCAGAAAGATGAATAAAATGTTTTGAGATTGAACATCTTAATTTTGTCTGTGTTCATTTTCAGAAAAACAACGTCTGCTTCTTTTTGAAATGTGGTTATTTGATGACGTTCCATTATCCTATGATAAATCAAGCATACTACATCATTGTAGTCTAGATGTTTCAGGTGTGTTGTTAGAGTCCATCTTTTTCCCCTGTTTGCTGTCAAAGCCTCCCACAGGATATTAATGAAAACCAATAAGAAAAGAATTGGTAACAATATGCTGCCCTGTCTGACTCTACTTTGGACTTCAAACTCTTCTGACAGCCTACCTTCGTGTAAGACGTGATATTAACATCGATCGCCTTGATAATAGATGAGCTTATCCGGGATACTCCTCCATCGTAAAGCAAACCAGATGAACTCCCTAGTGACGCTTTGAAATGTTCTAAAAATCGATGAATAGCAGGTGAAGTGGTGATCAATAATCAACGCACTGCACGATCCTCAAGGTGTTGATGTGATCAATGTAGGAATATCCATTGGAAAGTTCTGCATCTTCAGAATTTCTTTGAGGAGTTTCTTCATTTCTTTTATTTTGGCAAATGCAGACAAATTTTCGTTTTCTCCAGTTTTTGCACTTAATCAGATCTCTCACGTTTGTCGTAATTGAACATTATGCAAAGGGACTTGTATTAACACGCTTACAAGGCTCAACTGACTCGAGACCATTTTAAGTTCACCAAAGCTTAGAATGGTGGCAAGAAATTGCAACATTGAATGATCAATTTTCGAAGAAAATCATCTCCAGCGATAAGACACATTTTCACTTCAGTGGAAATCATCAATGAGCAGAATTGCAGTATTTGGGCGATCGATTGTCGAAAAGCAATGGACTCACAAAGACTTACTCTTTGATGCGGTTTATGGGCTGACGGCAATGTGATGTGATTTCAACTGTTTTTCGTGCGACGAATTCATTGGCCGTGATATTTTAAGTGGTAGCGATATTAATTTGCTACTAAGATCATGTGATTTGACAAGGTTGGACTACTTTCTTTGGAATTATTTGAAAGAAAAGATGTACATCGATATGTCAGAAACAGCTCAAGAGCTAAAAAGTGAGGTAATTCTGCACTTCAACGGCATTTAACTTCAAATATGCCCAAGCCTCATCGAAAATTTGGACCATTTGGTGAAGGTGTTTTTGATGATGTCACAGCTGGAAAAGACAGGTGTGGTAAGCCGAAGTTGCTCTCGAGGGTATACTGATGAGCATTAATAGAAACGCAAGTATTACGGTTGAACTGTTTCAGGGGAGGAATACAGCTGGCTATTTCACTATAGCATAAACCGTTTAAAAGTAGTAAAAGAGGGTGAGTCAAAAACTTTACGACTGTGTACGACTATGATCGACGTAAAAGATCCTATGATGATGCTATCACCAACCAATCTAAATGGTCTACGTTCTAAGTTTCTTCTGTAGGCATTAAATTTTTGTTGTAAGTGCTCTTACACAACCGACTGTTCTCTTTTTACAATACAGCTCTGTAAATAGAAACAGAAACAATCTCAATCGTATGATCATCCCGCTATTAAATTGTAATACATACATTCCGTAATAATGAATCTTCAAGCACAGCTCTCGAAGCTGTTTAAGCGTTCTTCTCTAATAAACTGTCATAAAGCAAACATCGTCTTTTTTTACGCTCGGTCGAAAGCCATCCTACAAAATTCAGAAGTGCGATTTGAACCAATATTCTTTGTTTAAATTTAAACGAAAAAGTTTATTTTGTCGTGTGTTAAAATTCTTTTGTTACAATGTCCGAAGTGTTTAACCAGTTTCTAAATAAAGCAAATGTTGCTGTACTAAAAAGAATTTTGCTATATCTTGGTTTAAAAACTGATGGTTCCAAAGCGGTATTAAGACTACGTGTAGAGGAAGCAGTCCGGAGCCTTACTCAGGAGAATCTTCAGAACCTTATGCGAAAAGTCATGCCTGATGAGGAGCAGAATAGCTCAGAATCAATCGATGACAACGTGTCAGTGCAAAATCAAGAGGAACAACACGAGGAGCTGCCGTCAAATGCCAATGTAGATGAGGAATTACATATCCTAAGAGAAGCATGCAAGAAGAGGGAGGAGATTATTTTCCTAAAACGCAAACTGAAGGAGCTTCAGTTAGAGGATGCCCAAGAAAATCCTAGTCCAAGACAGATCCATTTATCGCACAATTTTAAAGACATGGAAGACCTTTTATGTCCATTCAATGGAGACGACAATTTTCCTATTGATCGTTGGGTAGAACAGTTTGAGGAGTATGCTGAATCTCTTCATTTAGATGATCGAACCAAGTTCATTTTTGGAAAGAGACTCCTTGGAGGCACTGCGAGGCTATTCGTGAGGTCCCTGAAAACGAGAAACTGGATTGAACTGAAAGATGCTCTTGTAGGTGAGTTCAAACGTGTTGTTACTAAAGCTGATATTTTTAGTGAGCTAAGCGCCAGAAAAAAACATCGAGATGAAACCATACAGCAATATGTGTTGTCGATGCAAGAGATAGCATCGCATAACCCCATCGAAGAAGAGGATTTAATCCAGTTCGTGATCAAAGGCATATCTGATTCAGAAATTAATAAGAGTATGCTTTACAACGCAAACAACATTGAGGAGCTCAAGCACGTGCTTCGAAAATATGAAAAGTTTAAGCACAACAGTCGTGACAGTTTTGCATCTTGGCCAAGCACATCTCAGTTCCAGAGCAGTCAACATAGGAACAAAAATAATCCATTCAGAAAGCAAGTGCATACGCCGATTCCACCTGCTAATGGGTCATATACCAAAAAAGAATTCACCTGTTTTAAATGTGGTGTCCGTGGACATATCGCTAAAAATTGTACGAGCAATAAACCAGTCTTGACTCTCAACGATAGCAGCAACGACGACGGAGAGAAAAACGTGTCTTCAGAGAAACGTAACAACGCTTCTTATCAGACAAGAAGTAATACCAAGCAGCAGCAGCGTAGTCCAGATTCAAACAACTTTGAAAGAGAGGTTCGTTATCGTTTCATCGATGGACAATCAAATTTTGTTTGCACTCTCAGGACACTTTTAGACTCTGGGAGTCCGATAAGCTTTGTCCAGGAGAAGTTTTTACCGCAATCTATGATATCAATGGATAAAAGTAATCGATCATATTGTGGAGTAAACAACAGTCCGCTTCATGTGTTGGGAAGTGTCAATGCATTTATATTTTATGATAATTTAGAAACTAATTTGTCTTTATTTGTAGTGAAAAATCAATCAATGAGTTATCCAATTGTACTTGGGAGAGATTTCATCAACACAATTGGTATGGTGTTTCAGAGAGCTGAAAAGATATCTGAAAATCAAGAAAATAAAATTTTGCAAGAATCTTCCAACGACAACAAGTGTCATCGTTCTTCAAGTGTAACGTCATCGTCATCACAAGTTTGTCCAGAATTGCATGCCTGCATGAAAAATTTGTCTTTGTCTTCTTCAAATCAGTTTCACCGTCCGAATGTAAGTACTTTTAATAAAGAGGTTGATTTTACTGAACAAATTTTAAATATAGATGTTGGCAATAATAACTTAGAGTTTGATATAAATATTAATCAAAATATACCGTTTGATATCCGGGAAAAAGTTCAAGAGTTAGTTGAACAATCAAAATAAAATCAATTGTGAGGAAATTGACTTCAAAATGAAAATAGTTTTGTCTAAAGACGTTCCTTTTCACTGCCCACCTCGTAGTTTACCTTATACACATAAAATTGAGTTGGAAAAAATTCTTAATGATCTGATTAGCAAAGACATTATACGTGAGTCGAAATCGGAATACGCGTCGCCGATCGTTCTTGTCAAAAAGAAAAATAATGAATTGCGATTGTGTATAGACTTTAGGGAACTCAATAAAATAACTGTTCGGGATAATTACCCTTTACCATTAATTGAAGACAATATTGATAGATTAAAAAATAAAAAATACTACACAACACTTGATCTGAAAAATGGTTTTTATCATGTGCCGCTCGAGGAGGATTCAATGAAATATACGTCGTTTACCACACCGATTGGTCAATATGAATTTACCAAAATGCCTTTTGGGCTTAAAAACGCCCCATCTGTTTTCGAACGTTATATGAAGCATTTGTTCGGTAAATTGATATTGCAATCGAAGATCTTGACTTACTTAGATGATATCCTCATTGCGACGGAAACCGTGAAGAACATTTAGATATTCTGAAAGAGGTGATAGAAATCGTTGTCAATAAAAACTTGAAACTAAGGTTAGAAAAATGCGCGTTTTTGCAAAACGAGATTACATATTTAGGATATAAGATAACCGAAGCAGGCGTAAGTCCCAACGAAAACAATCTTAACGCCATTCGAGATTTTCCTTTGCCTAAATCAACTAAAGATGTCCATAGTTTTTTAGGGCTTTGTTTCTACTTTAGGAAATTTATATATCAGTTTGCCAATTTAGCCAAACCTCTCTACGATTTGTTGAGAAAAGACGCACCTTTCATTTTTGGCCTTAAAGAAGCTGAAGTCTTTAAATTATTGAAAAATAAATTGACGGCTCCAATTGTTATCAATCTACAGCCCACACAATTTAACGGAACTACATTGCGATGCCAGCATGCATGGATTTGGAGCAGGCTTGCTTCAGAAGCAGAGCGATGCCAAATTTCATCCGGTGTTTTATTTTTCTAAGTGCACTACAGACGCCGAAAGCAAGTTTCATAGCTATGAACTTGAGACTCTATCCATAGTCTATGCTTTAAGGCGGTTTCGTATATATTTGTTAGGGATTCCGTTTAAGATCGTGACACATTGCCAGGCTCTAGTTTTGACCTTAAATAAAAAAAAACATTAAATCCGCGTATATCACGGTGGGCGTTAGAGCTACAAGCATATGATTATTCTGTTGAGCATAGGAAAGGAGATCGAATGTCGCACGTCGATTCATTAAGCAGATCTTTTAACATCTTACATGTCGATGATGAATCTTTTGAGTTTATACTCGCAGCCGCTCAAAGACATGACCCTAAGATAGTTTTCATAGCTTCAGAGCTAAGTAAGACTGAAAGTCAACAATATGAAATGGTTGACGGGCTGATTTATAGAAAGACAAAAAATAAAATAGTTTTTTATGTCCCTTCTCAAATGGAAGACCAGGTTATTAGGACGCATCACGAGTCACTCTGCCATTTGGGTGTTGACAAATGTTTTGAGCATCTATGTGGATCCTATTGGTTTCCTAATATGAAGGAAAAAATTAGGAATGTGATCAAGGGCTGTCTCAAGTGTATTTATTTTTCACCAAATTCTGGAAAAACAGAAGGAATTCTTCATCCAATTCCAAAAGGTAACCTTCCATTCGACACCTTACACATCGACCACATAGGTCCGCTCCCCACCTCGCGTTCCAATAAGAAACACATCCTAGTCGTAGTAGATGGTTTTACTAAATTTACTAAGCTATATTCTACGAAAAGTACCTCTAGTAAAGAATCAATTGAATGTCTAAAAACTTATTTCGCGAATTTTTCTAGACCTAATAGAATTGTGTCCGACCGTGGAACCTGTTTTACCTCGAAAGAGTTTGCCGAGTTCCTAAACTTAAACAATATTTACCATGTTAAGGTGGCCACCCACTCACCGCAATCAAACGGTCAGGTAGAAAGGCTTAATCGCGTTATAACACCTATGCTAGCCAAAGAATGCGAATCGTTTTCCACAAGCAATTGGGACAAAAATCTTGACAAGGTAGAATTTGCTATAAACAATAGTGTTAATAGGAGTACAGGTTTTACGCCTTGCAACCTGCTTTTCTGGAGAGATCAAAAGGGAAAATTTTTTGACAAGGTAAAAGAGTTTTTAGCTAAAAATATTAAGTCAGAAGGACTTAATTTAAATGAGGTAAGGAAAGAAGCTGAGGAAAACATTGAGAAAGAACAAATTAAAAATAAAAAGTATTATGATAGACGTCATAAAAATCCTACTGAGTATAAGCCAGGAGATTATGTCATGATCAAAAATATTGACACAACACCAGGAACAAATAAAAAACTAATAGCTAAATTTCGCGGGCCGTACGAGGTTCAAAAAGTTCTGCCCAATGACAGATATGCAATTGGAGACATTGATGGGTTGCAATTGACCAGATTGCCTTACAAAGGTGTTAGTACTCCGAATAACATGAGGCTATATTTGGTCCCAGAGATTGATTTGAAAAATGAAGACAAAGACATTGGTAATACAGTTATTAATTAAAATCTTTGACCTAATAAAAAAAAAGTATATTTACATTTGAATAACGATAATAATAATGTAATAATACAATAATTAAACTGATATATTTTGTTTACACAGCCAATAGTGTCGATGGAATTTGTCTTAGTTTTAGAAATATTTTATTAAATTTGCATGTATGATTTAAAATTTTAATTTGTATTCAATTATTTAACTTGTATAGTATTTTGCACGAAGAAAGTCATGTATTTCGAATATGAGAAAAAACGAATCCAGTCAATAATATCTTATTATTATTGATTGAATCAAGCTATTGCATTGTTTTTATATATTTTTATATTTTCGAATATAAAATTTTTACGAAATGTTTAACGATTAACTGCTAGTTTTACTTAAACGCTTGTATGTTTAAAAGAATTTTATATTTATGTAAGAAAAATTGTAATCGGGTCGATTATACGGTCAGGATGGCCGAGCTGTAGGCATTCAATTTTTGTTGTAAGTGCTCTTACACAACCGACTGTTCTCTTTTTACAACTCTGTAAATAGAAACAGAAACAATCTCAATCGTATGATCCTCCCGATATTAAATTGTAATACATACATTCCGTAATAATGAATCTTTAAGCACAGCTCTCGAAGCTGTTTAAGCGTTCTTCTCTAATAAACTGTCATAAAGCAAACATCGTCTTTTTTTACGCTCGGTCGAAAGCCATCCTACACTTCTTATATAATTATTGGCAATATTAAGTATGTGATAGTTCCAGAAGAGATGGTGCAATGGTCATCCATGGAAAATAGCAAGAGTGGTATACAGCATTGGGTTTTCAAAGCATTAAATTCCACGAAAATGAATCACTTAACAGTTGGCAAAATGTCTGCCAGTTAAAAAATTATCAAAGTTCTATACCTAAAAAAAACACACCTTACTTGAGTAACCCGTTAAACGCATAACACATAATTAACACATAAAATATTCCACTTATTTAAGAGAGTTTGCTTTTGGTCTTCCTTCTCATAACATAGCACTTATGCAAATGTCTTTAGTCTTTTCATTACACATACTCACATTTGAAATATTTCTTAGAAAGCTGTCATTTTTACCTTTCGCCATGAGGGAAGGATGGATGTCTTTTTCTCTAACTAGCCTGTTTCTTGTCAGTTAAAATGTACTGTACACGTTAGAAATGTAAATAGAAGGTCTATGATAACTAAGTATAAAATATAAGAAATAAATATTCATATACAGAGAAAAAAAATCTCGAAAAATAAGTCTTCTCATTGTATTTATTCTTTTTTTTTTCAAAATCGTTTACCCTTTTTCAAGACAGAAAAAAAAATGAGTATCACTTCTGGACCGTTCCTCTCTTTTGCGTTGCTCCAGTTTTCAGAACCTCTATACATTGTTTCTATTCAAAGCTAAAAGGTCAATCTTTTTGAGAACACGTTTACTTTTTTTTGTTGTTTAGTACGTATTTTTAGATTCTCATTTTATTTTATTTACGTTTTGTTGTTGTTGTTGATATGGCCATAAAACTCGTTAAAAAAAATATTTTTTGCATAGATTCCATTAATATTTCAGTTTTATTTATTGCAAAACACTTTAGCCAAAATGTTAAGTCCAACAGAGAGAGGCAAAAATATTGGATACACCCAGTGGCTTGTGATTGAAGACACATGCTTTTTTTTAGGAGTAAATTACAAAGTTTTGTGTTCAGAATAGCAACATTCGTGGGCTTAGAAAAATGTCCATGCTGTTTTGGCACTTAGCGAAACTCAGGTTGGTGAAACTACTGACCACTTGGAGTTGTAACCTTTACGATTATAGCTTAGTGCCTTTATTCTTTTCTCACCATGGTCTAGGCATATATGTTCGGAATGATGTCAGTGTACCAACACAAATTTAACTTGTATATGGTTTAAATTCATCGTTCAAAGGCGCATCATTCACACATGTTTTATTTATCGTAGCCCTAGTCTGAAAAGACTTCGAATTCGATGCGCTGTCCGACTCTGTCCAGAGAATTGTATCCTATTTTCCGCACAGTGAGATCGTTGTTACGGGCGATTTCAATGTACACAATTCTTCGTGTCTGCGCTTTTAAGGTCAGACATCACCCGAAGGAAGGCAGTGAGTTGACGAGCCAACTATAATTCCTGACTTTGCAGGTCAGTTCGCCAACACTCTAGACTTGTTTCTTACCTCTGTTTCTAATATATATGCGATTAGTGAATTATCGCCTCTAGGCACATCAGGCCGTTCTGTCATATCTGCTAATTTCTCATGCCAAAAAGCTGCCAAACCTCTTCGGAGTAAGCTTTTCCATCTGTCCTATTTTACTGGTCTCTTCAGTCAGCCTGTTCCTAAAAACGGCGAATCCTCCTCCCCCTCTAACTATCGTCTAATTGCACTTGTATCTCTGCTATTGAAGATCATGAAAACGCTAATATTTTTCAGCTTAAGAAATATTCTGAAGAACGTAAGCTTTTTAATGACCATTCGTTGCAGTAGATCCATTGCTAACATCATGGTTTTGGAGAAAATAAGGTTATTGCACTTGATATTTCTAAGAAATTTGATACAGTTTGGCATCAAGCTCTTTTAAATTATTGCACTTGATATTTCTAAGTAATGTGATAGAGTTTGGCATCAGGCTCTTTAATTGAATATGCGTGCTTTTGGAAGTCATTCATTTCTTCTTTGTTGGCTTAGAAATTACCTTTCGGACCGTTCAACGCCAAACGGAGATCGGCTTGTTGATCTCAACTTGTGATGAAATTCTCGCGGTCCTGCTTACTCGCCTTTTCCTCTCACATCTAAATACAAGTCACCCTGGAATTCACCGCCCGCTGGATTCACTTCCAGTAGCTGCATTCAGCCACCCCCACTTCCTACTTCGATATCGAACAAAGACCGAGAAATTTAAAATTGAGAAAAACTTTTAACTTTACTTGCTGTACTTTAACTTTAACTTAATGACCGCTCGAAAGGAAAGAAAACAAAATAGTTGGGTTTGTACGTTACGTTTCGTTACCTTATTATCGAACTAAGTTTCCCGAAACTGAACCGTTCATACATCCTTATTACAATCTTTTCAAAATGCATCCAAACAACGTTAAAAAAGTTAACAATGTAAACAAAGAAGTAAAATTATGTACAATATGAATTATCAATTATTTAAACTTTATGTTGAGCCATAGGCCATTCTCTATTTGGAGTAACTTCACGTGTTTGTTCAGCCTAAAAAGTTCACCTTCTCCAGACCGTCCATCTGGTTTGTTTTCACTTACATGGAAACCCGCCATCTATGGAAATCTGAAACGAAACTTGGTAGCAAGGTTTCATTCCTGTCGTTGATTTATAGTTATTTTTATAAACAATGGTCTGGTCTAGTGAAATAGCCAGTGGCATTGCCACCCCCGCCCCATAAAACCATTCAACCGTAATACCCGTACTGCTGAAATAAGCAGTTGCATTGCCACCCCCCCCCCCCCCCATAAAACCATTCAACCGTAATACCCGTACTGCTGAAAATTCCCATCAGTTAACCCTTGAGCCCAATTCGGATGAACTGTTAAATACAGGGATTCTTTCTTTAGCCACACTACACGAATGTGGAATGTTTTACCAGGCTCAATATTTCCCACTCATTACAATGTGCCGACATTCAAAACCAATGTGCATCGGTTCCTCCTTTTTAATCCTATCATCCTTTCCTAATTGTTCGCATTGTGGCTAATCATTGTAAGGACGCGCACAATATAAAACAAAAATTAAGGACCAATCTGGATGTTTGAAATTAGAAATGTTAAAGTTCCCATAATGTGCTCAGTAGGTACCTAAATTCAAAGTTTACAATTTTGATACGAAGAAGAAATCGAAGAAGAAATAGAAGTGGACCAAAAACAGAGCTCTGTGGAACACCAGTGTTTTTTTAATTTTTAAAGGTTTTGTGCTGCCAAAAGTGGATGATATAGGTGTTGAGTGATCGGAAAGTTTAGTTAATGACATAAGACAGTTCTTTCCTTTTTACTTTCTTAAATCAAAACCGTAATATTTTTTATTCAAATTTCAATTAAAACCAAAATTGACGTGGAGTGTTCTTTCAACACCATGAATACATCCAATCTTTTCCACATGTATACGCATTTTTTCTTTGTATGTACGCGTATTTTTGTGAATGTGTTGGTTTCTATTTTTATTTTTTTATTGAAACTCAAACAAAACAAAAATGGAAAACGATAAAAACCTTCCTTCATAATCCTTTATAAAGGGGATAGTATTCATTTTCTTATGAATTATTTATAAGTCTAAATGTTTCGAAGGATAGTCTTTTAAGCTCCCCATCCCCTCCCCAAAAAAATTATAAGTATATACGCATACAATCTTCCATACAAAGTCATATTATTTGATAGCTGAATAGTGATTGTATTTTCTGTTTTATAAAGATTGAAAAGGGATACAGAAAAAAATAAAAAAAAATAAGGAACAATACAATTTCAATCATAAAAACTTAACTTTGACTCCTAAGGGCACGCTTTGCAAAAGGACGAGAACAAGGACGAGCACGAGATCAACTTGACGTAAACTGCTTTTGTAGTCAATATACATATGCTTATTTATATATAATGTGATGTGTACCATACTTACATCATAAAGGATAGAATTGGAAATTATTAAACATTGTTTTTTTTTGTATTAATGATTACAATCGCATATGCAAGGAAAAGAGGAAATACTTTGATGGCTTGTTTTATAATTTCAAAAAGCTAATACGAAGAGATAAACGAGGATTTAAAGTCAAAGTAGCATAATGTGTGTGCGTATTTTTGTAGAAAGCACTCTCTTAACAAATTCAATGAATTTTTTATGAGCATTGAACATTATGTTGGGTTTAGACCAAAACGAAAAGAGTCACCAGCTGGTAAATAATATAACCTATGGAGACCATCATCGTAAGGAATAATTTCCAATTGATCCGCTTTACATAGTCCTTAAGCTCAATATGTATTTCATGACTTCAATAACGTTCACTCAATTCGGAGTATATTTGTGTTTTTAATATCTTTATAGGTTAGGTACAGTTGTAAACACATTGAAATAAAATAGGCAATTCCGGATTTAATGTAAGTAACACATGAATGTAGAGTAGGATGTTTTGGTTTACTACCAAAAATATTTAATAACTTATGTTGTTTTATATAAAAATAAAGAATTACATGTATTTTTAAATTTAAGGAAGAAGTTTAAGGAAAAGAACAGTTTTTCGTTAATTTATTAAAACATTTATTTTGAACTAGCTGACCTACCAGACGTTGTTCTTTCTTCGACTAAGATATAAAAAGCTCTCAATGATATTTTTTTTTTCTAAATTAACTTATTAGATATTTCATTTTTTTTTGTATTGTTCCATTTTTGTAATAGAGTATCTTGTAACTATCAAATGTCAAACGATGAAAGCTTCAAAAATAACGAATTATTTTATTGTATGACCCTAAATTAAGAAAACAAAAATTAGAATTTAATTCATAAATAAAATTTGTACAACAGTTTTAAAAGAAACTAACTGTAGTTATAACTTAGCTATCTCTTACCATGTTTGAAGTAATGGATAAAGATCTGTACCCCGTGCTGCTATTTTCATAATATATGATTTTCCATTAAGAAGTTTCACTTTTTTGACGGTTGTCACTTTTGACTTTATTAAAAATGGAACTTAATAGATAAAAAGAGATGATTCTAAACTCGAAAAATGATTTAGAAGAATTAACAATTTCTTTTCTTAAATTCTCTTAAGATAAAGATAGCATTTATATTTGCCTACTTTGAAAATTGTATGATTCAGTGCTATTAGATCTGTAAGTGTGTTGTACAATTGAAATTGCATTTTCAATATTTACCTTATTTAAATTCAAAAAAAATATAAAGACTAATAAGAATATTTTAAGGTATTGATGATTTTTGGAATAGAATCAAATGGTAGGCATGTGCATTCAAGAGGACACACGTGTCCATAGGTTTTTCTCAAAACCCAACTCTGTCTATCAACTCCTACTCTCACCTCCCCGTGGTGAACATCGGCTGCCTAGTAACTTAACTGGAGATTGAGGAGGGAGGTGTTTCCACTAAGACACCTTTCTTTATCTAGACAGCAGCGGAGGAATTCCCGAGATGGAATCAACGGTAGCGTCAACAGTTCCAGTAAGGCTGAACTACTAAGTGAACACCTTATAGGGCTTATACAACTTATTCGGAGCCCAGGCCTATAAGGAGTGGTTTATCCAGCTCCCCGTCCTTGGAGTTATACTAAGGATCTGGCCCTACAAGTTGATGATTGAGCCGTCGGGGTGGCTTCCTGACCACGTACAAACCTCCTAGTTGTGAAGCGCCAACAAGCTTCCGACAAGGACGGATGTACTGGTGACAACCTACGCAAACGAACTTCGGAATGTTAGGTAACAGACCACATGCCGCCGAAGAATTGGCGGAGGCCCTAGACTGCTATAAAGCAGATATCACCGCCATCCAGGAAATACGATGGATGGGCCGGGCAAAGAGAGGATGAAAAAATGCGATATTTACTATGGTGACTGCTACCGAGAAAACCCACAGCATTTATTTGGATGTGGCTTTGTTATTGGAGAAAGACTTAGGCAATAAGCCTTGGGCTAAAGGTGCATCAACGAGCACCTAGTGATCATCCGCATCAAGGCTGAATTCGGCAATATTAGTTTTGAAGGATGACACCACCAAAGATATGTTCTTCGAGCTCTTAACAACATTTGAGCAGGGTTCTAGCTACAATATTAAAATCGTTCTGGGCGATTTTAATGCCAAACTAGGAAAGGAAGACATCTTTGGTGGAATAATCGGGAAGAACAGCATGCACGACAACACTTCCGACAACGGGTTCAGACTCATAGATTTGGTACTGGGCGAAACGTCATGGTAGCCAGTACGCGTTTTCCATACCTCAACATCCACAAAGGTACTTGGACTTCTCCAGATCAATCTACAGTCAACCAGATTAACCATATTGCGATCGACGCCAGACACGCTTCCACCATTATGGATGTACGAACTTTCCAAGGAGCTAACATCGACTCGAACCACTACCTCGTTGTAGCGAAGGTAGCACTTCGGATTTCCAGACCCAAGGCAAAACAGAGAGGTGCTGGGAGAAGGTACAACGTCGAACGGCTACAATCGCCAGAGATGGACAAATCCTTTTCCGACCGAGTTACAAGTAACCTCTCTCGAAGTTCTCTGCCGCCAACACAATGTATCGAACACCAGTGGCAACATTGCCAATATGCAATCAGAGAAGCCGCCTCTGATATCCTGGGTTTCAAGCAGCCACCAACAAGGAACCTCTGGTTTCATGAGGAATGTCGACAGGCAAATGCAGCCAAACAACAGGCACGCAAAGCGGCGGGCGGTGCATAAAAGGACGAGAGCTGCTTATGAGCTCTATTAGAAGAAGAGGCAAGTGGAACACCGACTTCTCAGAAGGAAAAAGAGAGCGCATGAGAAACGTGCGGTCGAAGATGTTGAAAGGGTCAAAAGCAGGAATGAAGTTCGAAAGTTTTATGAACAGGTAAAACCAAAAAAATGATGGTTAGTGCGTTGGACTGTTATGCCAGAGGTCTTGGGTTCGATCCCTGCCTATGCTTTCTAAAGTCTCTTGACGGGTACTGCCTCTTGCGAGGAATTGACAAACTCTTCAAGATTAATTCTTGTCATGAAAAGTGCTTTCTCAAATTTTCCGTAGGTCCCTTCCATTTTTTGACAACATTACTCGCACACAGGAAGGGTTGAGAGTTGTAAGTCACTGAGCCCTAGTTCTCAACGGACTCTTGCACCAGCCAATATATTTATTTAAAACGGAATTCACAGGTACGAAACCTAGAACCGTAGGCTTGAAAAACGAAAGTGGAAACATAATAGTGGAACCGCAGTCAATGCTGAGATATGGAAGGATCACTTCTGCAGACTGTATAAGGTTGTCGACGAACCAAATTCCGCTATCAGACTGGATGATGAATTCAACATAGACGACGAAAGCGAACAATCCCGTCCTTCCGATTTAGACGAAGTAAGATTGCCATATCCAAGCTGAACTTTAAAAAAACCGCTGGAGCAGATTCATGCTAAACTCTTTAAAATCTGTAAGATATGTTTGGAAGAAAGCATGCCCGATGAATGGAACCTCAGTATTGTTTGCCCGATTCTGAAAAAAGGAGACCCTCTAAACTGCACCAAGTATAGAGGAATCAGTTTACTTGACATCGCTTACAAAATCTTCTCTGCCGTAATATGGAAACGTCTAAAGCCCATCGTCATCAACCTGCTACATATGTAGGTCCATATCAGTGCGGTTTTAGGCTAGAAAAGTCCACAATCAATCAAATTTTACGGCAGAACCATCATCTTTTCATCGATTTCAAGGATGCATATGTCAACATCTACAGGGATGAGCTGTATAAACCAAGTCATGTCTAGTTTTGGCAACCCTGTCAAACAAGTCCGTTTGTGCAGGATGACTATGAAGAAATCATACTGCTCCATAAAGGTTAAAAACAATTTAACAGAACCTTTCGATGTCAAAAAAGGTTTTGGACAAGGTGATGTGCTGTCATGCGATTTTTTTAACATCGAACTTGAAAGAATAGTGCAAACCTCACACGTCAACATAAGAGGCACTATCTTTAAAAAGTCTGTCCAAATACTGGCATATGCTGATGACATTGACATAATCGGAAGAACTCAGCGTGATGTCAATGGGCCTTTTGTGAGAATAGAGGCAGAGGTATTAATTAAGGGTTTAACAGTTAATGAGAGCAAAACAAAGTACATTTTGTCATCTAGAAAGGACTTACAACACCGTGATCTTGGTCAAAACGCTCCGCTTTAAACACAGAAAACAGCACCAGTGCTGAGATCAAACGAAGAATAACTCTTGCTAACCGCTGTTTCTTTGGACTAAAAAAGCAATTGAGTAGCAAAGTCCCCTCACGTAGAACCAAAGTGTAGCTGTATAAGACCCTGATCATCCTCGTCCTGCCATATATACATAGAAGGGGAGTGGAGGTGAAGAGGGTACAGTGAGCTGCACGGGCTGTACAGTGACCTAGACTTAGCCAGAAGGGTAAAAGTCCAACCACTAAGATGGCTGGGTCACGTTAAGCGCATGGAAACCATTGATAGTCTTCAAATCCCCACAGACAGGACAGCGCAGTAGAGGAAGGCTGCGAATCAGATGGTGCACAAAAGTGGAAAATTAACTCTCTCAACTTGGAACGCGAAACCTGAGATATCTTGCTAATGACCGATTTAGATGGAGCACTTTGTTTGGCGTGGCCCTAGTTCACACAGGACTGCAGCGCCACCTTAAGTAATTTTTAAGCAAATTTCAATAACATTACTTCTTAGAAGCTGGTTGCTGGTAGAAGTTAAACAGTTTTTAATATCGGTCACAACAACACACTTCCTTATTAGATGTTCAAATATAATCTTTGGATTTTTATTAAATAAAAAAAAAAAAACAAATATTGAAAGATTCATTTAAGAACTTAAAATTATTTCAAGGATTTCGTATTTTACCTTGTTTAGTATTCAAAAACAAATCATCAAATTTTCTTGGAATTTTTGTATAGTGTTGATTTTTATTTTATAAGACACAACACCTTCCTAAGCAAATAAAAGGATTTTAAGCTGCTTTTAGACACACTACTCAGAGTTAACTGTAAATTATCACGAATTAATTATGAACCTTAAACAAACCTTTCCAGGTTTTACCTGTATAAAACTACTTGTAACCCAAATTCGTATTACAAAAAATAAACATTCAAAATAAATAACTATTCCAAGTCAAAATATCGTATCGTAAATTTTATAAACAGATTTTAAGTTCAAGATTAAAAACTTATAATAGAAAACAGAAAAACTTCTATTATTAGTGTTCAAATTCTTATCTTCAATTTTTAAAACATACGTTTTTTAAATTTTATAAAGCCAAATAAGGTTACTTACCCGTTTAAGTCAAAAGTTTTCAATTTATATCATCAACCAATTGACATCAAAAATTAACTTTTTTGACGGCACTACCGAAACCAACACCGAGACGCGACGCGATGAACGTACTACGCAAATTCCATTAAATTAAAATTTCCTCTTATTTCTTAAAAAATTAACTTTAATGCACTATAATTACTTTTATTCACTTTTTTACTGCACAATGGAAAGAGACACTTTTACAACACAAGAAAACCAAATTTAAATTTTCAAATTTAACCGCCAATCTACAAAACAAATCTACCGAATCGACCAACCAATCAAAACACATCACAAAATAATTGAAGCCTAATTCACATTTTACACACAAAAAAACACTTAACTTTAAAATAAACTAATATATTTTCACAAAAACTTAAACTTTATCACATACTTAACATTTTGGTCGAGTTTTCTGTATCGCACTTTGAGAATAAACATTTTAATTTAATTTTTGACTTTCGATTCGAAACGATCACGAGTACAAGAATCTTACACAACCAACTACTGATACTGACGAAAGAGATGATTACCAAAGGTACAACACAAATATAGAAGGCGAACTTGTGAATGAATATTTGATGGCGATTGCGATTAACCAAATGTATGTATGTATTGAACGTATCGGTATATAAATAATATTTGGTTATATGGTTAGATGGGTAAACTATCAAATACATACATGGATTCCAAGCGCTCCGTAGTTGAGAAATTGAATTCGAGTTCATATTACAATCCAGGCTTGTTGGGTCGAGATATTAATTAAAGATTGAATTCAAATAGAATCGTAGTAATATCCATTATACAAAATTTGTAAGAAATTTTACAAAAAACAATAGAGTTTTCATAAAATAATTATAACATGGATCAGAAATATATTGAACAAAATGATTTAAATATGAAAAAAGAGCCTGGAATGGATTTTTGCAATAACCCAAATTGACATTTAGGAAACTGGAAAAATGATGCAATCAGTAATTGAAGTTTTACCTGCTTTTCGAGTTATTCGAGACGTCAAACCAATTTAGTCTGGTATTTTATGAAGGTTTTTAATATTTACAACAAAATAAAATGTCGTTTAAATTGGATACTAGAAGAAGCCCATTTTAAACTTCTGTAGGGTATGCATTTGGATCATAAAATCCATAAAATCCTCTTGTTCACACGGGGGTAGTAACAACAACCCGGAACTATAAATCAAATAAACTTACAATTACATTTAAAATGGAATGGAATGTATGGATAGTTAAAAATTACAAACGAAAGTACATATAAATAGGTAAGTAAAAATCGTTAGCAAGATTTTTTGTAAAAGTCAAATTTTTGTAAAAAAGTTTTGTAAAATTTTTCGATTTTTGTTTGTAGGAACATTTTTGGTATTGAGATATTTAGTGCTTAAAAAATACGTTAAACATTTCAATTTCCTTAAAAAGTGTGGACACGTTAATAGATTTTTGGTTTTTAAAAAAATAAATACTAAACAGTTTTGTATCAAAAAAAAGGCTGAAATCAATACATTCCTTTATTCTTAAGATAATTGATTCGAAAACTATTTTAAAACAGTTCTTAGTTGTTTTTGTAAGTTTTCTTTGTTTGTACAAAATTTATATATTGCACTTTTCTATAAAACTAAATATAAGTTATAAACAAGATTTTTCATATTAATAATATTAATTTAATTTCAATCTTTGTTTTTGTTCACAGGTATTTTGTTTGAAATCCAATTTTTAAAAATTTTCAAAGAAAATGACAACAATTTGCATGGAATGAAATTATTTTGAATTTATCACCTTCTATTACTCTCAAAATATTAAAGCTGAAACTCAGTTTTTAATAACTCTAACTTAACTTCCAACCCTGCTAACTTGCGCTTTTCCTTTGGAAATACCGTTTTTGGAAAAGTGAAACGTTTTGTTATTGAGTATTTGTTCTTTTTGATTGACCAATATATAAAGAATTTTAAAAAGCTTCTTAATCATGGGGAAACAAAAATGTTTAGTTGGAAATGAGAGTTTATTTCAAAAAGTTGTTCAAAACTAATACAAAAAAAGAGGCTGGGATGCGACCCATCTCGTCTGTCGATTTTTGTTGCTTAAAAGTTTGTTAGATTAAAAAAGTTGTTTGTTGAATTATTCTTAAAAAAATTTAAATTACTAACAATATTTTTCATATAAAGAAATAGTTTAGTTTGAAAATCTAGTTTTGTTATATATATACATTTTTAGTCTAAAATAAATTTTTCATAATTTAAGTAGCATTTCTTAAATTTTTACAAATTGAATGAATGCAATTAATTTGAAAGATATCAAGAATCGAACATCAATTTTAACCAAATTTGTGTACTATTTTTTGTAGATTTTATGTTTTTATGAAAAAACGGACTGTTGGTTTTTTATAAAAAAAAAACTACTGAGTATTGAAAACGATATTTTCTGAGAAATAAAAAAAGTTTTAACACAAAAATTTTATTTTTTGTAAGGCTATCGGAGTTGAAAATCAATTTTTAACAACTTTTGTTAAATTTTTTATAGGTTTTTAGTTTTTTGTAAAAAAAACTGTCAACTCGATTTTTCTTAAAAAGTTATTGAATGTTGAAAATAATATTTCTTATAAGACAAAATCAGTTTCAAGCCATAATCTCATATTTTGGAAAGATATTTGTATTTAAAATCAATTTTTACCAACTTTTGTCAATTTTTTTTTAGGTTTTTATTTTTTATAAAAAAAAAACTGTCAATTCGATATTTCTAAAAATTCTAGATGCTAAAAACGTTAATTTTTATTGTTGAAAATTATTTTGGATATAAAATCATTTTTGGTTCGTGATTTATAAAACAAACTGTTGGTTGGAATTTTTTTCAAAAATATACTCATTTGGTATCACGTCATAATATATAATATAAAACTTAATTCAACTCTCTCAGCTATGGTATGAAAACCACCCACTTAATGTTGTTGAGAGTCCTTTCTTCACCTTTCTGCATTATAATCAATATAACAAAATTCATTTGAAGTTGATATCTCTTCTGGTTCTTGAGCTATTGACGAAGAAAAAAACGTCTCGAACGCACAGACATCTTTCTAAAAATCCTTTGTTTCAATTTTAGGGATATTGAAACGTCGAGATATTTCAAAGTTTTTAATTCGACAAATCGGAGAATTACAAAAACCCAACCACTTTTTTCTATTTTTACAAATTTACTAAAGATCATGAACTTTGAATTTTAGGGTAAACGTGTACAGGTTTTTAATTCATCGACATCATAGCAATAGTAATTCTTCAATTAAATCTTACAATTTCTTTTGAAAAGCTGTTGTCAAATAATTTAATAAAAAAATTATCGGGTTAAAATTGATAATAGAATTTAAAGAATAAGAAATCTAAGAATTAACTTCGATACCTTAAATGTTTTTTCGACAAAAGAAAGGTTTCGATTAACGAAAAGAACTATCGAATTTGTTTTGTCCAAAATTTAAAATAAACCGCAAATAAATAGAAAAAGGAATATGTCTCTTGCCACAGCTTTTGTGTGCACTACATCGGGCCGGGAATGGATTTCAATATCACGGTTTTGCATCTATGCACGAAATAAGTAAAGCAACCATTTACAAATCAGTTAATCGAGTGTCAGATATTAACTCACCAAATATTATGGGCATATGCATCTAAGTATCGTCTTTTTGAGTGGACGTATTAATAATCTTAAAAATATGTCAGACTGTTGTCTTTAAACTGTGAATCGCATTAAAAATTAGTTAATATTAAATATATAATAAGTATAGCCAGACCAATTCTAAGTCGGCAAATTAATTAAAAAAAAAAAACATATATGTATATTTATGGATGTGTACCTCCTAAAAATTAAGAATGTAATTTGTGTTAAAAAAAAATCTCAATAAAGACTACTACTACTACTACTAAATATTATGGGCACCATGATAGAAATTGATACACCAATTGGAAACAAAGAACAGTTTTTAGACAGGCATGGGAAATATGGTTTTAATGCAATAATGGTTTGTTACGTGGGGCTTTTATATTTTACAACTTTTAAAGACGTATAACTTATTAATTTGTTTTTGTCCGATCGACACATTTATTTACACTAATTAAAAAATATATATCAAATCTTGACAAACATTTCATTTCAATTTGCGCCTTGTCAAAATACGAATTAAGTGCAAAGTTTTATTTTAAATTGATGAAAAACTTTTCAAAAAAGTCTGCAAAATTAAAAAGTGAAAAGTATTTTCACTTTTCGAAATTTGTGGAACACTTTGCAGGATATTTTTTTTGTTTGCATAGATGCAGAATGAAAAGTATACATAATTCGTATTTTGAAAAGTTACAAAGTAAATCTTTGACAATTTTTATTAAGAACAAATGTGCATTGACAAAAATATATATATAAAAATATATCAAAGAAATCATCCTTGAGAAAATAATTGCGAGTTAATATCTGAACGATCTTGTGGCCAGTAAATATCGTTAAGAGAACTTCATAAATGATAATATTCGGCTCTTGATAAACTACTCTGCAGACGGTTGCTTTGCTTGTTCCATTCATAGATGCAACACCATGATATTGAGCTCCATTTCCAAGGGACTTAAACACATATTCTTTTGGCTATTGAATCATAGTTTTTTTCTAATTTGAAACAACATGAATTCTAGTACTGGTACTATTCGTTAATAAAAAAACTCCCTTCCATCGAAAAATCATTTCCGATATCGAAGTTAATTTTTAGTATCACAACTCTTTCGTCAATATTTTTAATTTTATAACTCTTAAAGAAAAGAAGGATCTAGGTGTAATATTTGAGACTAAGTTCAATTTTAATAGTCACATAGACTATCTTGTAGCCAAATCAATTTCTATGTTGGGATTTATTAGAAGAAATTTGAAGGAATTTGGACTACAAAGTTTTGAAATTCGACGAAAATATTTTGATGCAATGTTTATTAGAGACTTAATAAATTCTAAAATGGATTGTCCATTTTTGCTAAGTAAAGTTTGTTTTAATTGTCCGGGGTATACTTTAAGAGTGTTTGATATCTTCCGTCTTCCTCAACACATAGTAAATTATGACTTAAATGAGCCAATTTACCGTTGTTTAAGACAGGCAAATTCAGTGTGTAAAAATGAAAATATTGATTTTTTCCAATGTTCTAGTAGAGATATTTTTAAGACAAATTTAATTTTTTTTGTGCTATGGAGTTTAATAATTTGTATTGTTATAGTTTATTATTATTATTTGTAATTTTGTAATAAGTTGTAAACAAAATTTCTCTTTGCATATTCATCAAATTTTTTTCAGAATTTTAAATCTTATTTGCAAAATGTATTATTTGGAAAAACTAAATTAATAAATACTAATAAAATATTAATAAAAACTTTGCACTTCACAAATCTGAGTTTGGTGAAACATAATTTGCAAAGCATAAGAGTAAGTTGCATAAATTTGCAGAAACAGAAACTGGAATGTCTCTATGGCTTAGCACCCAGAAAAGGCGAATATTAAACTGTTGCGCCATCTCCATTAGAGATGATCGACAGTTATGGACTGTTATAGAGTTTGTAGAGACAGAGTCCAGAGATTTAATAGCGGCCTGGCTATCTGAGAAAATACGAATATCAGATGTTGATATCACGTTTTTTTTAAGACAGGACAAGACTTCCTTTATCGCCAAAAGTTCCGCCTGGAACACGCTACAATAATTGGAAAGGCGGAATGAGAGACTTAATTTCAGTCGTTTAGAGTACACACCTCCACCAACCCATTCTTTTGTTCTTGACCCTTCTGTCTAAAAATAGATTGAGTCATCCTCCAAGAATGTCCTAGCCTCCCAAAAAGATCTGGGATGTATAGAAAACTGGAAATTGCTGTCGAAGTGCAATTCGGGGATGGTGTAGTCTGTGTGAAGAAACAGAACTTCGGTGTTTTTTTTATACATGGAATTAACAGCTTCCTTATAAAAAACTTAAAACCTTTAAGATAATACTAAAATTGGCATAAATATATTTTTGACTCGAGTATTTTAAAAACAAATAAAAGATTTTGACTTTAAACTAATTGAATCTTCTATAAAATTATATTGTAAACTTTCAGTAATATACAAAAAATAAAGCATTAAATTAATATACCTTAAAGTCCCGAATATCTCTACAAAAAGCCTGTTAATCTTTAAATATTGAACCCTTTTAAATCGTTTTAAATGACAGTTTTGTTAATTGCAGTAAACAAAATTTTTTTCGAAGTCGATATCCTTGAAAGTACGTAACCGGAAATAATTACACACAGACATCTCTCATAAAGCCATAGATTTAAAATCTAGGAACTTTGAAACGTCGAGAAATGTTGAAATTTCGAATGTCAATTCAAAAACTTAAAACACTCGCTTTGTATTAAAAATGTTAGTTCTAGTAAATTTTCCGAATTATGTAAGTGAAAACATTTATTCCAATTTTTCTCGTCACTCTAACATACATCTATCTAACTTACATTCTTATTTATTTATGTATCTCAACTTGTGTATCAAATGCTCATTAATATTTCATTTAATTTATTTAATTTATGCAATGACCAATTCTTAAAAAAAAAAAAAAACAGAGCAAAGAATACATAATAACATTCATCTCTGTTTATCTATGGAATTGCTGCAGGTAAGTAAGTATACGCCACAGTCCAAATACACGAATGTTGGTATGTAACTACCATAACACAATTCATAGAGAGCTAACCGCAAACAATTTATTTTCATGCCACAAATTGTTTTCACCTCTTTCTCTGGAATTGAGTTGGCAGTGGCAACAACCACCAACCACCACCTTACCACCACCGACCACCACCACTATGTGTACCTAGTGTAGTGGCTTAGAGCAACGTTGAGTCTGTGTCCTTTCTCCCCCCTTAACTCATTGTCACCACAAAAAAAAGAGAAAAAAATGGCACTGAAATAAAATGGCATTCCATATATGTATGTATGTGTTCGTTGTTTTTTGCAGATACACCCTTTAATTCCATCATTTCACTTCTGTTCCTGCGTCCTCTTCTAGGTCCTATACCTCTAAATTCTCTGTCATCGAATTCATCCTCCCATCACATACCTTCATCCCTTAGCGAAGGAATTGAAACTGCGATAATATGTATTACACAAAAGTCATAAGCATTTTCATCAGAAGTTTACCTTGGTATGTCTGGTTTCGCTTTGGTATCATATTTGCCATTTTTGCACAATCATTTGGAATCAACGACAAAATAAGGCCAAAAGGATATATGTAGGTAGTGTGTATATGAATGAAATTGAACATGGACAATAAAGCCACGTGTCATCTACGGTAAGGTGCTTTGGCTTATTTGAGAAAAGTAATAATAGATGCACACGCTCAGGGGTTTCGAGAGGTAAAAAGGACTAAGAACGATGTCGCAGAGTCTTGAGTAAGTTAAAGATCAAATTTTGTATCTTGAATTTTGAAGTCTATTCGAAAACCTTGAAACTTTTTTAATTAATTTACTAATAACTTAATTAGCTTAGTGGAAGAGTGGACCATTAAACTCTTTCACTGTTTATCACGACACATTGATAAAACAAATCGCTAATACAATACAAGTGCCCTAAAGAAAAACAAATTTAATAAGCTTCAAAGCATTATGATTGAATGTTGATTGCCAAAAGGTAAAAAGAAGTCAAACAATTGAGATGGACCAGAACCACGGACCTGGACCTATCACAGCACAGCTTAGCATCACAGTCCAGAGTCCTGATCCAAATAAATTCTGTTGGTAAATATTTTTTTCCAATTTACTCTTGAAGACCATAAGCTGCTCAAAGCCTTTTTTTGTTGTACATATCTTTCCTAACCATAGAATTGTGGTGTGTTTGCTTATTATATATGTTGTTTTTGAGTTAATTTTTTTATGGGATTTTGGTTTTCTTCTGCAGTCTATAAGATTTGATTCTATTCCTGAATCAACTTATGAATATTCATTTGAAATTTTTCTAAGGATTCTGAGAAGGTTTGTCAATTTTTGTCAATTATACTTTGATTCATATATCAAAAGGATTTTGTGCGTCCGTTTTTTTTGTATCTGACAGTCCTGATTCTATATTGTACATAATTTAATTTGATTTATAAAGTATGTAATAATTAGAAGATTGAGTATTAGGAAATGTATAGAATAAATAAAGTTTAAATTACTCTTATGTACATAAGTAATGTTAGTATTCTGGCAATTCTTTAAGGCTTTAAAGGGAACCTTTTTTAAAAGAATATGGGGCCAAAAATATTTACAGGTAACGTCTTTTCATATTGAGTACTTAAAAGCCCCTAATTATACATACAATATAAAAGTTAAATTTAAAGTAATGCAAAAACTGTTGGGTCTATGAACATAAAATTGAAATTTCCTTGTATCGATCTTATTATGCATGAGTCTTTTCTTTTCTCGTGAAAATTTAAACACATTTTTTTGAGCACTTTTCTTCAAAAGTTCAATACAAATATGAAACATTACGTATTCATCACAGTAAAATTGAAACATGTAGGTGTAACTTTATCTTGAACTTATAATACCATTGCCTTTAGAATTCCTGTGATTACTAAATAGTTAAGGTATCTACTCGTAGGTTACTGAAAAAAGTATTAGGAAATTTGTTTGTATTTTAGAATCTTTAACTTTCAATTGATAGTTACGTTGATGACAGCGCTGATATGATCACATGTTTGATTCTTCTGGGAATGATTTATCCCCAAATAGGATTACAAGCATCAGACCTAAGGAAAACGCATGGTTCGATGCGAGCTGTAAAGAGGATATTAGCATCAAGAAGGTAAATTTTCGTTGTTTTAAAGCCAATCCACATGAAGAAAACCGAAATAAATTCAAGCAAGCCAGGAAGGCCTGCAACGCCCATATTCGATGCACCATTTTTACATGACCAAAAATTACGGCAAAAAATACTGCAATGTCCCAAAGGCAGTACAAATGTTTTGGTCCTTTGTAAAAAACATGAGGAATTCTTCCTCTTCGTCGGTTAATAGGTTCGTTTTCAATAACACTCTATTTATTAGCTCTTAAGAGAAAACTAATTTCTTTACTAGACAGTTCGCCGCCAATTCAACACTACCAGTGAGTGTTATGACTGCACCTGTCATCGAATGCATTAGTGATTCTATGGGACCAATCTTTTATTGCACTCGTACTGTCGCGAGAGTCCTGACATATCTTAACATGCATAAATCCGATGGTCCGGATGGTATCCCCGCTATTGTTCTGAAGAGGTGTTCTTCAACGCTAGTATGACCACTGCGGACACCGGACACTGTCTAATAGGAAAGCACGCCACGAGACTAGGAGTATTCTCAAATGATTTTGCAGAAGCTGTACGGACGAGGAAGAGGAAGAAACGGTTCTTCATCTTCTCTCCATATGCCCTGCTCTAGCTCGAAAACGCAAGAATTACCTAGGAGAATTCTTCTTTAACGATCTAAACGATCTAAGTCATATCAGTATAATCAGCCTCTCACGATTCTCAAGGGACTCAAGCTGGTTCCACTGAGCTAAGGAGGAAGCCTCAAGCTTCATGTGGTATCACAATGGGCCATTAAACAGGCCTAAGTGTGTCCGTTTCCATCTTGGACAGCCACTATAACCTAACCTAACCATGACCACTGCGTAAGCTTTTTCATCTGTATTACTCCTCAGGTCTCGTTCCGAGTGGATGGAGAACCGCATTTGTCCATAGCTTATTCCCGAAAAAGGTGAATCTTACTCGCTTCTAGTTACCAACCGATTGTACTTACGTACCTTCTTTCCAAGTAATGGAAACGCTGATTAATTATCAGCTCAAGAAATATTTCGAAGATCGAAAGTTTCTAATTGACCAACAATAGTTCCACTATTTATCTCATGGTTCATCTCACCGAACAGTGGAACAAATCTTTACATCGTTTAAGAGAATGTAAGATTATAACACATGATATTTCAAAGGCGTTTAATAAAGTCTGGCATCCTGCTCTCTTATAGAAAATGCGTGCTTTCATTATCGAGGAATCTCTTCTTTGTTGGATTAATTTTCTGTCAAACCGTTCAATACAAGTTGTTTTGGACGGATTCAAGTCTCAAAATCATAAATTAAATGCTATTGTGCCAAAGGGCTCCGTTTTGTCTCCGACCCCTTTCCTCATTTTTTAAATGATTTCCTGTTTGCTACTGCTAATCCAATACATTGTTTTGCTTACGATAGCACTCTAAGCTTTTCATATTCGTTTCCAGACTCACAACCTACCTCTTCAGATGCGGAACTGCAATGGCATTGTATAATTGGGAATAAAACCCGCCTGGAGTTAAATGCTTTGAAGACCCAATGCTGTCTTGTATCGTTAAAGCGAGATATACCCTCTTCGCCGCTATCTATGAGTGTCACTTGCAACAAAACTGAAAATCTCCACATCCCCGGAATGTGCATCAGCAACCACTTTTTGTGGAGCGATCAAATACGAGATGTCGCCAAAAATTCCGCTAAATGTCTAGGTTTTTTGAGACGACGCAAGAAATTTGTCTCCTCGTATGATCTGGCTACAATCTAAGAAACCGTCCGAGACTTAAAAATAACTCTCATCTCTGGCCTGGCGTTCCAGTAACTTATTTAAGCCTCTTGGAAAGTATTCAAAGCAGGTCTTGGTAATTATTGACCTTAATATTATCAACTCGATTACGTCACTCGAACATTGCAAGGTTTCTTGTCTTACCATTTTTACCTTTATTTTAACGGACTATGCTCTAGTGAAATAGTTAGTTGCATTCCTTCCTTTAAACAATTTAATTAATTTTTTAACCGTACTACGCGAATGTGGATCGCCTTGCCACGCTCTATCTTTCCCTATAATTGCAATGTTCAGGAATTCAAAATCAATGTACACCAACACTGTGTCTTTGGCATACTAAAGGTATATAAAACTCTTCTAGTATTCGCTTATTATAAGAAACAAAGAATAGAAAAATTTGAATTTTATTTAAGACGGTCCAATTTATTTTTATAAGACTTTTTATAATTTTTTAATCTAGTATTTTCCTTTGTAGCAACATTTTTCTAGAAAATATAAAAACTTAAAAAACACACTCCTAAAAGTCGTTAAAAATTTATTTTCGAGTCGAATAAATTGAAAAATATAAAAGCTATTGCCTTCAATCTAATTTTAACTTAGAAAAAATATTATTTTTAACTTTCATACAATTTTTTAAGAAACACTCAATTTCCATTTTTATATAATTTACAAAACATACTCAAATTATTAAAAACAAACGTCTGACTAAAATATCAAGGATATAAATAAAGATATTAACTTAGAAACCGTTTCATTCTATGGTAAATTAAGATGAAAAAATCCTATGGATACTTTTAAACAAAAATAAAAAAAAAAACTCTGCTAAAATTGACAAAATTTAGTTTATGACTTAATAATGTCGGAAACACAAAAGATTTTGAAATCTAACTTAATTTATCAGATGTATTTAAGCTGACTTTAAGAAAAATTTAATTGACAACTTATTTTACAAAATACGGAAACCCACACAAATAGCCAATCACGATCGGGCGAGAACATCACCGCGTCCCGTGAAAGTGTACAACAGAACCTGACGCAGTCTATTCCTCCTGATTTGAACTAGACCCTTCGCAGACTTCAACTTAAAGAATTTAGCGTTGGGACTTGGGCCTACTTCCGAACAAGATCGAATGACCCAAGAGCTCAAAGTTAATGACCATAGCCAACTCCGTTTGTTCGCTGACTGGGCTTCGAAACATTTGGAAGAGAAACAACGTTTTGACCGAAAAATCATTTTTAGTGACTAGGCGCATTTTTGGACGGATGGTTGTGTTAACAAGCAAAAATAATGCATCCTCAAAAAGTTAACGTTTGGTGTGGATTTTGGTCTAGCGGCGTAATTGGTCCATACTTCTTTGAAAACGACGTTAGTGAGGCGGTCAACGTCAATAGGCAGCTCTGCATAACGATGATAATAAATTTATGACCCGAATTGAACCATTTTAACTTAAACGGCATGTGGTTCACACAATAGACTTTTTGAAATCGCAGGTCTATGCAAATAAACCGCAATCGATGCCCTTAATGTGAACATAATAAAAGCTATAGCTCAAATTCAGCTTTATTAATGCGGAAGAGCTATTGAAAATCGGACCACTCTGATCCGTTCCACCGTAAGAAGCCTAAGCGGGAGTTTGAATGATGCCATATTAATCACTTAATGGCATACATGCGCTTTTAAAATAAAAATAATTTTGTTTATACCTCACACGCAGCTTGCTTTATTCCATTTCAACGTCTACCCGCTATGGTTGAAAAACCATTTATAAATTTTTTTTGAAAATTCTACAGGCGGCCATGGGTGTCAATATATCAGTGTGGGTCGCAGCAACTTCTATTTTTAATGTAAAAAAAAATCTGAAACTTAAGAACTACTTTAAATGATTTATTTTTCTGGACAAACTTGTAAATTGTCGCACTAAGTTTTGAGGATCAAATACATTTACATATATCACTTGAAGTCAATAAGTCACTAAACAAAATCGCACTTCTTTAAAATGAAGCTAGCCCGAACGTTACAATCAATGATGAATGCTAAAGAGCCATGATTACTGCCTTTTAATTCATCAACTGAACAACCATATTGTACAGAAGCTCTGGTTTCACCAACTCAAGCTAAAGTTACAATTGTTTCGTCAAACCCGAACGTAAACCCAACCATTGCTTTATTCCAGGAACCACTAAAGTCCGAACAAGAGACGACGACGCACGTGACGATCAAATTAGGAAAATACCAAGAAGACGAGACACCAAGATGTTATCAGAATAAAAGAACGGACGGTACTTCAAGTTACACCACCAACACAGGACGGTCAAACTATCCCTCGATTGCTAATCGTTCTTCCGAATCAGTTTAAATAAATAAATAAGATGACCAAACAGTCTGTAAATAACAAGGACCTAATGACTTAAAAGTCTCGAGTAATCCCTTGTGCGAGTTTTTTAAGAGAGTGTTTTTCAACCTTTTACATGATACGGACCCTTGATTTATTAAAATATTAATTATAATTATAAATAATTTTGCTTGTATATCTTAAATAAAAGTCTTCAAGGATGGAATGCTAAAGACAAAATCCATGACTTTACAAACAAAATTGAATTTTGGTCATCGTCTTCTATTCAAAACCACTTAGATTCATTTACCTCGACACAATCTTTTGTTAAAGAAGTCGGATATGAGATAAAAATCAAGGAATTTATACGTGGTTTGAAAATGGCGTTAGAAAAGTTGAAAGAAGAAATGTGTCATTAATTCTCAATTTAAGAGATATTGAAGAATATTGGGCCAAGGTTGATCTTTAATTCGTTTTTAAATGCAGCTGTAAGTGAGGCAAAATTGACCATCAAGCTCAAGGAAAGTCTCCTGGGTCTATCTGCCGATGAAATGATGCAATTGGAATTTAAGTCTTTCAATCTGGATACCTTTTGGTTAAAATGGAAATCAGAATTTCCTGGATTAACATTAGAGGCTTTGAAGTGTTTGATTCCATTTGCCACCTAGTACCTGTGCCAGTTGACATTTGCATCAGTGGCCAACATTAAAAGTAAGGACAAAAATCGCTTCAATTTGGACAACGCTTTAATTCTCAATGTAGCAAAAACGGATCCGCGTTGGGAGGAATTGATTTCTGAAAAACAACCTCAGCCCTTAAGAATAACTTTTTGTTAATTTGATACAAATGTTTATAGGTTATTTTTATTTTTTGTTTATTTGACACAAATGAATATTTCCTTAATTTTCATAAAACTTTATTGGTTTGTTTAACTGCAGTATTTTCTCAGCATCGTAAGAATCTTCGCGACCCCTCTAAGCCCACACGTTGAAAAACACTGTTTTAAGGAATGGGAAGGCCTTAAAGTATTTATGTTAGATCAGAAACTGAACACAACACTTCCAGCATTGCAGTCCAAAGCTTTAACCATCACACCACGGGTACTCCGAATCAGTTTGGTGCATTTTAAAGATCCCATTAGCAAAGATACAACGTTGCTGGTAATCGACCCGCTTGAGTGTTTGAGTAAACTGAACCTAAAAGCCTTCTAACCTACATAAATATCTACGCAAAATACGATGTAAACACATTAGTTTTAGAGATATAACAGCTTAACCATTTTGCGGTTTCAAAAGTATAGGGCTGGAATTCTACATCTGCCAAACTAAGTTGTTAAACCAATTTTTTTTTCAGTTGAAAGACATTTACAAAAAAGGATCGATAACTGTCGCACAACGCATACAAATTGCTAAAACCTACTACAAAAACGGGGATTCTTCCACAGCCACATATCGTGCTTTATGAAAAGATTATGGTTTACATAATCTTCCCCTAAGCTAAAAATTGACAAAATTCTGAAGAAATTTGAAGAGACTGGATTGGTTACAAATATTGTAAGTCCTCTGCATCATCGTTTCGGTTGTACTATTAAAAAGATCGCTTCTGTAAATAAAAGTGTTGCGGAATACCCGAATGTGTTGATTCTATGTCGTTCTTAGGAATTATTAATGTCTTACGGTACATTATGGTGTATTTAGCATTTGAAACTACACCAACGTCGATATAAAGTCGAGCTCATACAACAACTGAAGCCAGCTGACCATTCACAACGTCTTAGGTACGTCAAATGGGCTCTTGGACAGCAGAGTATTTATTTTGGGTTTTGAAAATCCTCAAGTAGGTAATTGAAGAGAGGCCATTAGAGCCACAAAAGGTCACTGTTTGGTGCGCCCTTTGTTGTGGAGGTGTGATTGGACCTTAATTCTTCGAAAACGACGATGGAACGTCTGTCACCGTCAATTCGGCTTTTTGTTACCGGCTATTGAAAAATACGACTTGGAGAATATGTTGTTTCAACAAGACGGTGCCTCATAAGACACAGCTTTATTCCAAGAGATATTTCCTGGCCGAGTAATTTCTCGTCGTGCCGATAGAAACTAGCCACCAAGTTTATGCCATTTGACATCTCTGGACTTTTTTGTATGGGGCTACACGAAAGACCGTATTAATGCAGATAAAAATTTGACTCTTGAGCACTTAAAATCCAATATTCGTCAAGTGGAAATGGCTGAGAAAATCCGCCTATTATGTGCCAAAAAGTGGTCGAAAATTACTTCAAAAGAATCAATGCTTGGAAGAAATTACGTGATGGTCACGTGGTCTTGATGTATTCTTGCGCACATAATGTCAACATTCAAACTATAAAATAAAAAAGAAATATGATGAAAACAAATGTTTTATATGTGTTAACGTTTACTTTTGAAACCTCAAATTGGATAACCCTGTACAACAAATTACCAGACCCGGATTTTTTTAATACTCAGTTTTTTAGTCTCAGTAATCCTTAGCAACGATTGTAGTTTTGAGTCTGTACTTCACTTACTTTTCTCACTTTGTTTAAATTATTTTTTCGGCAAGAAACTAATCTGTCAAATTTTAATAATGGTGTACTTGTGAAATGTCAAAAGGTGAAAGCTTTCAAAGTGACAGTTGTCCAAATAAATAAAACATATAAATAAATTCGTTTAACATATCGAATTACGCGAAAGAAAACAAAATAAAATGTTCAAAGTTCTTGTAGTGACAATTTAAACTACATATACAACCCAATAGTTTTCAATTCTTAAGAAGTTTAAAAACTAAAATTCATGAGCTAAGTAATATTGCAAAAACCCCAGTAAATTTTATTCGTAACCCATCTGTGTTTTGTATGATTTTCGATACCATACGAACTTCCTAACAAATAAATAAAATTAAATATTTCTGACACAAGACTACCAATTTGATACAAACTTGGTTAACATCATTAAGTAGTTAAAAGTTAGTTGAAATAATATTTGAAAGTAAATGTACTTTTTAAAATTAAGGTTAAAACAATATAAATTCAAATAAAAATCAACTCACGTATTTTGTTATTTTATTTGTTTTTATTATAACTTAATAATTCATCTTCATCATCGTGAAAAGATTCGGCTTTTTATCTTTGTCACGTTTTTTAAGGCCACGCAACCAATCAGATACGGTCACGTTTAACATTTTTTTCCTTTACTAGGATGACAAAATAATATTTTTGTGCGATATCAACTTTTGTCTGTTCTGGAAATAAAGAAACAGTTGTTGTAAGGATATCATTTATAGAATAATACTTTCTTCCGCAGTTGGAAATTATTATTATTTTTTTTTTTTATTTTATTTTTTTTTGAGTCTTTCAAACGTGGTGACAGTTTTTCAACTTATTCTTCCTTTTTTTTTGTTTATTAACGACAATCATATAGGTTTTGGGTTTGTTGGAAAAGACTCAATTTCTGAACGTGATAGGTTTTCGAAGAAATAAAAAATTATTATTTTGTAGCTACATTGTGGATGATTATGATATGTAGGAGTTGGTATTTTGGAAAAGTGTAACGATGATAACGAGGTGTAAGAAAATAAAGATAGCAAAATGTTATTTTATATTCGATAAATAAACTTTATTTCTTGATATCTGGATGTCATTAAAGAATAATGCTTAAATTGTTTATCAACCATTATTTCGTTAAAGATTGGTAATATCGTAAAAGAAAATGTCACTTAGCAGGATTAATAAGACCATTTTTCAAAGATTTTCCCATTATTAAAGCAAGATTTTAATTTTCCAATATTTGTGTATGTTGAGGACCCGAGAAAGACTACGAGGGTTATCATCTTATTCCTGAACAATGCTATAAAGATACTTAGTATAAATAATAAAAAAAGGCATCCAAATAATTAAGCTTCGTTGAACATCCAAATTACCCTAATTGTTGTTCAGAGAACTGTCGCATACTAATAAAACGAAATTTGTCCACAATGCATACATTTTTGTTATGGATTCCATAGAAATTACAGCTCAACATGGAATATGTTTACCTGGTTTTATTTTTCCAGAAAATTTGAAATTATTTAATTAAACACTATTGCAAGCAATTAGGAATGGACAAAGCATTGCACATTCGTGTAGTGCGGTTAACGAACAAGTTTCTGTATTTGACAGTAGGGATGAACATTTCTAGAAGGATGAGTATTAGTGTTAATTTGATTAATTATGGAGAGGAATACAGTATAGCAATAAAATATTAAGAAGAATTAAACATTGCAGCGGTGATCAAGAGATGCAAATGTTTCAGAGAGACAATAGTGAATTTTCATTTTTAAGGCTTTCTTTTGAAGTCTGTCTAAGAAACTTCTTATTAATTATTTCCAGACCAATAGAAGTTAAAATCCTCAACAGCGTTTTTCTACTTCAAATATTTGATTACTCCAAAAGAGATGTTCTTTAATTTAAACGCAGGCTCCAATTATTACCATTTATTCTAGCTATAAGTATAACTTAAAAACTAACTTAAATATGAATTTTTTACTATGAATAGGGCTATGTCAAAATGAGTTTTAAGCAATAGCTGCTTGTGTTGAATTCAAATAAATGTGGATTCAAATTGACCAACAGTAGCATACGGGTCATTAAAGCATTAGGATATCTCAGGTTAAAAGTGTAAGTGTTAAAAAAAATGGAGTCTTAGAAGAAGAGCGATTTCTCTACGTTAGACTGTTCGAGGCAGACACGATGAGAGTATTTTCTTAGGGAAGTTGTGCAAAACGAACCAATCTTCGTTGGATACTTTCTTTTCTTGATACGTGTTTATCTTGACATGGGGACCAAACCAAAGTAAATGTAGGGCAAACATCATGTAGGCCGATAGGACTACTAAAGGTAACAAAATTCTTTAGAACATCTTTTAACTAAACTTGATGCAGAGTTGGCTTTTGATTTATTTCATCAATATGAAGGCCGAGACACTTCATCAGTACACCAAGCTTCTCGAATATTTGTTTTGTACAATTTACGTAAATTGTATTTTTGAAATAGGATTAAAATATGGGAATCTTATATGCACGATTTAATATTCACTATTTTTAAAATAAAAAGTTATACATTTTATACCTTGTAGGGTACAACCCTTAAAACAAAGAAATTAAGATTAAGACATTTTTGTTTCTTTTTGCTTTGGTTAATTCATTTATTTTCCTATTACCTTCATTTTCAATTCTTAGTATTGTTTAAATGAATAAAACGAATTTTACAATGTTTGTGATTGTAGATTTGTTTTTAAGGAGCCTGCAACGGAAACCGATGACATATGTGAGAGTTAAGCCTTTGGTTTATAGTTTTTCGCCTCACCGTTCGACTCTTTAATTGGTGTTATATTCAAGATATTTACTGTGACGTAGTGTAAGCAAGATTCTTTCTTAAATTCTGAAATTAAAAAAAAAAACATATTTACTAGTTTTTAGTAAATGTTCCTTGAGTCAAAAATAAATGAGACATTTTTTAAAGAGGAGTTGAAAAGATGATGGCAGAAAGAACATTAAGGACAGAAGTGAACTCATCATTAACTTGAAAAGAATTAAAAATTTGTTATCAATGGCCAATGCAATCGAGTAATAATGGACCCAACAGAAAACCTATTAATTATTCAAAAGAAATCCAATCAGGCTTAAGAGAATCTTTTGGAGAATGGGTCTTCAATAAAGTACTTCTAGATAGAAGTCAAGGTAGAATGTTATTAACAAGGGAGATTTTTAACTATATATAGCTGTAGGAATTTGGGGCAGATAGTGGATGACGAGCTATCTGGGTTGTTTAAGAAAATACGTTCAATGGTCGATTTATATTATTTAGAACGCCACTCACTTCACTGAGGCTTTAATCAGTTAAATGATCAACAAAAAAGACATTATTTTGCAAAGAAGGGGATACAAATGCAATTTGATCAGTAATCTAGCACTGTCCATATAATGTGTGGAAGATTGATACCCCCCCCCTCCTAGGGGGTTGCATTCTCTTATTTAACGATCGATCAAACAGAAACTTCATAGGTTTGTAGTGATTTGGAAGGCAGTATGGAGAAACACGTAAGATAAACACACATTTTAAGAAGTTTTGTTTTTTTTTATAATTATTGTTAAGTTACCTCGATATTGTGGGTTTTTATCTGAGCCCTATTTTCTGTCTTGCTTCGAACAAATTAAAAACGACAAAAGATCTTGATAAGGTTTCATTACTACCATAATTTGTCATGTGAATTCTTTGGAATAAGAAGAATCTAGCTCTCATAGACCTAGCGGGAACATAGATTGGTACCAAGATAAAAAGATATGGACATTTAATATGGTAGCATAGTAAGTCTCTAATAAGCATTACACTGTGAATTTTTCCTCTTGATTCCAAGTAATTGGCATCTAGTCTCATAACTAGGACTAAAGTTCCAACCCATTTTCAGAAATATATATTTGTAAATCGTCTTTGAATCTTTTCAATCCGATTAGAATGAACTATATAAATAGGACTCAAAAAAACATCTGCATATTCAAAAATATGCGAGAATGAAAAACAAAAATCTCAAGTTTTTTCAGAAGTATTAGGTGGTTCACAGAATCAAAGGCTTAACTAAAGACAGTGTATACTGTGTCCATTTGAAATTTTTGTTCCATATGATTGGTAACATACATAATGAAATAAGTTAAATTGGTAACAGATGATCGACCTGATACAAAACTATGCTGTGCTTTTGATAAATATTGACTTGTAAGAAAATCCAGAAAATCAATTGCGGAGAGTTTACAAATACCCCTATAATTTTCTACATCATTTTTATAACCTGATTTGTGTATACGGACAAAGTAAGAAAGTTTCCATTCATCAAAAAAAAAACCTTCTTGGAAGGACTTGTTGAATATGCTTAGTAAAGGAGAACAGATAGAATCACAAAATTTTTTAACACTGCCGAAGGAATGCCGTCTGGTCCAGAACTATAATGACACTGAAGTAATTTCAGTCTGGAATTAACTTTTTCAATACTTAACAGGATCGAGCCAATATAAATCCTACTTATTATGTTATTCAGTAAACTATTATTAAATCCTGAATGAGAATAAACGGATTTGAAATAAATATTAAAATAAAAAAAAAACATTACTAAGAGATGTTAAAAATAGATTTTCAACTCAAATATCGTTTCAAAGATTTGAGAATATTAAATAATATGTTGTTTTTATCATTTGGTACAATTTTGAGAAAAATCGAATGGGCAATTTTCTTACAAAAAAATAAAATCAAAAAAAACATTACTAAAAGATCGTGAAAAATTATTTCTTACCCAAATATCTTTTCAAAAAGTTGAGATTATGTCCTTAAACTAATTTTGTCTTGTAGAAAATACTGTTTTCAACATTAAGTTAAATTTTGAGAAAAATTGAGAATTTTTTTTACAAAAAAATAAAAACCTAAAAACAAACAATACTACAACTTAGTACAAATTTACTTTGGACTCAAATATCTTTTCAAAAAATAAAAATATTGGCTTCAATTTAATTTTATCCCACAGAAAATATTGTTTTCACCATTCAGTAATTTTTTTATAAAAATCCAACAGTCCGTTTTGTCATAAAATATTAAAAACTAAAAATATAGTACTCAAAATTAGCAAAAATTTATTTTCGGTTCTCGATATCTCTTGAATAAAAGAAGATCTTGACTTCAAAATAATTTCTTCACCCAATTTGTATTTGTTTATATAAGATATAAAAACTATTATGAAATCTTACTAAAATTGGTAAAAATTGTTTTTCTACTAAAAATCTTGTTTACAGAAATAAATTTTGAAATCAAACTTTTACATCAAATGCATAATATTGTTGGTAATTTTAAAATCAACTGACAACTTTTTTAACAAAACACGAAAACCTACAAACCTTTTAAGCATTTGTCTTGTCAGACATTAAGTTATCAGTGTGGGTCGCAGCCTCTTTTTTAATTTTTGTATTGACCTCCTTTGTTTGATTTATTACACAAATTCGTTTAGAGTTTTGTTAATTTTTGAGAATTATTTAAGAAAGCAAATCAATAAATCAAAACACATCCACAAGAATTAATAAAAATGTTTTATTGTTAATAATTTACTATAGAAGTAATTTTTAATAAATTGATATTAATTTCTTTTTCGCTTGGTGTATGTTATTAAAAATAAAATTAGCAGGTACACAAAACCCATAAGAAAATTTGTTACAATGGAAAACCTCTTTTACTCGACTACTCAATAAAATGATTAATTTCCACATGTTTCCCTTAAAATGCCATAAAAAAAATATAAATAAAAAACAAAAACGGAACTTAACAAACTTTTGCCATAATTCATTTTAACATTTGGAAATTGGAAGTTCAATAGAAACGTTAATTTTATTATAGGTACCTTATACTCCTACCTTTAAGAATAAAAAAATATATAGCTTAAGGTAAAGTTCTCAAATGGGCGTTTCTTTCGCGGTCTTTTTCTTTAAATCCCTCTAATAAAATAGCAAAACAAAATTAGGTACGTACCTACGATAAAAACCACGCTTGTAAGTGTATAATTTTTTCGTTCCACGCAATAAACCAAGTTGAAAGTTGTTTTTGATTGTTCTCCCATATTATATGGACGTAGGTACCTAGCTAACCTATATATGATACGCTGCTGACCAAATCCGTAAAAATGGTTATTTTGGTTCTCGTCGTCATAGTCGTCGTTGTCGTCGTCGTAGTCGGTCGTTCTGCAATCTCTCAACAGCTTACGACAATTACTGCAATAAATTCACCACACGTTCGGATTTTCTCATCTTTAAGTGGTCATTACCCACAAAGACTTTATACCTACCTACCTACCTACCCTATAGCCTTATAGCCAACGCAGCTTGCGGGCGAATATACCTACTTCTACCTACCTATACCGTTGTACAGTACACATGTCATCTATAGGTACATATATCGTGGGATGGATGTACATAGATATATGTTTCAAAGAACGAATCCTTGCAGCTTTGAAAGTCAACATCAACACCAATTGTAACAGATGCTGTGGTGCGGTACTGGTTCCGGGGGAATTTATGGTCAATCAGAATGAATCGCAAGTGACGTAAAGCCAAGCAAATTACATCCTGTGGAATGTCAATGTGGCTGTGGCTCTGGACTCAGGACTCAAGAGTCAGAAGCAGGACTGATGGCTGAGTTTACGATGAGTGTGTAACTTTGGTTCAACAGTGGTATGTGGCTTCTATTAAATCTCAGCAAATAAAAGGACCAAAAAAGAAGGAAACAAAAAACAAAAGAATAAATAAATAAATATACAAAAAAAAACAACAACACAACAGGACACAACAAATAAAAAGGAAGGTCCACGTAAAGTATTTACAATATATTAAATGTGACCACAACATCATGACAAGATTTAAAGCTATACATCCAGATGTATAGTAGTCGTGTTTGTGTATGCAGCAGGAGTACTTACACATGATTATATTAAGGACTATAATAATTTTGATGAAAAAGAAAATATTATACTGCTTCGGGTAGGACATCATGACGAAGTTCGTTTTATTCATAATTTGAATTTATCATTTGAACTTAGGAAGGTATTAAAGTCCAGTCTGTTAATTCAGTTTTTTGTATAGAAAGCACAAACTGGAAGGGTTTTGAATACCTTTAATAAGCCAGTGACATAGTTTGAGCATTTGGAATAGAGGAAGGTGTTTGAAAGAAGATGTCGGCTTGGAATTCTTGAACAATGAAATCGCAGGAAAAACAGAGTGTGGTAAGGCATTATTCTACATTTGCGAAGTACGGCTTAAGAACGAATATCTGTACTCCATAATAAGTTCGATGTTGGACTCGAGGGTATTAAAGGGAAAGAAAAACTTCTGGAATCGTCTCAGAAAACCTAAACATTTTGTGGCACTTTTGGTGATATAGCGTATGTGATTCTTCCCAAAGAGGTGGTGCAGATACCGAAAAAATTGAGATGTAAAGTTTCATTGATGCAAGTGCCAGTTAAAGATAGTGACAGAGAGTATGTCGTGCTTTTGTATAACAAGGCAGGAAAGAGTTTTCAAAGCTTTGAATTTCACGCGGTTTGTTACTAACTTTATTGGACAATGCTGTGTTTGTCGGAGTTTAATGAATTAACCATATTTTATTGCTTTAGTTCCACATTCACGAGATAAATATGAAGGACTTAGAGTACTATCGATGGAAAATAAATTAATTGGGCTCGAAGTTACAAGTAGAATATCATTTTTAAAAATGAAGAAGAGTGTCAAAGACAAAATAGAGCCCTGGGACACACCTGCATTTATTTTTTGGTTTTCGGACTTGAAGAAATCAATAGTACACTTGTTTTGTAAGAGAATTTAAAATCCAACGCACGAATAATCATCTAAACTGAAGGCATATATTTTTATAATGATAGCGTCATGCCAAACCCTATCAATCACAAAAGTCCTATTTTCACCACAACGATCAAAAGATTTGTTCCAGTGTTCGGTGAGATGAACCAGGAGATCACTAGTGGATCTCTTGCTCCTAAAGCCAAACTGGAAGTAATCAAGCAACGAATACAGCAATGTTAAGCTTCATGTAGGGCCGTCAAACAAACTTAAATGGAATTCTTATTCTATTTTTAAATTTTCTCAGGAACTCATGAACTGATTTTAATGATTTCTTTTTTTGGAAATAACACAATAATATTTGATGATCAAAACATTTTTTTTTTTTATTTTTCAGAAAATATATTCAACCTTTCTTTCGAAATTCGATTTCTCAAAAATAGTTCATCATTTTTTATGAAATTGAAATGTAAAATGTATATTAATAAACTCTAAATAACTGCATACCAGAATTATTTTACAGCTAAAATTGAAAAATTGTATATATAAAAATTAATTAGAAGAAAAAAACGCTATAACGATTATCGAATACAAGTTTTGAAGAATTAAGGTTTTTGGAGTTTACATTTTTGAAAAGAACCTTTTTTAAGCAGACACATTTTTAAATCTTAAAATAAAGTTAAAATAGTTTAGAATTCGACTTACCCTGATATCTTTCCATTGATTCCTTTGAAAACTTTTTTCTGATATTTTTGTAACTTAACGAACTTCAAAAAGTATGTAGAACCAAATCAGTGTAGTTTTTTTGGGATAATTGTTCACATTCAATTTTATGTTCATACTTTTCTAGTTAGGAAAAACAAAGGATAATTTATTTCGTGACTTAAAGTTGAAAACGTTGGCACCTGTCATTTAAAGTGTCATAATATTAGTTATAGAATAATTACCTTTTAATAGAATGGTTCAATCAACAATCGAAAGTTTAAATCATTTAAACTTATTCCAAAATCGTTGAATTAAACTAAGCCACTGTTTGCTATGCTTAATGCCGTTGGGGGAGTACATTTGAAGAGAGTGGAAGCGTTACTGGCACATATTTGTAAACACTCAGTCCAAAGTATTGCTACTCGTAATTAAGTCCAAACTTTGTAAGAAATTAAAATTCCTGTTTATTAAAAACCAAAAGCTCAATTAGCCTGATGCTATATCGTTGTTTGTTAAAATTGAATATTAATTTTGAATAACTGGTATTTTTCTACGAACTAAAAATAATATTACCTTAAGAATAATTTCATACTACTAAGAATGACATTTTTAACATTTAGCATAGTTTGAAAAAATTAAAATTGTCCAAAAAATTAAAACTTTTAAGAAAACGACATTACTTAAATTTAATGAACATTGATTTTCGACTCATAAGTTTTCATAACAAAGAAAGATTGTTGTTTCCCAATATACGAGTATACGGTTATCAATTTTCCATTTTATTTCTCTTTTATTTTTAAGTTTGAACTTCGACATTATCGATTCTTTTAAGGTAATTTTTGAACAGTTTTTGACACATATTGGGCGGTATCTTGCTATATCTCGCCGAATTTTGTTTTTTAAGTGCTAAAGAGTTAATGAATCACTCAGTTGTTGTCTGAGCTGCAAAATACGCCATCATATGTAAAAAGACAGTTCTAACTCCTAATAACGACAAGGAATTGACCCATGCGGGTCTTCAGCAAACATTTTCATTTTTCGATTTATTCGAGACAATATGCGTCAAGACAAGGTGTAATGGTCATCTTCTAATGAGCCCAACATTACATCGGGGCGAAACGCATACATATAATACTTATGCTGGTTTATATTTATTTGCATATTCATGATTTTAAATCATATTAATTAAAATGAACGGTGTTCAGGAAAAAACAATTCGACTGTTAACAGTCAAATATTTCTTCTTCAAAAAAAATTGATTTAACAACTTTGTTAAACAGATGTGGAGTTCCAGCCCTATTATCGTGAAACCACAAATGGATTTCAAGTTTTCATTTGTTGGTTATTTAATTAAATAATTTAACATAATAATAATAATAATTTAAATAGCTTTCTTTTTTCATAAACCAGTCAATTGAATTCTTTTCGCCCAAACACTTTCAAAATTAAAATTAAAACAAGATAACATTAAAAAACTCAAAAGACTAAAATTAACAGTTTAAGTTTATAATAAACATGAACTGAAATACGCATCTACATATATGTACGTACGTGATATTAAGCATTTGGCAACATTGTTATTACAAAAATGAGATTGCTACCAAAAATACTGCTCACTTGACTAAACGTCCCAAATGTCCTAATAGATTAATCTGCAAGAGTTTTTGGTTGAATTTCTTGAAATGAAAATTTGGCAAATTACTAAAAAAAATTTTGAAAATTATTTTTTTTTCAGTCGCTTTTTTTAAAAAATAGTTGATTATCTTGAAAAACAATGCTATGCAATCTGGATGTTATATTCTACAAGAAGTAGATACCTCTACTCGTTTTTAAGATATGGTTAGAGGAAAACGATAATATCCTCAACGTACAGACGTAAACACTCACACACATTCTCTTAAATCCATGGAATTAGGGTCTCAAAGCCTTGGGAAATATCCACATTTTCAATTCGACAAATATGTCTGATTTAAAAAACTTTCAATAGAAAGTTTAGAAAGGGGACTAAAATATCAATGTTGGGGACGTATTTGCTTCTTTACTTTGTAATGCAATGTTATGTGTCCAAGTTATGTAAAGGGGTTATATCAATTGGATCTGGTAGATTTTGGCGCCTCGTGGCAGCCATGCCATATCATCGTGGCAAGTTACACGATTCAACAGCACGTTCAAATAATAAAAACTTTATTATACAAACCAGAACAAGTTCGTTAACGCAAATGTTGCGGGCATTGACCCATTTTACAACAGACGTGGTGGCCCTTCATAGTCGACTCTTCAACGTTTGGTGGCCAAATTTGAGACGAATGGTTCAAAAACAATCAGCCAACACTCGTACCTTCAAGGAACGCAGGATCGGCCAAGAACATCGACGCTGTCCGTGAAATTGTACAGCAGAACCCGAGGAAGTCTATTCCTCACTGTGTACAAGAACTAGGCCTTTCGCAAACTTCAACTTAGCGAGTTTTGCGTCGGGTTTTGGACATACACCCATACAAGATCCAACTGACTCAGGAGCTCACAGTTCATGACCAAAGACAACGCGCTTTGTTCGCTGACTGAACTCCAATTTTGGGCGAAAAATCATCTTTAGTCACCGTCAATAGCTAGCGCAACATAACGACGATAACTAATTTCTTATGTCCAAAATTGAACCATATGGACCAAGACAACATGTGGTTCGAGCAAAACGACGCTACGTACCACACAGCAAACGCCACGATTGACATTTTGCATGAACAATTTGAGGGTAAGTTTATCTTTCAAAGAGGTGGTGTGAATTGGCCACTAAGGTCATGCGATTTGACCCTGCTAGACTTTTTCCTGTGGGGTTTCTTGAAGTCGTAGGTCTATGCAAATAAACCACAATCGACTGATGCCCGAAAATTGAACATAACTCAGACCATCGCTCAAATTCAGCCGCATCTATGCGGAAGAGTCATTGAAAATTGTACCACTGGGATGGATGCTACTGACCGCCACCGTAAAAGCTCAGGCTGACGTTTCTTTCCAAATAAAAAATTATGTTAATACCTTACACACAGCTTGTTTTATTCCATTTCAACATCTACCCGTCCTTATTGAAATACCCTTTACATAATATTTTTCAAATAATGTTTTGGTCTTCAGTCTGTTCTTTATATTTCGTACTCTCCTAAATTTGAGGTTCTTGAACCAACCAACAACTCAATTTTATCAAGAACTCACCTTAGTTTAAACTTTGATCCTTTGTTTATATTTGATTTGGTTTCTCTAAAAGGTAGACACTTAAATTAATAACTTAAAATTTCTTCTCTGAAAACTTTTAAAAGTTTGCAATGTAACAAACCCCAAAAAATACACTTCAATTATTTGTCTGTCGTCTGCTTTTTCTTACACTCGTAAATGTATCAATATTGAAAGTAACATTATTTATTTGTACTTAGACCTTATATACTGAGATAATATCAAAACTTTTTTCTTTGTAGTAACTTTTTGTTTCAGAATTTAAGTGACTAGACTTGTATAAATAACCTTGACACCTTCTTATGATATTAAATGGGATCGTACAACCCTATAAATCTCCCAGAGGCTAAAGTAAAATAACCCCAACTAAATAAATCGCATGGAACTTTGATCGCTCTTATTTTTAATAAATTTATGTCACCACAGCAGTGGAGAATCTTAAACCTTAACGAAAATAAATGAAAAGAAGAAAAAAAAAACACTGCCCAATTTATTGGCAACTTTGAAGGCACTCCAAAGTACCATAACGCATAGCCAACAAGTGGGTAATAATAATTAACTTAAATTGATGGAAGATACGCGCTATCTGCAGATGTAGGCTTTAAACCCAAGAGTAAATTTATGTTCTTCGAAGAAATATAATTTAACATCTACAAAATAAACATTGAAAATAATTATTGTTCCTCCAAACCATGAAGCTCTGTGTTTAACACTTAAGGAAAAGGCACATTTATTTTCCTATTTTATTTAATAAAATTAATTTCAAATTTTAATACCAACAAAAATGAGAACGAAAGCATCCTGATGGTTTTACTTACCGAAATTAAACTGAAAACTATTAACGTATAAATGCTACGAGCTTAGATTACCTAATGACTTTTTCGTTAAAATGCTTGTTTTATTATAAACATCTGTGCACCTGTTCCCCCGCCATCTATAGCACCATTCTTGTATATGGTTTCATACTCGTCGTCGTATATTGTTACCTGAAACCTGACTACTGTTTCTGATATCGCATAAACTAAAATTGGTCATGCCTTTGCACCATCATTGCATCCGGTTTTTAGTGCGGTTTCTCTAAAGTGGCAGAATGAAATTACCTTTTCGATCGTAAATGTGTCCAAAACACCACGCAAAAGATGAAATCACAGGATATACGATACGTTACGAATGCACAAGAGGAGTAGGTTAGTTAGACCACCTTACCTACGACCTTTAAAATACCCTACAATCGTTTGAAAGCTGAGGACTGTGCGATAGGTAATGGGGATAGGGATGGGATAGTGGAAACGATCTAAAAAAATGTTGTAATCTTTCAAGGGAAATGAAAATACAAGATTTTATGTTCAAAATATTTGCAGTAAGTTCCTTCACTCCTCGACAACCGCTAGGCGTTCCATTTTATTTCATATTGGTGGCAACAAAGTTAAGAATATTGTCATAGTCGTTAAAGTTGAAGTAAATTCGGAAAATTTGTTAACTGTGATGACACAAACTTTATAGTCGTGTTTGGCCATAAGTTTGTGTATACTTTTTATGGGTTTTTGGTCGGTATTTACCTTGGGAAGCTTGTTTTGACTAGAATCGTAACAAGTCATATCTTTTTTCTTACATAAAACTTGATTCTATCAAGGTCTTTTGATATTGATTTGTTGTTGGGTTTGAACCTAATCAAAAACATTATTTAGTACGGTTGTTAAGTTAAACGTATTTTATTGGTACTATTTTTATTTGAGGGGTAAAATATTTTCATCAATTTTAAACTAGACAGAATGAGGGGATGTAGAAAAAAAATGTTGAAGATTGAAAACCGGGTTGATATAGTGTTTTTTGAAATCTTGACATTGTTTCTTTAACTTAAACATGAGCTCACCAAGGTGAATTAGTTTATTTTATTGCAGTTGCCAAGACGTTACTTTTTTGAAAATCGAACATATCTGGCTTCTTAACTTGCGATTTCGTTCGTCCTCGTAAAGAGGAGTAAATACATTTTCGGATCACATGCCGCTTGGAGACAACTGAACCTGCCCTTACTCCTTCTTCCAAAGTTACAATGGAAAGACAGCTACAGAGAACTATTTCAAAGAAACCTAAAAAGGCAGATCGAAACTCAAATAACTTTGAATATTCTAGATAATCTAGACATGCACATGTTAAAGAGCAAAGAACATTATCAAGAAAGCAGCGCCCCAAAAAACATCGGTCAAAAAGAGGTTTTTGCAAATAAGCAAAAGTGGTTTAACATGAGAAATAGGAACCTATCTTTTGCTCACTTGAAATTATTCAGAACGACCAATAACTTTGTAAAGCAAAAAAAGCGAAACTTTGATGAAAAAAACATCTAAATGGTAAACAGCGCGAACAACTCAATGGATTTCTGGAAAGCAATTAGGCTTGTGAGTGGAAAAAGATTCCAACGGTTTTCCAGGACTGATGTTCGCGGACGATATAGTTTTCCTAGATGAAACTATAGACGGGGTGCAGCTAATGATAAATAGGCTTCAAATTTATTGCAAAACATGGAATCTGGAATTAAATCTCTCTAAATCAAAAATGATGATATTCCACGAGGGAGAAGTGGACGTTTGATGAGGAACCGATAGAAATAGTAAAGGAATGAGTATCTGGGAGTTTTGATTGTTTCTAACTTGAGTTTAGAAAAACATTTACAATCCAAATTATAGGAAGCAAAGCGTGCTATGTGTTTATTTCGAGCTACCGCAATTTTCAAAAAGTTTTACAGAGTGCAAGTATGGGGGTATCGATTGTTTGAAACTGTGGAAAAGTTAATATGTTTTTTTTTTAAAAGTACTTTCAGGTTGCCAAGAACGACGCCCAACTATGAGTTATATCTTGAAACAGGAATAGGCTCCTCTTTTTAGACACACTTAAATTACATTTCAAGTACGTATCAAGAGCTTTGGCGACGGGTGGCGAAAGAATGACAGCATCTACAGGGACGAGCTGTAAAGAGCCATTTCTAGTTTTGGCATCACTGTCAAACTCGTCCGTTTGTACAGGATGACTATGGAGAATTCACGTTGCTCCATAAAGGTTGGAAACAACTTAACAGAACTTTTCGATGTCAAAAAAGGTTGTGGACAAGGTGATGCGCTGTCATGTGAATTTTTTTAACATCGTGCTTGAAAGAATAGTTTAGAGCTCACACGTCAACACTAGAGGCACTATCTTTCAAAAGTCAGTCCAATTACTAGCATAATGCTGATGATATTGACATAATTGGAAGAACTCAGCGTGATGTTAATGGGGCTTTTGTGAGTGTTAAGGCAGAGGCAAAAATGGGTTTAACGGTTAATGAGGGCAAAACAAAGTACATGCTGTCGTCAAGAAAGGACATACAACACCGACGTTTTGGTCAAAACGTCATTATCGAGGGGAGTAAAGGAGAAGATGGAACGACGAGCTGTACGGGCTGTACAGCGACGTAGACTTATTCAGTAGGGTAAAAGTCCAACGACTAAGATGGCTGAGTCACTTAGAACGCATGGAAACCAATACAAAAGTCTTCGAATCCACACCCACAGGACAGCGCAGTAAAGGAAGACCGCCAATCAGGTGGCGCGCACATGTGGAAAGTGACCTCACCCAACTTGGAGCGCGAAACTGGGGACATCTAGTTAGGGGCCGAGCTAGATGGAGAAGTTTGTTGGGTGAGGCCCTAGTGCACACAGGACTGTAGAGCCACCTTAAGTAAGTAAGAAAAAAATTAATAGAAAATTTAAGGGAAGTTGGTAACAATTGACTTTCGCCTCATACATCTTTTCGAAACTTTGAGATATTAGCTTTAAACTACTTTTATCTTTTAGAAAATATTGTTTTCAACATTTGAAAAAATTTTGAAAGAAATCGAATTTACAGTTATTAAAATATTATTAAAAATTTTCAAAAATTAAAAATAATGTCTTCAAACTTTTTTTAATTCTAAGAAAATATTGTTTTCAATATTCAGTATTTTTTTATTAAAATACAACAGTCCGTTTCTTCATAAAAAATAAAATCTAAATTGATCCCAGCCTCTTTTTTTACAAAAAAAATTTAGTTTGGTATTGTGTTACATTTTTAAAATTTAATTCAAGTCTCTTGTGTTATTGGTTCGTGGGATATTTTGAGTGAACCGAAATTTTCACCCTTTTATAAATTCATGGTAAAAAAAACCGACCCCTCAATTTTTTGCACTTCCGAATTTTCAGAAAATAGTAAGCTTAAAGCAATCGTGAAACTACATTCAGAGGATCATAATAAGTGCATGTGTTAGTTGTTATCTGTATAACAAAATATATCTGAAGTCGATAACTCTACTGGTTCTTGAGCTATGGACGACGAAAAAAACGTCGGGAACGTACGTACATGGGCACGCACAAACTATTGGGACCTTTAAACGTCGAGAAATGTCAAAATTTTCAACTCGACAAATCAGACCGATTACAATTACAATCCTATAGGAAGTTAATATAATTTTTGAAAACTCTCAAAGAAATGCAAAAGTGAATTTAAAAAACTTATTTTAATGAATAGTAAAGCCTATTAAAAATCTTTTTTTATTTATTAAGAATTTAATTCATAAAATCAAACGTTTAAATTAGAATTTCTTGAAAAATTAAATAAAATATTTATTGCATGTATATTTTCTATCTTTTAATTTTTTCTCGTAGTAACTATTTCCAAAAGACTGTACTGTATTGTTTTCGGAAATGAAGGGCTCCTTTTTTCGGTAAAGAGAGCTCGCAGAATATTTTCGTTTTCAGTTGTGGGTAGAGCATTTAAATACCTTTCTTTTGATGTGTGTTTTGATTGCGTGGGAAATATTTTTGAAAATACTACTCCTTTTCGGCAAGGGGTTAGCCCACGATTTTCTCGAAAAACTGAAAAAAAAAAATAATTTTTGAGTTTCCAATTTGTCTAAAAAAAACTATTCAGAATCTTTTAAGAAACATTTTAGTAATGTTACTTATTTGCTTTTGTAGCATGGACGCTTTGAGACACATTTCTGAAATGTTGACCGTCCAGAAAAAAATCAGAAATATTAAACAAAAGTGTCCCTGTTTCTAAAACGTTTTAAAAAATGTTTGGAAAAATGTTTCTTTGGTGTGGACCTGATGTTACTTTCACTTTCCAATACTGTTTCTTCACAAAGCACTACGGTGTTTAAACAATGAGCTATCTTTATTTGGCTTGCTGCAACAGCTTAGACATGGATCACATTTCAGTATAATATTGGTTCAATGTTGGTTTCAGGTGAAAAATATAAGTCATACAAAATGGCAAACGTTGCCTTTTCATTAAAAACACTAACAGAATATAGAAAGGATATTAAGTTGAAAAAAAAATATTTCGACCTAAGAAATTTTGCATACAAGCTAAAAAGAACAAATTAAGTTGCTTTAATCCTGGCCGACATTTTATATTTAGTCAATTTGAAGGGTGTATGATAACATGAACTTTTCCTTTCAATCAGCTTAAATTAAATGGGTTTGTACAAAATAGTATTGATATGAATTGCTTTAAATAAAATAACGACCATCTTTGCGGGTGGGTTACAGATAGTGCTGCATAATTTCAGTTCAATACGATTTTTGAAGTTATACCAATAAACCTCAATTTTGATCAAAATCTTGCTCCTAATTAATTAATTTTCATTAAAAGTTGTTCAATATCGTATCAACTTACCTACCAACTTATTTTATAGATACATTTGTATCTATTAAACGCTTTGTCTTTTTGATTGAACGAAATTCTTCAAGTAAATGGGATTGAATAGTTGATTACACTTTAACTTAAATAATTGCTAACCATATCAGTGTTAAGCCACCGAATGTTTTATTATACGTAGCTGTAACCTTATCTATAGCCTCAGCTATATTGCATGAGAATTGAAACAATAACACCACCTGGCTTGACTGAAACATGAATATGCAACAGAGTGCAACCACACACGCCTTTGCAACAACAACTCTAGCACTTCATTAATCTTTGCTTCTTTCTGTCCTTATCTAACCAGAACTTGTATAATATAGATCGAATCTATATAGCTCTCTAAAGTCTATAGGAAATATGCTCTATACCGGACGACTACCCGACCCGACCAACCGACCGACCTATCTACCAAACTGGAGCAATGTAGCTAAGTGTATATTTATCTAGGTGAAATATATAGGTATGTATAGATATGTAAATGTTTATAGCTTTTATTTTATCAGACCATCAGCTATCCATTTAATTAGATAAACTTTTGTTATCTTCCCTGCGAGGAACTGCTTGTTCGACGTTCTTTCAGGCAGTCAACTTGATGGCTGACCTGCCTAGGCCAAGCTGAAGTTAAAGCAGTAGCAGCTTCACTACAGTTAACAGTAGAAGCTCAGCACCAGCATAGACAACACACACCGGTTGGTTGGGCCTAACCCATTGAAATGGAAATGCTTTCTCCTTAATGAATTCGTTAGTAGGTGGTTTACATTATTCCTTGAATATAAATGAGCGGAACCTCCTATAATTCAACTCAGTCAGTGTTCCTGTCCTGCCCTCTGAATATTCTGCTTACTTGCTGCTGTTATAGCTAACCAACAAACTATAAGCTCAACAGAAGCAGGAGCCCAACTAGAAGCAGGCCAACCACCACCAGGATCATGAGAAGAGAAGCATTATCCTTTTTTTGAATGTTAAAGATGTGCGAGTTAAGGGAAAGGTGAGCTTGCAGAAAATAAAAATAATACAGCTATGGGTTTGAGACAGGGATTGGGATTGCAATAGGGACCTGAAATGGGATTGGGATAGGACAAGATTTATTTTGTAACTCACACAGTCTGTTTTTCGAATAAAAGAGGTGATTCTCTTAATTCCCCACTTGGCCATCAATATTATTTCAGCTTGGGTGTACTTATTTTGCTGAGATATACCTACATTTGTAATTTTGTATCCTTACGATATGCATCTTCGTATTCTTTTTTGTTCTTTATTTATTTAATTTTGGTTCTTCTTTGCTTACTCTTTGTAAGATAAATGCAGAGATCCTATCAAAATAATAAATCATCTCCTACCGCTAGAGTGTTGATTGAGTTTGGTTCATTTATAAATATGCAAAATGGGCACAATTGGAAGAGTTAAGTGATAGTAAATGAGTTAGCAGTATAAAGGACGTAAAAAACGCAAAAAGAGTTATTGTAATGACAGAGAGGGTACATAAAAAGGACTTACGGCGGCGGCAGCGTAGTTTCGATACCTTTTACATGGTTATCTTGATTCGCAAAATGTAATTGAATGTTTAATTTATTTAAATTATTTTTTCAATCAACTACAAATCTAAAAGACAATCACATTTGAATATATTCAAACAGATTATGCTATGAAATAAGGTATAGGATTCAAAATCAATCTTTACTTAAATATAATGGGGGACAGAGAGAAGTTGTGGGTCTAACAATTCGGTCTGACTAAATGTTTAGCTGTAGATTTTAAAAAATAGGTTGGTTTTCTTATATATCTAAACTGAAGAGGTGTACTTCAATGCTGGCAAAACCACTGCGTAAGCTTTTGATAAGGTTTGGCATCAAGCTCTCTTATCGAAAATGCGTGCTTTCGGTTTTCACGAATCGCCGCTTCATTGGATTAGTAATTACCTTTGGGATCGTTCAATACAAGTAGTATTGGATGGGTTCAAGTCTGAAAACCACAAAAAAATGCTGGTGTGCCCCAGGGCTCTGTTCTACCTCCAACACTCTTTCTCATTTTTATTAATGATCTCCTGTCTGCAACTTCAATCCAATACATTGTTTCGCTGACGATAGCACTCTCAGCTTTTCACATTCGTTTTCAGATTCACACTCCTCTTCTTCGGATGAGGAACTGCAAAGACAAAATATGATAAGCTCATTGAATTCCGACCTAAACAGCGTTCTTGAATGGGGATTAAAAAACCACGTGGAATTTAATGCTTCGAAAACGCAATACTGTCTTTTATCGTATTAAAACGAGATATATACCCCTTGTCAATATCCGTGGATGGCGCTTGCATAGAGGAGACTGAAAATCTCGATGTACTCGGTATGTGTATAACCAACCACCTTTTGTGGAATGATCACATACGCGATGTCGCCGAAAATGCCGCAAGGTGTTTGGGTTTTCTAAGGCGATTCAAGAAGTTTTTCTCCCCCTCTAATCTGGCTGTTACCTACAAAACTTATATACATCCAAAGCTTGAGTATAACTCCCATATCTGAGCTGGTGCACCTGCAACCTACTTAAGCCTGTTGGACAGCATAAAAATTAATCGGTGATAACACCATCATAGGATCATTTACGTCGCTTGAACATCGTAGTAAAGTTTCTTGACTTACAATATCTTATCGTTATTTTAACGGTTTATGCTCAAGAGAAATAGCCATTTGCATTTCTCCCCTTAAATAGTTCAACCGTAATACTCGAACTTCTAGGAATGCTCATCAGTATACCCTCGAGCCCAACTTCTGTTTTACTTTCAAGCATAGAGATTTGTTCTTTAGTCGTACTACGCGAATGTGGAATTCCTTACCACACTCTGTTTTTTTCCAGCCATTGCAATATTCAGGAATTCAAACCCAATGTGCACCGGAGGTGTCAACCTCTCTCTCCTCTTCCTAGTGCTCACACTGTGTCTTTGAATAATAAGGCTAATATCAACTTAAGTGTGCACTTATTATAAAAATAAAAAAAAATTCTCTTCGGCTTGGAAAATATTGGAATTGAGCTTAGATTAGGTAACGAAAGAACCATTGACATAATTCGTGCATACTTTTGGGGAGGAACTTCATCCCCATTAAAGAGACAACACTTAGAATCTGTATACAGAAAGCTCTTAATAAAAAACAAAAATTATAATGTTGGTTGCGATTTGAACTTCAGACACAGAGATTCAGCTTGTACCATGAGCTATTTCATGGGGCAACATACTGTCGGATATAACAAATATATCTCCTTTTTCCATATTGTTTGCATCAAGTCCCACTTATATACCCGCTGGTAAATGAGGAAGTCTTTCAGTGTTTGACCTTTTTGTCACTAACACTGCTGATACTGTGTATCAGCCTATAGTAGTTGACGAACTTCCTTCAGATCATAACACTGTATTGTTTCAAGTTCTTCATCTTTCGAACGCTATTGCTGAAGAATTCAAGAAAAACCATGAAGTTTCCCAACAGACAAGTGATTTAGATACTATAAGTTTGATAGACGCTGCAACTCATAGAAATTTATCTTCTATAACAAAAAGACCACAAGAAGAATACGTTTTCATTGATGATGTTTCCACTCTAATAAAGGAGTTGCGAGTACGGAAAAAACTATGGACTTTATAACATACAAAATCTTTACCATTCTATACCATTAACATTTACCCAAGTCAGGAAGAAAGTATCTGACGTTTATTATCAACGCCTGTACAAAGAATCAACACTTTCCTGAGATCTGGAAAATAGCTAATGTCATACCAATATTGAAAGCTGGAAAAAGACTTTGAAAATCCTAGTAGCTATAAGCCGATCAATCTTTTTAGTAGTTTTAGTAAGGTATTCGAAAAAGTATTAAAAAAAATAACTTAAATTATTAATTGAAGAAAAACATATTTTACCTGGCCAACAGTTTGGATTTAAGAGCCACCACAGTACTTCACATCAAGTCCTTAGGGTTTTTAACGTAATCAAAAATAATCTTCTTGTTGGTCCGGTCTTATAAAATGTGTATACGACAGATTTTTAGATTACGTGTTTTTTCTGTTGCATAAAAGAATACTGAATTCGAAGATGGGCTTTAAATTTTTCTTTCATATTAGGTTTCTAGAATATGCCCCTTTAAAACTGCATAACACAACCAAAAAAGTTTTTTTTAAGGTTAAGTTAAAATACAATATATACCATATTAATAAATTATTAATAAATTGTATGATGATTTTACAGAGTACAAGTCTTTATCTTCTAGATAAAGTTTAAATCATTTTAGTATCTCATTTAGTTTTGGTGACTTTTCACTAGTTATGAGATGACTTATTGGTCTTCATTTGACCCTATCTGAAGTTTTGAAAAACCTTGGATGGAAATCCTTTATGTTTTTGAATAGTTTATTTAAGAGTTGATTTCTTCTGCTGATTTCGAATCTAACTCAGCTAAGCTACATATAAACGCTCAAGTTCAGAAATATTAATTTCAAAATTATTTAAAAAAAAAATGCTTTTATAGGGTGTCTAGTAACAAGGATGGGTGCGTTGAGCCATTTTTATATGGTACATGGTCGTCCTTCCAAGTCGACTGTTCAACGTTGGGTTGGCAAATTCAAGTCCACCGGCTCAGTGAACATTTACCTAACAGCTTTACGTCAACGAAACCCAAGATCTACCGAAAACATCGTGGCTGCTGTTCGTAAAAGTGTGCAGCAGAACTCGAAATAGTAAATTTCTCATCGCTCACAAGAACTTATCCTAACGCAGACGAAAACATGGCGAATTTTGGACCTCCACCTATAAATAAATAGAACAAAAATAAAATAAAAACAAACCACCAGTTGGTTGGGAGTTGGAACTACTTTTGGTTGAAAAATCATCCCGATGGGGAGCCCAATTTCGGATGAATGGGTATGTGAATATGCGAAGTTTACGGATTTGGGATGAGATTTATGAGGTGCCAACGCTCCAAAAAAAAAAGAATTTGGTGTATATTTAGGGCTTGAACAGTCATCGGTCCCTACTTCTTCAAAAATGATGCTGGTTAGGGCATAACAGTGAACAGCGATCGCTATAGGTCGATGATCCCATACTTCTCGTGGTTTGAATTGGATATTATGGACACCCAAGACACATGGTTTCATGAGTATGGAGCTCCGTGCCAAACAGCTCAAGACACAGTCGTATATATTCGCTAGTGGTTAATATTAATTGATGTCAGTAATGCAAAGAATAGCAAATGACGCCCAAGAAAAATATTTCTGCTGAAGTCTCAAAGAATTCGACGTGAGCTCTAGCAGTAGTTAAGAGAAACACGGATTTTGTTCCAGTTTTTTACGTTTATCTCGAAAACTATTTGATGGTATGCATTTCGTGCCTGTAATTGTCCACAAAAAATGTAGTATTCAATTTGTATGTCCGTTCATTTTTCTGAAACTCGTTGGCCCACTATATGGCTCATTGCTTGCATGTCTAGAGAATAAGCACTATAGCAAGCTACTTTATCACCTCCAACGATGCCAATCGCTTGACATGATTTCATTTGTAACTGGAAATGGAGGATGAATTTGAAACCTAATCTCTTACTTTACGTGCCTCCCCAAAATCTTTATGTTACTTACTAGTAGCAAAAAAAAACGCCAGTTCTTGTAAATTGTTTGATACGACAAATAGTCGAGATAAACGTGAACAACTGAAACAAACTCCGTGTTTCTCTTAACTGGGGAGTAGCATTCTTTAGGACCTTTTTTGGGTCATCACCCGGCATCCCTTAGTAAGTGTGCCAAGTTTCAAAACTGTTGGATTCTTTTTGAGGTGAAGGCAATTTTTTTCGTTCATTGATTGGACCACAGAGAAGAATAGAAAAACTTACAAAAGAAGAGTCAAAAAAGCTACATCATTTCATTAAAAGCGGCTGATAGTGACAGCTGCTTCAAATTCAAGGCTTCCCATTAGTAAATTCAAGGCAGAAGCTGGTGTAAATTTTAGTAGATCGACTGACCAAAAAAAAAATACCATAGAATGCTGCACGCAAGAGCCAATTTTGCAACATACCACAGTAGGTGGCATGAAGCTTGGCATACCGTCGCGTCGTCTTTTCATATGAAGAAAATATTAATTTGCACGCACCTGATGAATATATGGTTTGGGTCCTCGTTCACTGATTTTTATTGCATAGTGAACTAAGTTACAACACTCAAATAACAAACTTAATTTTACTAAAACTGTTTTGGGGCACAAAATGTATAGAACATTTTTAAATCTCAAACGAATAAGTTACATCGAAACTAAGGAGTTTTAAAACACTTAAAAAAACACTAGTTAAAGATATGCACACCCTAGAAATAAGATATCTTTATACAAAAAGTTTGAATACTCCTTTCAAACAGTATCTGCATAAATCCTTAAGGCTTGAAGACATACGAGTGTCTTTGTCACTGATAGCATAAATTGTCTTTAATTGATATCCTTTACCACTCAATAAAAAAATATAAACTATAGTTAAACGATGAAACCCTGGTAAATGGTTTACGAACCCCCATTTAAATCTCATGGTGCATGTATTTCGATATATAGAAAGAAACACCTGCCTTATAATTCAAAAAGAAAAGATGGTCCCTTTCATACAAAAAAGATGTTGAAGTACACCTACACATTTTGAATGCACAGAATACAGAATAAACGCTGTTTGCTTTGAAATTGATTTTAAATTGCTTAATGGATTGGAACTGATTCGTCGACTTGAGACTCGAGACTTAACTCAATTCGATTCGTTTCTATTCGATTCGACTTGAAATTCGAAAGGGATAAAGTGTGAATGGTTTGAATTGCGGAGATTGTTATACTGTCACTCATTCATTTGTTAAATTTTATCGACCGGATTTTAGACAATAAGCTTAAATTGCTGAAAAAACATTTTCGTAATGCTTAATGGTAGACTGTAGAGAGTATCTTTCATTTAGATCATTGTTTTTTCTTTTCTTTTTCTTAGCTATCTATTTTACAATTTCACAATAAGAGGTTTAGATATTTTGGATGACAGAGAAAATGTAATGGCTGGATAATTTAAACATCAGAATACCTGCACTGAATTTAATTTGATGCAATTAAAATGCCTTTAGACTTTGATTACAGTCCAGTCATACCGTCATTTGAACTTTCACACAGAGACATGATAGGTTTTGAGAAATCTATAAGGGCTGATTTTAAAAGCTTAACCCCCAATTTAAACTACTTTTTGTTAGACAAAGTTTTTGTTCCAAGACATAACATTGGAAGCACAACTTGTTCTTAATATCATAGGCAATACTTTTGCAATCCTTCTTTACCAAAAACAAAAAATCCTAACAATCTAGTGGTTTTTGGCTATTTTTGTTTGGCAATTATTATACTTTTCTTAAAGTCTTTCCATTCATTCTAGCCTACTAACATTATGAACCTAGAATTATATGTATGTAGATATCATGCAATAATAAAGGGTTTTTCATTTGGCGCGGTAGATTTTGGCTTGGATTTTGTTTTGGTGATGTTTGGTGGATAAAATTTGAGACACTGGTTCAGTAAACAATCAACCAACACCCGTTCGTTCAAGGAACGCAATATCGGCCGAGAACATCGTCGAGGTCAGTGAAACCCAATGCAGTCTATTCTTAGCCGTGGACAAGAACTCGGCTTTTCGCAGATTTCAACATGACAAATTAAGCGTCGGGCTTGGGCCTACACCCGTACAAGATCCAACTGACCAAGGAGCTCGAAGCTCATGACAACGCCGTTTGTTCACTGACTGGGCAGAAAAATCATCTTTAGTGATGAATGGCTACAATAAACTACAATCTACCGATTTCCTAAATTTGAAAGTAAATAAGGCCATCGCTCAAATTAAGGCCGATCTATGCAGAAGAATCATTGAAAATTGGACCACTCGAATCCAGAATTATAAAAATATCTTAAGATTTAAAAGAATTAAGGTTATAAATATAGGGTCCGCCATCTAAAATTTTTTTTTTAACTAGTGCTTATTTCGTGAATGGTAACAATTAGCTGATGTCTGAAAAATAAACAAGGTTCCACGAATAACCATAATAAAAAAAAAAAACAAAGTTATAAAAATAACCAAAAAAACACTGGTTCGAAGATATTATCTAAAGGTAAGTTTAGGTAATTTTTTGACCATTCGACTGTACTATCAAGGCCACCCTAGAAATTTCGAAAAATCAATTTTTTACCACAAATTGATCACTAGAATTTTAAAAATGTTGTACTATAAGTAAAATGTTTGTATTAAAGTAATAAATAACTCATGATTTCCCACTAGTAAAAACTTCATTGCGTTTTTCTCTATACTGCCCTTTTTAAGTTTGCCGGACTCATAACTCGGACAATTTTTAACTGATTGACTTGAAATTTGCATTTTTCAACACTTGACTAAGTTGAGTGGATGCGTGTTAAAGAAAAATTGCCGTAACCATCGTCATAACGTCATTGCTAGTGTGCGATGATAAGAAACAGTTTGTTTTGAAAGAAATTGACTAGTGGCAAACGTCAAGACTCAACATTGCCTCTACTCTTGTCCATAACTTAGCAAGAAAATGCGCTGGCAAAGTTCTATTCAAGGGATCGATTTCATTTTCAAAGGTCGACTTGGTACCGGCCGTGCTTTGGCTTCGGATGTAAATATAACAACCGTAAGCTCTCGTCGAATCATCGGCAAACCCATGACTTGAATAAGTTTCGACAAATCTTGGAATTTTTATCTTGTCAAGTTGAGATGAATTGGTTTCGAAATATTGGCAACCCAATTTTTGCAACCCAAAGGTCTTGTAATAAGGTTTTGGCTTTGGTTACTATGGAACATAACAAAATAAGAGGATCGAAAGACGAGCGGAAACTGATAATATGTTTTTCTTAGTAGCTCTTAGATCATGGAAATTACTGTCCAAATTGAAGCTGAATGTATCTTCTTTAGGGTGCCAACAAATTCCGAGAGTTTTTGCGTAATCTGAATCATTAAAATTAATTGATTTTTTAGAACTCTCATTAGTTAGGTACTCTAGATGATTTGAAAACCATTTAGCTAATTGAAACCCTCCTTTTGTGAGGATTTCTTGAATCTCGAATTTCATTATTTTATGGGTTTCGAGATTATCAGCACCAGTAAAGAGATCATCAACGTAGAAATCTCTTCGAATTATATCTGACCCCGTAGGAAAAAAAGATTCGTTAGCATCGCCCAACATTTTAAAACACCGTATCGCTAAAAATGGCGCTGGAGAAGTACCATACATTACAATGTTGAAGCGAAACACCATACCATACCATACGATAGTTCCGCAATGGCACTCTCAATACGCATTTTTTAATCAGCATTTTGTCGCTTAAGTTTAAATTCTTTGTTAATTTCTGAACTTATTTAACAGCTTAAGTAAGAGCTTATTTGCAAAACAGCTTGTAAAAATTTCATGTAACAAAACGGTGTCTCATGCAACACATCACTCTTAACAGTGGATCAATTGAGATGTGAGTTCGGTGAACAATTAATTCCACATGTTTTTTGAGCGATTTAATGCCTCTAGACAATTTTATTTGGGACAGTGTAAAGGCTCATGCCTACAGCGACATGCCCGCTTTGGTTGAGGCACCGAAAATTGAAATTAAAGTATTTATTTCTTAAGATTCTAGCCAAAATGTTAAAAAGGGTATGCAAATATTGGACTAAGTTCATGGACAATTTGTGGTCCAACAGAGGACAACATATGCATGAAATAATCCTTAAATATAACTGGTTATCCATTTTGCGGTTTAAAAAGTCAAGGGCTTGAATTCGACATCTGTCAAACTAATTTGTTAAATCAATTTTGTTTTCAGTTCGAAATCTGACATTTAAGAAAATGGATCGCATACAAATTATTAAGACCTTCTTCAAAAATGGTGATTATGGTTAACGTAATCAGACAATTACGAAAGCAATTGGCTGAATTGTGAAGAAATTTATAGAGACTGGATTGTTTACAAAAATTGTAAGGCCTCTGCGTCATCGTTTTGCTCGTACTGCTGAAAATATTTCTGTTGTAAGTGAAAGTGTTGCCGGAGACTCGAATGTGTTGATTTCTCGTTATTCTCAGGAATTACAACTTATGACCTAGTTTGCGTTTGGATCTACGCCTACAGCTACATCTTTACATAGTACAATGCTCACTAAAACTGAAGGCAGCTGAAAATCACACATCACAACGTCGGAGATACGTCGAATGGGTGCTTGAACAACAGTCGGTGGACTCGGATTTTTCGTAAAAAAATTTCTTCAGCGACGGAGCACATTTCCCAAGGTTTTAAGAAACCTCAAGTAAACAAAAAGTTGCCATTGCATCTACAAAAAGTCACTGTTTGGTGCTCTCTTCGGTCCAGAGCTGAGGTGTGATTGGACCTTACTTCTTCGAAAACTACGATTGAACGATTGTCACCGTGCGACGATTCGGAGCGTCATGGTCATGAGATAACTGATTTTTTTTTTAAAGTATACGACTTATAGAATATGTGGTTTCAACAATAAGCTATTATTTTTTGTGATGCTACGCGAAAGACGGTGTTGATGCAGATAAACTTGTAACTCTTGAGCAATTAAAAACCAACATTTGTGAAGTTATGGCTGAGATACCACCCAATATGTGCCAAAAAGTGGTCGAAAATTCCGTGGTGGTATTTACTTTTGAAACTGCAAAATGGATAACCCTGTAAAATAATATATAAATAATACTTTCGATTCCAGTAATGATCTTATTCGTTTTTTGAATGTTGTGTTTAAATATCCGATAACTCCTACAAAATTACTCGTTAACGCTTCTTAGAATTGTTAGTAAATTAAATGTCAAAAGTTTATTGTGTGTTCTAATAAAAAAAAACGAACATTAGCAAGTTCATACCTCGAAAACTGTTAATTTGCTACTCTTTCATGTTTTTTAATCTTATTCTTGGAACATTTAATTCTCCGAAAAGCTTACATCTTATTTAAGTTAAATTAAAATCTTACCTCAATTATTTATGATTTCCTTCAGCCTCAGTCTCAGCCCGTTCATTATTTGTGTTTTTCTTTGAGATATTTACTTTTAGTATTAACTTGTATTTTTATACGTAATTCTCACGCATTTCCTTTTCACGCTCATTAGTGCGAACTGCAAAAGCCTTTTTGAATAATTAATTTCTCGCCTGCGTTCGTTTTTTGCAAAAGGCAGGATCTTCTTTGTTGTAAGTTCTTTTAAGCCATCAGGCGCATCCATCAGTCATCAAAAAGGTTTATTATGTCCGCGCAATAAGGACAGTTTTCCTGAAATGCGTATTTCCTTAGCTTTGAGTTTTTTTTTAATTTAAATTTTGTATCACGGGTAGGAGTTTACTTTGTACATGTTTAAGGAATATTTTTGTTTGCTAGGTGGAAAATAAAGAAAAAGTTGCACTTCATTAAAATTCACTTTTTTCAAGGTTTTTTTTCTGGTCAACCGAAAATAAAACTAAAAGTTATAGTTTGAATATCTAATATTAAGTTAATTTGAAATAACTACAAAAGTTGTATATTTAAAAAAAAAAGAGGTTTTAATTAAGTGAATACTACTCTGAAGAATAAGTTAGGAAAAGTAATGTCCTTTGGTCTCTAGTTTAATTAAATTAACAACTTAAGTGATTTGCTTCAAGCATAGAACTATTTAATTCGTATAGCTAATAGTAAAGTAAAATGAAGGTATTTTAAAACCCTTAAATTTCTTTTTTGTCGCAACTGGGTCACAATAACTTGGTCTTGTATGTTTAAAAATCGTACCTTTATAATAAGATTCACAATAATTGTAATTGAAAAATAAGTTTATCTTCAAAAATTTAAATGCCATTTAATTTATCAACAAAAAGACCTCATTATGCAAAATTTGAGCTTCCAATATGGTCTAAGAGCTAAAGGCAAATTTTTGTAGTAAAAGGAAGCCAGTTGATAAAAGTAATAAGAGAACCGAAAAATAGTTCTTTTCAAAAATGGATTCTACAGACGTTTAGATAGCCGCATTTTTCCGGTTTTTGGCGTGTTTAGAACGATTTTTTTAAATATAATTTTAAGTAGTAGGATTATAGTTTTTCGTTGGCCTTATCTCAAGAACAAGAAGAGATATAGACTGCAAATAATTTTTATTAATAGCATTAAAAGATGTAAACAGTACATTCAAATAAGTTGATAGATGGTTCTACTTTAGTAATTTTGAAAACATAAACATTTTGCCATATCTAGTCTCAAGTCTAACAAAGCCGCTAGAGCAGATGGCTAGAATGCAGAGCTCTTTAAAGCAGCTGGAGAAAAGTTGGTTAGAAGCATGCATCAACTTATGTAAGATATGGTCGGAAGAGAACATGCCCGATGAATGGAACCTCAATATTTCTTTCCCGGTTCTGAAAAAAGGAGACCCTCTAAACTGCACCAACTATAGAGCAATCAGTCTACTTAACATCGCCTATAACATCTTCTCTGCTGTAATATGTGAACGTCTAAAGCCAATCGTCAACAACCTGATAGGTCCTTATCAGTATGGTTTTAGACCAGGGAAGTATACAGTCGATCAAATGTTCACATTACGGCAGATCCTGGAAAAAACCAAAGAACACCAAATCGCACCCACCATCTTTTCATCGATCTTAAGGCCGCATATGACAGCATCTGCAGGGACGAGCTGTATAGAGCCATGTATAGTATTGGCATCCCTGCCAAACTCGTCCGTTTGTGTAAGATGAACATTGAGAATTTCACGGCTCCAGAAAGGTAGAAAGGTTGGAAACAGAATAACAGAACCTTTCGATGTCAAAAAAGGTTTTATACAAGGTGATGCGCTGTCATGCATGCGATTTTTTTAACATCGTGCTTGAAAGAATAGTGCAGTGCTCACACGTCAACACTAGAGGCAAAAGTCTGTCCAATAACTTTGAGGTAGTCAAGGACTTCGTCTACCTAGGCTCCGCTGTAAACGCAGAAAACAACACCTGCGCAGAGATCAAACGCAGAATAACTCTTGCTAGCCGCTGTTATTTAGGCTAAGAAAGCAATTGAGTGGTAAAGTCCTCTCTCGAGGTACCAAAGTGTAGCTATATAAACCCTTATCATCTTAGTCCTGCTCTACGGTGCAGAAGCATGGACAAAAGCATATGACAAAAGCGGACGGAAGCACCTTGAGTCGGTTCGAGAAAAAAGTTCTTCGTGTGATATACGATCCCGAATGCATCGAAGGGGAGTGGAGGAGAAGAGCTAGATGGATAAGGTTGTTGATTGCGGACCTAGTTCACACAGAACTGTAGCGCCACCTTTAGTAAGTAAGTTAGTAAACATTTTGGTTGAAAATAGCGATTTCAACTTACATTATGCAATCTCATACTAAGCTGGTAAAAATTCGAAAACAAATTAATCGGCTTAATCTTTTTTAAATTCATAAAAACTGAAAAAACTATTTGTAGCCTTGAATATATTGCGCACAAAAATTAATATTCTGTGGGGCAGAGTCTTTAAAATCAATAAAACACAAAACACGAGATCTTAACTATATGGCAGTTTATTTAAGAATCGCCCCATACAGCTATTGATAGAAGCTTTTATAACATTAAGCATAATACGGTACATTTATGTAATCTTGAAGATCATACGATCATTACCATTGAAAACAAAGCAATGGAATTGGTTTCTATTTACTTAGCTTGAAGACAAAATATTGCAAGTATAAGACAGTATGGCTTGCAAGAACAGTGACTACTTATAAATTATCGCCTACAGATCGGCCATCCTGATCGTGAAATCGTCCCGATTACATAATACAAAATAAAAATAAGATAATATCGATAATATTTCTTGAGAAATTATAAAATCATTTGACATGTCAATCGTGTAAGAACTTATAAATTTCGTGTAAATACATAGAAGATGTAAATAAGAAATTAAATTAAATGAACATTTAAATAAAGAAAATTACAAATCACATTCAAAGCAATTAAGAATAAAAAGTTAAATTATAAAAAAAATTATTTGTCGATAGTAAATCCATTGAGATTATTAGTGTGGGCGCATTATAAAATGAATGAGATTTATTTAGTTGACTTTTATTCTTAAGATGCATTCATCTTATCATGCTTCAAGTCAGCGTTGGGTACCGCGTACAATCTCATATTGCTCGGAGAGCTTATACCTTTGTAAGGTAGCCGTGATAATTGTAGTCCGTCGATGTCACCAATAGTATATCTGTCATTAGGTAGGACGCTTTTAACCTCATATGGTCCTCGATATTTGGCCAACAGTTTTTTATTTATTCCCGGAGTGGTGACGACATTTTTTACCATAATGTAATCGCCAGGTTTATATTTTGTCGGACTTTTATGATGATTGTCATAATAAGTTTTATTTCGTTTTTGTTCCCTTTCAATATTGACTTCAGCTTCATCCCTAATGTCTTCCAAACTCTTTCCTTCAGAGGCTACGTTTTCAACTAAATATTCTCTGACCTTGTCACAAAACTCTCCTTTCTGATTTCTACCAAATAATAAGGTGCTTGGAGCAAAACCGGTGCTTCGGTTGACACTGTTGTTGATGGCAAACTCAACTTTATCCAAATGTTTGTCCCAACCACTGTTCGATGAGGCTTCACACTCTTTCGCAAGCATAGGTGTTATTATGCGGTTAAGGCGTTCAACCTGACCATTAGATTGTGGGGAGTGAGTTGCCACTTTAACATGTTGAATATTGTTGGCTTTCATATACTCAGCAAACTCCTTTGAGGTGAAACAGGTTCCACGATCTGATATTATGCGATTTGGTCTTGAAAAGTTGGCAAAATATGTTTCTAAACAAGATATAGCTTCTTTACTCTTAGTGCTTTTAGTCGCATATAACTTTGCAAATTTGGTAAAACCATCGACTACCACAAGAATATGTTTCTTGCTAGAACGGGAGTTAGGAAAAGGACCGAGATGGTCGATATGTATGGTATCAAAGGGAAGCTTTCCTTTAGGTATAGAGTGCAGAACTCCTTCGGTTTTCCCTGATCCAGGGGAGAAATAGATGCATTTGAGACACCCTTTAATAAAAGTCTTGATTTTGTCCTTCATTTTAGGAAACCAATATAAACCGGAAAGGTGTGCAAAACATTTCTCGACCCCTAAATGGCAAAGCGCTTCGTGGTGTGTTCTAATGACTTGATCCTCCATATGAGATGGGACGTAAAAAACAATTTTATCTTTAATCTTTCGATAAATCAACCCATCAACCATTTCATACAAAGGGCTTTCAGTCCTACTCAACTCTGCAGCAATTGAAATTATCTTAGGGTCAAGTTTCTGGGCAGCGGCAAGGACAAATTCAAAAGATTCATCGTCTATATGCATGATATTAAAAGATCTGCTCAAGGAATCCACATGTGACATGCGATCACTTTTTCTATGCTCGACTGAATACTCGTACGCTTGCAGCTCCAACGCCCACCTTGAAATACGAGGATTCAACGATTTTTTGCTTAAGGTTTGCACTAGAGCCTGACAATCTGTCACAACCTTGAACGGAATTCCGAGAAGATATATTCTGAATCGTTTTAATGCATAGATTATAGACAATGTCTCCAGCTCGTAGCTGTGGAATTTACTTTCAGCAGGTGTCGTACGCTTGGAAAAGTAAAATACCGGATGGAATCTTCCATCACTTTGTTTTTGAAGCAACACCGCTCCGAAGCCTTGCGCACTTGCATCACAGTGTAACTCTGTGATGTTATGTGGACTGTAAATTGATAAAACTGGGGCTGAAATCAATTTATTTTTTAACAATTTAAAAACTTCTATTTCCCTAAAACCAAAAATGAATGGAGCATCCTTTTTAAGTAGGTCGTATAGAGGCTTTGCTATGTTTGCAAATCGATAAATAAATTTTCTAAAATAAGAACACAGTCCGAGAAAGCTATGAACATCTTTAGTTGAAGTCGGTGTTGGAAAATTTTGAATAGCTTTGAGGTTTGTATCGTTTGGGCTGACACCAGCTTCGGTTATTCTGTAACCTAAATAAGTAATTTCTTTTTGTAAAAAAAGACATTTGTCCAACCTGAGTTGCAAACCCTTTTCAACGACTATATTTATGACTTCTTTAAGAATCTCCATGTGCTCTTCAATGGTTTCGGTGGCAATAAGTATATCATCTAAATAGGTCATGATTTTTGATTGTGAAATTATTTTCCCAAACAAATACTTCATATATCGTTCAAAAACAGAAGGAGCATTTCGAAGCCCGAAAGGCATCCTTGTGAATTCGAACTGACCAATGGGAGTAGTAAATGAAGTATACTTCATTGAATCATCTTCCAGCGGAACGTGATAAAATCCGTTCCTTAAATCTAGGGTTGTATAAAACTTTTTATCTTTTAACCTGTCAATATTGTCCTCAATCAGAGGTAACGGGTAGTTGTCACGCTGAGTAATTTTGTTCAACTCCCTAAAGTCAACACACAGCCTGAACTCTTTATTTTTCTTTTCGACAAGCACGATAGGGGACGCGTATTGTGAACTAGATTCTCGAATTATACCTTTATCTAACAAATCTTTAAGAATCTTTTCAAGTTCAATTTTGTGTGCAAAAGGCAATCTCCGCGGAAGGCAATGAAACAAAATATCTCTAGACAAAACTATCCTCATCTTAAATTGACTTTCTTTCAAACAAATTTTATCAGAACTCGGGTGAAAAACTGGTCTTACTATCTCTACAACACTTTTCCGAATATTAAAAGGAAAATCCTCATTCACTTTAATTTCAAACTCTGAATGCTCATCACTGACGTCAATATTTAATATTTGGGAAACAAAATCTACACCATCATTAACATTACTTACAGATCCATGCAATTGATGACATTGACTCGACGAAATTACAGACTTATTGACAACAGCATGCGTTTGTTGACAATCACTTGACGACGACGGCAACGACAGACTTGAAACACGATGACTCTGGACATTGATAGATTCTGTTGATAATTCATTCTCTTGACTCTCAGCTACTTCGCTGGTTCTTTGCAGCACCATACCAATTTTCTCAATGAAGTTTCTACCAAGCACAACAGGATAGCTCATCGAATGATTTTTAACTACAAGTAAAGAGAGATTAGTTGGAACCTTATCAAAAAATATGAGAGAGTTAACACTTCCCAAGACACTAAGTGGGCTGTTGTTGACGCCGCAGTAGGAGCGACTGTTTGGTTCCAACGGTGCGATCATAAACGGTGACAAAAATTTCTCTTGAATAAAACTTATTGGACTCCCCGAGTCCAAAAGCGTTGTTAAAGTGATCGAACTTTCTGCATGGCCATGTACAAACTTATAAAAAACATCTTTCTCGAAATCATTAGCTGCTGACGAATGTTGTTTTCCAGAACTGCTGGATGCATGATGCGAAACATTGTTGTTGACTGCTGGATTCATCTTGCTGTTATCATCCTGAAGTGTCATAACCGGTTTCTTGCTGGGACAGTTGTTGGCAATGTGTCCCCGGCAACCACACTTGAAACAAGTGAACTCTTTCTTCTGATGATAAGAGCCACTAGCTGGAGAAGCATTTGCGTCACGTTCTGTTGTTGTTGGGCGATTACTTGTCCGAAATGTATTGTTTTGTTGTTTGCTGCGATTGTACACTTGATGTGATGTACTGGGCTTTGCTGGCAAATTGTCACGACTGTTGTTCTTGTATTTCTCATACTTTCGTAACGCAAGCTTGAGCTGTTCGATGTTGTTGGCGTTGTAAAGAATGCTTTTGTTGACTTCTGTATCGGCAATGCCTTTGATAATAAATTGGATTAGGTCTTCTTCTTCCACGGGATTATGGGATGCGATTTCTTGCATGCACAAAACATATTGTTGAACAGTTTCATCTCGTCGTCGTTTTCTTGAGCTAAGTTCACGAAAGATATCAGCTTTTGTTACATAACACTTAAACTCACCAACGAGTGCGTCTCTCAGTTCTGTCCAGCTTCGTAACTTCAGGGTTCTCACAAAAAGCCTTGCTGTACCACTTAGGAGTCTCTTCCCATATATAAACTTTGTGCGGTCGTCTAAATGAAGAATTTCTGCATACTCATTGAAATGTTCAACCCACCGATCAATAGGGAAGTTATCATCTCCACTAAATGGACACAGTAAATCTTCCATATCCTTGAAATTATGCGAAGCATGTGACTTGTGGTTTGAGTCTGCGTCGTCCATCTGCAATTGTCTCAGTTTCTGCTTCAGTTGAATTATCTCCTCTTTCTTTCTACAAGCTTCTCGAAGAAGGTTTAGCTCCTCATCAATCTCCTCGCTATCATCATTAGACACGTGTTCCTCTTCGTGCCATCGAACTTTATTTTTATCTAAACTTGCCCCTTCAACAAACGCCCTCGATATTAAAAACTTTATTTCGAACAAGACTGATACGTCGCTATTAAAAGTTGAGAAAATGATTCATCGAAACCACTCGAAATATGCATCTTTTAAGATAAGAGTTCCAGACTCAATCTTCCACCTTCTAAACTCAACTTCGCTTTGGCCGAAAGGGATCATAATACACGAATTCGAGAATAAACAAAATAATAATATAAAGTCGTCATCCTTTAACCCTTTTCAAGAGACCCGGACAATGCATTATTATCAAAGAGGCAGATTAAACAAGTTTTGATTTATTACCAAAACGTCAATGGCCTAAGGACAAAGATCAATACGATCTATAAAAATATTAACAATCTACAACATGACATAATTACTTTTACAGAAACATGGCTAAATAATTCCTTCATAGATACAGAACTCTTTGACTCAACTTACCAAGTTTTTAGACGAGATAGGCACCAATCGAGCGACTCGGAGACAGTCGGTGGTGGAATACTATTCGCGGTAAAAAACTACCTTATATGCACTTTGGTTGATTCTTTTGATCTTTCTGACGTCGAAATGCTATGTATTAAAATCAAATTGGAAACAGGTTATCTCTTTATCATCTCAGTATACATACCTCCAAGATCTACCAGTTTTGTCTATGAAAATTGCATCCATTTAACTGAGAAGATCCACGACCAAATGGAACCTAATGATGAACTGCTCATCGTAGGTGATTTCAATCTTCCGAACCTCAACTGGACAAAATCATCAGATTTCAACTATTTTACACCTATCAGTCCAACGAGCACCAATGAATTCACAATTATTGATGGTTTAGCTTCTTGTGGACTTGTTCAATTTAATGGAGTTGCCAATCAATATAACAAATATTTGGACCTAATATTTTTCTCCGACACGATAAATACTGACGTAGCTGTATCTCCAGCCGATGTTAAACTAGTAGAAGAAGACCGTCACCATCCAGCTTTAAATATATCACTGAATATAAATGTGTGCAATATCCCTAATACATCAAATGAAAAACTTGAATTCAATTTTAAAAAATGTAACTTTAATGAACTAACTAACTTAATGTGTAATGTTGACTGGAATCAACTGCTCCTAAATCGTAATATTGATGACATGTGTCTAAATTTTTATAGTATTATTTTTAACTGTTTTTATGAAACTACGCCATTACGGAAATCTCGCTATAAATCTAAAACTCCACCATGGTTTGACACTCAATTAAAAAACTTAAAAAATAAAAGAAATAAGGCATGGCTAAAATTTAGTAAAACTAGAGCAGAAGAAGACTTCAGGATTTACTCCGAACTTAAAAATATTTTCATTGACTACTCCAATATTCTATACTCTGACTATATTATAAAAATTGAAAATGAATTGAAACAGACCCCAAAAAACTTCTGGGATTTCGTGAAAAGTAAAAGAAAAACTGACGGTTACCCAATCTCTATGTCTTTCAATAACACAACAAGTCATGACTCCCAAATAATTTCAAATATGTTTGCTAATTTCTTCAAAGATGCTTTCGACGTACCTTCTTCTTTTCAGATTTCCGATTCGTTCTTTCCAGCCCAAAATTATCCTCACCTTAACTCACTTGACTTGACAATATGTGAGGATTCAATTGTTCGTTGTGTCTCAGAACTTGATGACTGTTTTCACCCTGGTCCTGATGGAGTACCATCATGTGTTTTAAAAAAATGTGTGTCTCATTTATCGTACCCTCTGTTTGTTTTGTTCAATGAATCTCTTAGAAGCTCAGTTTTCCCACTATTATGGAAAAGTGCATTTATAACTCCGATTCATAAAAAAGGGTCTAAGAATGAAATAACGAATTACCGGCCGATTGCCAAACTTTCCGTTATTCCCAAACTATTCGAGTCCATTATCTGTAAGATGTTATCCTTTAATTGTAATTCAATTGTATGTGAAAATCAACATGGTTTCGTCCAGAATAAATCAACAATTACAAACCTACTTCACTTCACTTCTTTCTGCCTTGACTCTTTCGAAGATCGTAAACAAGTAGATTGCGTATTCACAGATTTCAGCAAAGCCTTTGACAAATTGTGTCACAAGACTTTAGTCCATAAACTTAAGGCCTTAGGGTTTAACGACAAATTCTTGACGTGGATCGCGTCTTATCTCAAGAACCGAAGTTATAGCGTTATATTCAGAAATGAATTCTCCGACCAATTTTACGTCAACTCTGGTGTTCCACAGGGTAGCCATTTAGGTCCTTTATTATTTATCTTATATATAAATGACATAACATCCGTTATAAAAAACTCTTCCGTTTTAATATACGCTGATGACATTAAAATTTTCAAATCTATTAGTTCAATTAATGACTGCTCACAGCTTCAAGAAGATCTTCATAGTTTTAGGGAATGGTGCAATTCAAACCGACTTTTATTGAATATTGACAAATGTAAAACTATGTGTTTTACACGCAAAAAAACAATTATAGATTATAACTATTTATTAGATTCTTCCTCCCTTTGTAAGCTTTCCGTTTTCTCTGATTTAGGTGTTATTCTTGACAGTAAATTAACGTTCTGTGACCATTATAACTTTATAGTTAAAAAAGCTAACAAAATTCTAGGTTTTATTAAACGTTTTTCTCGTGACTTTCGTGACCCATACGTCTTAAAACTTCTTTATGTATCATTTGTAAGGCCAATACTTGAATACGGCTGTGTTATATGGGCACCATACTATTCAGTCCATATTGACAGACTTGAAAGTATACAAAAAAGATTTATGCGTTTTTGTCTTCGTTTTCTTCCGTTTTCCCAAATATTTACACCACCTCCTTATTCTCAGAGACTTTTGCTAATAAAGCTCCCTACACTTTCACAACATAGACAATATCTCCAATTTTGTTTTATTTTAAAATTAATTAATGGTTCTATTATATCCGCAACAGCTCTGAATCGTCTAAATTTTAGCTATAGCCAAACTAGCATAAGAAGACAGATACCTTTATGTCCGATCTTTAGCAGAACTAACTATGGTATGAATAGCCCCTTAAATCAATTGATTTCAGTCTTCAATAAATTTTATAATTTAATTTCATCTGTTAATGACAATGTTAAAAGTAAACAATTTAAAGAAAGCTTTTTTAATTCGTTATAGTATTTATTTATTTCTATAATAATAAAAATTTTAAATTAAAAATTAAAAATTATGTAAATAGCTATAAGTTTATATTAACGTTAGATAATTAACGGATTAAATAAATAAATAAATAGATGTTTCTAGCTCCTTCAGGCCTATGTTCTTGAACCAATCTTAAAAGATCTTCCTCTTCATAGCCTGCAACTGCTTCCTCTACACGAAGTCTTAACGTCGCTTTACTACCATTAGTTTGCATATTCAAAGAACGCAAAACATTTTTGAGAATAGCAACAGTTGCTACTTCTACGAACTGATCGAATTCTTCTGGCATATTAACTTGTTAAATATTCTCGAAATTTAAAAATTAAACTCAAAATGACACTGTGGTAAGATTTCACTTCTGAAAACTGTGGGGCAGAGTCTTTAAAATCAATAAAACACAAAACACGAGATCTTAACTATATGGCAGTTTATTTAAGAATCGCCCCATACAGCTATTGATAGAAGCTTTTATAACATTAAGCATAATACGGTACATTTATGTAATCTTGAAGATCATACGATCATTACCATTGAAATCAAAGCAATGGAATTGGTTTCTATTTACTTAGCTTGAAGACAAAATATTGCAAGTATAAGACAGTATGGCTTGCAAGAACAGTGACTACTTATAAATTATCGCCTACAATTCCCTTTTCATACAACAAATAAAAAAACCAAAAAAAAATTGGTAAAAATTCAACTTTAACTCGAATATCTTGTGAAAAATATAAAAAAGAGGCTGGGATGCGACCCACACTGATAACTTTCCATCTCGTCTATTGATTTGGCTTGGTTAAGAATTTGTAGGTTTTCGTGTATTGTTGAAAATTTTAAATCTATTTTTGTTAACGAGTTTTCTTGTCAAAAATCTATTTTTACCAAATTTAGAAGCATTTTTTAAAAGTTTTTATTTCTTATATAAACAAATACAAATTTTTTTATTGCGAAATTGTTTGAAGTCAATATCTTCTGTTATTCACGAGATATCGAAAACCGAACATCAATTTTTACCAATTTTGGGTACAATTTTTTTAGATTTTAATATTTTTGTGAAAAAATGCACTGTTAGATTTTTATGAAAATTTTGCTGAATTTAAAAAACAATATTTTCTGTGCGAAAAAAATAGTTTGAAGTCAATATTTTCAATTTTTGAAAAGATTTTTGAGTCGAAAGTAAATTTTTACAAAGTTTTAGTATTTTGTTTAGTTTTTTTTTTATTTTAAATACTGTCAATTCGATTTTTCTAAAAAAATGTATTGAATGATCAAAACAATATTTTTTATAAAATTAATTAAAATCAAATTATTTAAAGGATGAGTTGAAATTCAATTTTTACGAACTTTTAGTAATGTTTTTTTAGGTTTTTAATTGTTAGTAAATAAACTTTCATTTCGATTTTTCAACAATATTCCTCATAAGAAAAAAATTGTTAGAAGCCATAATCTCAAATTTTGAAAAGATATTTGAGTCCACAAAACATTTTTTACCAAATTTGAGTAATGTTTTTTAGGTTTTTTATTTTTTATAAAAAAAACTTTCAATTCCATTTTTCTTAAAATTTTAACAGATGTTGAAAACATTGTTATCCGTTGCACACAATTATTTTGGAGATAAAATCAAAATATCAACATTTTCAATTCGACAAATCGGACCCATTTCATTAACTTCCTATGGTAAGTTAATACAAAATCAGCTTGAAATTGTTTTAACAAAAATCTACAAAAAATTGAAAGAACTGATTTTCGAATCGAATATCTCAAGACTAAATTAAGGTTTTAATTGAAAAATCCAATTTCAATAGAAGATTATTTTCTTAAAAATATCAAATCGGTATAATTTTTATTTTCTTAAGTGTATTGAAAAAAGAAACTTTTCCTTTCTGACACAAAATGTTGTTATATATATTTTGTAAAAGTTTAAGAAATATGGACGGACTGGACGAATGCAAAGTTATCAGTGGGGGCTCAACCCAACCTCTTTTTTTTTAGTACGATCTTTAGACCATTCAAATTCTATCTATTCTATGTTTATACTCATACTTGGTGTATTAAAATTTTGTTAAATAATGTGGAACCGTTTTTTAAATGAAATGATTGTATTAATCTAAAACCTTGGTTAGAAAAAATAATATATAAAATCGATTTATTATTAACGAAAGAATTTAAAAACAAAATAACGGTTATATAGAAAGTAGCCTTCTTAAGCAATAATATATTTCTTATAATGAAAAAAAATCAAGTTAACTAAAGAATTGTTAAAGAAAATTGATGCAATTTTATTTGGCCGTTTTTGAGAAAATTCAAATTTCCAATTTTGGACCAAATTATTTGTTTGAAACGTACTGTTACTCTTGGTCTGATAAAGAGTGAAAAAAGCCTTAATGTGAATCTGGATTTTCAATTATTAAGTCAATCGAATCAATAGCATGCACTGACAACTACACCCACTTTTTTGACTCTTCTATCATAATGTCAGGTTTGATTAAGATCCCGAATTCTTAATTTTTTACGATTGCAGTACTTGACATACAGCTCCTATTTGTTATCTATCAAACATTAAAAAGGTTGTTGTTTACTTCCCAATTTAAGATATTAGACTGATATGACCAACATAAAAAGGTTAAAATTTCTCCATGTTTTAGAACATTTGAATTCATATTTATATTAACAACAAATTTTATAGAAAGAATTATGTATCAAAAATAACGAAATGAACTACAATATTTATTTTGGGATAGTTTTCCATAAGTTACTGGTAAAGTTTTGAAAAATTCGATTGACAGATTTTTGTTAAACTTTCATTTCAAAAAGTCAACTTCAGATCAAACAAAAGTTTTTCTTCACAAAATCTTATTCATGTAGTCATATTTCAAATTTGTTCCTTATGAATAAAATAGGACCTGGGTTTTGAATAGCCAAAGTCTTCTTAAAGTACTAACTTATCAAAGACGTCAGTGATTACTTTGCTTATACATGTTTGGTTATTTTATTGCAATGGAAATGTTTTCTATGATAAGTACTAAAAGTTAAAAGTCTTACTTTGTGGTTCAATTATTTTGCAATTCGTTCTTGTTTATATAGGTACCTTCTGTTAATATGATTCTAATAGTTTTGATCAACATTTGAAAAGATATTATACTGTCTATGTATGTATATATTGAAGACACTACACTTCCAATTTACGGCCTATTTGTGTGTGTTCGCACATCACATTTAACTTCTATAAAGTAAACTCGATCATGACTTCGAAATAGTTTCCTAACCCATCATATAACTGGGTTTTCAGCAGGTCCGTGTTTAAAGGGAGGGGCTTCGATTTGAATCTCTGTTAAAATGAAATAAAATTAACAGCCATATCCCCCGGTGATATGTGGTATCACAATGGGCCATTAAACTGGCCTAAGTTTGTCTGTTTCCATCTTAGACAGCTACTATAACCTAACCAAACCAAACCCCCGGTGATCAGCATTTTTGAATAGACGAACAAAAGTATGCTTTACAAGTTTCTGAACGGTTTTCCAATAAGAGAGTTCAATTTTATAACAATTAGAATTTAATCAATGCTGCCATCTTTTAACATTTTTTATGTAAAAACTAAGCCAATATTAGATATGAAAGGCTTCAAAAATTCACTACAAAAATAGTTTTCACTTAAAAATTCTATTTTTTTAAACATCGGAATAAAATCTTGTGACTCCTGTCAACTAATTTTTTTCCAAAGCAATATTTTTGAATTAGATATCAATATGAATAACCCCCCCCTGGTAACGACCCTGATAAGCCTGCTATCCTGGTACTATAAAATATGTATAGATATTTGTACTTGTGTACACATAAATATTGGTTTGGTTCAAAAACGAAACAATGTGGTTTAGAGACTCACAATAAGTTTTACTTCGAATGAACTGCTGCGGTTAGGATGTAAAAAGAGTGAGATATGATGGTTCCTTAAAAACTTTAACCATTATGTTTGGTAAACGCCCAATTTCTACATAAACCTACACATACATATACTCAAGGAAGCTAAAACTGCAAAGTTTTTGGCTTTTACCAAATTTTAGTAAATGATATTAATGTTTGTTTTTGTTTTTTTTTTTTTTTTGTGTGCAAAATACGAAAATGAATATATTGTTTAAATGTATCTGTTTTATGTTGCTTTTATCTTATGTATGTGCGTGTAAGTATTTTTGAAGTTATAGAAGAAAAGTTATTTTATAACTTATAGTAGCATAACTTGAGAGTCCATTATCGGCAAGAGAAATAAAAAGATTTATTTTCACCGAATGGGAAGTTGATTGCCAACAAAGTTTTTGATCTATTAGACATACAGTATTATTTTATATACATATATAGTATACATTTTATAGGAGTATACATTACAAATGTATGCAATAAACAATTTTGTATACAATTTCAAATCGAAAACAAACTTGATTTATAATTTAAGGACTTTTTGATATCTTTTTTATTGTATTCGATTTTATCTATTTTTAGTTCGATTGTTTTTAAAAGAAATTGATTTTAGACAAATTTAACGGCACATATTAATAAGCTATTTTTTTTTAAAACTACGATTCGTCAAATTGAATATCCTCTGTTCAACGTAACAGCATAGAATAAGGAATCTTGGACAGTTTCCAAATTTGTGTCTGGATTGTTTTACGATGGAGGTTACCATTCGACTTATTCATCTTTGCACACGAAGACAGTCAGATCAGATGTTAGACACACAAAATAAAATAATAATACCACAACGAAAGAATTCAGTCAATAAACGTAATAGCTTTGAAAAGGGACCACAATTAAAGGATGTTTTTTACAGACGTGTATGTTTCAAAAAGAAATAAAACAAAAAATTAAATAAAATGGCCAAGAGTTTAAATTCTTTATAAAGAGAAGGGTTCTAAATTATGTTTTATGAACTTTTTTGCACAAATGGCCACAGTAGCTGGCTCTACCGAATTCCAGACGAGAAGGCTCATTTTCGACATCTTTTTTTGTCATCATTTCGGGCATTAACGCGTCGAATATTCTCTTCCTTCACGGACGTACTGCCTCAAGACAATAGGTAACTGCAACTGCATGCTGCTGCTGAAAGAGCTGTCAAAAAGTTTCTTACGCATGGTTTTATACGTCTTCATAATAAAGCGAAATGCAAAGGATTATTTTGAAACTAGTTTTAAATTTATCAAAGAATATGATCCCAATTTGTTAATCAAATCAACTAGTGTGAATTATTATTCGCTTTAACCAGAACATCCGTCCCTATTTACCAAGAATGTAGATTGGTGTTAACATTATCATAAGTGACCTAACTAATTGAAGTTTTCTTGCTCCTATTTTTTTCTATTTCTCTACAAATTTTGCAAAGTCAAAATTGGTGCAGGAAAAAGTTAAAAGTTGTTGAACTTTTGCATTTAATTTATGCTTATTCAATATTTTGAAAGCTCAGGAGTAAGTCCATTTACTATGCAATGGCAAACCAAACCATAAAAATCAAGTGACGGCTGTCAAAGAGACCAACCCGAACGACGAAAAAAGTATTGTCACATTACAAACCACACGTTTAAAAGAAATACACATAGCGGGGATATAAAACCTCAAACCATCTTGATGACAATTAAAAAAAATTAAATGCAAGACTGGGTTTTTTGAAAAAATACATGTATTTTAAGACTTAAAAATATAAATGCAGAATAAGTCTACCTTCAAATATTTAAATTCAATACTTTGGAGCCAATATTTTTAATTTTAAAGAAGATGTTAGAGTCGAAAAACAATTTTTGTGAACTTTTAGTAATTCGTTTTTTTTTTTTAAACTGTCAGTTTGATTTTCTCAAAATTTTATCGAATGTTCAAAACAGTATTTCTTATAAGATTAAATTAGTTTGAAGCTAATATTTTTAATTTTAAAAAGAAATATAAGGCAAAAATCAATTTTTACCAAATTTTATAATTTTTTTTTATAAGAAAATTGTCAATTTGGGTTTAGTCCAAATTTTACTGAATGTTAAAAACAATATTTCTCATAAGAAAAAATTATTTTAAAGCCAATATCTCAAAGTTTGAAAAGATATTTCAGTCGAAAATCAATTTTTTGCAGGTTTTTAATTTTTTGTAAAAAAAGTTCTCAAAGTGTAGCTGAATGTTAAAAACAATATTTTTTAAAAATTAAAATTAGTTCAATCCAAATTTTTGAAAATTATTTTCTACCTAAGCACCGCTATAAACCCAGACAACGACACCAGCTCTGAAATCAATCGAAGAATAACTCTTTCAAATCGCTGCTTCTTTGGACTTAGAAGGCAATCAAGAAGTAAAGTCCTCTCTCGAGCATCTAAAATCACTATCTATAAGACACTCGTCATCCCGGTTCTCATTTATGGCGCTGAGGCCTGGACCCTGTCAAAGAAAGATGAGAGCGTCTTAGGATGATTCGAGAGAAAAATTCTTCGGGTGATTTTTGGTCCCGTACGCATAGATGGAGAATGGAGGAGAAGATATAACGACGAGCTGTACGGGCTGTACAGCAACACTGACCTAGTTAGCAGAATTAAAGTCCAACGGCTTAGATGGCTAGGTCATGTAGAGCGGATGGGCATCAATGCTCCAGCCCGGAAGGTCTTCGAATCCAATCCAAAGGAACGGCTCAGTAGAGGAAGACCGCGACTCAGGTGGCGCACCCAGGTGGGAGAGGACCTCAACTTGGCTTGCGAAACTAGATACAGCTAGCTAGGAACGGAGCTGGCTGGAGACGCATGTTGGTTGAGGCCCAGGTCCACCCCGGACTGTAGCGCCCACCTTAAGTAAGTAAGTAAGTTGGAAGCCGTAATCTCAAATTTTCGAAAAGATGTAACTGTCTGTTCGATTTTTCTCAAAATTGTACCAAATTTCAAAAACGTTGTTTTTCGTTGCACAAAATTGTTTTAGAGATAAAATCCTTTTTGATTTGTAAAATTTTCGCGGTTACACATATTTTATTTCAGTTTTTTTGATTGAATTTTTTTCCAAAACTATACTTGTTTGGTATCATGTTACACTATATAATATGTAACTCAATTTTTAAGCGTTATTGTTTCGTGATATATTTAGGGTCAAATAAAATATTCACCCTTTTTTAAAGTGCAGTGTTAAAAAAAAGCCACACATGCAATTTCCTTGAGTGTCTTTTCTGCATCTTTCTGCATTATTATCTGTATAAAACAAATTTATTATTTGTATAAAACAAATTTATTTGAATTCGATATCTCTTCTGGTTCTTGAGCTATGGGCGACGAAAATCGTAGCGAATGGACGGACAGACATCTTTCTAATAATTTTTTATTTTAACTCTAGGGACCTTGAAACGTCGAGAAATGTCAAAGTTTTCAATTTGGAAATCGGACCCATTAAAATAACTTCCTATTGGAAGTTAATAATATATTTTAAAAAATATCTATTTTTATCATTATCAAGACAAATAAAATGCTTGAATCGTTTTTTAGTTCCTACAAAAAATAATTTTTATATTGACAGAAACCAACTAACGTAATAAAATTGATCGGAATTTCATAAAATCTGTGTATCATTTTTGAGAAAATTGGAATTATCGAATTTGACCACAAATTATTTTATGGCTAAAAAGAAAAGAAAATACCCAATATGAATCTGCTTAAAACCATTATTTCTAAATTCTAACTCAATCGATTCAATGACTTGAACAGACAGACGGACAAAATCACCGGACAAACTTTTTTCGATTTCTCTGTCATCGTAATGTCTTTTTTTGATTAAAATCTCGCGTAAAAAAAGATTTTGCGAATGCAATACTTTTAATATAGTTCCTAAGTATATATATATATATATATATATATATTTGAGGTAGGTTACGTACCTGGTAAGGATTTTGCTTCGGTCCTTTTATCGTTGTTTTTATTTCCCTCCTGTCGTTTTGTGTTTGTTTTTCTTTCTTATATAAGGAAATAATAAATAAATTAATTAAAACAAATGCTATTTTTATAAGAACCTGAATGCTTTCGTACTTACACAATTTTTATGCTAAGCATCAACTGAAAATGAATTAAGAATACTAAAAGATGATGATTTAAAATGAACTAATTTTACTATTAAAATGCTTACTATTTTACCTGTTGGACCCTGTAGCCTTTATGTTTATTTACATTTTTGACATTTGCGATTTGAATGAAAGGACATATATAGCTGTTTTCTTTTTACCCATGCGTTTGTGGCTTTGTCTCATTTTTCCAAAAAAGAAATTGTAAACAGATTGCGCATGCGCAGCAAAACCAGCTGATACTCTTAGAGAGTAGTTGTGCGAAATAGAGAACAATTTAAGTGTTAATGTAGGAAGGGATATTTTTAAATGAAAGGGAATTATTTTCAGAAATGTATTGATTAATAAGAATAGTTAGAACATTGAATTAATTAATTAGAATTAGTGTTATAGAGATTATGACATAGACAAAAAATTCATAGAAATAAAATGCACGACTGGATCGCAAGCTTTTGCTCCTGTATGCAAAGAGTCTGTTTAAAAAAGTACCTACATAAGATTTAAAAATATACCTGTAAAATAATTTTGTCTTCAAAGATATAAATGTCAAAAAACCTGTAATTCATCCCAAGTCACAACTCATCCTAGGATAACTCATCCCTAAAATGAAAAATACTCGAAAGCATACTTAACGAAAACAATTGTTTTTGTATTCAACTAGTTCGACGAGGATGGAAAGTAAATTATCTGAAGATAAGAAAGAGGAAGAACATGTATGTTTAAATTGTAAAGCGATCGCCTATTGGTTGTGTAGTTAGGCAGGTGTCTAAAACGAATAAAGAATAGTTAATTGGCGGCTCAGCCATGTTTATGATGATAAAGAAGGAATGTTATTATTACGTAGAAGGTACTTACAACAATCCAATCACATTCCTTCTTTCCTACAAGTTTTTAGCGCAAACATGGAGTTATTACGTTTAGTTTATTTTTTAATTTTAAACAAGCATACTAATAGGTACAAGAAATTGCTATTTATGTGTTGTGTAAAGTCAGGCTCTTATGCGTTTAGGATTTTAGTTATGAAGTGACAGTTAAGGAATAGTTGTAGAGGTTGTACGTAACACCTATTCAGGTATAATGTGTATACATACGTTGAAAAAGTGATTCTAATAGATTATACTTAATCTTTCTGGTCCATTTCTTAAACTTGTACTAGGTGTTTATTCTTTTATATAGGCGAAGGCAAGTAAAATATGTGTGAAACTACCTTATTCGTAAAGAATAATATTTAAAATCATGTATACAAAGGTACTAAGATAATACTTCTTGATTGACACTAGAAAAAAGATTGTTAATTAAATTACAGTGGCGCTACACGGACTATAAATTTTTTTAAGATTCAAAAATTTTACCCGAAAAATTCAAAATTCAAAAATTTAAATGCCATTTTATAAATCAAAAACCCTTGATTCTTAATTTTTTTTTGTTTTTGAAAATCGTTAGAGCGTTTTTTTTTTTTAATTAATTTTGTATATATAAAATTTTCAATTCTGTTCTTAAAATATTTTCGGTATGCAATTATTTAGTGATTGTAAATATACGCTTTACATTTGAATTTAGTAAAAAATGGTGACCCGTTTTTGACATATAGAATTTTGAAAAATAAAAATTCAATATTTTTTTTGAAAAATCCAAACATTTAAAATTGCATTTTTTAATATCAAATATTGTTAAGGCAATATAAGAGCTTATTCAGAAAAAAATGTATTCAAATCAGTTCATAAGTTGCTCAGCATATTAAAAAACAAAATAACGGTTCTATGAGCGGTACCATTAATGAGCAATACAAAAATATGTTTTCTTATTAAAAAAAAGCCAAGTAAAAAAATAAAATTTTCGAGAAAATTACAAAAAAATCTATCGCTTTGTTTTTGATAAAATTCGAATTTTCGTTATTTGACCAACAAAATGTTTGTTTTGATCTTAAAAAAAAAATTAAAAAAACGCCTAACGCGAACCTGCTCAAAACCTGAACTTCCAAGTTTGAACTCAATCGACCCAATGGTTTAGGCTGTACGAGCGTGGACAGACAGACAAAACTGACCGGACGGAATCGCGGGACCCACTTTTTTCGACTTCTCTACCACGTCATATCATGTTTGATTAAGTTCGAAATTTTGCACGAATGCAACTTCCCATATGTCGCAAGTAAAAAAAAAGGAGTATTTTCATAAAAGTTTATTTATAGTCAGCCAACAACCGTACGTGCAAGGAACGCAACATAGTCCGAGAACATTGCCACGGTCTGTGAAAATGTACAGCAGAACCCGAGGCACTCTATAACTCGCACAAGAAGTCGGCCTTTCGCTGACTTCAACTTTGGGGAATTTTGCGTCGGGACTTGGGCCTACACTCGTACAAGATCCAACTGACCCAGGAGCTCATGACCATAGCTCATGAGTTCATGACCATAGACAACTCCGTTAATTAATATCTTCATTTCTTTCAAATTTCAATCTTGCATAATTTTTCAAGAATTGATTTTTTTTTTAATATTTTGTAATCCAAAACTTAAGAGGAAATTTATAAAAAAAATAATACACTTCGTCCGACAAAAATGTTTTGAATTGACACAAGATTCGGTTACAATTTCATAACCAAAATGTATGTTTCCAAAAAAAATTCTTTTCACGAAGGACTTTAAAATTCATTAGATTAGTTGTGGCCTTAAAAATGTTTAAATTGTGTATTTCCTTATCACACAAATGAAAGTTTAAGCTATTTTCTGACCAGATTTTCAAGACATAAAATCAATTTAATTATATTTTTGTGAGGACATTAATCTATCCATTATAAAACAGAGAACTTGATTTAGAAAAAAAATGTATACAAATAAGTTTGAAGTCTTAATCTTTTTTGTAATCAAGATATTTGAGCACAAGATCAATTTCCATCAATATATTTCACCCATTTTCAAAATTTCTCTATTTTGATTTTATTATCCGTAAACAAAAATGCTCTACTTCCTCGCATTCACAGAAATATCTCTAAAAAAAGCAAGAAATTAGATTCTGTCGACCTTAAAGCTTCGAGAAATGTCAAAACTTCCAACTTGACAAATTGGACCCATTACAATTACTTCCTATGGGAAGTTAACATTTAAAAGCACCCCATTTTTCTATAACATCCGTACAAATCTCTTCACTTACTAACCCCAATTTAACTATTTTAATTTATAACTATTAATTTCCAACCGTGTCACATAAACACCTGTTAAATAAACTAAACCGCTTATAAAAGCTAATTGAAACAATAATCATAATAGAAACGCAAACAAAACCTGATGATGACTTGTTTTTGCATAATAATGAATATGGAAACAAAATCACATTTGCATAAAACTACGTCTAAAGGTATACCTATAGTTTTAAAGCACACATTAATAATATTACCAGGAAAAATGGCTTTACAAACATGCATACACACTTTGTACATAAAACCAGGATTGCCAGATTTGGCTTATGGAATGTAGGGAATAGGGATATCTTTTTTTCAAAACTGTCGACAGAAAAATTAAGTAAGACAGCCTGACCTAAATTGAACTAAAATAGTCTAAATATAAATTTGGGCGATATTTTCTGTGCACAGTTAAATAAATGATTTAAAAACGTTAACTCTGTTAATACATCAAATATTTTCATAAACAAAAAATGAATATCATTTTTCAGTTTTTGTTATTTTTAAATGGAAATAAGTTTGTAATGAAATTGGTTTATTTTTTGGGCTACCTTTTTGCTCTAATTTTGAGCTAATCATATTTTTAAGTTGCACTACGCTCGGTAGTTCAAGATATGGCAACCCTACCTAAAACCCCCTAAAACTTTTGCATTAAACCTTTTGCTCTAACTCTCATTGAACGTTTAGTCTCGTGTGTTGGTGTTGATTGTTAGGAATTTGCTAATAAGGGGACTTTAGCTGAAATATGCAAAAGTGTGGTGCATTTCACGTCTGGTTTTGACATTTTCATAAATTTAATGACAAAATCTCCAATCACGTTTATGGTACAATAATTATATGGATGTATACGGATAAACAAAACTTATATGCACATCTAAATGCAATTTCAAAATATAGATGTTCTGTACACTGGATATATGTATATGATGACCATCCAGTGGAATATTGTCATCACATCACACAATCGGTGTCTCTATTGTGTACGTGCAAATATTTAAAGCGTCATGACAGGAATAAGGATTCGTGTCGAATGTACAAAATATTATACTAAGTTAAACAGGTTCATATGGTCAAAATTATGATAAAATCAAAATGAATACAAAAGCTATTTTACAGGACCACCCCGAGATAAGTTCCTGGGTTTTTTAAAGATGTTTCAATATAGAAGATGCGATATTAAGATAGGTGGAAGGTAATAACAACCCACAAGTCACAACTTCACTTTAAAAATAAGAAATAGATACAAAAGGTTTCTATTTTTTTGAATTTTAGAATTACTTTGGGTGGTCCAGGACTTTAACGATGTTTTTAGTCGGATGTCTTAACAAAAACAGAACTTTTGGCGATCCTATGAGCCACTAGTTTTTCCTTCCAAGTTAGGAAGACTAATGGATCTTATTTCCCAGTATAACTTCATTGTGGTATACATTCATTTTCTCTTGGTCCATTTCATGGCAAATCTCGTCTAAATTAAATTAAACCAACTTATGCCGAATAAAGTCCTAGTGCTGATGGATTCCCGGACGTTTTTCTAAAAAAGAATGCTTCTCCCTCAAAGATGTTGACAATAATTATCAACGTATTCCAAAGCTTTCTCGTGTCCGATAACTTTTTCAAAAGTATTTTGTATAAAATTTAAAGCTTCCACTTTGAATCCCTTTTTTCTTTTACATCACTTAGACAGCTAGTTTCCATAAATGTAGTTATATGAAGTGGATGATTTTACAACATATTCCAGTAATTCATTTGACAATATCTCCTTCTTTAAATTTCCCATTTTTAACTTTGAACTTTATCATAAATTTACTTATACTATTAAAATTGTTCTTGTCTTTGAACACACTTTTATAAAATTATAAAATTGAAAGTTAAAAACCGATATAACAACGTTAGTTCATGATCTGTCACCTCATCCCTAAGCTACCTCTTATGTTCTTTAAAGCAGCCACTTAGACCCTCTTTTTTCAATTTTACAATCCGATATCTTGAAAGGGTTTATCATTCTTCTATTTCACTATTTGCTAAGCATACACAATTTTTGATGAACATTTAATTAATATCTTCGCTTATTCAAATGATTGACTTTTTTACAGCTTGGTGTCTTAAAAACTCCTTGGAACTTAATATTGCCAAGTGTCATTCAATCACTTTTTTACCACTTCGTGGTTTATCTTCGAACAATCCTCTCATTCCACTTCATTATGTTGACTGCCTGAAACTTTTCAAATTGAACTCGTTAGAGAAACTAAGCCAAATTTCAGACATTATCTTGATTCGTCGACTCCTTAGCTCTTAAAACACTTACCCTCGTAACACTCTTCCCCAAAGTATACATTTTTATAAACGATCTGTTTTCATCGAATCTGTTGATTTGTTTCTTCTGATCCATTGATCTGTGTGATAACATCCCCAGATTTTGTTTCTGGATTAACAGCCTCGTCTTTCGGATGTAAACTTTCAATGGTAGTTGAAGGCGTAGCCCATCCCCAGTACCTAGCAAAACTCGCATAGAGAAACTAATCAGCTTTCAATACTTGATTTTCGTAAACAGGCTTGACTTTATAAAATGATCATACGATTGACGTTGTAAAAAATTCTGCTAAATGTTAAGAATGGATGCATTCAACCTCAGACAGATAGGGTATCCGGATACCTTTTTGTTAGTGTTTTACGTGAAAAATAACAGCTGATCAAATTTAGCTAAGATGCCGAAAAGGAATCCAAAGGTATCCAAAAATATCTGGGGTATGTACATAGGTAGGTATAACAGCTGATTCAACACATGGTTGAATTTCAAGAAATTAGAAAATTGATTTCAGCTTTTTGTATTTGTTGGTAAACAAAAGGCTACAAAATGTAGGTTGAAGTTGGATTTGAAGATCTTCTGTACATAATAGACCATGAAGAAGCTTTTTAACGCCGAATTTTGAAAGATAATAACATGATCTATTTTTTTAAACTTCAAAAATGACTTATTTTGTTCTCGGTTTGTAGATGACCAATTTGCTAGGTCTTACCTCTAGTCTAGTGTCCAGCATTCTGAAGTTGATGAACCCCATCCTGTTACAGAATAAGAACAAAATACAGGTAAATATATATTAATCTTGTGGAAATAAATAAATCTAACTTTTTTGTTTCTATGTATAAAAGCAGACAGAGGCGGACAGCTTGTGGAGCTACAAGCAAATAAGGTCGCTGAAAGGAAAGGTAAGGTCTTCTTTCAGATGATTCAAACCCCAAAAGAAGAACCAATCTGTTCCCTTTTTTAAAGGTTGGGAACAAAAGTCCATCCTGCTCTTTTTGGAGGAGTGCAGAAAGAGAAGGGACCAGCTCGGAGACTTAAAACCCCGGCGAAGAACAATTTTTCAAGAAATTGCAAAAGTTTTTGAAAAACAAGGGTCAATTTCTAATGAGGAGGATTTGAAATAAAATTAAAAACTATCAAACAGCTCTACAACACTATCATAGACAATAACAAGATTATGTCGACTGGTCGAGGGCGAATGAATTGGCCATACTTTGAGATGATGGCTGAAATTTACCTCAACGAGGCACAATTTAGTGGCACCGAAACAATAATAATAAAATATCAATTCTTCATCTTCATCAGTTGAATTATAGATTAAATGTTTTATCTTACAGCAATTTTGACTTCGAAGCTAAAATGTTTCTATGCTTTTTGTGAACAGCTGAAAGTTGTTTTAATTGCGTGACAGCTATCTCAATACAGTTATCCAACTCGTTCAACAAGGTGTCTAAAAATCCACCTATCCAAGGTACCCTATCTACCACGAGATTGAACGCAGCCAATTTCTCCGACCGTGCATGAAATGTTTCACACCCTAATCTGGCTGTAATTTACAAACTCTTCATTTCTTCAAATTTGAGCAGGTGCTCTGATAACATACTCAAGTCTTTTGGACAGAGTATCGAAAATGATACGTAATTAAACCAAAATATTTACATCGCTTAAACATAACTAAACTGTTGTTTTATGGTTATTTTAAAAAGCATTAGTCTTGCCCAAAAGTTATATCAAACAGCTAAATCCATGAACGCCTTTCAGTTTATCCTTGAGCCCAATTTTGGAGGTATTATAAAGTATAGAGATTCTTTTTTCAGTCACACATCAAGAATGTGGAATGCTTTAAAAAACTATATGTTTCACTCCCTTTAAATATTCAAAACCTTAAACGAATGTTCTTCGGTGTTTTTTTTTAACTTTTTTTTTAACGTTTCTAACATCAATATATTAATATTTTAAACATCATAATAGTTATTAACTTGTATAAGTTTTCGCATATTATTTAACAATTTCTGTTCAAATTTTAAAAGTTTTCACTATTATAAAGGGTGATTTTTTTGAGGTTAGGATTTTCATGCATTAGTATTTGACAGATCACGCGGGATTTCAGACATGGTGTCAAAGAGAAAGATGCTCAGTATGCTTTGACATTTCATCATAAATAGACTTACTAACAAGCAACGCTTGCAAATCATTGAATTTTATTACCAAAATCAGTGTTCGGTTCGAAATGTGTTTCGCGCTTTACGTCCGATTTATGGTCTACATAATCAACCAAGTGAGCAAACAATTAATACGATTGTGACCAAGTTTCGCACTCAGTTTACTTTATTGGACATTAAACCAACCACACGAATGCGTACAGTGCGTACAGAAGAGAATATTGCGTCTGTTTCTGAGAGTGTTGCTGAAGACCGTGAAATGTCGATTCGTCGCCGTTCGCAGCAATTGGGTTTGTGTTATTCGACCACATGGAAGATTTTACGCAAAGATCTTGGTGTAAAACCGTATAAAATACAGCTCGTGCAAGAACTGAAGCCGAACGATCTGCCACAACGTCGAATTCTCAGTGAATATGCCCTAGAAAAGTTGGCAGAAAATCCGCTTTTTTATCGACAAATTTTGTTCAGCGATGAGGCTCATTTCTGGTTGAATGGCTACGTAAATAAGCAAAATTGCCGCATTTGGAGTGAAGAGCAACCAGAAGCCGTTCAAGAACTGCCCATGCATCCCGAAAAATGTACGCTGATGGAATCATTGGACCGTATTTTTTCAAAGATGCTGTTGGACGCAACGTTACGGTGAATGGCTATCGCTATCGTTCAATGCTAACAAACTTTTTGTTGCCAAAAATGGAAGAACTGAACTTAGTTGACATGTGGTTTCAACAAGATGGCGCTACATGCCACACAGCTCGCGATTCTATGGCCATTTTGAGGGAAAACTTCGGAGAACAATTCATCTCAAGGAATGGACCGGTAAGTTGGCCACCAAGATCATGCGGTTTGACGCCTTTAGACTATTTTTTGTGGGGCTACGTCAAGTCTAAAGTCTACACAAATAAGCCAGCAACTATTCCAGCTTTGGAAGACAACATTTCCGAAGAAATTCGGGCTATTCCGGCCGAAATGCTCGAAAAAGTTACCCAAAATTGGACTTTCCGAATGGACCACCTAAGACGCAGCCGCGGTCAACATTTAAATGAAATTATCTTCAAAAAGTAAATGTCATGGACCAATCTAACGTTTCAAATAAAGAATCAATGAGATTTTGCAAATTTTATGCGTTTTTTTTAAAAAAAAGTTTTCAAGCTCTTAAAAAATCACCGTTTAGTTGTATTTTTTTTTTAGAAAATCTTTTACATAGAATTTTTACCACGCCCACTTTGTAGGGCCTTTTTTCAATAACATTTAAACTAATTTGAACAGGTGTGAGAAGGTGCTTTTTCTTTCCCTTCTTTAATTGGATTCATGCAAACTGCGTCAGGTTTGGGTACAACGTCCAACTTTAACATTATAAACGCATCTTATTACGTCAGTGTTTGTAAAAATATTAATTTAAGTGTGTTAATCCAAAAACGATTAGTTGTTAAGGATGTCTACCACTTGATTTCTATAGAGCATTATATATTATCATATAGGAGGACCAGGGCCCTACACTAAATATAAACCAGCCCCATAACCAAAAATGACACTAAATATTGAATAGGAAGCTTTTATAACACAGAGTGTGCATAAAGAGGCTTTTATCAAAATTAATTATCATTGATGGTCGTGATGATGATGATGATGATGAAGATGATGATAAATTGTTGTGATTAGAAAATGATTAAGCGTGTTTTAACTATGTGCATAAGAGAATACAAAATAAGAGACAGAAAGAGGAAAAGATTGACAGACTGCCAATAGCAATGAATTTATTGGAATCTTTTTTTTTTAAACTCTAGATTATGTTATTTTCAATTGATTCTCAGTCCGTGTCCGGCCATCATCAATGTTGAAATAGATGAAATCAATTATATTGGGAATCTTCAAATCTCTCACAAAGTAAACAATTCAACAAAATTCTTTAGATACTCGTATTTGTGTAGTATAATAATAAATAAATGTTTCTCTGTGTTAAATAGCTTACATAATATAAGAAATAGTTAAACCTACATTTCTATAAGACGAGGCATTTAGAAAATGTATTAAAGGCAACAAGCGTAGATCATGCGAAAATAAGCTGTCAATATACTTTGAGCGAGTGGCATCTTAAATATAGCTATTGATTGATTAATTAATTATACAATTGTTGATGTATCAATACAATGTTCTCAAATTAAATTTTTTCTTTATTTTACCAGTTTGAAAACGCTCAATGAATTGAATTACTGGAAGACATTTGTTTTATACTTACTTATATATTTTTAGTAACACCAAAGGAAAAGGAATGCATTTCGAAAGATGATGTTGACATGTTGACATTTCTCGACATTTCAACGTTTCTAAATAAAAGATTTTTAGTACTGGGTATGTGCACGTACGTTCAGGAAGCTTTTTTTGTCGTCCATTCATGTTGTTATACAGATTATAATACAAAAAGATGCAGAAAGGACTCCCAAAAAAATTCATTAGTAGTTTTTTTGAAGTGAGAATTTTTTTGAAGTGAGAATTTTGCCTAAGCCAAAACCCGAACCAGTAACGCTTATTATAATAAAGGGTGATTTTTTTGAGGTTAGGATTTTCATGCATTAGTATTTGACAGATCACGCGGGATTTCAGACATGGTGTCAAAGAGAAAGATGCTCAGTATGCTTTGACATTTCATCATGAATAGACTAACTAACGAGCAACGCTTGCAAATCATTGAATTTTATTACCAAAATCAGTGTTCGGTTCGAAATGTGTTTATCGACAAATTTTGTTCAGCGATGAGGCTCATTTCTGGTTGAATGGCTACGTAAATAAGCAAAATTGCCGCATTTGGAGTGAAGAGCAACCAGAAGCCGTTCAAGAACTGCCCATGCATCCCGAAAAATGCACTGTTTGGTGTGGTTTGTACGCTGGTGGAATCATTGGACCGTATTTTTTCAAAGATGCTGTTGGACGCAACGTTACGGTGAATGGCGATCGCTATAGTTCAATGCTAACAAACTTTTTGTTGCCAAAAATGGAAGAACTGAACTTGGTTGACATGTGGTTTCAACAAGATGGCGCTACATGCCACACAGCTCGCGATTCTATGGCCATTTTGAGGGAAAATTTCGGAGAACAATTCATCTCAAGGAATGGACCGGTAAGTTGGCCACCAAGATCATGCGATTTGACGCCTTTAGACTATTTTTTGTGGGGCTACGTCAAGTCTAAAGTCTACACAAATAAGCCAGCAACTATTCCAGCTTTGGAAGACAACATTTCCGAAGAAATTCGGGCTATTCCGGCCGAAATGCTCGAAAAAGTTACCCAAAATTGGACTTTCCGAATGGACCACCTAAGACGCAGCCGCGGTCAACATTTAAATGAAATTATCTTTAAAAAGTAAATGTCATAGACCAATCTAACGTTTCAAATATAGAATCGATGAGATTTTGCAAAAAAAAAAAGTTCTCAAGCTCTTAAAAAATCACCGTTTATAATTAACATATTAAATATAATCTTACAGACTTTTAACTCCAGTAATAAAGAAGTGAAATATAAGTAAATATATCTAATTATGTAAGGCTAAAACTTGAACCACCAGTGTAGGAGTAAGTAATAAATATAATAAATATTTTTTAAAAGATTCTCGACTTCGGTAGGAAAAGAAGTCAACATGAAAACAAATGATATTAGATTCTCTAATGCATCGAGTTAGAGGCTAATTGAAAAGATAGTTTACTCTATGATAGGATTCATGAAATATAGTGCAGGATCGCATTTGCCTATACGGAGCATATATATCGACTAAGGACAAAAGTAAAGGGCAGTTTATATGAGAAGTAATAATATCACGTATGAAGACCACTGAAAAATACCGACGGCGAATATCAAGTGGTGTTAGACAAAGCAGTTTACACCTGGTTTCATAAGGAGGCATTTCTATGTTTCACTTTAGTCGGTGAACTACAATTCGTCTGAATCCTTTCAATCCTTAAACAGTGAGTTTTATAAAAAAGATTCAAAATTACTGAGCAGTATTCTAGGGAAGATCTCACATAAGCATAAAATAATGACCGAAGGGTAAATGGGTCCTTAAACTCTTTTGAGTTGCGAACCACAAACTCTAGCATAGTTTTTGCTTTAGCAACTACAAAATCAATGTAGGAGTAATCAAATATTACACCTAGGTCTTTCTTTTCTCTAAGCCTAGTAAGTTGTGTTTTATTTATTTTGTATTCAAAACAAAAAGAACTAAGACTACGAGAGAAATATATAGATGTGCATTTAGAAACATTAACGAGGAGCTAGTTAGCAGTGTACCATACAGATAAGCGTTCAAGGTCACTTTGAAGTAACAGTCCAATGATTTGATACAGCGGAAAATTTTGATTTCATCCGCAAACATTAGGCAGAGAGAATTGATGTTAACAGTTGGTATGTCATTGATTAATATCAGGAATAGAAGGGGTCCCAAGTGACTTCCTTAAGGAAAACCAGAACTATTAGAATGGAATCCAATAGATTCCATCTTTTTCAATAATATAAAATGGTTGACCCTATCGAAAGCCTTCGAAAAGTCCTTAAAGACTATATCAGTTTGAAAACCATTTTCGAGATTTCTAGTGATTTGGTTGCAAAAAATAGCTAGGTTTGTTGTAGTGGATCTTCCAACTATAAATCCATCTTTAAGAATAAAGGTTAGTTTTTCCTAAACAACTTTCTCGAAAATTTTGGGAATCGTAAACATTTTACTTATAGGACGGTAATTAGAAACATCCTGTTTAGAGACAGATTTATGGATAGGATAATGAATGGATAATATATTAAATTTTCCAATCGTCAAGAAATTTGAGAAGTTTGATTTTCCTCAAAATTTAACCAGATAATAACGTTGTTTTTTATTGCACAAAATTGTTTTGGAGATGATATCATTTTGTATTCGTAAAATTTTCGAGATGATAATTTTTTTTCAGTTTTTTGATTTCCTCTGTTTCTTGATCTATGGACTACGAAAAAAACGTCGCGAACTTACGGACATACACGCACAGACATCTTCCCAAAAATCTTTTATTTCGGCCCTAGGGACCTTGAAACGTTGAGAAATGTCAAAAGTTTGACAAATCGGACCCATTACAATAACTTCCTATGGGAAGTTAAAAATATCTGAGAGGACGATTCTCCAAAATTTTTACAGAACAAAATTAACAAAATTAAAAACCTTCAAAAACTGCCCTAAATATTTTTAGAAGAAGTAAATAATATCAACTTCAGTCTTAAAGAAAAATTAAATATTTTTACAACACAAAAAAGTCTTTGAATATAATAAAAGTTCTTATTTTTTGATTGCATAGCTTTCAAAGTTCTTTAAATGACTATTTCCTTTATTAGGACAAAATATATAATTTTAAAGGGCACCACGCGGAATTATCAGTGTGTTTTCTGCATTATTTTAAAACTTTAACCGAGACAAAATGAACAGCATATGATGTTAAAATTAACTGAGTAATGCATAACTGATGAGTCCTTCTTTTAATGTGTTTTTATGGAAAAAATTTATAATCTTTCTAAGTAAATTTACTTTTAAAGTTTTTCTTAAATTCAATACATTTCTGCTTCCAGGTCAAAGACCACTCACAAAAAACCTACTCATAGCTAGTTTTGAACTATGTGAGGGTCTGTGTAGTTGGTATATATAGATATATTTGTGGATAATATCTAAAAACTTCTTTAATGGTTTGTATAAAGTTAAGACAATCTAAGTAAATGCTACTATATTGAGATATATTGTATACACATACATAGCAATCCATAAGCATATATATGTATGTACATTGTACATAGTTAGAGTGCGATAAGTCAGTTTGGCTTTAATCCTAAATACACTTCACCTTTTTTCGACCCTCTCAGTAGAGCACTGCACTTGTATTTAAGTTGCTAATACAGGTAGGTATTTGTATGTAGCTTTAGCTACCTAGGTAAAGCCAGTTGAGTGTACATAAATGTGAAAATTCTCAATTGGATGGGTTGGGTATAGAGGTGGATGAACTAAGAAGGACCCAAAGTGCTGGTAAACTGGTAAACTGACCCTCATGAAGGGTGGTTTAAGATGCACTTGCACTTTACCCAAACATCAACAACAGACCACTTGGGATAATTGAATCACAATAAATATCCTTTGTCTTCCTCTCTATCTCTACACCTCTCTCTCTATCTATTTTCTATCTATGTGTTTTATACTGAACGGTCCTACCGTCCTATCCGTCCTTCGAAAACGAAGCATATACTCATTGTTTTTTAACTTATGTTGCTTTTATAGGTATGTGAGGCATCAGTGGTGTGTTATTTTGTTGTTTTCCTTTTTTCCGGTTATTTTCTCCATTTTGTTTTTTAAATGCAATACAAGTAGGTAAGTGAAAAATACTTATATGGATGGAGGAATTATTTTCCTTCTGCAACAACTAAACAAGCGAAAAGAAAGCTTTTAGTTTTTATCCTGTTTTAGGTACCTTCCTTTTTCATTAGTATGAAAACAGTTTTTAAAAAAATCTCTGAAAACTAAAGTAAGTAATGGATTTCTCTCGATATTATAGTTAAAAGTAGTAATATCAATCGATATGGAGAATACATTTTGAACTGCTTTTAAAATAAATTTTTATTAAGACTCTTTACAGCAAAACTTGCCTGCGTTTTAAATCGAAACAGAAAACTCTTGGAAATTGTATTGTTTCTCAGTGTGTACAATTGTACATTACCTTATTTATTTTGTTACTTTATTGCATTTAGTGACTGATGTGAAGTTTTTAGAAAGGAACACGCAAGGAGTTTTCAAACTATTAGACGAAATAATGGTTGAAATGATTTGATTGATTTAAAATGAGTGTAAATGAGTATATTTAATAAAATAGAACCATTGTTTATTTTTTTAATCAACGAGTTCAATTGAATTGCTTTAGCAATTTATTATAAAGGGTGATTTTTTTGAGGTTAGGATTTTCATGCATTAGTATTTGACAGATCACGCGGATTTCAGACATGGTGTCAAAGAGAAAGATGCTCAGTATGCTTTGACATTTCATCATGAATAGACTTACTAACGAGCAACGCTTGCTTTCTGGTTGAATGGCTACGTAAATAAGCAAAATTGCCGCATTTGGAGTGAAGAGCAACCAGAAGCCGTTCAAGAACTGCCCATGCATCCCGAAAAATGCACTGTTTGGTGTGGTTTGTACGCTGATGGAATCATTGGACCGTATTTTTTCAAAGATGCTGTTGGACGCAACATTACGGTGAATGGCTATCGCTATCGTTCAATGCTAACAAACTTTTTGTTGCCAAAAATGGAAGAACTGAACTTGGTTGACATGTGGTTTCAACAAGATGGCGCTACATGCCACACAGCTCGCGATTCTATGGCCATTTTGAGGGAAAACTTCGGAGAACAATTCATCTTAAGGAATGGACCGGTAAGTTGGCCACCAAGATCATGCGATTTGACGCCTTTAGACTATTTTCTGTGGGGCTACGTCAAGTCTAAAGTCTACACAAATAAGCCAGCAACTATTCCAGCTTTGGAAGACAACATTTCCGAAGAAATTCGGGCTATTCCGGCCGAAATGCTCGAAAAAGTTACCCAAAATTGGACTTTCCTAATGGACCACCTAAGACGCAGCCGCGGTCAACATTTAAATGAAATTATCTTCAAAAAGTAAATGCCATGGACCAATCTAACGTTTCAAATAAAGAATCGATGAGATTTTGCAAATTGTATGCGTTTTTTTTTCTTAAAAAAGTTCTCAAGCTCTTAAAAAATAACCGTTTATTACTTAAAGTAGACATGAACCAAGGTCCGTTCATATTCATATTCTTACTTACTGTAAGACTCATTTTTGAAGAAAAGTGATCCAATAATGCCAACATTAGCAACCCTCCTCCATCCGGACGAAACTGTCACTCTCAGTAAGTACATGTAGCTTTGACAATGACACACGTGTTTTTCGAGCAATAAATGAGAACATCTTCGTTTATTAACTGATGTCGTAGCCACCAAAAGAATATATGATTTATCACTGCAAGTGTCAAAATACCTTATGATTCGAAAAAGAACCCTCTATTTATAAAAATATAAATAAAATGCTCAATTGGGTCAAACGAAATTGTTCGTGTATCTAATGAGTCTGAATTAAAATAGTATTTCTATTTTAATATTTATTTAGCTGCAAAATAAATGTATTTTTAAAACTAAAGAAACTTCATTTGAATTTACAATGGCTTACAGCTTATTTGACCCATCGTATATTGACAAGCTTATGAGAAAATAGTTCTTAAGCAAAGAAAGGTATCAGAAAAATAAAAACGCAGAAATGTCCAGTGGGTTTATAACGTGAACAAAATCTCTTCATTTATTTTACTAAAATTAAAATTGCACAACAAGATAACAAAAGCAAAATTAAAGCAATTATTCAGCGGCATAGCTTATTTGACCAATTTTAAATAAACACTTAATAAAAAAGATTACGCAAATTAATGTTAATTTTAATATTTTGTATGTCCACCCTTTTCTTCTAATACTGCCTTAAGCCGATTTTGATAAGAATCCACCAATTTGTTTGTTGTTTCTGGAGCGATTCTTGCCCATTCTTCAGTTAATGCAGTTTTGAGGTCATTTTTGTTTGAAATGTGTCGTTTTCGAATGTTTGTATCCAAAATGTACCACAGGTTTTCTATAACATTCAAATCCGGAGACTGTGCTGGGGGTTTTATGACGTGGGGACAGTTATAAATCAGCCATGTTTGGAGAATTCCTGAATTATGTTTCGGGTCGTTGTTTTGGAGTTTAGCTTTACTTTGCGCACAATGTATCTTTCATCTGACGCAGTAAATATTGTGTTCGGAGCATTTCTTCCCTTATTTTTCACAAGGTTTTCAAAAACAAAACGGAATATTGACAATTTCCGCTATTTTCCTCCGAGAAAGTCCATTCCTGTGATGAAAGAGAACAATTTCACGTTGTTCAATAGTTGTTCGCTTTCCCATGTGCAAAAAACGTGCTGCCTTTATGAAAAATAACTGAAGCTTATAATTTTATTTGGAAATATATCAACTTAGTGACACTGACTGACATCTATATTCCCATGTTTTTGATTGAGCAGTTGCTCCTTAAACACAATGGGTCAAATAAGCTGTGACATTGGAAAATCTAATTATTTCGTTTTTCTTGGGTAAAACTTAATATTTCAAAATAAAATAAGTTGGTTAAATTGATATTTTAAAGATTAAATCTTAATTAAAGTTCCTGCGTTTGTACTTTTTTAATAAATTTTATTGTTTAGGAAGTATACTCAGTTGAATGCATTAATAAGGGGTGGGTCAAATAAGCTGTGAGCCACTGTTGATAAAAAGTAATATTTTTGAAAATCAAAAAAAAAACAATATAAGAATTCTTCAGAAATGGTCAAATCAAAATAACGGTTCTATGGGAGAACGCTTCTGAAAGTGTACAATAAATCAATAGAAAAACTTATTTTGAACTTCCATAGAATCTGAAGCAAGTGTTTTTAGAGAATTCAGTTAATTTTTATAACTTTTCAGAATAATCCAATTAACAGTTTATTTAAAAAAAATATAAAATCTACTAAAAATACTAGACAAAATAAGTGAAACTGACTTAAGATTCTAATAGCTCTTGAATAAATACTTTCAGGGTTCTACAATTTTTAATTCACTTCAAGTGAAATTAAAGCAACTGACATATCGGTGAATATACAAAAGTTGGGTAACATTTAAGGATATTTTGTTTACGATAGTTATTGAATCAAATTTCGTACAAAATCTAACAATATTCATTTTAGAAGTACTAATGATCATGAAATGAAGAACAATGATAACAATTTACCTAATACAGGACTGACGAAAAAGGACTGACAAAATTTGAGATTATAATCAGGACTATTTTTTTTTAATTCGAATATCAACAAATTACATTTAAACAAATCAAATTCTAATATGAATAAATAAAAATAAACTTAAGATTATTAAAAAAAATAACGACTAACCATAGGACTGACGTGTTGACTGCCTTAGCATGTTTATAGACAACAAACATAACCCACACTCTGATACAGTTATGGTGGCCGTCAAATTGTGCGACTCACAACTAACTTTATTACCAACATTAAAAATTCAAAGTAGGATTTGACGTTGAGTCGGCGATGTTTCGCAAGAATTTTAAATTTAAATAACATACAACGGAATAACGAATGAAACTGAACACAAAACTTCTTATTTTTTTTAAATAAAGTGGAGAACACTGCATTATGAAACTTATAGTATATATTAAACTATATACATCACAGATTGTATTAAATTGATAAGTTTTCTCAAATCAATGATAATGTTCAATAGACAGTCACTTGGTTGGTTTCCGGGGTTGTGACATGCCAAAGGACTGACGCTTTAAAAACTAATTGTGTGTTTTTAATAACTTGTATTCAAAATGAAGAACTGAAGTTGGGTGACTAAATAAATGTCTTTTCATTGTTTTAAAATAAATTGTAATCTCAATAAAATATGATAAGACTTCGTATATATTGGTTGATGACATCGAGTTACTTTTTTATAATCTACCATCCATATCTTACTTACTTACTTAAGGTGGCGCTACAGTCATATGTAAACTAGGGCCTCATCCTCCTCCTTTGGACGTGCATTTAAAGACTTTCTGTGACAGAGCATTGGTTTCCATGCGCTTAACTTACCCAGTGTATGGGCTTTTATCCTTTTAACTAAGTCTAAAGTCAGTAAAGGTCTTCGTTCCATTTATTCCTCCACTTACCATCTATGCATACGGGACACACGAAGAACTTTCCTCCCGAAACGACCCAAGGTGCTTTTATCCGTTTTTGACATAGCTCATGCGTCTGCACCGTATAGAAATAGTAGGGCCTTTTTTGAAGACAACATGTACTTTGTTTTTCCCTCATCAACCGTTAAGCTCACTTTTGCCGACTCTGCCTCAATACTCAATATATTAATACAAAACCCCCATTGACATCAATATCATCAGCATTGTGCTAGTAATTGGACAGACTTTTGAAAGATAGTGCCTCTAGTATTTGGTGGAAGCTCTGCACCATTGTTTCAAGGACGATGTTAAAAAATCGCCTAATACCGGATCACCTAGTCTAACGCCTTTTTGGACAACGATGTTTTCCAGGATATGCCGTAGTCAAACACATATATCATATCAGTCATTTTTAACTTTTGACATTTCTCGACGTTTCAAGATCCCTAGAGTCGAAATAAAAGATTTTTAGACAGATGCCTGTGCGTGCGTGTGTACGTACGTTCGTACGTCCGTACGTTCGCGACGTTTTTTTCGTCGTCCATAGCTCAAGAACAAGAAGAGATATCGATTTCAAATAAATTTTGCTATACAGATAATAAGGCAGAAAGATGCAGAAAGAAAGAAAGAAAAATTTTGTGGGTGGTTTTTTACCATAGCAGTTTGAAAAAAGGTGAACATTTTGGTTAACCCTAAATATCTTACGAAACAAAAACGCTAGAGATTTAAATTAAATTTAATAAAATATATTGTAACGTGATATCAAAAATGTATATTTTAAAAAAAAAAATCATCTAATGGTTTTTTTATAAATCAAAAAAACTGAAAAAAAAATTTGTCACCTCCAAAATTTTACAACTAAAATATGATTTCATCTCCAAAACAATTTTGGGCAACGAAGAATAATTTTTATAACATTCGATACAATTTTGAAAAAAATCGAATTGACAGGTTTTTTACAAAAAAAAAAAACTAAAAAAAAAAACAATACTAAAACTTGGTAAAAATTTACTTTCGAATCAAATAGCTTTTCAAAAATTAAAAATATTGGCTTCAAACTTATTTTATTTCACAGAAAATACTGTTTTCGATATTCAGTAATTTTTATATAAAAATCCAACAGTCCGTTTTTTTCATAAAAAATAAAATCTACAAAAAATAGTACTCAAATTTGGTAAAAATTGATACGAGTACATATAGACAAACTTTTAAGCAAGACAAATCGACAGACGGGATGGGAAGTTATCAGTGTGGGTAGGATTCCAGCCTCTTTTTTATGTTTTTATTTGTTCTGTCCTTTTCAATAAAATAAATAAAAAATATTAGTTTGGTTTTATTTGCATTGTGTTGATGCACAGAACAGCTATCTGTAGATTTGGGGTTCCTTGCGATAAGCAGTTTTCGAAAATATCGTTTAGTAAAAACTCTGATACGACGCTAAATTTTTGATTGTGTTATTTAAAAGAACATTGTTCGACTCGAGATTTATTTGAAGAATAATCTTATATGTGTATCGGTTCCCTCTGCTACGAAGTATAATAAGCGCACACCCAAGGTTATGCAGACACAATGTGGGAATATTTCGGATGTTCAAGCGACGTACATGATCTTATGATCAATGTAAATGCCCTACGTTCAATACTGTCCAAGAAGTTTAAGAAAGGTGCAAAAAAGCACCAGACCAGATATGGGAGTTAAGGACGTATAAAACTTTTGTAGATAACAGCCAGGTCAGATGGGGAGAAAAACTTCTTGCATCGCCTTAGAAAACCAAATATCTTGCGGCATTTTGCGACATCGCGTAAGTGATCGTAAGACAAAAGGTGGTTGGTGATACACATACCGAAAATATCGAGATGTTCAGTCTCCTCGAAGCAAGTGCCATCCATGGATATTGACAAGTATTGTATATCTCGCTTTGATGATACAAGACATCATTGGGGTTTCGAAGCATTTTTTAATTCCCCATTGTACAACGCTGTTTAAGTCGGAATTTAATGAGCTAATCATATTTTGTTGTTGCAGTTCCACATCCGATGAAGAAGGATGTGATTCTGAAAACGATTACGAAAAGCTAAAAGTAATATTGTCAGCATAACAATGAATTGGATTAGAAGATCCAAAAAGGAGAACAGAGCCCTGGCGCTCACAAGCATTTATTTTGTGGTTTTCAGACTTGAATCCATGCAATACTACTTGTATTGAAGGATTCGAAAGGTAAATTCTAATCCAATGAAGGAGGGATTCATGAAAACCGAAAGCACGCATTTCCGATAAGAGAGCCTGATGATTTAAAATGCTTTTGAAATATCAAGTGCAATAATCTTAATTTCTCGAAAACGATGTAAATATTTGCTATTTTGTTCGGTGAGATGAACCATAAAATCCCCAGTGGACCTATTGCTACGAAAGCCATCATACGAAGCTTTCGATCTTTGAGATATTTCTTGAGCTGATAATTAATAAGCGTTTCCATGACCTTGGAAAGAAGTGAATAGACTGGATAAATGCGGTTTTCCACCCGCTCCGAACGAGACCTGAGGGGTAGGCCAGATGAAAAAGCTTACGCAGTTACGCAGCTTTGAAGAACACCTCTTCAGAACAATAGCGGGATACCCTCCGGATACCCTCCGGAATCACCAACTCGCTGAAGTACAGTGGGATCGGAATGCTAACCTACTTGGGTTTCACTTAGTGCCAATACAGCTGTCCTTTTTAAAGCAGTATGGGAAAGAAAGTTCACTCTAAGCCCACGAATATTACAATAATCTACCCTAAAATTTACAACCATTGCAAATAATCAATGAATAAACAAAAAAGACAGACGAAGACTATAAAAAAATATCCCTGAGTTGAACCATAGAATGCTATTCAATACACAAATCCTGACCTGTTAATGCAAAACGGTAAAATTTTGTTTGTCAACAATCAGTTGTCGAACGATGACGTAGCCTGTGTATCAATTGCATTTGTTACAAAACGCAATGCAATTTGATACACATACTAAGCTATGCAACTGTAAGAGAAAAGGGGCAACTGAAGGATGGTACTCACTGTGCTATGCTGAGCTTGGCTTTTCATGATTTTATTATTTTTCGTTGGTTGTTTTTGTTTTATTGCAGTGATTTTAGTGTGGCGTTGTTTATTGTTTTTTTACTTTTTGTTGTTTTTTCAGAACTGTTAATATATTTTTTTATATTTTTTTGTTTCGATTTGTTATTGTTGTTTATTTTTGTATGTTAACATTTGAAATTTATGAAATATACAAATAACACGACTAGTCACATGGACGATCGACGCACGAATGAAGTGCATTACAATAGAAGTTAAGATTTAAAAGTGAAAAACTACTGCTTTTAAACAATTTACACTTGTTGAATTCAAATCACATCAACTTAATTTAATCGAATATAAAACACTTAAAAATCAATATTCACTGCGTTTTAAGTTCGAAAATAAATGAAATCGATTTCGACAAAAATGAATTTTCATTATTATTATTTTCATTCGATTCGGTTATTTTATCATATGAAAAATGCTGTTGTTAATTTTAAGTTAGAATAATTTAATTGTGAACTTTTTTCACAAAAAACTAACCGATACTCACAAAAACAAATAAAAACTGATAAAAATGTTCAGATATAAAAACTGATAAAAAATGTTGAGGACAATAAAAGATATTGACCCCTAACTTTTTTATCCTGCACTAAATCTTATTTATTTCTTGTAAAACTTTTAGAAATATCAACAGACGGGCACGAATAGGAAGTTATCATACAAATCTATGGGGCTGTTTTTTATAACATTAGAAGCTTTGACCAAGACATTTGTGAGGGGACTACAACTGTTAGTTTCGGTCTTAAAACATATTAAAATTCACGAATACTCGCAAAATATTAAGTTTCAAGTTTGAACTCAATCAAGCCAATGGTTTCGGCTGTACTAACAAAAATCAGAGAATTCTTTTTTGTCGACTTATCTACCATTGGAAGGTGATGTTTTTATTCAAATCTCGAATTCAAAAAAATAATGATATAAATAATAATAAGTAGCAAAGAGACACTTTGGCACCCATATTATTTATATTATTTTTTTATAATTTTAGTATTTTATTTATAATTGTGTAGTTTTGAATCAAATTTATGTAAAACACATAATTATTACAAAACGTCTTTTTTTCAAATATTTAAATTCTTTAAAAATCAAAGGAAACAAAAATATAAATTTTTGAATCAGCATTTACATTATTAAACATACATACACTTACAAAAACTCGTAAACAGTGGATGAGTCGGGCTGACTCTGGACCAATATTTGCACTAAATAAATATATTTTCACGACACTGTTAATAAATTTTATTTAAAAAACATTCTTAAAAGTTTAAATGCAAATGTGTTTCACTGGTATAGATATTTTCAATAAATACTTTAGAAAAAAAAGGTCAAAAAGTCTCCTTTCTCCATTTTATTAACCAATGCAGTTTAAGAACAATATAAATTTTATAAGAGAATTCAACAACAATATATTGACAAAAAATTGTTTATAAATTAATTTAATATCTATTGATTGAAATTTAATAAAAACAAACTATGTTTTTTTTTAATGTGTACATCAATAAACAACAAAATGTATTATAATGTCTCGTATTTTTTCTGTTTAACAAATTATAATATTAAATTAATAATTATATTTAATATTTTATAAATAATATTATTATTATCAATAAGATATAAATTATTAATTCAAAAAGCAAATGAGATATATTAGAATTTTCAACATACTAGAAAATTTCACTCATTGCTTTTATTAACAAGAAAAAAACAAACAATGGAAGCAATTTGAGATTTTAAGGTTATTTATGTTTATTTCTTCGTTTTTTACTAAAGGTCTCATCAATCTTTCATTAGGGGAAAGAAGGAGATAGTGAATAGAAAGTTGTTGTTTTTTTTAAAAAAGGAAATTTTATTTAGAGACATTTTTTAATTAATAAGCAGATTTAAATTATTTCGTTTATAAGACTTTTTTCGTACACATAAAATAACAGCAACAATTTAATATTTTAGAACAATAAAATTAAAAAGAAAATTAAAAATGACAAACATTAACATTGGTGTGTTTTTTTTACAAATTGACTGAGTTAAGATTATATTTATATCGATTTAACGAACAAGTATATATTTTGAATGAAATAGGATATTTTATTAATGATTTTTTAAATTTAGAAAACTTGAATGCGGTGATTCTCGCGATCGCAAACCAAAATATTTCCATTCGACATAATAGCAACACCTTCGAGTCCCTTGAATTCACAATCACCTGAACCCCATGAACCAAATGCCTTAAGGAAACTTCCATCTGGATTGAAGATTTGGATGCGATTATTGCCAGAATCAGCAACAAATATATATCCCTGGTCATCGACGGCGACACCCCTGCAAAATTAATTTATATTGAATATCACAATTAAGTTTGTGTATTATATGAGAAGGACACAATCGTAAAATCTCTTATTCCCTAAGTTAAGTTAAGTTATAGGATGATTGGAGTATGTATAAGGTGAGGTATATCGATATACAAAGCTATCGATAACTTACCTTGGGAATTTGAATTGCCCATCGTCAGAGCCTTCTCCGCCAAAAGTAGACAGAACCTTGCCATTGACATCGAAAATCTATATTTGCAAATTGAAAAGATATTCCATTTCATTTTGTTGATATTGAATTGTATAATATAAGAGGTAGAAATTTTTGCTTGCGAACCTGAATTCTATGATTATTTGAGTCAGAAACAATTACTCGATTTGTATTCGATACGGCAATATAGTGAGGATGTTCGAGTTGTCCTTCGCCCCGGCCGCATGAACCAAATTTGCCAACGAAGGAACCATCCGATTGGAAAACCTACAAATACAGCACAAAAAAAAGAATATAGAAAGAAAATCGAAACAAAAATGGAAAACAGACTTTACATTTAATCCAAAAGTTGTAATTGAAAAGACCACCACCACAAAATACCTAACCTATACATCCAAACACACACATATTCGTTTATGTATATGTGTATCCTACTCTTCAAATACAAAGAATTAACAAAAAACAAAAAATACGGAACCAACAAAAAATCGAATATTGTGTTCAAATATGTTTTTTGAGTAAAGGATTTCGTCCTTTCGCATTGAACCATCATCATCATCATGGGGAGATATTTTATTTGTACAATAGGAAGGGCCAAAATACACTGAGTTCCCCTGTATACATATGTATTTTTGTTGTTAACTTTAAAGGGCACCTAAATTCAACAGAAACAACAAAAATAAATAAATCCTTCAGGGCAATGCGAGCATTTGCTTTGATGGAGGCGAACAAAATTGTTTCTAGTAAACTTGCATTAAGGATTAACGCAATCAATTAACTTTTCAATTGTGTTTTAGTTATGGATACGCAAAAGTTTATTTTTTTTTGTTTACTAAGATAGATAAGGTTTTTAAAATTTAATTTTTGGAAATTTTAAGTGCGAGTTATAAAAGAAATAGAATCACAAAATATAAAGACCTTAAAGTATTAGAAATAAGAAAATAAAAAATACTTCTATAAGTACCAGAAAAACTGAAAACTTTTTTTTCAAATTCAAATAAATTCCAAATACCGATAGTTCTATTCACAAAACTAGTTGTACTTGTGGTTAAAACCTTTAATTAAGGAATTGCGTTCTATACAGTGATTTTGAATCCTAGGTGTTTTTTAATGCCACTTAAAATTCTACAATAGTCATTAAGTACTAACGTTCAACTTAAAACATGAAAAATTGGGACTCGATTGAAAATAGTTGAATGAAAATATAACTTTAAAATGAAATATTAGAAAAAATATAGGTTTTCTAATAGAGAAACAATAAAACTGCATTAATTACCTGAAATATTTTCAGACACAAAGAAACATTCAGGCGAAAAATCGATATTTTCAACATTTGACATTTTTTGAAACTGCTCTAGCTTTTAAATTGTTGCTTGAAAAATAAAGTCACTTGAGTATTTTGCAGTACATCATATTATCTAAACTCGTTTGTAAGTTCAAATCTTACATATAACTTAAACCGCTTATTCAAGATCCTGATCAATTGCAATCCCGCTTTTTAAAACCCCGTTAAATCCCTTTTTTTTACAAAAAACGTGCATTAAACTAAGTAACAATAGTATTGAACATCAAAAAGGGAGGGAATAACAGAGTTGGCCAAAGCATGCGATTTAAGAAAGAATATCTATACTTGACAGTACGCCCAAAATTGAGCTCAAGGGTAAATTGCTGAGCATGCCTAGAAGTGCGTTTTCGAAGCATTAAATTCTACATGGTTTTTGAATCCCATTGTTCAATGCTGTTAAGATCAGATTTTAATGAGCTTATCAAGGATGTGAATCAGCGTTTCCATGCCCTTAGAAAGAAGGGACGTAAGTGCGATTGGACTATAGTTTGAGGTTTCAGATATCAATCGAGCTTACAATGGGAACGTCATTGCTATAGTTTAATGAAAAATGTTTCATTTTGATATTTGAAGAATAAAATTAATGTTTTAACAAGAAATCAGTGGATTACATTGTAAAGAGAAGAGCATGGAAACGAAATAGCCAAAATGGCGAGTTCGCACATTTTCGGATCTTTAATCCACTTTGAAGTATTATAAGCTCTTCAAAAAAAATAAAACGGTTCGAGAACTGCGAAATGACGAATGTTTGTTTGTTTATGCCTTAAAAATAAAAATCGTTCACCAATATCTTCCGATTCCATGCCTAAAAAATAATGAATCATAGGTCTGTAGCATGATCCATTCACTGTAACAATCGCAACAGGCTCAAAAACCGTACCAAAAAGAGTCTAGTTAAGGATGGAAAAGATTTTTAGCAATCAATATTGGATTTTCCGATCTCTAAATGCGACATTTTTGCTCATTAACTTATCTTCTGGGGTTGAAATGGAAATCATCACTGAAGTTGCTTCCTCGGTAAAAATCCTGATAATTTTGATACAAGGACCTAATCAGTGAAGATGTGACTTGCTTTAGTTTTTGTATCAACTGAATATTCATAACTTTAGTCCTCAATTGTTATATAAAATACAGCTTAATGTTTTCGTCAATACTACCGTCTACTCGTATATCAGCAATATTAAACGACGCAACTGGTCCCGATTCTTCCCTTCACAAACATGCCCTAAAATCTGAAATTTGTCAGCAATTTTACTATTACCGACCGAGAAGATTCTTTTTACGCTATCCATATAGCTTATGGTGGAAATCAATTGCCTAGAGTGGTCTAGCTCTCAAGTAAATTGATAGAGTATTACGATGCAAGAAGTTAACAAACTTTTACACTAAATGGTTGTCGTCAAAATATCACAAATAAACATAATACTATCATTTTTCTTCTCGCCTCAAGAGTTTGTATACCAAGCAATAGACATTTCGAATAACAAGAATGATGACAACCTTTAGCATATTTTTCAAAAATATTCCAAATAGCAAATCTGAGACTTTAACTTAGTTGTAAAGCTCGAAACAACACAGTAAAAAAAAAATTAACTGATAAGAGGTCCTTAAACTCTAATGAGTTTCTTTTGATGAATTCGGAACGGAATTTGCTTTGGATAAAACAAAATGAATTTTGTAACTATTATATTATTGTATCACCCAAGTTTTAGAAGCATTCAAACTTTTTATCATCCACATACACAAGGCAATGAGAATTTTTAAGAACATTTGAAAGATCGCTAACAAAAATTGTTAATAATATGGGACCAAAATGACTACCTTCTGGAACACCAGATGTTACATTAATTTAATTTGTATTTGACCAATTATTATGAAGAAAACATTTAACTAGCGTTTGTTGGGAGCGATACTCTTGAATTTAATGTGGAAGAATATGTAAGTTAACCCTGCGATGGGATTTTACAAAGTCTTTTACATGAATTCTACTAGATTAGAACTGGTAGACCTGCCTTTGAGAAAACTATGTTAATATTACTAACATGTTACTTTTGTGATGAATTTAAATTTATCTTGACCAAGGTTATCTAGTACTTTTGGAACAACAGCTAGTTTAGTTATTGGTGTATAATTCGTTACCAAGCTTTTTTTATCTAGTATTCAAAATCGGATAAATGAGAAAGAATTTTCTCTTATTTGAAAAAAAAAATAAAATAAAAATAAATATCATTAAATAGTTGTAGTATCAAAAAAACAAGAACTTGCATAATGACGAAAAACAATAGGGAACAATCCTAATACATCTCAGTCTTGTTAGGTTTAAGTTTACAGAAAGCATCTTCAATATCACATAAGTCAAAGCATATACTAGAACAATCGAAAACAGATGGCAAAGAATTAAATAATTTAAAATTTATTGATGAAAACCTAGAAGGCGTATAAATACTCTAAAAGTACTGTTTTAAGTGTGTTTTGCTTCATTTTTATTGATGGCGAAATTTTTACCTTTGAAATAACAAAAGATGAAAGCTTTATAAGTAAAATTGAAGAATTTAATATGAAATAAAGTTTTTGTAGGAATCTGAAAATAAAATACAAATTTATCTCTAAGAACAAAAAGTATTGAGTTATTGAGTACGATTGTATTGTACTTGACTTAACTTCAAGTACAAGTAAGGAAATCCCGGTAAAGCAACTTAAGATATTTGAGTATGGTTGCACAGAATTGTTTTTTATGTTTTGCAATTGCAATAGGAAACTTATACAGTTTTAACAATAGCTGTTGATCAAATGTTGACAAGTGTTTTTAAATATTTTCAAGTACTCTACTGAAACTTTTTTCTCATAATTTCTACCTATACTTCAGTGTTCGAAGTATTTCTTATGCACCTTTATGTTTTCAAATATTTGTAATACTGCTCAAGTACTTAAAATACATGAATCTCAAATGTTTTAAGTACATACTACCTACTCAAGTTCAAAATTATTCTACTTAAATAAAATACTCCTATGAAACAATTTATTTCTGCACTAACTTAGGAATACTAATACACGAAGGTACAAAATATCCCACGAGAATATATTCAAACTTTGTTGCATTTTAAAACTCAAAACTTTCATATCAAAGGACTTTGATGGTGGTCTAGAAATATCCTAAGGACTTACTCTATATTATAATATCTAAGATATCTAAGGGATTATAGAATTACCTTTGCTTACAAGGCATAATTTACAAAAACCACAATACTCTTAAACATACCTACACATACACACAGGCAAAAACTTGACTTACACCTAAGTAACTAAATTAACTCTACATAGAGTACACGGATAGGGAAATTATTATATAAATTTGTATGCTTTTGACGCAGCCTTAAGATAAGCCTCAGCCCTCACAATTATTTGCATGTAGTGTATTTTGTGTAGGTATACATCCAAATTAGTCCCCATTATCCTTACCAAAAACTAAAGCCTTAAACAAATTGAATGGAACACATTTTAAGCATTATACAACGTTTAAACCGCAATATGTCACATTAGGTTGAAATTCAACAATAAACGGATCCGGATGTAAGGATAGAATAGACGGATATAGATATAGAGATATAAATATAAATATGTACAAAAACACACATACCTGAACTCTGTGGTTTTCTTTGTCGCATACGTAGATAAACCCTAAGGCATCTGTGGTAACACCCCATGGATAATTGAATTTACCATCCGCAGTACCTTGTGAACCAAACGCTCTCAGGAATCTGCCCTGTGGATCGAGGACTTGAATGCGATGATTATATCTGCAAATACACGCAGAAAATACGATTTCAGTTTTAGTTGTTACGAGTAATTCGCGCCACAATTCGTTCGAATCAATCGGTTCGCCACAAATTGTAAGCGAATACGAGTTGAAAATTGGAAATATACCATGAAGCACATATGAACACTAAAACTACAGTACCTACCTATCGGCTATGATGTATTGGCCAATACGATTGACAGCAACACCAGCTAGGCAATCAAATTCACCCTCACCGTTACCATATTCGCCGAATTCCTTGACAAATATGCCATTAGAATCGAAAACTTGGACGCGATGATTCGATGAATCAGCCACCACGATGCTATTGTCGGGGCCGACGGCTAGGCCGCGCGGCCATGTAAAGGATCCGGGCTCGCTCCCCCGGCCCCCCAATTGGAACAGCTGTTGTCGTTTACGTAGGTATAACTGTCTAGGGGAAGTACCTGCTACTCCTGTTATACCGGCTGCTACCGTAGGGGAGGTAGGGGAGCCTAGCCCGTTTTTTGAATCATCGTCCGATGATGCAATTTCGTTTGCCTGACGCAATGGCAGGCCTAGGCTCAATCGGCGCGATGCCGACGATGATGTCCCTGATGTTCCCGACGATGATGGCAAATGACTGCTGGTCGAGGGTGCGTCACGACTGTCCTTGACTGTCTTGTTACCATATTTGTTCTTAAGGTATCGCGCCCATGAGCTTAGAGCCTCGCCATCTTTATTTGCTGCAGCTGTAGCGCTGCGGTCGGGTGAATTGTCACGTGATTTAAGAGCGTGTGATGAACGACTACGGGAGAGGTCAGAGCCGGCTCCGTATGAGGATCCTCCGTATCTGAAAAATAAAATAAAAGTAGGTTTTTTTTTAAAGATGTTTAAAAGTAGAGAAATTATGATTGATTTTATTGTTTTTGAAAAACACAGTCATGTTAAAAAAAAATAAATGAACAAAATAAAAACGCGGACAATAAAAAAAAATGTACAAATCAAAATCCAAAAAAGAAAAAAAACTCAACAACGAATTACGAAAAACACGATAACGGACAAACGAAAACATTATTTTTGACTATTACTAAAATTTTAATGACTTAATTTAAAAAAATAAAATTATAAAACTATTTTACTAAAGCGCTATGTCGAAAAAATGATTTTTTTATTTTATTTATGAAAGAAAAGAAATGAAACCAAAAACAAAATAAATAATATGGTTTGTTGATTCTACTCCGGATTATCTTTTTTTTTTGTTCAAATGTTTAGTATTGTAATTTTGTTTAAGTAGTAGTGAAAAAGAAACTAGAATGTAGTAGTAGTAGTATAAAAAAGTACTAGAAAGTAGTAGATAGTAGTATTATTCTGGAATCGCACCTTGAAGCTAAATAAGCAGATGGTGAAGCTGTTGTTGGCGATACAGGTTCATCAATATCCTCATCATCATTTCCCAATGTATGGGATGATCGACTGCGTGCCAATCGATTGCGGCGTTCCTTCATTGCAAGATAACGAGACCGACCTGTACCATAGCGGCTATCCGAATCGTCTCCGGTTCCATTGGCATCTTCTTCGGGTGGTGGCTGAACAATTGCAGTGCTCTTGCTCTTATTTAAAAAGCGACTTGTATAGCTGCAAATTTATTTTTGGTTTGTTGATTTTTTTCATGGGATGGTTTTATACATAATTAATTTATTAATTTATGTTTTTTGATTTGTTTTTTTTTTTTTTTTAATATGAAATTTTGAATCAATTACTTATTATTTTGGTATTTGGCCTCGCTTCGATGGATTTCTTTTGGAAGAGGTTTATCAATGTTTTTGTATATTTTTTGTTTTTGTTATTTAGCTTTGCCTTTTTATTTACAGCACTGATGGGCAATAGTTAAATGACAAAACCAATCAAAATTAGTTGAAATGTTGAAGAAGGGGCATTAGGTTTTTGAAACAGGGCAGGTTTATAGTTGTTTAGTGTAGTTTGGCATTTACAAGAATGACAAATTGATAGAAAATTTTGTATGGTTTTCCTTTTCTATCGAAATTCAAAATGTTTACTGCGAACAATACACCTATTGGAGAAATGTATGTTTGATACTTCAAAAACGACAAAAAGCAGACTTGAAAACTTGAAAAAAAACAATGATTTGAAAAATAACACAACTGGATTCAACTTTAACCTCAAACTTCAGTTCTTATGTATAGACTGTAAAGTTCTCTTAATTCTCAGAATTTGAAGGGAAAAAATAGAAATTGAAGGTATTTGAGGTTTTGATACATTGCGAATGAAGTCATGAGTGAATTTAAATTTAAATAAAATTCTAAAAACTTTTAAACAACAAACTTTTTTCAACTTTAGAAAAATCTTCTAAAATGTTGTTTGCATGATTACTGATTTTCAATAATATACTGACCTTGAGGAAACGAAGAAACAAAACTTTCAATTAAAATATTCAAAAATAAAAGACGATAAAACATAAAATAATAAATAACAAATTATACAAAGAAAAAATACAAAAATAATAAAAATGTGTGTTTCAGCAATGATCTAGTAGTGCATAAGTTTAAAAAATATAGCACATCTACAAAATTGCTTGTGCTTTTGTTTCTGTGTGTATAAAACATAAAAATTGTTTTAATTTTATAACAAAAAAAAATAGAAAATCAAAACAATTTAATTAACAAAAAAATAAACAAATATTTAATAATTTGCTCTTAACATTTATTGTACTGTGTAATGTTTATGTTATTAGTTTGTTAGTATTAAATATATATTTAGCCTCGAAAAAAAAGTATTTTTGTATCAGAAACAATAAATAAGAAAAATGTAAGAGTACTGTAGTTTTGATGTTTACACGATTTGGTTTTTGAGGTTCAATTCAATTGGCCACGGTTATCTTTACGAGGAAAATTAAATAAAAATATTTTTTGTTTAAAATTGAATTGCTATCTATTTTATCTAACAAAATCAAAGCAAATTCAATGGCGCAGATATTGAAGAGATCAAGAAATGACACGTTTGACTTTTTGTCAAGGGCTAGGAGGTTTCTTGATTGGTTAACTAGACTGAGAAGGACAAGTTCTTCTAGTTCTTAACCTAGGGTTTTTAATTTAAAATCTATACATAAATGGTTTTCAAACACTTTAAAGAGTCCTCAATGACAGATGATATTTGACCCTTGAAAACTACGCCATTACTAAAAACTAATTTGGCCAGATTTCCTTAAAACAATATTTCTTATCCAAATTTTTCATAATTTTTTTTTAATAAATCGATTTATCAAAAATCCTCTGTGGCACAATTCACAAAGAATGAAAAGAAATGCAAAGTGAATTGAGTATTATATTGTATTTTCTTTCACTGCCAATCCGTCTGAGAAAATTCTCAGAAATCTTTGAAATATAAACTTGATAAATGATACTTTTTAAAGTGTTGAAATTGTTACGGTTTAATATACAAATATGTATGATGAATCTTAAAACTGAATCACGCTTAGGTCGTTTTAAAGCACTTTTTTTAAATCGGAAACAGTGAAACTGGTGGACAAGATTTAGCTGTAGAACAAGCTTCTGTCATAGTTGAAAAAAAAACTGAGGATATTGCTGTTGTAGCTAGCAGTGTTGAAGAAATTCAAGGTTTGTCGATTTCTCCTCGATCTTTGAAATTTGCAACAAAATCATAACAATTTTAATAAAAAATTAATTTTAAATACATAATTTTAAACTCGGAGGGTAGGATACTCAGAAAAACAATCGCATTTGGATCTTCGAAAATACAAGAATAAATGTTGAAAAATCTCTCCACTTTTAGTATTGATTTTTGACTAGCGTTAGTGGTGTTGATTGGGCCTCATAAAGCGTGATTTTGTAGCTATTATCTTTTTCGCAACACTGGTTTAAACAGCTGACGCTCGTTTTGTATTTTGTTTCACTGTCAAACATTTTCAGTTTAACCAAATTTAACCATGAATCGTCTTACAAACGAACAACGATAGAAAATAATTTAATTTTATTATCAAAATGCGTCCTCTGTTAAGAAAGTTCACCGCACTTCTTCCATTTAATTGTGTTCAGCGATGAAGCTCATTTCTGGCTCAATGGGTACGTAAATAAGTAGAATTGGCGATTTCGGAGTGAATATCAACCAGAAGCATTGCAGTAGCTACCAATGCATCCAGAAAAGATAACAGTGTGGTGCGGTAGATTTGATTTATAGATTTACAGTGCTTTAAGCAATTTGCAAAAAAAAAAATCTTAACTGAAGTATTGAAAAAAATTTACTTTAAATGTTTACCTTTTAAAATCATCGCTTACGGAATATAGCAAAAAGTAATACTTTTTGTAAATTGAAATCAATTGGTTGAGGGGACTGTTTTTACCATAGTTCGATCTGCTTGATATTTGATATAGGACGTAAAGGAACTTGTCTTCTAATACTTGAGCGGTTATAAATAATGTTTCAATGTTCCAAAATTGATGCTAATATGACTGACCCTTAGATTAATTTTATAATAAAGCACAGCTGAAAGTGATGAAAGATTTATGAGCCTGAGCCTATGCTTGTACGGTGGAAGTTCGAGCCCATTGGCCCATGGGTAGAAACGGACGCCGAAGCGCATGAATCTTCTTTGTACTCCTTTAATTCTGTTTATACGGAATAAAAGGAAGCCATATTCCAATATTTGTCTTAACAAATGATATATAAAGAAGTTTAAGAATATAAGGATCGCGAAAAGCATGTGAAAACCGTTTTTATAAATCCGAGTGTCCTATTTGCTTTTTTAATAATATAGACATAATGATTTCTGGAAGTTAATTTTGAGTCAAGAATAATACCTAGGTGAGAGGAAGCAGAGTATTTAGTCAAATAAGAAGAGTCTAATTGCAAATTGAAACATTTTGTTTGCGTGTAAGACACATTGATTTGCATTTGTCTATGTTTAGTAAAAGCTTATTTATAAAACACCATTCGCGGAAACTATTAAGATCATCTTGTAAGAGTAAACAGTAGTCAAGTGAGTCAAAAAGTTTGAAAATTTTAATGTCATCAGCGTAATTAAAACAGGTGAGTGTTTTATAATAGAAGGTAAGTAGTTAAGGTACGAAACAAACAGTAAAGGTCCTAAGTGGCTACCTTGTGGTACGCCAGTGTTAAAGCTCAATCCCGCTTCAATTGACGCATTGGAAGTCAACATTAAATTTTTTTTTTTTTTTTTTTTTTTGAAAAATGCAAAACACTTTTACCTTAAATCGACTGAGCTAACGAGCTGTGATTAAGATTTAGAATTTTACTAGGGACTATTAGCTTGAATTCCCAATTGTAAAATGGTCCATTCCATCTACTGTTCTTATAAGAATAATTTTACATAGTTATAATCTTAGGGTTCACTATATTTGTATCTAATTATCAAGATCATCTAATAAAGGAATTTTCCAAGGACATAATATATCGAACTGTTCTGCACAAAGCCGTGTCTTCAAATATTTCGAAATTCGTCTTCCGAAAATATTTTCTTAATTAAAAAATAAAAATGTTAAAATCGTTCACAATTAATTATTTAAATCATTTTTAAAGTTTAGTAAATTGCTTAAAATGGCTTTAAAATTTTACTTAATAGTTCAAAATGTTGTGTCATATCGAAATAAAACCTCTTACTGGATTAATCAAATCTAGAAAAACCTAACTGATGTTCGTTCGTTTAATTTTATGAAAAAAGTAAAAATAGTGCCCTTAGGTGGCATATTTTTGAAGAAATTTTACACTGTCCATTTAAGAGTGCAGTTAAATTCATAGACCCCACTTTATTTCTATCTTCGATACATGAATTATGATCAGAATGAAAACAGTTAAAAGAATTTAAGAAAGTTGGTACAGACAAAAAATTAAACAATATCTAAAATTTTGATAACTTTAAGTTTTTAGTAATATTTTTTTTTTTAAGTAAATATTAAACAGTAACTAGTTGATACTTTAATCCTGACTAAATAAAGACAACGTGTTCTGGTATAAATATAATGAATGTTTTCTTGTTAATAAAAATTTATCGATGAAAAGGTAGTTTTAATCTTTGGAAAGGGTAAAAAAGGGTCAAAGTATTTTATTAATAAAAATAGAAAATAAACACTCTTAAAATTGTTGTTTAATTATGATTCCAAACCAAAAGAAAATCAACGAAATGTGTTTTATAAAAAATTTAGAAAATAGAATAATTGATTTTGTTTGATTTTTGGAAAATGTCCATCTGGCAGCACTGGCTGTTGAGAAAAAATAAATAAAACTAAGAAGTTTGATACAAAATTAAAAATACTAATTTACCTATTTGTAAACTAATACTGTTGTTTTGAATTGTAAAAGCCTCACAACTACTCGAATAACGAGTGCAATGACCAGAATAAAAAGTCCTATTTCACGAATAATCGATGTACTATAAAAATAGTTATAGATAATAATAAAAAAAAACAAGTTCATGAACGCTATTAAAAAATAAATGTATTTAATTTCTACAAACGGGTATAATCGTACTTATTGTACATAGTTGCTTCGAAGCACTTGGAAAATGTTGTTTGTCCTAAAATAACTAAAACTACTGAAAATATAGTGAATTTAGATTTACAAAATACTTTTAGCAAATTTAACCCGAGTGAGTAAAATCGAAACAGAAACATAAAACAAGTATTTTCTTCTATTTATCAGAAGTTTTCTTCATTTTTTAACTTTAACATGAAACAACTTCATTCCGCATAATTTCATCTTGAATGTTTGCCCTTAAAAATCTTATAGCTTTTAAACCTAATAAAATAGTTGTTTAATAGTGTTTTTTGAAAACATCAAGTTACCTATTTTTTGAAGTCTTTAAATGAAGGCAAAAAAGTTCAAAAGAATCATACTGTTTTCCAAAAACCAGAGCCTAGAAAATACCATCAAAAATATTTGTCTTCCCTTATGAATACCTATAAGAAAATGAACACTTTAAGAAGAAGGCTAATAAAAACATAAATAGACATTAATTCAAAGTCAGTTATATGTGATGTGCATATGTCCCGGGCGCCATTTAACCTAAAACTTTCTAAATACCGTATGTCGTGTTCAAGTTTCAACTTTTTATTCCTGAATTCTATTTTTAAACTTGTTTTCTTCTAAGTACTTAGTTTTCCTATGGTTATACTTATAAGTCCATTAACCAGTTAAGCAAAAGAGTCATTTAAGTATTTTGGTAGTTTGAAAAGTTTCATCAAATTTATATTACAATTCTCTAGAGCTTAGAAATGAATTTGTGTTAACAACAACAACAAACATCATAGCCATTGTTATAAAATGAAAACAATCAAACATATTTACATAGTGCTTCGAAGCAATTTACAATAAAATCTCATCTAAATAACATTTTAAAAAATGAGAAAGACTAAAATAAAAAAGTTGAATAAATAAAATTGTTAAAATAAATTAAAAAAAAAAAACGTGCAGCGTCAATTGAATTGAACTCAAAACTGTTTGATTTTATTTTATGTTTTGTTTATTTTTTCAAATAAATTGTTAGTATTTCGTGTTCCATTTTTGTCAATAGTGTCGTTTGTAGTATTTGCTTATTAGAAAAATAAAATAATAAAAAAAAAGACAAAAACAAAATTAAAAAAAGAAATAAATTTATTTAGAAATAATTTTAATTTACCTGCTTCCCGAAGCTCCATAACGATCTTCTGTGTCATGGTGGGCTGCAGGAGTTGGCCGACTACGAGTTGAGGATGCACTGCCGTAACTGCTGGTGTTTGGAGTGTATCCGGAAGGCCGATTGGAATCGTCTCGTGAATTACGTCGTGCCTCAAGACGTTCCCTATAAGTGGTTGCACTGGTTGAGGCTGGTGCAGCTGGAGTCTTAACTGGTGGCTTTTTGCTGGCTTCATCTTCGGACTCCTCGGTTGAGGTTTCTTCTTCGGTGCTCGACTCGGATTCAGCCTTTTTCTTCTCGGGTGTGGTGTGAGTGTGTTGTGGCAAGAAGCGACTTACAAATGGCTTCTTTTCGGGGACTGGTGTGGCGGTGACACTTTCAGCACGACCACGTGGAGTTGAGGTCTCACGGACTGTCGATTCCCTTGGGGTGTAGCGGGACCTTGATGTTGTGTCTGAGGTTGTTGCTGCTGCAGTTGTGGTTGCAGATTTTGATGGAGTCGCTGCCGAACTTGAACTCTCAGTTGAAGCGGTTGAATCACTGCTGGCTGAGCGAGTTGGTTTTTTGACAGCTGTCACCGCAGCTGGAGTTGGTGGTTTCGACTGTTGAGGAGATGTAATTGATCCATCAGATTCTTCTTCAGAATCGCTGTCAGCCTGAACAGAGAGATAATAGATGGACGCAAAATGATGATGAGGATGTGATAGAACATATATAATTGTAAAATGTAGACATGTATTTTTTTTTTGGAAAATAGAAACAGAGAGAAAGAGACAGAGAAACAATGATTTTGAAAAATGACAATTAAAAAATGCAAACAACAGAGACACAGAAGCGAAATTAAAATACAGTGAGGTTGATATTTGTTCTTTGAATTGAAATGATAAATGTTCGTGGATTCGTTCATCACTGTGAATATACGATTTAATCGAAATTATTTTTTTTTGTTTTGTATTTGTTGTCGTTTATTTTTAAATGAATGTGAATGATGTGTTAAAAATTATACGATGGTGAAATGTTTAATGTAATCGGGTAATTTATTTGTGATTTATTATTTTAATAGCCTTTTGACAGCTTGTATATATACAATACGCTGTGCAGTTATTCAATTTCAATTTTAAATTGTATGTGCATCAGTTATTTAAAGGACATCAATAACACCATTATTGCGGCATAGGTAATGTTTTGTCATAATTTACAGGTATTTGTACAGATAAACAAATATTGGCATTTGAATCATTTGTATGTATGATTAAACTGGAATTAAATTTTGAGAAAAAAAAATGCAACACTACATCCACCTTAAATCCTTTTTTTGGAGCTGATGGTAATGGAAATACATGTATGTTCGATTTTTTTTTTATTTAAAATCAAAAAAGGAGGAAAACAAAACGATGCTGCCAATCAAAATTTAATTTACTTTGGTTGAAAATAATAAATTAATGCAAACCACATAATTTAGCAGATTTTAATGCAAATTAAATAGTGTTTAAAAGAGACCTAGATTCCAATTGGACGTTAACGTAATTTTATTAAATTAAAATACTGAAACAATATGAAAATAATAGGACAAACAGCAATGATTGATATCATGAGCTTGAATTTAAAATATGTTATTTTTTAACTCATATTTTGGAAGAAAATTTAATAAACTTGTGACGGGTTATCCATTTCTAGGCTAGATTTCGACATCTGTCAAACTAAATTGATCAACCAATATATTTTTTCATTTGAAAGTCTTACGATCAGGGGTACATCGTAGTAGAACCGCAGTGTATGTTGAGAACATGGAAAGACCACTTCTCCAAATTAAATAACGGCGATGACGAACCGAATTCCGCTGTAAGGGAGATAGAACACTCAACCTAGGCGACGCAGATTAACAATTCCTCCTACCCCACCTCGACGAAGTGAAGATAGCTACATATATCTAAACTGAAGTCAAATAAAGCTGCTGGAGCTGACGGCATCGCTGCCGAACTATTTGAAGCAGCAGGCGATGACTTGGTAAGGGGCATGCACCAACTCATCAGGAAAATATGGTCAGAAGAAAGCATACCCAATTCATAAAAAGGAGACCCTCTAAATTGCGCCAACTACAGAGGCATCAGTCTCCTTAACATTGCGTATTAATTGAACGTTCGTCCTTATCAGAGTGGCTTCAGACCAGGAAAGTCCACTATCGACCAAATATTCACACGATGACAGATCTTGGAAAAAACACAGGAGCTTCAAATCGATACCCACCATATTTTTATCCATTTTAAAGCCGCGTATGACAGCATCCATAGGGAAGAGCTCTACAGAGCAATGTCTAGTTTAGGCATCCGTTATCCGTTTGTGCAGAATTACGATGGAGAATGCACGCTGCTCTATCAAGGTCGGAAAAAATCTTATAGATGCATTCGATGTCAAAAAATGTTTTTGACAAGGCGATGCATTGTCATGCGACTTCTTCAATATCGTTTTGGAAAGAATTGTGCAAAATTCAACCTTCAACACTAGAGGCACAATCTTTCAAAGGTCCATCCAATTACTTGGATACGCAGATGATATTAATATACGTATTTAGAAGATCAAAGCGTGTTGTCAGTGGTGCGTTTTTAAACATTGCAACGGAAGCGAGGAAGATGGGTTTAGTGGTCAATGTGGACAAGACCAATTATATGCTGTTATTAAAAAGGACATTAAAAAACCACTATAAACACAGACAACGACACAAGGCTGAAATTAAACGAAGAATAACTCTTGCAAATCTCTGCTTTTTTGGACTTAGAAAACGATTGAGTAGTAAAGTTTGCTAAAATCACCATCTATAAGACACTCATCATCCCGGTTCTCAGTTATGGCGCTGAGGCCTGTACTCTGTTAAAAAAAGATGTGAGCGTCTTAGGATGCTTCGAGAGAAAAATTATTCAGGTTATTTTTGGTCCCGTATGCATATTTGAGAATGGAAGAGAAGATATGATGACGAACTATATTGGCTGTACAGCGACACTGAACTAGTTAACAGAATTAAGGTCCAACGGCTTAGATGGGTGGGCCATTTAGAGTAATTGGACATCAACGCTCCAGCCCGGAAGGTCTTCCAATACAAAAGGACAGCGTAGTAGTGGAAGATCGCGACTTAGGTGGCGCACGCAGATGGGTGAAGACCTCAACCCAATTGGAGTGCGAAACTGGCGACAGCAAGCTAGGGACCGAGCTTACTGGAGTCGCACCGAGCGGGCTGTAGCGCCACCTTAAGTATGTAAGTAAGTCTGACATTTACGAAAATGGATCGCTTAACTATTGCATACAAAAATGGTGATTCTGCCACAGCTACATATCGTGCTTTAAGAGGAGATTATGAAGAAATTTGAAGAGACTGGATTGGTAACACATATTGTAAGGCCTGTGTATCATCGTTTCGCTCGTACCACTGCAAATATTGCTGCTGTAAGTGAAAGTCTTGCCGAAGACCCGAATGTGTTGATTTCTCGTCGTTCTCAGGAATAAGGACTGTCTTTGGTTCGGAGGTGTGATCGGACCCTACTTTTTCAAAAACGAAGATGGAACGACTGCTACCATCAATTCGGCCCGCTATGTTCATATGATCACCGATTTTTTTTCACTTGATATTTAAGAATACGACTTGGAGAATAAGTTGTTTTAACAAGACGGTGCCACATGCAACATAACTCTAGCGAATATGGCTTTATTGCAGGAGACATTTCCTGACAGGGTAATTTCTCGTTGTGGCAATTATGTGATTTGACAACTCTGGATTTTCTTTGAGGGGCTACGCGAAAGACTGTGTTTATGCAGATAAACCTTTAACTCTTGAGCACAAGGGGTTTTGGGTTCAATCCCTGCCTGTGTCACCTAACTTTTTTCACAGGTACTGCAGCCTCTTGCGAGGAGGAAAAGTGCTTTCTCAAATTAGTCGTTCGGATTCAGTATACACAGTACACACTATAGGTCCCTTCCATCTCTGGCAACATTACTCGAACACAGGAATGGTTGAAAGTTGTAATTCACTAGGCCCTGGTTCTTCATGGACTGTTGCGCCGCCTAATTTTTTTTAAAGTGTGTCCTGCACGGAAAGCTACTTTAACCTAACCTTACCTAACCATGTATTACCATATACCTAAAAGTATTTCATGCTTCCAACATAGCAAAAGTGGTTCCTGAAATTCACAATAAACAAAACTATTTTTGAATTTGAATTTTCATCATTCGACAGATGTTTCTAAGTTTCAAAATTGAAGTCTGGGACCTTTTTATGCATATTATTTGGTATCCGTACCTTTGAGACTTTTTTCATCAGGTCAGGGTTTCTAGAAAATGTCTTTAGAAATGTTAATGATGAATAAGAATTAAAGCAAACAACTGAATGTCTTGAGAATTTAATTTCTCACTTGAGACTAATTCTTTTTTTTGAAAGGACCTTTTCACTGTTTCGTCTGGCATATAAATGCATAAAGATTCAATTATAATTTTTTTGTAAGAAAATAGTCTGGTCTATGATTTTTTTTCTGTTCATATAATTCTGGTTATAAGTATTTCAAAAAATATCCCTTTTTTAATTGAGGTTTTTATTGCATATCTAAATTTAACTCATGGTATAATGGCTTTGTTGGGTTAAAGCATTAAATTTGAAATGAAAGTGTTAATTTCTTTTTTGTTGTGCTTTTTTTCAATTACTTAATTTGTACACGTTTTTAATTTAATTCCTAAACAAGAAAAATGATTATGTTTTGATTATTGAATATAAAATTTGTCATTTCAACAAAAGTGAACCATGATGACTGTTTGGTGTTTTAATTTAATTCTGTCTCTAGCAAAAAACAGACAGTAACATTTTATGTTTCAAACTACCAATTCTATCGACGTTTTTTTAAAATTAAAGTTTCTTTTTAAAATAGTTGTCCAAAAATAAGTTTTGAAGGTTTTAAAATCAAATTAACTGATTAAGCTATGATTATAGACACCAAGGCCTATTCTGTTCAGTTAATACAATTTTAAGACGAAGTAGAAGTTCAAGACCGTTTTGGAAATATGTACTATGCATTCTTAGTTGGTTATCCAATTTTGGTTTTAAACTATTGAGTTAAGAAGTAAATTAATATATAAAATAAAATTTCAACTTGTGCCCTTACTCCAGAGATGTAATCAGCTTTAAAAAAAATAGTGAAAGAAATCTCGCCATTACATTATGCTTCATCTATTTTATGGTATTAATTTAAAAAAATTTCTTGCTCTAACCTAAGTCTGAAAATAGCTTGTTCATTACTTTCAATTAATTAAATCCACAGATAGCTTAATCTAACTTTCATTTGATTATTGAAAAACTCCTGACATTGCTAAATATAAAATGTGTCTTTTGTAACAAAACAATTTCTTTAATACTTTTTGAGGGTCGACATGGAGTTTGAAAGACTGTTTAAATGAGAAGTTTTCAAAAAAAAATAGTGTAGCAAAAATTTAAAAGAAGATCAAGAAAGTTCACAGTTCTTTTTTTTCGAAAAATATTTTGCATTAAAATATGATGTAGCTTTTTATAGATGTATCCTAAATTGATAACAGTCAAACAAAAAAAATTCATTCCTTAATTTAAGACCGTTTCAATTTTAACCATAGAAAGATATACAATTGAGCAATGCGTTAAAGTTTTTCAGGCTTAATATCAAAATGGGGGCTCAAATCAAAATGCATATTGTGCACTTTATGGAACGTTTTATTGGAAAAATCGTACAAACACATTTTAGCAAACCGGGTTTGTACGAGATTTGAAAACACCAGTGCATGCTGGTACTGAAGAAAATATTGCTGCTGTCCGCGATCGTGGGGCCATCGACCTCAACTTGTCGTCGGCCGTGCCCAACAATTGCTCCTCTCACGCTCGTCGTTGATGAACATTATGCATAAAGACTTCCATTTACACTCTACAAGGTGCAATTGACTCAAGAATTTTACTTTCTTGACTATTTTAAGCGTCGTCAATGATCATAATGGTGGCAAGAAATGGAAACACTGAATGATCAATTTTCGATTAAAATCATCTTCAGTGATGACGCAGATTTTTAACTCAATGGATTCCTCAATAAGCAGAATTGACAAATTTGTGAGAATGATAATCTAAAAGTGATTGTCGAAAAACCCATTCGCCTACAAAGAGTGACTGTTTGGTGGGGTTTATGGCCTGACGGCACCACGAGCCGTATTTTTTCAAAATTAGTCCGCGGTCCGTGAAAGTGTCCACCAGAACGCGAGGCAGACATCAACTTGGTTAATTTTTAGTCGAGACTTGGGCATACACATACTCGTTCAAGATCCAACTGACCCAGGAGCTCAAAGTTCATGACCATAGACAATGCCATTTGTTCGCTGACTGGGCTTCGAATCGTTTGGAAGAGGACCACAATTTTGTCCGAGGCATTTTTGGATGAATGGCTGTGGTAACAAGCAAAATTTCCATATATGTAACGACACGAAACCACGTGAGGGTTTAAAAGAGTAACCGTTTGGTGTGGATTTTGGTCCGGCGTCGTAATAGGTCCGTACTTTTTTGGAAACGATGCACGGCAGCAGCAAGCGCTACATAACGATAGTAACTAATTTCTTATGGCTCAAATTGAACCATATGGATCTAGACGACATGATGGTTTCAGCAGGGCAGCGCAACGTGTCAGTAAACGCCAATATTGACATTTTGTTTGATCAATTTGAGGGTAACTTTATCCCTCGCAGGAGTGATGTAAATTAGCCACCAAAGTCATTGCACCAAGGTTATGACCATAATTTCCTAAATAATTTGTTTTATTCAAAACCAACATCGGTCCTTAAAATTTAACCACCCTTTAGCTGTGCTACTAATGTATCGTGCCGGTCCTTTTTTTTTACTATACTTTGGCAGATGTTTATCACTTTTTGACGTTTAGAGTTATCAAAAATTTTATGGGACTCTCTAGGGACTGATTTTCATTTGATCGTTTGACTTCAAATCTCTAACTGGTGTCATAACAATTATTCATGTGTTTTTAATTCCTTAATTTCAACAATACGTTTCAAAGTGTCAACATTTTGTTGTGATAAACTTTTGCTGTTGACCGAATCAACTCATGAAAACTTGGCATTTGGCACTTCCGTCGTGTGATTTGACATCTTTGAAAAGGAGATACCGATGCACATTGATTTTTAATGAAATATTGGGTGTGGTTAAGCATTCCATTTCCGTGTAAAGTGACTAAGAAAAGAATCACTATATTTCGGAGTACTTCCGAAATCGGGCCCAAGGGTAAACTGATGAAAATTTTTAAAAGAACGGGTATTAAGGTTGAATTAATTGAGGAGAGGAATTAAACTGACTACTTCACTTAAGCATTATTTGAAAAAATAGTGATAAAAAAATGATAGACAAGAAACCTTGAAAAGGTGCTCAAGAAATACACAAGTTTCAATTAAATAAAGGTCACCTATCATTTTTGAAGCTTTCTTTTAAATTCGGTCTAAGTGGGTTATTTGAGCAACAGCTGAGATGTGGAAGTTGTACTAAAGTTAAGGACGAAAAAGCTTTATAAATTATAGCCAGAACAGAAGGGATACAAAACTTCTCGCATCGTCGGAGAAAACCTAAAACACTAAGCATTGACTTCAAATATGTGCTCACTCCATAAGAGATGGTTTGTGATGCATATACCTAGAACTGAAAGCTGTTCAGTCTCCTTAATGCAAATACCACCAATAGATAGTGACGTAAGGAGTTTTGCTTTTGCGACAGTAGACAGCTTTTAGTTTTTGAAGCATTAAATTCTACACGGTTTTTGATACCCCGTTGGACAATGCTGTCAAGATCAGAATTTGATGAGCTTATACTATATGCGCTGCTACGAATATGAAAGGCTGAGGCTACTTTCATCTGTGAAACAATTTAGTGGGTTAGAAGATTCAGACAAAAGATCATATATAAAAATAAGAAAGAGTGTCGGAGACAAAACGGAGCCCTGGGGCACATCAGCGTTTATCATTGAAGGAAATTAATTTTAAATATTAAAGCCTTCTTGGCCTTCTTTTGTGTTGGTATTTAAAAAAAAGTGCTAAGAAACTTTTCAAAAGTTTACTTTTCTTTTTTTCCAGCCATTAAAGTCAACTTCAATGAATAAACTTTATTTAAGTCCTAACTAAGGAAATATAAATTTAACCATCGCAACTCATGTGAAAGTATACTTATTAAAGCAAGATTATGATGAAGAAACAGCAAATAATAAAGCAAAAAAATAATGTATGAAGTATTTTTAACAATAACAAAAAAGAAAAAAAGAAAACGAAAAAATAAAAGGATGTGCGTGATAATGCACACAAATTTTCAATGAACCGAATGAAAAAATGTTGTTTTTGTTCTTGGCATGTTTTATTATTTCAAGGTCCAGTAAACTATGTGCACGTATTCTATCCTATAAGTGTATCGGTGTGTATTTGTGATGTGTGCCTATTGCGTATATAGAATGTTAGAAAAATTGTCAGTGCATTTTTTATTTTGAGACTTTTGTCATGATTGAAGAGATACCCATTCCAGGATAATAATTTTTTATCGCATTTTGCATGCTTTTGTTTAGTTTTTGTTTTTTTTTTTCTTATTTTTAGTAAGTTGCTTGGTGTACGTGCATTTATATGTAAATAATGTTCAACAATAGAGGTGTCCTTGATAAATTTGTAAATAGGCATGTTTTTTTTCTTGTTTGCCTAATACAAACAGTATCTAAAAGTAGAACAATGAAGTTTTTGTTTTATTTGAAGTGCGCTACTACACAACGACAACAAGAAATAGATTAAGGAACAATTTTCGGTGAGAGTGGAGTATTATGTGAATTGTCTATCATAATCATTACATCCATTATTTGTTATTTATTGTAACCATTCTAATGTTTAGTAGGTAAAAACTAGCTTAGAAACGTAGACAAAAAACCGATAATAATAGAATGCTCACATTTCTGATTCTTAAATTTTATAAAACAATTTATTAATACAAATTTGATAAAAGTTCCTCAAAAAAGTTTAAAGTATCCTTAAGATAACAGTCAGTCTTTAAAAGTTTTGAATGTCATAGTTTAAGGGTAAAAAAAGAAAATTATACATTCTTGATGTATGGCTAAAAAGATTAGACTGATTGTTTCACAAGAAAATTGTTAAGAATATTCATAAAACAATGAAAGAGTGATTTAGTGACTTTAGTCACCGCCAAATATCTTCAGTTGAAGAACAAAGCCAAATATTTTCAGTTGATGAACAAAGCTTAGAGACTATTGAATTTTACTATCAAAATGCGTGATCTGTTAAGAAAGTTTAAAGCGTACTTCTTCCATTTTATGGTCAGTTAATCGACCTTCTCAGGCGGTTATTGTGACTAAATTTCATACCAAATTAAAATTGTTATACATAAAGCCACCAAAAAGCTTAAGTTTAGAACGAAAAAAGGAAAATATCAACGCTGTATCGGACACTGTTTGCGATAATCGTGAATTATCGGTTACCTTTCGCACCAGTTAGGCATCTGTTACTCCACTACCTGGCAAAGTTTTGCAGAAAAATTTATGTGTGAAGCCTTTGAAGGACAATCGATCATAACGCTGAATTTTTTGTTCTTGGGCTCTTACAAAACTGGCCGAATATGCAATTTTTTTATCGAAAAATTTTCAGGAATTAAGCTCATTTTTTGGTTGATTAGATACGTGAAGAAACAAATCTGCGGTGTTTAGAATAAGATGTAGCTAGAAACATTGCATTGTACCAAAGTACTCAGAAAAAGTCACTGATTTCTTGTGCTTGTGCGTATTATGGGCTGGTGGAGTTTTAGGATGGTATGAACTCGACTCGGAAGAACTCGACTTCCATGACATGTGGTTTCAACATGACATTGCCACATGTCACAGAGGATTCGTAACAATGGACCGATTGAGAAACGGTTTCGATGAGCAGTTAATTTCATGTTTTGGAATTTTGTTAATACTTATGTCTATAACGACAAACACACTCGATTTGCTTGAAAAATTTGAAGCGTATAATCGTGAAATACCGACCGAATTTTTTTTTTAAACTCTTTTTTGGATTCATTCCTATTAAAAATTTAGCCAAATAAAGGTTTGTAAATTACATCAAAAACATAAACAAATGAGGTAAACATTGTCTTGCACTTCTTAGGTGATCTGTGATACATAAACTAAGGCCATTACGGTCCTCACTGAAAGCTTTTGGCGCAATAATCTGATTGCTTAAGTTCGAATCAGACTTAAAAATCAATATATCACGTCAAATTCTTGGGATATTTTGACTTCTAATTAAATAAAAAAAACTTATACAACGTTTTGAGGCTTTGTAAATTCATGAAGAAATATTTTTTTTCAATTAAAAGCGTAATGATTTTAAAGAACTAAGATTCTTTACTTTGATATTGCGTTCAAAAATGTTTAATGTCTTACCAATTTAAAAAAAAATCTTCATTAGTTGTTAGTCTTCACCGGCTATACATTAACATTAAAAGAACGCTCAAGCATTTATGTTCAGAACAGACAAATTAAAAAATACGAATTTGAAGTGAGGTATTTGGAATAAATAAACAAAATATAAAAAATAATGTTGGACACGGGTTAGATCCGAGTTAAGATTTGAAATCAGCACTAAAATTTAACTTTAAAACGAATTATTTAAAAACATAGTGTCTTTCAAAACTTCGCATTGAGTCAAATGAAGACCCATCATCTAAAACTTAATTAGAAATTACAAAAACTAAGTGAGACACTAAAATGATTTAAACTGTATCTAGAAAATAAATACTTGTACTTTTCAAAATCATCATAGAACTTATTATGAAGGAATATGTTCTGTTTTAAAAACCTTAAGTGGCACATATATGTAAAAGCCAGATTCGAATTCAAGACATCTTAATCCTTTAAAAACGTATTGTATTATTTATGCACCAGAAAACCAAACGTAATTTTTTCGACCAGTGTAATAAGTAAGGGGAAAGATACGTCTTTTTAAAAGAATATATTGTATGCTTTTTAACATCAAGCTGGACACAGCTTACGCCGTAATTTTGTTACTAATGAAGAACTCTTCTTCAAACCAATGGAAGGTGAAATGTTATTAAAACACTTGCAACGGTAAAATTCCAAATTAAATTTTTTTCGTATTTCACTCTTTAACGCTTCTATATCCACCTTCAGCCGACTTCACATGGATCAAAATCAAATTTAAAATCAAGGCAATATTTGTCACTTCATTATGAGAAAAGTGCAAACCTCTTTAAAAATTATTCATCAAATAAAACAAAATATTGAGTAATAAAATCCGATGTTCTGGTCAAAAAAAAAACATAAAATACGAAAAACACGACACCCATGGGACCAATATTATGGTGCGAATACTGATTTATGAAAAACATATAAATAACATGAATAAAATATTTCGTGAATATCATGTTCATCTGTTTTTTATTTGGTTGCTGTTTTTCTTTTTGGAATTTTTGCTTTTTTTTTAAATTTATAAACGATGCAAAACCAGGGATATAATATTACTTTGAAGGTATACATATATTTTTTTGTATATATTTAACATAAGTCTGAAAAATAGCCTTGAGATTTGAAGAGAATATTATATTTTATTTTTATTTTGTTTTTATTGAATTCACTTCGGCTAGTAAAATACAATAATTTAGATTTATTTCATAACTGAAAACCTTTTATTGAATGCAAAGTTGGTGAAATTAAATCAGATTTACGAGTTTTATGTCGAATGATGTTTTTATTTTTATGTCAAAGAGATAAATCAAAGGGACATCATCACAATACTTTCGATTACTTATTTTTTTTGTATTTATTTAGGTTCATTGAACACTTTAATATTTAATTTTTCTTAAAAAATTGTGTGCACTATGAAAACAGGTAATAGGTTTATTATTTGACAGATCACCATAAAAGTTAACACATTTCATTCATTTCATTTATAACTGGCAGATACTTTATCTAACCATATTAATCTAACAGTTGACAATTTGCCAAATTATTAAATTCTATTGGTCAATAAATCAATGTACACATTTATTGCGAGGGTGTTTTGGCAATACTACCTTAACCTAACCTTAATTATATCGTAAATTGACACTGGTTCACCTAGGCGTATACGTACTTTTATTATTTTCTTCTATTTTTGTGTGTTTATGGTTCGTTTGTTAATGTGTGTCGATCTCTTGTAAAAACATGTATTTATAAATTATTTTTAAAGTAAGAAGTCAATTTTAAACATTGACTGTGGTTTTGTTAACATTAAAGGTACACAGTTAAAACAAAATTAAACTGATTTTTTTTTATTTTGCATGTTTTGCAGCTTTAAGCGTTGTTCACACTTTATTGTCCTTGTGATGTCCTACATGCAACTAACAACTTGCATGGGGAATGGTTAAAAGTGTCAACTACCTGGTCTTTTGTTTAAATAAAAAACATTCATTGTCAATCAGTGTGTTTATATTTCCGTGTAAATGTGAAAAGTTAATATTTTTTTTAAATTAAAGCAAGAAAAAACCAGAACTCAACAAAACAGATATAATTTTGGAGGACAGCAAAATTTAACATAATGTTTCTTTAAAGAGAACCAATTTATTAAATTTCTAAAAAAACTAATTTCACATTTCGCCGAATGGTATTCTGATGTCCTTTTCATAAAATTTATTTATAACCCAATTCGAGTTTGTACTATAAAAAGTACAATCTAGCGCTAAGTTTTAGTAGAAGGTACATACCTCTGAACTTTTGCAATAGATATTTGATTACAATAATATTATTGTGATATGAATGTTAATAAATGTTAAAAAATATGAGATGATACCTAGACATAATTTAGGCTTTCAACATTTTCAGGTCTTTGAGACAACAATAAAGAAAAGAGATCATCTTCGCCAAAACTAATCATCATCAAAACTCACCTCAGCCCTTGAAGGTGTCCGGCGGGCCGGAGATGCCCGATGGGAACTGTCGCTCTCCTCGCTGGTAGCTGAAGTGGTGTTGCTTGAAGCGGTGTTGCGTTTCAAGGCGGCAACACGATCGGCAGTTGGTCGATCTGGTTCGGCTACGGTTGTGGCTGTAGAAGCAGCTGAAGCGGTCGATGTTGCTCCCTTATTTTGTCGCTTAATTCGACTGATTTCATCTTCCTCGGATATCTGCCGAGTGGCTACTGGCGGGATGGTTTTGCGCCCTACTGCTGCGGGCTTAGCAGCTGGAGTGGCAGCGGGAGTTTCCTTCTTCTCCTTTTTTTCCTTGCCTTGTTCATTGAGGCGTTTGATGACTCTTGGACAGTCACATAACCGAATAATACCACTCAACTGACCACGTGACACGTCCTCGGTGTCAAGGACACGATCACGATCCTTGACATCCTTCTCGGAACGAACCGCTCGCTGAGGTTCGGTGTCGGAGTCTTCGTTTTGGTGGCTGCGCACGAATCTCGAACGGAATCGTGACTTGCTCGGGCGTGATTGCTCACTTTCGTAGTCGTAATCGTAGTCACCACCGGTGCGTCCGTATCTCGAACTTCCAGTTTCACCACCGTAGCGTTCCCTTCGCTCACCGAACTTCCTTCCGCCCAAAGCTGGCTCATCGTCATAGCCTCGTTCTTCCTGCTGACGGAACTGGGTTGCCAATCGATGGTCACTCTTCGATCTCATCAGTCCCGGTTGCAAAGTACTGGGTGGAGCCAGATGTGAACTGCTAGCAGCACTATTGGTCTGTGCATGTGGCGTTATATTCAAATCACCAAAAGTGGCCAAATTCATGACCAACTGATTCGGATCAATGGATACAAGGAATCGGACTCGTCGGCTGTAATCAGCGTTTTCGTACTCAAAGTTCCTGAGAAATTCAACGGTCTTCAAGAAAATCTCCTTGGTGTCCATCAGCTCGCAATCATCCCATTCGACCGTCTCGTTCATGTACTTATCGGCCACATCGCAATTACTGGCGATATTATTTATCTCGGAGTCGAGATTTTCCTTCAACGATGTCAAATTTCTCAGTTCCGTTGTAAGATAGCGATCGATTTCACCCTTGAGATGCTCAGACCGGTCCTTAATTGCTTTAGTGACCCGCCTATAGATCTCATCAATCTCCTCTGAGACACTAATGCAATTCGTCTGCAAGCTCAAGGTGTTCTTTTCAATCACTGCCAAGGAATCTTGCAAACGATGAAGACTGCGACGAATCTGAAATTGAAAAATTTATAAACCTTGTATTATTAAGTACTATGGCAGCTGCAGTAGTGCCAACGATGGGAGAGTGAAGCCTTGTCTCATGGACAGTGTTTTTGATTGTTTTTTTTTTGTATATTGCATTCAAGGACTAGACATTGTCACACTCTCACCTGACTATTGATCCGGGTGATTTCACGTCTCAAAATGTCCATGTGAGCACTTTTGCAGTCCTCACAAATCTTCTTGTCGCAATGGGCACAAGGCGACAGGTATGCCTTCTCCGAGCAAACATTACAGCGCTCCATCACTTGACCTTTAGATGAAACAAAGAAAAAGCATTATTCAGGAGAAGAAAAAAAAAACATACATATATATTCAAATTAAATGCAAAGCCGGATGGAATGTGGAGGTGGGGCTGATGGATTTTATTGAGTTTTTCTTGCCTGCCTGCTTGCTTGGAGCCTTTTTTTGTTGCTCTTTTTGTATGTTCTTTTTTCGTTGTTGTGCTAAAGGGTTTTGTATAATATTTCATTGTTATGCATGGAAAGGATTTGGACGATCCAGCATAGCCGTGAAAAGGGATGTATCTTTTGTACATGATGGTCCAAAATATACATATAAACCTACATATATACATAGCTGTAACTTTAGATGGAAATAGGTTAGTTATAGTGCTCGTATTCTTCACGAGAGGGATGTTCAATCTTTAAAGAGCTCCAGTAGATATCTTTTTTTTAGCGGTAATTTTTAGTGCGAGGTTTTTATACCCGTCACGAAGAGTTTATGTAAAAATACTCAGAATATATATATAGATGTAGATATATGTAAGATATGTTAAGCGCCAAGGTGATTTGTCAAAAGTAACTATAAAGGTTGAAAAGGTCACGTAAAATTATATTACCACTTCATTGTATGTAAAGAATAGGCAAGGTACACATATTTTTAAAGGTGGATGAAACTTTAAATTGAAATTTTTGCTTAGCATATGAGTGAGTAAGTTTTATAGAATTTCAGTGAAAGAACATACAAAAAATACAACAACAAAAAATGAAAAATGAGCTTATAAGCCTATCAAAACTTTCAAAAGAAAATATTACTATAAGGAACCTTTGCCTGTTGAAATATCGGAAATCTTTTGATAAATTTGCATACAATTTCTTTTGGGGAATTATGATTTTAAAAGGGTTAAATAGGCACGTGTTTGCTTATATGAAATCATAGTTCTAAAAACATGAAATGAAGAATGTCAAATTTTTGAAAAACACAAATAATATCAAGGCTAGGATTAAATTATAATTGACGGCTAAAGAAAACAACAACTTGAATGTGTTACCATCAACATGAATTGAATAAAATTCAACTATATTGGAAAGTTCTTGGGGGTATCAAACGAGAGTGAGAGGGGAGAAGTTTTCCACTTTTCACTACAAAATTGATTTCCATAGCAAATATCTTTTGAAGTAACTACGACATATTAGGAGCTCAAGGAGAAAGGTTGTAAGGGTAAGACCATTATAGCTCTCTTAAGGTGAAACCTATGATTCTAATGGGTTCTTGATAACCCCGTTAAAAGTCTATACCTGCTGCATATTTCATAAACATTGAACATTGGTACAGGTGACAGTTGACAATTTGATAATTTTCAACTCAGAAATTGTCAAAACCTGTTCCATACAAAATTTGAAAAAAAATATAATTGAAAAGACCGAAAACGATAAACGATAAATTTTCAAGTGAAAGTGAGAGTGATGACAATTCTCAATTGGGTCCAGTGTAATACGTTGCCGCGCCGGCCGGTGTCCTCTAAATTTTAAACAAGGAATAAATAATGATACATTTTGAGAATGCTATTAATTTAAAAAACCTCGTTTTTTAATATGTGTTTATTAAGTTTTATGGACTTCACTTCACTTTAATAAAACACGATTTTGCGAACTGTGAACACAATTGAAAGGGTGTTGTTATATTACTTCTAATACCAAAACAAAAAGGTCGAAAAACCGTTGAAAATTTTAAGAAAATTCAAAGGTTTTAATTCATGTTTCATTGTTTTCAATCATAACCTATTTCAAGATCATACAATGAAATGTTCATGACAAATTTTCCACCTGTCAATACTTTATGAAATCCAGATTTGTTTGACTAATTTGTAGTTTTGTCACCTGTAAATTTCTATTTAATATACCTCGGGCTGATTTCTCTAAAAAAAGGTGGCCTTTATTACAATCCAATTAATATGGTCCATAAAATCAGGATTAGAATTAAAGTAGTTTTAACTTTTACTTTTAACAGGATTTATAAAGTGCTGCTGCATTTTATAATCAATCGAACTAGATTTGTGTTTTTAGAGAATTTATTTGCCTGCTCTTAAAGATTTTCATAGCATTCTCATAGATTAAATGTTACTTACATACAAAAATACACATTGATAGACAATATTAAAAGTAAGGGCCCTAGATGACTACCATGGGGAACTCCTCGATTACGAATTTAAAACAAGCCTCCGACACAAATTGATTTACTGACGAGCCCAGCAAAACGCAGCAAGGACAACGACATTCGATTTATATGTGATATGTTAAATTTTGAAAATAGGTGAAGTCCCTTTCACTTGAGGCTCTTAGCTTCTTGAAAGTTAACATTACAAAGAAATATAAAAGAATGGTAGGAAGCAGCATCATTTTTGAGGCAAGCCAGATAAGGCAACGTTGCTTGTATTTCATATACAATTATCAAGCATAGCTCTTTAGATCAATTCATCCACCCTTAGAGTTGCACCAGCCTCGTTTTTGAATAGCCGCATCGAATAGTGACACGTTGAAAATGAAAACGGTTTTTAACATTTATTTTTAGATTTTGCTAGTTTCAAGTGCTATAATTCGTCATGCAGTATTTGAGGTGAAAATTAAAAATATTTGTCTATAAAGTTTTTGATGCATTTTAAGCAGTATAGTCAAAATACAATTGAATTCAAAAAAGAAGACTATTTTCAACGCTATTAACTGCCTGTTTATTGTGGGTGTATTTCGGAATGTATTGCATAAAAAGAGGTAGGATTGAGCTCAAAACAAATAAGATTCGGTTAACTTGAAATCGTAAATTATGCTGCAAGACTATCAAGATCAAAATCGGCAATACTTGAAAAAAAAATCCCGGTTTCGTAGATTTTTCGCCTTGTTACGTTCAGACCTCGCGGCTAAAAACTTGGATTACACTGATCGATAAGGTTTTCAATGGTTTTAATTCAAATCCGATCTAAAAGTGAATGTTTCACTTTAGGGTTTTGAAATATTACTTTTAAAAATTCAAAAAACACACGTACATAAGGCTTTTTGAAGCTATCTTAATTTATGAACTAGATTTGTTTCAATAAGATCTGTGATGGTTTTCCAAATCTTTAATCCCTTTGTGACGGGATTTATTTAATATTCTAAAGTTGTTATATTTCACCTGTCTTACAAAAATCTGAAAGGAATGCTAAACGATTTATGTTAAAACGGTTTTCAACAGAAAAAGGTAAAATGGATTGAAAGAAAGTTTTGCTGTTGTAACGAATCTGTTGTTTAAATAATTCTATTATATCAAGTTTTTAATTATATTATAAAATAAAAAACTGATGTTAAAAACAAGTATTTTTATTAAAACTTGAACAAATCGTAAAAATTAAATATTGGCTTTCAAATCCGCAATAAAAATTTACTCAAAAATATATTTTCCAAAATTATAAAAGTATAAAACTCAAGGTTTTGCTAAGAACTTTATATAGAGTTAAGATTCATAAACATAACTAATGAGAATTTCCAGAAACAAAGTAAGATACTAACAAATTGTACTAACTTTGTAAAACCATCATACAGTGCATAGTTAAGAGATATTTTGAGTTTTAATTTGGACTTATAAATCGATTTGTGTTTGTTTTTAGCATTTCTTAAAGGTTCATATGTCAAATACCTGATGTGATAGAAAAATGTAAAGGCAAGATTTGAATTAAGTACATTTTATTCCTTTAAATAAGTACTGTTTTGTTTGTGGGACAGAAAAACAACGTAATTTTTTCGACCAGTGTTATTTATAATACCAACCAACGTCATAAACATCTAGAAAAAATAATTGGGTCTACCGGACAGAAACAAGACAACTTGACTTAAATTTAATGTAGTAAATTTAGTTGATTTCGACTTAAGCTTTTTCAGTTTGAGTTCTTCAGTAATTCACAGAATGCGATATTGCAAAGATCGAGAAATTTGTTTTTTTTTCGTCAACACTAGAAACGGGTTACATCAGCAATTTCAATTGTTCAATTCACTAACTTGTCAAAAACTGCCAGTATTTTTTTTTGGGAAAGGCAGAGTGTGACATGGCTCGACGGTATACTGATGAGTATTCCTAGAAGCACGAGTACTGCGGTAAAATTGTTTAAGGGGAGGCATGCAACTGGCTGTTTCTCTAGAGCATAAACCATTAAAATAATGGTAAAAGAGGGTGAGATAAGAAACATTTCGAAGATTTTCAAGCGACTTTAATGATCTTATGATGGTAATATCACCAATCAATCTAAATGCTCAATATTGTCCAAAAGGCTTACGTAAGTTGCAGGAGCACCAGCCCAGATATGGGAGTTTTACTCAAGCTTTGGACGTATATAAGTCTTTTAGATAACATCCAGATCTGAGAAATAAAATAACTTTTTCCATCACCTTAGAAAATCCAAACATCTTACGGCATTTTTGGCGACATCGCGTATGTGATCGTTCCACAAACGGTGGTTGGTGATACACATAACGAGAATATCGAGATGTTAAGTCTCCTCGATGCAAGTGCCATCTGAGGATAATAGCAAGGGGCGTACATCTCGCTTTAACGATACAAGACAGCTTTGGGTTTTCGAAGCATTAAAGCCCACGCGGTTTATGTACAATTGTACAATGCTGTTTAGGTCCGAATTTAATGGGCAAATATGAACGGCTAAGAGTACTATTGTCAGCAAAACAATAAATTCGATTAGAATAGAAGTTGCAGACAGGCGATCACTAATAAAAAATGAGAAAGAGTGTTGGAGATAAAACGGAGCCCTGAGGCACTCCAGCATTTATTTTGTGGTTTTCAGACTTGAATCCATCCATTACAACTTGTATTGAACAATTCGAAATGCAATTTCTAATGCAATGAAGCAGGTATTCATGAAAACCGAAAGAACGCATTTTCGATAAGAGGGCCTGATGCCAAAAATGCTTTTGAAATATCAAGTGCAATAATCTTAATTTCTCGAAAGCGATGTAAGGCTTTGCTCCACTGCTCTGTGAAATAAACTATGAGATCAGCAGTGGACTGCTATGAAAGCGGTATTGTAGGTCATTAAGAAACTTTCGATCTTCGAGATAATTCTTGAGCTGATAATTAATCATCGTTTCCAAGACCTTGGAAAGAAGGGACGGAAGTGCAATCGGTTGGTAATTAAAAGATTCGCCTTCTTTGGGAATAGGCTGGTTTTCCATCCACTCGGCACGAGACCTGAGGAGTAGGACAGATGAACAAGCTTACGCAGTGGTTTTGCCAGCGTTGAAGAACACCTCTTCAGAACAACAGCGGGGATACGATCCGGAACAGCGGATTTATGTATGTTAAGATCTTTTAGGACTCTCATCCTAGTACAAGTGGAAAAAATGATTGGCCCCATAGAATTACTAACGCGCCCGATGACAAACGGTGTCATAACACTCACTGGCAGCGTTGAATTGTCGGCGAACTGTTGTCTGTCTAAGATTTGTAGAATATTGAAAAACTGTCTGCATAGATTAGAAAATTGATAAGTAAATTAGTTTATACAAAAAGTGATATACGATACGCTCCACCTATTTCAACTCAAGCTCGATGGAAAACTCAAAGAAAAGAAAAGCATGGAAGAAAGTTTTTTTTGTCGATGACATTTTTTTTTTTAAATAATCAAAAATCAGGAAACAATGTCAAAATAAATCACTAAATCCAAAATAAATTATAATTTTTGTGTGATAAATTTTGAGTTTTGATGGATTTTCAAGGAAAACATAAATATTACATCACTTTGGCTTAAATTTTTGATAAAGCAACCGAGTTTCTGTTAAAACAACACATTATAAACATCCATTTTTAATCTTCATAAAGGAGAAAAAAAAAATTCAACGTCTTGAATTTGTGAATTCATCCAGCGTAAAAGATAATCCAAATTGAAATTCAAAACCTCCTCAAAAAAATAAAAAAAAATCCATTCCATATGAATGGATTCAGATAAAAAGTCATCACTTGAGACTTGAATGAATTATTGTTATCTTTAAAAAGTCGAACAGTAATTTAAAAAAAAAAGAAAAGAATAATGTACATATTTATGTTACAGTAAGTGTGTATTAAACTCTTAAATATGTACATATGAGCACGAGTTATGTAAGGCTTACATGATTTTATTTGAGATCGTTGCTACATATAAAAACGAGTACATTCTCAAATCATACATTTACCACCTATAGAAATTGAATTTTTCTTCTAACTTGAAAAATAAAAAAGAAATGAATTCAAAAAAAGATACAATATATTTAACTTATTGCTGTCTGTAACTTCATATATGTATTTTCGTATGAAGCTTTGAGAATAAGAGCAAATAAGCTCTACCTTTTTAAAATAAGGAGACAAGGAGAAAGGATTTAAAAATAATAAAAAAAAAGTAAAAGATAAATTGTCAGTTGGTGAATTCAATACTCTCTTGAAAAAGTGTCGAGCACAAGTAAGCATCGAGGATATATTAATGTTCGAAGGACTTGCATTATGCAGAATATTTGTATTTGCTAAGAATACGACTTTTTTTTGTATTTATTTTCAGAATTATTGGCAAAAGCTCTTACTCGGGGAATTTCGATAAAATCATTATACAAGGATTCTTGGTTACATAGATTACCAAAGGGACTTAGCTTATACTCTTATTTGTATAGCTAGGTACTCTATGTTTTCTTTTCTTTTTTTTGTCAAGGATACAAAAATAGGATAAACAGACAAGATGATGCAGAAGAAAGTGTCCAAAACAAAGTGAAAAAAACAGACTTTTTGAAAATAAATCTTTTATGGTGAAAATAAAATGAAACAAAATGCCAAATGCAGTCAACATAGTAATAGATCACAGAACACGATAGGGTATCAAATCAATCATCAAACTCGATAGCTCCTATACGCAAATAAAAAAAAAGTGATAAACAGAGTCACCTTGTGTTTTTTTTCCCCTGAAGACCAAATGATATCCTTTACCAAAGAATTTTTTTTTAACTTGGTTGGAAATAGCTGATGTAGGTTTGAGCATCACATACCATGATGGGGAGGGTAGCTTTAATTTAAATGTTAAGAGGACATTAAAGTTAAATGAGAATTTGGAACACAAACAATAAAGGATGGTAGCCAGAAGGTTTATGAAAACGCATATTGAACAGTGTTTTTGAATAAAACCAATACCTTCAATTAAAAAGATGGTTCAAAAGAAGATTTTTGTTTGTAAGGGAATACATATACATTTTTTAAGAAAAAGAACAACATGAATTTGTGGCGGTGACTTCTTGATTTAATATTTTAGGGACAGTTTGGATAAACACATTCATGTTGTAAGAAAATAGCAGCCCAAAAGTTTATTAACACGGTTTACTTGCAAAATATTTAAAATACATACAGTGCTTTAAAAAAAAATGTTGGTCAAAGATTTTATTATCCTTTTCGAGAATTAAGGTTCTTGGAATTTAGGGACGCTACTGTTTTTTTTTTTTTTGCACTAGGTAGCAACATGTCATTCAAACACTGTATGAAAGTTGATTTTATTATAAATAAGAACTGCATTTGGCTCGTGACAGTAGTCTAATATCAAACAAAGTGATTTTGTGGAAAACAATGGGAAAAATCAGTCTTTCAACATAAAGCCAATATTTTGTGTTTGTTGTGTGTATAATCACTTTTGGTCCCGTCACCATTTTATAAAAAAACTCGAAATTTGTATTGTATTCTTATTGTATTGTATGATTTGAACCGCATTATAAAACAAAAACTCATTAAAAAATATTTATTACGATTAATTTTAAGCATGAAAACTATGCTTTAAATTAGAAGTTTGTTAGTTTTTTTTTTTTTAAATTGCAGGACCAAACCCAACTGTAATCTTTCAAAAACAGATAGTAAGATTTTGAAATGAAACTTTCTTTAGTTTTTAAATAAAGGTTTTTTTCAGAAATAAAATGGCGTTTAATTTTTTGAAGATAAGCTTATTATGCAGGTATATTTTTAGATGTTGTAATATATATTCTATTTTAAAAGAGAATCTTTGAATACAGAAGCACGTTTTTTGGTTTAATTTTCTTGAAATCCGTTCAATTGAATTTCAAAAGAAATCTTACAATTATTTTTAAACCTCGTGCATTCAGAATAATTTTTCTTTGTTAACAGTGAAAATTTCAAATTAGAAAACACTCCAGAAACTTGTTCGTAATTGAGGGAGCATTTTTAAAATTGAAATGCAATTAAAGGAATAAAGTTTAATTTGTATCCAAATTGTTTTAAGGCTTTATTAGTAAAACCTTGTCTATAGTTTTGAGCTGTAGCTCACTGAAAGTCTAAAGTATTAGTACCGTTTCCGGATTGTGGTCAATTCCGTACTAAAATAATTTCCAAAATGGTCATATAGTTACTCCAAAGTGGCCAATCAACATTGCTATGACGGCTGTTAACACGATTTTTAATTTCTTTAATTTCAATAAAAAAGAAATCGGTTGCGAGCACCCATCGTTTAACATAACTCACCCTCATTTTCAAAGAAGAATAGTCAAATGATGCCATAACTCAACAAACTGCACCATCGAACTCTCTGAGGACGTATAAGCATCTAACATGTGGGATTTCCGAATCTCAAATGCTTCAATTAAGTTTCCTTATGTGTAGCTACGGAAAAGAAATTGCAAATCGTCGGAAAAGATGGTTTTCAACTCAAAATCGTTTCAGGAATGAAGTTTTACTTAGGCCCAACCCGGCAAAAAGACAGGACAGGAAACAACTGGTCTACCGCATTCAATTGCTGAGCAAGTTGGACTTGTGAGCAAAACATCCTCGATGTTTGTTCCGATTTTCTGTTTGGGTATTAAAATCAATCACAAGTTTATGTTCGTACATTGAGTCTTGCGCTCTCGACTAATGTAGCCACATTCTGTCTCTGCTCACCGTGCACCCTTTAACTTGTCATCAAACTTTCAGAGTCGGTATTTCAGTACAAATTTTCAGTATAGTAAAGTAAAAGGATATGTTGACCGTTAAATCAAGTTCTCGGTTATAATTCTTGCCTTCGTAGACACGCAGTAATAAGTTTACTGCAAAATTTTGAGTCTACATATTCGTAGTACAGTGTTGCCGTGTCAGTGAGACAAAGGGTCGAAGGGTCAAGCTATCAGCAAACTTTCAAAATCAGTCCATTCCGAGTCGTTCTAAAGGATATGGAATTTCCTCAGACTACAGTATGACCTATTTTGCGTAAAGATCTTGGGTTGCACCCTAATAAGATTAAGCTGACTAAAGAATTGAAGACGATGGGCCATTGAAATAGTCTAGACTATTTTTCAGAGCTTTACGTTAAATAACAGGTTTATGCCAGCAAGTCAACAAAGTTGGAATAGCTCAGAGCCAAAATAGAAATAGAGTTATAGAAAATTGAATCCAGCGAATCGACGGCTGCAAACGTGTCCAAGTTTCATTCATAAATGTTTTTATTTGACTTCAAGGCGTAAATATCTCAACTGATTTGCTCTTTATTAAAATAAAAACTTGTCAAGACACTATCGGAAAACATAGTTATCTGCACAAACTTGCGTACAGCAGGAGTTGTGGGTGCTTCATCTCATCCAAAATTTAGTTTCAACATATGATGATTTAAAAAGAAACCGCTACATAGACAATCCTGTATTTCCGTGTCCTCAGTAGATATCAAATTCAAAGAAGTCAAACCCCATTAAACAAATCTCTTTCAATAAATGATTTATATTTGATTGAAATTAATAAAACACAAATTAGATTGTTCTGAAAGTTGAAACACAACCTATTCATAATAACGATATGATAGTTCTCAGAAATGAAATCAATATATCAGCAAACAAACAATACCTTTAGTCATTTATTGATGCCGGTAAAATAGCTGCTATATTAACCTACCCTAAATACGTAGCTTTAATAGCGTGATAATAGGTTAAGCTGCTCTGCATCATGAAAAGCTGATGTGATATGGGGCAATAATTGTTCTTTTTGCTTCTCACTATTCCATCTAATTATATAGAGATCCACACAAATTTGTACAAGTATATATATTTAGATTTAGGTAGATGAAAATGAAACCATACTCGTATGCAGCGCAACAGCCTCTCTTTTCGATTCATTAACGAATTGAATAATGATTAATCGATTTTATTGGATATAAGGAGATGATGCTTTCAGCGCATATCATCAATGTTTTTATAAGTTACATACTTAATAATGTATTTTATATGTGAATGTTATTTATCGAAGAAAACAATTAATCAACATCTCTGTCTAAACGTATCCGTTGCTTCGATTTTCCTTTTAACAATCTCTTAAACAGAGCCTCAATTCACAAATCTAAATCAAGCATCAGAAAAAAAAGATACAAATAAATAGAAAAGCAAACAGAAAATGATACAAAATATAAAAAAATACAAAATAAAAGATACATACTATCTACTCTTTTGTCTACCCGCAACTGCGGATAAACGACAACGCACGGACACACGATGATGATGATGATGATGATGATGATGACGACTACGCACATCGCACATCGAATATCGCATATCGCACTCTGATGGCATAGAAGAAGAGTGTCCTTAAGTCTTTTATCCCAATTTGATTGAATTCCGTGTTGTTCATTACTCAATCATTTATGGTAGAATGCATCCGGGCACATTATTGTAGAAAGTTTCATCAGCCCCAAGGCCGAGTCAGCAACATAATTTGCTACATTGCCCGGAAGATATTCAGGACCATCGGCATATGGATGAGTCTGAGTCCTGATGGCAATATATGTACATACATATGTACAGAAGTTAAGAAGTGGATATAGATAGATAAAGGTGGTGCCTTGCCTACACCCCATATATTATGCCTATTCTCTCCCTCTAATTCTTTCTCTCTTACTCTCATTTTATTATATTGATAAAGCAAATTTAATTAGATTCCGGATTCTAGAAATGCCACAATGGCATTTCAGACGATGCCAACAAACGACAACTATGACGCCAACGACAAGACCAAACGCCAAAGACGACAACAATATAAAACTACAACAACTACGACATAAACGACAACGACGACACCAACGACGGACGGCCAACGAAGGAAGAAAAGGACGAAAGAAAATTTGTTGAGGTCACTATACCAAAAGTTTACACACAATTTGTCCTTCCTGACTTACAAAGGATACGTGTTATGTAGCGTAGGAGTAGGTTTAGGTGTAGGTAAGACATATAGCTGCTATTATACTTCATATTATCCTGATGGATGTTATGGGAGAATTATTGGCTAGGCACTACACCACTTGGTCATATTATATTTTATATACCTATATGATCATAAGGACATTGCACATTGTGATGGAGGTGGTGCAAGGTGCAAGTTTTGTAAATGCAATTAATTTCAATAAAACAATATATAATTACCAGATGTTGGATCCGGCAGCTCTCCAGTGATTTCGATATGCAACTCCAGAAAGCGTTGCAAGGTGACATTTGTGGGAAACGCTTGCACGCCTTGATATGGTATACGGTGTTCTGCACGGCATTCTGGACATTTGACCTAAAAGTTAAAATATGCATAAAATTGAGAAATATAAATTAAAATGTTTTAGATACATTTTTTTTTTGTTTTTTGGTTTTGTGGACAAACAAGTTAGAGAAAAGAGACGTTTCTAGATAACCAGAACATTTAAAATCAATATTGTTTTGCATCAGTTAATCAACATTTATTTTTCATTAATGGAGAAATATTTAAACATTTTCAAAAATTCAATAAATATGTGGGTCATAAATTAGGTGTAAAGTCTAAAATCAAGTTGTTTTTGCATATAAATTAGGGGTAGATTTTCTTTTAACTTAAAATGAAGCGAATTTGTGTGTACTAAACTTTTATTTTTGCAATTTTCAAAAGATTTGAATTTGACTAGATTAAGTCGGTGTGTTTTGAGTTCGACAAGAGGAAATTGTTTAGAAACGTAAACAGCCTAAATGATTCTTTCGAATTTCAATTTCGTTTTCATTTCACTTGATTTTGGGAACCCAGCTCTGTTATGGATTCTGAAAAAGGAGACCTTCTAAACTGCAACAAATATAGAGACATCAGTGTACGGTTAATGAGGGCAAAACAAAGTACATGTTGTCCTCAAGAAAGTACATACAACATCGACGTCTCGGGCGAAACATCACCATCGATAGACGAAACTTTGAGGTAGTCAAGGACTTCGTCTACCTAGGCTCCGCTGTAAACGCAGAAAACAACACAACACCAGCGCTGAGATCAAACAAAGAATAACGCTTGCTTACCGCTGTTTTTTAGGGCCCTTGTTCACATATGACTGTGCTGCTCTTCTTTGTTGGGTTCCTTTCGATCTTTGAAATCAGGCAACAAAAGAAACCGTATTTTGCATACGAATGTAGGTCATCAAATTATCCGGTTTTTTTATCGAATTTTTTCAGAATTATGACATTTAGGGCTAGGCTAGGATAATCCAAGATTGATTGTCTACCAAACTCTTTATCTTTAAAATTACAACCATTAGTTGCGGTTTTCGGTCTGGTAGAATGCTACGTGCCACATAAGCAACGAAATGTTTAGTTTTTAGCTTAATTAAAGCTACGTGAAAGATACGGTTTATGTACAATAAAACTAATTCAAGACATTAGACTAATATTGTTTTCCATTGTTAATGTCATTTTGGCATATGAAGAAGATATAAATGACACTTTCAGTTGTCAGCATTGGCACCTACGGATAAAATGAATGATATAAACATAAACACAAACTGTTATCTCATACAAAACTTGTTTTTTAATATCAAAATAAAACCTCCTATTGGAAAGCCTGCTTTTTATTAAATATTCAAGTTAAACACAAACATTCACATTTTTGCACTGATTTTGATAGTTATTTTGCACGTTTGTTTTTAACATGCTTGGCAATACTTTTTTCAAAGCTTTTTTTTTTTGACAGCTGTCAATATGTCCAATTTTGTTTGTGATTGAATCAACTTGCTCTTCAATAACATTTTCAAATCGTGTACATTTATTACCAAAATAATGGTTAAGTTCGCACTACATGCCATTCAGCTAATAACACAATGAATTTGCTCTAGGATTCGTTTTTGATTTCGAGCCCTGAGTATCTTTAAAACCGGTGGACCATTTTTTGTCGGGTTATTTGAAGTCTCTTGTCCACCTAGATAGGTCCTTGAAAGGAGAATATAGGCCAGTTAATGATGACATACGGGCCCAATTACTGTAAAAAGCAATAGAAAAATGCACGACTTGCCCAAAATCGTTTTAGAAACATAATGGCAAACCCTTAACCATAATAGGCCATAACAAAAAATTAACGCACGAATGTGAAACGGGTCCTAGCGTAAAGCTTGTTTAGACTCCCAATAGAGCAAGGTGTAAGTACCTACTATTACTTTTGGTAGTACTGCTATAAAATGTCTTTACGACTACACTGTCGCAAAAATATTTGTAAAGGTATAGGGGGAATGATAGTTTTAATTTTAGGTTGAACTACTTTTAATTCAAAGCTATTATTTTTCAAAACTAAAATGTCGTCAAAAAAAGACAACATAACGTCATAATTCTGCCATCCTAAAAGCTTTATAGCTGAAAACGTAAACATAGTAAAATGTCTCAAGTTCTGTCGAGCGGGGGGCTGGATTTTCTAGGCGCCTATAAAATTGAAAGCAATGAGGAGTGTTTTTTTTTTATTTGTTCAAATATACTCTATATTCATCACCAACATACCTATTCCTACTTACTTTTAGGGACCGAACAATTTAAAATCATTCATGCTTTCACAATCGGGCCCTGTTTGCATGTTATCTATCAATCTTTCAATCACAAGCTTGCCGATCTGGGCCCCGTTGTTGTACATTTTTTGTTAATATTTATTGAAAAATTGGGCAACTCTAAACTATTAAAAGAAAGTTGTAATAAATTGTTTCGCTTTTCCTATTTAATTAAACGTAAATTTCAAATTTAATTTATTTTGAAAATGTTTAAAGTCACAATAAGGAAACCGGCAACTTAAAACAGGACACAAATATTTATTTCGGTTTCAGCTTTTATAAAGTTTCTTTTCCTCTATTTTTATTTTTGTTGGGTTTCTTGATTCGGTTTCTTGGGCGACCGGAAAATCCCACGCAAACGTTTTTCAATTATGGTCTCCGTAATATTAATTAATTAATATTTTAAATGAGTTGTTTACTGAAGATTTGAAGGATATCAAATCACTTCGAAGTGTGTAAATGGCGGAATGGTGTACTGCCGGAATCACATTTTTTGGTGTTATTCAAAATTGTTTCAACTTGTTTAGCAGCAGTGCCAAACGTTGGGAAATTCTAAAGAAAAATTTACCCGGATCCCTTCACAAACTTTCCGATACAAGATGGTCAGCTAAAATTGAGGCAGTGAAACTATTTGCAAATCATCTTAAATAATATTAATTTAACTGCTGAAGCTCGAAGAGATGCTTTAAATGAAAGAAGTATCGTTCTTCAATCCAAAAACATGACTATGGACGTTGAAATTCGAAATCTCAACACCTTGATCTCCGATTCAAAAAAGATGGGATCAAATTTTATCTGAAAGCAAAGCAGTTGCTACTGGATTGGGGGATGTTCCAGAATCGTTCTCATGGAGAAAATCGAGGGGCCGGTAAGCAAATTGAAACAAACGTAGAAATAAATTTCAAGAGAAACACATTTTACGTCATAGTTGATTCAATTATATCTGGAATTTCTCGTCGGTTCGATACGATGAAAAATTTTAAAGCTACATTTTCATTTGTATCGCAGTTTTTAACAATAGACGTAATTAAGATTAAAAACTCTGCAACAAGTTTCATCCAAAAGTATAACTCGCATGTGTCACAAGAGTTGAGAGAAGAAATAATTCATCTGAAATACATTAATGAAGACAATTTTAAAGCAGAACTTCCGCCATTGAGTTTGCTCAATGCTATTTATTCCGAAAACTTGGAGACGATTTTCCCCAATATTTGTGTTGCTCCTTGTGTCTTTTCCGTCATACCTGTAACCGTAGCTTGTGCCGAACGCTCAATTACCATCCTTGCCAAAACAAAGAATTTTCATCATTCGTGCTCATCACAAGATCGTGACTTCGGACTTGCTACACTACGCATCGAATCACTTTTGGCAAGGAAATTAAATTTCGATGCAACATCATAAGTTAGTTTGCTGTTTGCAAAAAGAAAATATTTTATTCTATTCGGAATCTGATCTACTCACATGTAGAATTATTTTCTTACCTTCCTCCATTTCAACTAAGCTGGACAATACACGTGAGATTTATTTGATGATTAACCCTTTATTTCGGTTCACTTCCCAAACAAAAAGTTATTATTTCCGTAAATTCCAACCAATTTCATGCTATTCGTAATTAAAATTAGAACGTACCATATCAGTAGGCATGAATTTTAAACTTTGAAAAACGGGTTGTCTCGGGCCCAGAATTCCTCTCGATGGCCCTGCTCATAATTTCTTATTATAATTTGTATTTATATTTCTATAATTAAATGTAAAACTGATTACAAAACTGTCTTCGAGATTTCTTGCCTTAACGAATATGCCTTTATTTTGAACTTCGGCACATATGGGCAAATTATGAGTAGTCCAAAGATTCTTTGAATATTCGTTTGATCATTTTTACGAATACTTTTAAAGATCCTATTTTAAAACAACATTTAAATTGACATGAACATTGCGAACTGTCAAAGAATTGATAAGCCCATTAAAAGCTTCTATTGAATAAGTTATATTTTAAGATACATAATTCGAAAAGCCATCACAAAACATCAGAACTCCTTTTAACTTACACAGCTCTTATGAATAATAAATCTTTTCTATTGAATTTAATTTCAATATCAATTTTTAAATATACGAGTAGATATACAGAATACGAGTCAGCAATACTCGTTTACATACAATTTTATAGATAAAGTTTATTTCCTTCTCAATTAAAAAGTCAATTACGCATAGAAACCATCAATCATCATCATCTATGTATAGATACATACATATATATAAAAAGAGTCAAGTCAATATTAAAGTTAAAGGACACCATAATATGTACATACATAAAGTATATTTTGTGTATAAAATGGCCCTATGCCTCAGGCAAAACAATCTTTACTGTGGTTAAGTTAAGTTTCAACTTCTTGTTAATAATGTACCTACTTGAATTTCAACACCAAAACCAGAACCAAATATACCCAATTCTGCAAAACTTGTTTTCCAAACTAAATACCATACATACAGACTTTACATTTACATAGAAACCTTAACAGAAAGGACATAAATCTTCCCTTTTTGATCTATTTGAACAAGTATGCAAGAGATATCCTTCGGAAAATAGATACAAATATCTATAATACACATATTTCAATACACGTATATAATGTAATCTTTAATTCTTCCTGAAAGGACACTCAGCACTCATTTGCTTTGGGAGTAATGGGAAAAGGAAACTTTTTCCTCTAAATGCATGCATGTAAAATATTTTACTTTTCTATCTATGTAAATATATAATTTGTTTATAAATGTAACCTAAAATCAACTTTACATCCCTAAAATATGTACATATTTCCTTTTGTAGGTATGTACATACGTATGTATGTAAAATATGATGAATATTGTGCATGAAAGTTCAGAGGAGTTTTTTAAGTCAAGAAATTACAGTGTTTCCTTTTTTCGTTTGTTTTGTTTTTAATAAAGCAATGTATCCGGCGACAGCCTTCAAAAGTATCATTATCCTTGTCGGTGTGTGATTTGAACTGCAGGATATTCACTTGTGCCTTGTATCTCCAATGCACTGTATCCTTTTACGTAATTTAAAAAAAATATCTTTTTTATTAAGCTTCACATTATTTATGACATATGAGTAACAAGGTGTATATTATAATTAGTGTGACCAGAATCTTGAAAATTGATGTCTCATAATGGAAATATGACAAGTATATTTTTCAAACTATTTCCTATTATAAGAACATAACCTTCTTTTCTTATTATTAAAAAAACCTACTTGCTTACTTACTTAGGTCCTGAGACCTGTTAAGTCCGTTGGGTACCCCTTAAAGGGCATAGGGCATCTACTACGCCTACGCACCAAAAGAACTTTATAATTAAGATATTTTCAAGGTATGAAGACTAATATTACTATGAAGGTCAATATGAATGGCGACTGCAATTGCGTCCCAAAAAACTCTTTTTATAGGCTCATTTAGACCATAAAATTAACTTGTATGTGCTCGAAGATGCTCCTGTTGAAGGATATATTCTTATAAGGGACAAAAGAAACAGACAATTTAATACATTTTTAATAATGTCTCTATCAAAAATTATTCAAAAATATGTTTATTCCAATTTTCTAAAAACTGGAGAAGAATAAAATTAAATTAGCATCTGGTTAGATAAGGAGGCGTTCGTGCATATTCCAAAAAAGTCTATAAATAACCAGTCTCGTAAAATGCTTTAGGATCCTTTCGATACGATTTGAGTGGATAGCAGAGATGGGGTTCGATACTACTCAACAGTATCCAAGGACTGGCCTTACATAGGAATAAAATAATGTTCTGATCGTAAAGGGTGTTTCAACAGGGACGCTACAAGAGTAGAGCTACAGGGACAGCAACCGACGCAATATTTCTTGCCACTCTTTTGACAATTTTTTTTTCACAAAGGTTTGCCATTTCATGATAGAAAGTTATACGAGCCAACAACGAATCGAAATTATTAAAATTTTCTACCGAAATTCGGAGTCAGTAGCATCAACGTTAAGAGCTTTACGTCCAATTTATGGTCGTCATAATCGTCCTAGCAGATTAACAATTGAGCGTCTAGTGGACAAATTTGAATTCACAGGCACAGTACAAAATATTTCCGTGCCAGTGAGACAAAGAAGTGCCCGTAGTTTCAAGAATATTGCTGCCGCTGAGGCTGAGTTGCAGAAAGCCCAAATTTGTATCTCACACGTCGTTCTCAAGCGTTGAGCAAATCTGTGACGTTGTTGTGGCGAATTTTGCGAAAAGATCTTGGCCTACATCCTTACAAGATTTAATTAGCGCAAGAACTAAAGCCGCTAGACCCCCAGAAGCGTGTCGTATGTTCATGAATCAGACTGAGCAACTTCAAAATGATTCGGATTTTTATCAAAAAATCATCGTCAACGATGAGGCTCATTTCGGGCTGAATGGCTTCGTCAATAAACAAAATATGCGGTATTGTTGAGGCAACAATCCACACGTTCTTCATGGGCCATCATTGCATTCCGAAAAAAATTGGGCCGTACATCTTCCGTAATGATCAAGACCGATAAGTTCCTGTGAATGGGGATCGCTACCGTTCAATTATAACCATATATATTTTTGGCCCCAATTGGATGATATGGACTTAGAGGCCACAAGCCATACAGCGAATGTCACAATCAATTACTTGGAAACTAAGATTGGAGAACGTGTTATCCCACGAAATGGCTCAGTCGCTTGGCCGCCTCGTTTGTGCGATTTGACGCAGCCGTTAGACTATTTCTTCTGGGGATACGTCAAATCTATGGTCCATGCCAATAAGCCAGCGACGAGGGATAAAATCCGTATGAATATCGAACGTGAAATTGAAGCAGTATCGGTCGATTTATGCTTGAAAACCGTCGAAAATTGAGTTTAGTGTCTGGACTTCTGCCAGCGTACTCGTGGGGGCTGAGCAAAAGAAATAGAGTTCCAAACATAGAAGCATCGAACGTACTTTCACAGGAATACAGAATGTCATTGATATCTAAACCCGTTTTTGATCTATTAAAAAAAAAAACTTTTGTAGCGCTCTTGTTGAAAACCCCGATGTAAAGGTCGAAAAAATCCTTAGAATTACGTGAAATGAAACTAAGTAGAGAATTTATTTTCGCAATAATTAAATCCATATAAAGGAAAAATGTTAGCTCAGGATCAAAGCTGACACCTAGCTAAGCTTTTGCAACGAATATCGTCAATGTCATTAACATAGTTTATCACATGTGGAAACATAAAGAAATAATTGATTTGAGTTAATCCAATCAACAGAAGAACAGAAAAGAAGTGGACCTAAATGACTTCCTTAAGGTACTCCAGACGTCACAACTATGGGATCAGATATTATGTTACTGATACGCCAGATTGGGTACTCTCCTTTATATAAGATTAACAACAAATCTTAATATATTGGGGTGAAAACCAAGGAAAATCAAGACTGTGTGATTTCAAGTGCCTTGGAAAAATCTGTATATTATATAAAATCATTTTTGATAACCATACTCGAAGTTTTGAAATACTAAATTTGTTAGGAGTGTTAAATTTGTAGTAGTTGACCTATCAGAAATAAAAACCATGCTGAGCAAGAGAAATAAGTTCCCGAGCAATGAAGGATAATTTTTCGTAAGCGATTTTTTCAAACAATTTAGGAATCCTTGAAAGTTTGCTTATTGGAAGATAGTAAAATAAACTGGTTAATAATTTCATGTTATTTATTTTGTTAACATGGTTTTTGACATATTTTTGCCACGGTTACAACAAACATAATGCATTTGACCAATTCCCTACTATTTTAAGATTCAATTGTTTTTCAATATAAACCAAGGATTTAACAAAGCACCGTTTTTTTAATCATACCAATTACGACATTTAAAAATACATACATATAATTTTTTCTGGATAAACTCAAAACACTATTTAAATAAATTTTAACAAATTTTCATAAGAACTTCATATTTAATCAGAATCTTTCATATTTATATTTATTTATTGCATATGTTTTTAATTCCAAATTGTTTACATTTTTATTATTTAATTTTATAAAAATAATTTGATTTTTACTCAGAATGTGATTTTGTTAATATTTTTAATCGGTTTTTTTTTTTTGGAAGTTGATTAATTTGATTTGATACATTAAAGTTTTAAACAACCCTTTTAAGCTGATCACATTGACATTGAAATTAATGTGTTTCTTTAAAATTAACATTACATATTTAGTTTATCCGGGCTTTATTTTAATTTGTCTTTTAATTTATAACTAAATTAATTGATTTCAAGTGAAATCAATTATTTACTTTTCACCTTATAATTTGGTGGGTTTTCTAAGTAATTTTTAATTAAAATGTCATTTTATACAAGTATGCCAATTTATTTTAAATGTAAATAATAAATTAATCAATTAAAATTGCTTTCAAAGAAACCATTGTTTATAAGCCCCAAGGGGAAATTTAAATATAGCTTAAATTAACTGTGACTTACAATTAAAAAATGTAAACGCATTCAAAACAAACAAAATTGCATCTTTAAATATTAAAACATAATCATAACAATTCTATAAGAATACTCGTTGAGTCCGCAAAAAGTGGACTTGGATATACTGCTCTTATTGAGAAATAAGAAAAACTTCTTAATTCTAATTTTTAACATTTTTTAAGGTCCTGTATAAATCTATAAAAAATAATCAACTTTAAATCTAGACTTTTACATTCAAATTCTATTTATAAACGTAAATCATTTGAATTCTTTTATTGCATATTTTAAGACAACAAAACCCCATAGAAAAAATGTTTTAAAAACAAACTTTTCAATCACACGTTTTAAGGACACATTTTTTAAATAAAAATGTATTATTTTCCTATATTTTAATTTATTATTTTGAGAGAAATAAAATATGATTTTGGTCTATAGCCCAAAATATGGTTAAAGTTGCAAATTTGTTTTCCTTTTTCAAAATAAGATGATTTGAAGTTTTGGAGACACTTTATTTAAAGTCGACTTAAGGAACATTTTTTCAGATTAAGATCGGGGTTTCCAATAGGAATTTGACAACTTTAAATTGAATTTTTGAACGCACCTTCATCCACTTATCGTACAACTGTCATTAACAATTTACTTACTAAACTCAACATTTTCATCATAGTAAGTAACAAACAATGTTTAAAATTATCCTACCGAACTTTTAAGTCGGTGACCGAAACCTTAAGAGCGTTAACTCCAATTTTCGGTCGTAATTTAAGCCCTTGTAGTCATATGTACAATTTGGGGCTTTATTTTCGCTATGTCATGTTGCAATGTCACTGGAGCAATGGGTTGGTCGAGGTGTCAAAAATATCGCTGCCGTTCAGGCGTGTCCGTAGCAAACCATCAAATTCAGTCAATTTCACGACGTTCTCAAGAATTGGGCATCGCACAGACCATATTATGACATATTTTGCTCAAGGACCTTGGTTTACACCCACAAAAGACTAAGAATTGAATCCAATGGACAATTTAAAGCGATGTAAGTTTTCCGAATGAGTCCTTTTTGGTAAACTTTAAAAATGTCAAAGTAAAACAACCAAATTAATTAATTGAACTGAGGTATTGTACCTAAAACCAAGGTCAAATCGTGTACAAATTACATCCTCAGGTTTGACCAACTTAAGACATATTAAATGAATAATAATAAAAAGAAGACTCTAATAAACTTTAAAGCTGGATCTTATACACAATGTACGTAGAACAAGATCTGGAGCTGTACCCTCTTCGGAATTTATTAAGAAACCTTGCTATTTTACAAATAAGAGTTACGAATGTGGCTAACGGAAGGAGCTTTGTTGAGAAACGTCTTTTTTTTATTTAACAAACCTTCAAAACTGAATTGTTGCTTGACAATTTATCATTCAAAACAAAAACTTATCTTATTGTTGGGAGTTATATCTTTCTAGCAATACCAACTTAGGTACATCTTCCTTCCTTACTTACTTCTCGCGCACTAATCATGATTTCCTGCACCTTGCTTTTCTTTTTGGTACCTCAAGTGAGTTTGTCAGTCTAGATGACTAATTACGGTTGTTTTTAACTCAAAAAGACTGCCATACATTTTCAAGAAAAAATACAAAACCAAAAAAAAAATATAAAGAAGTCTGGACAGCCTAACTGAACCATCATTCCTTATTATTTTATTCCTTGTCCTAGTTTATTTTTTGTCCGTCTTCTTCTTCTTCTTGAGTATACAGGTGTGCATTCAACTCCTTTAAATGTCATAACACTAAGAAGATGAAGATGAAGACGAAGAAGAAGTTTTACAGCATCAGACTGAGTGTGAAAAATAAATTGTCCAATGCACTGATGTACTTAATCTGTCAACGTCACTTTGGTCCTTTCTTAGGTTAGGTAAAGATGATAGCACTTGGTGTTTTTGTTGTATCTACGATAGTAGGTAAATGCCTTCGCCTTGATGATGGTACAAAGTGGTGTTGGAAGCTCCTTAGCATAGCTTTAATAACAACTATACCATCATCAGTTGTTGCACTTAGATTGTGAGCCAGCAGGTACCATATAAAGGTTCTTCTAAAAAGGTGTATTGTTAAAGATATATAGTGCAGACAATACAAAATGGTTTCATACTCGTCTCGTTCTCGTCTTAGCCTATAAACTACCAAACCTAACCTAACGCTAGCAAAAACACGGCACGTGTTGTTGGTGAAATGAATTAGGATTTTGTTTCGAAAGAGAAAATTCAAGCCAAAGCAAACCACCTTCACCTAGAATCCTATAAAGATCCTATGCCATAGGTTTCTCCTCGTAGTGATGTAGTTTATGATGAAATGCATTTGGTTACATGAAAGTTATATGAAACTCTAGACATTATCCTTGTTTGTGAAGCTGCTTTAAGAATGCGCATACGTACCTATAAAATGGGTTTGTTCATTGTTCAGTTTATGGTTTTATGTTTAAAGTTTCCTTTTTTCGTTTAGTTTTCTTCGTTTTTCTTTCCAAGAAAATGTAAAAGAATTTTAAAGGATATATTTTGCATTTGTGGAAAGGATCATCCTGTTCTTGGTCAATAGTTTAGACTGTAAAGGATGTTTCTTTTTTTATTACATTCTTTAACCTAAATAGTATAGTTGTGTTTTGTGTGTGATGCAAGTGAAGGAGGGTATTTTTTACTGTACTTGTTATTGACTAACATGATATTGCAAGTTATTTATTCAGTGAAGCTTGTAGGTTATAATATTCTAAGTAATAGGTATTTTTTCTTTTTCAATTTTCCAAAAAGGATTGTTTGAATATTCATAAGGCTTTACACAATATTTTTTAGTTTTTTTTATTAACTTCAATGCAATTTCAATGTTAATACAAAATTAATAATTTGCGATATAAAGGGTGGGCCAAGCACACATTTTCTTTTTACATTGGAATACAAATTATAAAATGCAATGTTTTTCCTGTACTATTGCTAAATCAATAAGAACAAATTTGTCCCATTTGTTATTAAACACGCATTAATACTTTCTGTCTTACGAATTTTTGAAAACCTTGTTTGTTGTAGCTTAATTTCTTGCATGATATCGGTCTATTAAATCAGTTCCGGGTTCGGCATAACATTAGTTAATCACCATACTCCACCAAAATTACTTGTGCTTATTGTTTAGATATGTGGTTTTCAATCTGGCAATACTTATTTCGGAGTTGGTATTTTTGACAGCTGTCACTTGATTCATGCTTAGTTTTTTTTTCATTACTCCTAAGCAACGTTGTTGTGAATTTATTAATTAAATATTGTTTCGGCAGAATCGGTAATACGAGCAACATTGCATCGGTTTCGAACCACGTTTAATCTAGTGGATAATTCTGATGTGGAGCAAAATATCGAAAAAGACCTAAATGAATTTATCAACCATCGCGCGCAAAAATTGGAGCTATGCTCATACACGTTATGGACAATTTTGCGGAATAGTCCAGGTTTTCACACTAACAAAATCGAACTCGTTCGAGAATTCAAACCAAACGACTATCAACACATCGTACGTGTTGGGTGAATGTAGCCAAAACTGGACAGCCACTGATGCCGAATTTTACTAAAAAAAAATGTTCATCGATGAAGCAGATTTTTGGTTTAATAAGCAAAATTATTAATTATTTACAAGTCATTGTGAAGAAGTCGATACACTTGTACACTGTGTTTTGTACTCTGTAGGTAGAAAAGAATCATTGGTCAATATTTCTTGAAAAATAAAGCGGGCTATAATCTTACAGTAAATCGTGAACGCCATAGACTTATGACTTTATCGTGCCTTAATTGCAGGATGTTGATTTGGAAGACCCTTTGTTCCAATTAGAAGGCACTACATGCCATGGTAAGCCCATTATCTCGCTTCACAAAGCGTATCGTGGCCCTATGGCGCGGCACGGAGTGCCATTCAACACCGGTGGAATTTTTTTGTGAGGTTATGTCATCTCGATTGTCAACACAGATAACACCGAAACGCCTTGGAAGAAAACGTTTGGTTATTGCAAAAAGTAATCGAAAATTGGCCTACTCTGCTGGTAATTATTTGAGCCAACTGTCGCTGACAACTTTTAACCTTAACTTTATAATAAAGTTTAAATCTTGGCGATAACATTAAATTATTTGAGTTTTATTTTTTCTCGAAAACCACCCTTTATTAATATCCCATAGGAAGTTTTTGTAATTGGTCTAATTTGACGAATTGAAAATGGTGACATTTCTCGACGTTTAAGGTCCCTAGAGTCGAAATAAAAGATTTTTTGAGAGATGTCTGTGCGTCCGTACGTTCCAACGTACGTTTGTACGTTCAGGAAGTTTTTTTTGTCGTCCATAGCTCAAGAACCAGAAGAGATATGGTATTCAAATAATTCTTTTTACACAGATAATAATGCAGGAAGATGCAGAAATGACTTCCAAAAAAATTGAGAAGGCGTTTTTTTTAGCATAGCAATTTTAAAAAAAAAGGTAAACATTTTGACTAACCCTAAATATCTCACGAACCAATAATGTCAGAAACTTGAATTAAGTTTTAAATTATATATTCTAACGTTATTGATTTTTCCTTTCAAAATAAATGTGTGCAACAAAAAATACCATATGGAAAAATTTTGAGAAAAGTCGAATAAATAGTTTTTTTTATAAAGAATAAAAACCTTAATCAAACATTACTTAAAGTTGGTAAAAAAAGTAAAAGTTGATTTTCGACTCAAATATCTTTTCAACATTTAAAAAAATATTCATTTCAATTTATTTGTATCTCACAGAAAGTTTGTTTTCGGCTCTCAGTAATTTTTTTTATAAAATTCCAACAGTAGGTCAAAAATCTACAAAAAAAAATACGCGAAATTGGTAAAAATTGGTTTTCAACTAAAAATTTTGTTAACTAAAATAGATTCTGAAATTAAACTAGTTCATCATATGCAAACATTTTAGAATAATTCAACTGACAACTTTTTTAACAAAACACGAAAACCTACAAAACTTTTAAGCAAGACTAATCGTCAGAAGGAATGGAAAGTTATCAGTGTGGGCGCATCCCCTCGTCTTTTTTATAGTAGCTCACACTCAAGAAGATATTGCTACCCTTTTTATGTAAAGATAGAGTGTGAAAAAGGGAGAGATGAGTTTAAAGGAGGTATCAATTAACATTGGTTTTAAATTCCTGAATATTGCAAAGGTGTCAAATAATAGCTTGTTGACATCCTCAAGATGGCAGAAAACACAATTTTGGAATTCGGCTTCCAAATTAAACTGAACAAGAAGCTAGTATCAATTTTAATAAACAAAAAAGTTAAAAGTCTCATTTTCAAAAGAAAAATGGAAGATTATTTTTTACCCAACCCACTTTGGAAATTACGATATACCCAACGTAGTGTAATACTGACTTTCTGTCAAGATTAAAAGTAAGAAACAAACGTCACTCTCAAAATAACTTAAAAAAAAACTTAAGAATTCAAAAGATGGCTCACCCTGTAAAAGTTTCCAGGCACTATCGAGTCTATTATAATAAGGTATTTGTATAATAGGAAAAATTAAACAAAAAAATGATTAGACTTTTGTAATTTTAAGACGCAATAATGTCCAAGAAGCTCTTATCAAGAATTGTTGATTGAATTCTTAAACAAACACATACATTTTCAACACGTTAAAGGTTCAATTTGTTTGCACTCTAAAGTCTAGACTAGAATTTAAAGTACACACTCTTTAAGTAATAAAGTATCTTCAAGCTTTGCTCAAGGTGTTGAACTTCAATGAAAAAAATCAATGATTTTTTGTTTTTGCTACATCATATCTAATTGGAACAAATTGCAAAAGTTTTGTATTTTATTTAAAAAGTTTTGAAATTCACCATTAAATTCATTTCAACAAGAAATACACAAAAAAAAAAACAAAATCTACATAAAAGTCGGTCAAATCTCTCCCATCATGGTTCAAAATCTGTTTTATATGATTTCTTCCTTTGTTGCCGCACAAAAGAATCTCAACAATAATTATTATTTCTTCATACGATATACAAATTTTTGAAAATAGATCCACAAATTACAGACAAACAAAAATAAGGAGTTCAAAACAGAATAAAATAAAAATCATTGAATATTCGAATTCAAATTGCATCTTCATTATAAACGATAAATAAAGTCGTCCGGATTTTATTGAATAATTTATGTTTGCTGAACTCGTTGATCTTAATTAAATAACTTTATTCTCTCTTATAGAGATTCCACCATGAATAAGTCTTCATAGGTTTATATTTTTGTACGTACATAAAGCTGTTCCTCCTTTTATTTGCATCTCAGAATAAAATATAATTTGTGATATAGGTACGAGTCCTTGTATACTATATTCATACATATATACGAGGTACCTATGTTTTTTTAACTTTGCCAGCAAGAAGTCTTATTCTTTAAAACATATCTTCTCGTCATCTTCATCATCAACGTCGTCGTCCTTCTTCTCCTTACCATCACAGACTACAACGAATGGTAAGGAAGGATGCCTTATAAAACAAGTCACCACCCTGTCTGTCATCATATTATACTAGATGGTGTCTTTTGAGCTTGAGAAGATGCTCTATGCTGTCCTCATGCTGAGACAGAGGTCTTCTTTGCCTAATTAAGTATTCAAAGAAGCTTTGCGAGCAAAAAGCCGGAGAAACTTTTAGCCTGGTCATTTGCCTTCAATAATTTTTAACTAATCACACTCTTGAAATAAATCAGTTTTCTTTGCTCTGCACATTAAAAATGAATATAAACGAGGATTCTTATATTTTTTTATTTTTTTTTTTTCAAAGGACTTTTTACCATCATCTAATAAAACATGTATAACCAAACACTTACATAGTGAATGTCCTTTTTGAATATTTTTATTTTATTCTTTTTTCTGTGTGTGGCAAAATAGTGTCGTAGAGGTTTAATCATGTTATACACGGAGGCCACTATTTCAATGAATGCGAATTATAAAGTGCTATAGTGACAGAAAGTTTCTTCTATAGCTATGGTTCATATATAAACTTATTCTTCTTTTTCTTTTTGGTTTAAGTTCTCGTTCTGGTGTAATAAATTTGTATCAAATATTATTATCTTTTTGGTCCTTCTTTGGATGCTTTGTCATTTTGCCAAAAGAAGAAAAACTTAAAATGAATTGGCAAGTTTAAAGGTTTTTCAAAACTATTTAAGGGTTAGTATAGTCGTTTAAGAAACGATTCACAAGATAACTGCAAGCAAAAGTGCTTAAAAAGGTTAAAGCAGCATTTAAAGACAAAAAATTATTATTATACTTAGAAAGTTTTCCAATGCGTGTAAAATAAACGGGTTGAATATTGTGAAAGTAACGAAAATGGTTGCCAATGATTAGGAGTTACTCTATGGAGTAATGTGAGCGAAAAGTTTTGGTGGGGGGAATTTAATGATTTATATTTTTAAATTGAGTTGCAAGCACAAATATTTTTCCAAAAAAAATATAATGGTAATGAATTTTGTCTTTAACTGTGAAAATAAGATCAGGATTTTTTCTATTTTGAGACTTACAGCTTTTTTTTGCTCGAAATCTTGACAGTAAATCAAGGTCACATAGTAGTAAGAAACAAAAGTAACCCAAACAGTACGTGTTTTGAAGAGATGTTTAAGGTAAAATGAAGAACCTAACTCGAAGATTGTCTGTTGCTGCGAAGACAGACAAAGAAGGCACTGCTCTTAATTTTTTATTATTATTCTTATTATGAAGAGACACAGTGTGACCACTAGGAAAAAGAGAAAAGGTTTGCAAGGAGATTTCGGTGCACATTGTTTTCGAATTCCCAAATACTGCAATTAATAGGAAAGACAGAGTGTGATAAGGCATTGCACATTCGCGTAGTACGACTAAAGAACGAATCTCTGCACTTGACAGTACGGTTGAAGTTGGACTCGAGGGTATACTGATGAGTATTCCTAGAAGCGCGAGTATTACGGGTAAACCGTTTAACTGTTTTAGTAGAGGAATGCAGCTGGCTATTTCACTAGAGCATAAGCTATTGAATTAACGGTTAAAAAGGGTCAGACATCAAATCTTACGAGGATGTTCAAGCGAAGTAAATAAACTTATAATGATTTTATCACCTTTCAATTTAAATGCTCTACGTTCAACACTGTCCAGAAGGCTTAAGTAAGTTGCAGGAGCACCAGCGCAGAGATGTGAGTTATACTCAAGCTTTGGACGTATTTAGTTTTGTAGATAACAACCAGATCAGAAGGGATGAAACAATTCTTGCATCGCCTAAGAAAATCCAAACACCTTGCGGGATTTTTGGCGACATCGCATATGTTATAGTTCTACAAGAGGTGGTTAGCGACGCACATACCAAGAATATCGAAATGTGCAAGGGGAATATATCTCGCTTTAACGATACAAGACAGCATTGGTTTTTCGAAGCATTAAATAAAACGCGGTTTTTTATTCCCTATTGCACATGCTGTTTCGGTCAGAATTGAATGAGCTTACATTTTGTCGTTGCAGTTCCACATCCGAAGAAGAGGGATGTGAATCTGAAAACGAATATCAAAAGCTAAGAGTACTATCGTTAGCGAAACAATTAATTGGATTAGAAGTTGCAGACAGGAGATCATTAATAAAATGAAAAAGAGTGTTGGAGATAGAACAGAGCCCTGAGGCAGTCCAGCATTTATTTTGTGGTTTCCAATACAACTTGTATTGAACGATTCGAAAGGTAATTACTAATCCAATAAAGGGATTTATGAAAACCGAAAGCACACATTTTTGATGAGAGAGCCTGATGCCAAACACTATTAAATGCTTTTGAAATATCAAGTGCAATAATCTTACTTTCCTCCACTGTTCGGTGACATGAACCATGAGATCACCAGTGGACCTATTGCTGCGAAAGCCGTACTGACGTTCATTACGAAGCTTTCGATCTTCAAGATTTGCTTTGATATGATAATTTATTCTTGGAAATTAATGAAATTGGCAAGAAGAAACGTAAGTGCAATCGGTCTTTAGTTAGAGAATGAGGAAGATTCGCTTTTTTTGGGAAGGGCTGAACAAATGCAGTTTTCATAACACTTACTGGAAGCTTAGAATTGGCGGAAAACTGCCTAACAAAGAAATTAGCTTTTTTCTCAAGAGCTTACAAAAGGAGTGTCATTTACAACGAGCGTGGGAACCGAGGAAGAGGAAGAATTGCTCATGTTTTTTACAAAAGACCAAAAATGTTTACTGCCTTTGGGAGATTGCAATATTTTTTGCCGTAATTTTTGGCCATGTAAAAATTCGGTCCGTCGAATATGAGCCTTGCAGGCCTTCCTTGCTTCTTTTAACTTTTTCCGGCTTTCTTAGTAGAGTTGGCTTTAAAGCAACGGTAACCCTAGTTACCTCTTTACAGCGCTGGCGTCAACGCCACTATCGAGGAAGCATAGTGACCAGTTAAAGATAGTGAAGTAATTATTGAAGCCGTCCCAGTTGGTTTTCTCGTTTCGCTAAACGGTTCTCCTAGGAGCTTTTTTATAACTGGAAAGTTTTGACACGAGAAATTTGCAGACATAACACAATGGTCAGATGTGACTTGAGGAGATAGAACACTAACAGTGTACTTATCAAGGTCTCAGGTAAGAAACAAGTCAACAGTGTGTTCTGCTCGACCTTCTGCGTCCGATATACTGGTAGTCTCGTTGACCAGCTGAGTTAGGTGGTTCTACTCAGTGAAGATCTTGACAACATTGTCCAATGGGTAATCAAAAACCGTGTATAATTTAATACTTCGCAAAAATCCATGCTGTCTTTTGACGTTTAAACGTAACACACTCGTTAACTTTCAGTTCTCTGTATGTGTATCACAGATCAACTCTTATGGAAAGATTACAAATTCGGTACTGCCAACAATGCTGCTAGGTGCTAACGATGTCTCTGACAAAGGTGCAAGAAATTTGTCATCCCTTACAAAGCCTTCATTCGTCCAAAGCTTAAATATAATTCGCATATCAGGGCAAGTAAGTCTTTCAGACAGGATCCAAATAAGGCGAAAAAATTATAACTTAAACATTTACATATCTCGAACACCGCAACAATACTTTATATCTTTGATTGCTTTACCGATATTTTTAAAAACAATGTTCTTTCCAATTAGCTAGTTGCGTTCCACCTCTTAAACAAATCAACCGTAATACTTTCGGTCGTACTGTCAAGTATATAGATTCTTTCTTAATCCACACATCGAGAATGTGGAATGCTTTGGCCAAACCTGTTTTTACCTCTCATTTTGATGTTCAGAACTTTAAGACAAATGTGCAACGATATCTAGTGCGAGCACTGTATTTAAATTGCAAAAATTGTATATGAGCCACCCTTTGCGTGCGTACTTAACTTCTTAAAATGTCCACATTCTGATCTCGAATTAATTCATATTTTTTATTAAACAATTCTTCAGTTTCATGAACATGATATATTCAAAAAGTTGATCACTGAAAGTAACCTTAACTATAATTTGTAATAAAAGTTTGGCATTGAAATGTTCACTAATTTATTTTTCTAATTGTTAATTAAAATAAGCAATTATTAAACTCCAATTATTTATTAAACTATTTGGTTTTAATCTAAATATAAAGATTTAACATAAATGAAAAATCTGAAAAGTCATTTTATTATTTTGTAATTGCAATTACAATGTTTTCCTTACAATATTCAATATTCTACTCCGTCAAAATCATGTACATATTTAATTTTAAATACGAATTCAATATTAATTTCATTCGTTCTTTTTATATAATGAGAACTGAAAGGATTTATACAACTCTCATTGTCAGTGTAGAAAAGTAGAAATTATATTTAATGAAATTCAATTAAATTTGATTATAAATTCTAAGAAAATATTCAAATACACGAAATTAAAATAAAAATATGACAAAGGAAAAATCTGGAATTCCAATGAATAATAAGAAACACGGTTTGAAAATGTTTAATGGCAAGATAATGATAATAATTTGTATTGTTAACATTTTAAAATTGTATTGTACACAAAAATTGAACTAGCCACAATGCAATATATTTGCCCAGTAAATCATTATTTTTGTTTGTTACTATCGACAATATCAAATGTTTCCAGTCAATGTAACATTTTTTCATAATATTATTTACTAAAATATATTTTATGTAATATTATTATAGAAACACACAAACTAAAATGAAATATGAAGTAAACTTGGTTTAAAATGTAATTGAATAACAAAATAACAATTTTTGTATCGTTTCCTTGAAGACAACAAATTTTAGGGATAAGTCTTGGTTTGATTCTATTTGAAAAATGAGCGTTAGTACAAAGAATGTAATAATTATTATTTGACAAATTCAACAAAATTTGAAAATCATAAAAAACACATCATTTTAAAGTTTCTTTTTTCTTTTTGTAGTATCAATGTAGCTAATGAAAAACTAACGATAACAACTTAAACCTTCGGTCATTTACATTAAAGAAAAACTTTTTGTAAAAACAGTTTGAAAAGTCACATTTATATTAGAGTAGGACAAATATATATGTCGGTAAGAGGTACCTTACCTTCATGTTAAAATAAGGTTTGGGTTCAACCAATGTAAAAACCAAAACTAAAGTAGATATAAAAACCTTAATTTTAATAATTTTAAAAGTTTCTATTTTCTCCCGAAATAAAAATCAATTAAGTTGTGCAAAAATCCGTTGAGAACTAGGGCCTAGTGACTTACAACTCTCAAAAATTCCTGTGTACTGTTGTCAGGAATGGAATGGACCTACAGTTTTAAACCGAATCCGAAGGGCTTATTTGAGAAAGCACTTTTCATGACAAGAATTACTCTTGGAGAATTTGTCAATTGCTCGCAAGAGGCCGTGAAAAAAACTTTAGATGGCACAGCCAGGGATCGAACCCAAGGCGTCTGGCATGACAGTCTAAATCATTTTTTATTTAAATTCATTATTTCTTAAAACTATCTTAAAGAAAAAATTAATAAGACTAGCCTAATTAACCATAACTTGGAACTAACATACTGGTCCTATACGGACACTCTAAGTAAAAGAAGTCCAACGCACACCATCATGCCACGGGCGATACCGAAATATAAATTTTCAAAATCGATGTCAAATTGTATACGCCATAATTATTTTCAAACTGCTTGTACCCAAAGAAAATTGATTTTTTTCCTTTATTCGCGTACTCAAAAAATTTAAAACAAGAACTATAAATGGCAAGTTTTGCATTCGTACAAAAATTCGAACTCGAGATTTTAATCATTGATAGAGCGAAGTCGAAAAAAGTGGGTACCCTGGTTTCGTTTGCTGCCTGTCTCTCCTCGCCCCAACAACCAAACTATTGGTTCGATTGCCTTCAAATTTGGAAATTAAGGTTATAAGTTTGCCATTTTTATACTTTTTTTTAAACATTAAATAACAGTAGTCTTTATATGTCTTTGGCCAAAAATTAAAAGTTCAAATTTTCTCAAAAACGAAAAGAGATTTTTTTTTTTTTTCTTAATTTGGCTTCTTTCAATAAGTAGGGCACCAGAAAATATTCCCAATAAAACAGTTATTTTGTTTTTAAGTTAACTCAAGAACTAATCAAACGATTTAAAACATTTTTTATGTACAAGCAATTAAAAATTTCATTGTTTTAATTTTTGATTTTTACAAAAATATTAAACATTTTTTTCGAAACTGTACGAAATTAACTGCATAAAAAAAATATTTTTTAACTGAAATTGAAAAATTATATATACATAAACATACAACATTAATTTAAAAAAAAATCACTCTTCCGATTTTTAAAACATTTTTTTTTTTTGAAAAAATAAGGGTTTTTTGAGAAATCAATAAATTGCATTTAAATTTGTATTTTCAACCTTTTTTCACAGTACATTTTTAAATCTTCAAATACAGGAAATATTTTAGGACAAAATCTTTGGATACATAATTTTGTTCGTATGACCAAGTCTTGTATTTTATTCTTTTTAAATATTTATGTCACAAAAAAAATGTCAAACTCTTCTAACATGATTGAGGATCGATCCTTGATTAACTTTCGGACTCAATGCACTTGGCCCGTAAACTTGATGCAAGCCAATATTTTTTATTAAAAACATTTAGGAAGCGAGGGTATTCGAAAGAAGTACACCTTGTAGTTAAGTTTTAAGGAAATTTTATATGATAACCAAATGAGCGATATTGTGGTAAAGGAGTCCTTTTTTTCAGAGAATCAAAAATAAGAAACAGGATGTTATCAAACACTTGCAGTTTTAAAACAAAGAAACATACATAGCTTTCATTTTCTTATTATAAAATACATATTGACAGTTTTGTGATTTTGTATATATTATTCTTTAAAATTCCGACTTGTGTAACTGATTTCAAAGTATGTTTAAAAAAAAAAACTTACGAAAACAATTATACGTCGCAAAGAGCAGTGTTTTCTTCAAGGCTCTGTACCGTGCATACATTTGTTTCTTATTATGCTTATTGGTAATCATAATCACGTTTGAATTTAATTTGTATTGTTAAAAATCTCTTGAATTTCGAAAAACAAATCATAGTATAGAGTTTGTTTTTGAGATGGCATGGTCTATGTGATTTGAGAAATTCATTTTAGAATCTAAAATTACGCCTAGATCTTTGAGTCTTTGTAAAATGTCGTTTTCAAGTTTATAATTATAATATAATGGACTGTGATTTCTAGAAAATGTCACAACGCTACATTTCATATTGTCAAAATATAGCCCATTGATAAAACACCATTTAATTTAAACTTTGTTTGCATCGTTAAGTTAATTTTTGGAACTGAATATTTAGAAAAAGTAAGATGTAATGGTAAGTCGTTAATAAAAATGATACGAAGATACACATTAGGAGCTCAGAGTGAAATCCATATATCTCTTTTTTTAAGAAAACACTATGTTGAACACGGACGAAAGCCGTTGCAAAATCAGTGTAAGTAGTGTCGACATGAGAAGGCATATCCATCTGTGATAACAGACAAAAATTTGAAATTTGATAAATACCTTTTAAGAAACCATGTTGGTAAACTGAAATGTTATTGTGAATAAGATTATACAATTTGTTCTTTTACTACAGCTTAGAAAACCTTTGGAATTAACTGCAGTTTTGTAATTGGTGTGTAAATAGTGGTTAAGTTTATCATCTATCATGGCCTGAAACCAAGGAATCTTAAGATCGGTTGGATTTTCTAAAAGCCAAGTGATAACATAACACACATTTTGTTGTAGTGTTTAAGAGCTACAAATCTTCATAAGGCGATGGACGTACTTAAAAGTTTCGACGTCTTTTGGTTAGTTTAAAAAATTACCTGAAAATCAAATCTACATTTTTCAAAAAACTTTAAATTTCCACTCTTTACATGCACAGAGATAAAAATTCAATTATTTCTATAATATCGTTTCATTATTCCGAAAACATCAATTTTTATTGTAACAATGCCCCATTCTTACCGCCTTACTTTGAATACTCAAAAAACTCATCAAAATACCAATATCTTTATTCTACAGTTAAACCTCAAACCACACAAAATTATACAAAACCATGTCTCAAAAGTAGTGCTCATCCAGTCGTGTAGTTCATTTAAATAAATTTAAAATACTCTTAAATATCAAAAAATGAAAATAAAAACTACTTCCTTTGAGTGCAATAATTGTGAATGCTCCACAATTCAATTGATTTCCACTCGGCTTCATTTTGGTTTTTAAGTTAAATTAATGATGCACAAAGTACTACTTATTATTTCTTTTCTTTGTATTTAATAAATACTTTATTTTTGAACATCTTTCGCTTAAATTAATTTTCCAATTAAATCTTTATACAAACTTACATAAAAATGGATTATACACTATACTCATACTATGAACTCTATTATGTATTTTGTATTCAAAGTTATCTCTGTTTCTTTGATTAATTTTATATTTATATATGTATAATATTGGTATTCCATCAGAAATAAAAGACTCAAAACGACACAACAGTCGAAAGACGACAGACGACAAACTTAAATAATGCCATCATCCATTACAATTAAACACAATTATTTTTAATTAAAAGAACATAATAGCAGCATTTCCTTCTGCAATTGCATTGTTATAATAACAAAATGAATGATTGCGAATGACAAACACTCGAAATATGCAGGCGACAGATATACTCGCAGGACCTATGTTCGTACACAATATTAACTTGAAAAAAATAAAAAGAAAAAGGAAAAGAGAAAATGAATTTCATTTGTTGTACTTTATTTCCGTATCCTGTGTATCTCTGTGTATCCCCTCCTGTTTATATACATTCATTATACGTATGTAGAGATAAGTTTGTACAAAGGACAAACATAATACCAACAACATATACAATACATATGTATTTTGTAAAGCACTATTACCACAAATACGTCGACAACGGAGAACATCGGGTGCAATAATTACTGTATAATGTACATTAACGGAAGTCTTTTAATTCTTACTTTTTGTGGTCCTTTTTGAATGCATTTTTACAGAGGGTACTTTGTATTATTAAAATGAAAAAAGGGTGTTTTTGTTTGCTCTTCTTATTCTTCACTCTTCTTTTGTGATGAAGAAAATTTATGACGGAACATTATTTTAGTTTATTAATATAAGAAACAGAAGGGTCCGTGTTATTTGCAGACATAGACGGTAAATAAAATAAGGATGAATAAATAGTTTTCTAAAACCCGAGGAACATAAGAATACTTCAAAACTAAAATGAAGTCCTGAGGGACAGTCGTCATTATTTGTACAATATATAATTCTTAAAACGTGTCCTTCGTTCAATATGAATACACTCTGAGTTGCTTACTTCCCCAATAAACTCTTGGTTGTTTTTCGACAAAAAGAAACACCCTATTAAAATTTAAAAAAATGTATTGTACAATGACCATCAAACACTTACTTGTCTCCGAACATAATCAACCAATCCCTCCATGCATGGTTCCATACAAAAAGAATGCTGACATGGTAGCAATTTCGGATTACGATATCTATCCAGACACACGCAACACGTTAACAGCTGTTCGAATTGTTCCATTTTTCACACTGAAATAAAATTAATATTTAAAAAAAATTAAATTAAATAAAATATTTTTATTGAATTAATTGAATTTTTTTTCTTATAGCATATGAACGAATATAAAATATACTATATTTGTGGACGTGTGTGAGTGGGTAAATTAAATTTTAATATTATAAAAGCAAAACTATTTATAATTGAACTACTTAAGGATTCACTTTTTACTCACTGTGAAGTAAATGTATTAAAAATTGTATATAGATGGAATGTTTTTATGGATTTAATTTACAATTGCTATTGTTTAATGTTCTGGAAATGCTTTTATAACTATTATAAACTTTAAAAGTATTTTTTGGTTTATTAATGAAAAATACCACATTTTTTAAATAATTATGTAGAGCTTTCAAATAAGAGGTTTCATTTTGTTTTAATTTCAAAACGAGTATTTTTTAGGAGAAATCAATGGATATATATTTTATTGTAGAAAGGAAAGTAGGTACGTTATTTTAACAATGTTAAGCGATATTAGCGAAATAGCAGTTTTATATTGCAGCATAATAACCGGTATATACATAGTCTAGCCATAAGTTCTGTTGAACGATTTTAAAAGCACATTGCTCATAACTTCCACCAATACTATTTTTTTTAAAACACAATATGATCTTATTAGTAAAGAATGGAAGCTAGTCGGGTTTCAGCTTTTGATCGAAAATCATGGAGTGGGACGTTAAGGAAAATCGAGTCGCGATAATCGCATTACATGAATGAGGAACAAATTCAAACCAAATTTTTGAACTTTTAAAGCCACTTGGTTTATCGCGAATGATTGATGAACTGTCAAGAGTAGAGGACAAACTAAGAAGTGGTCGTCCACGCGTTGCTCGAACGAGCGCAAAAGTTAAAGCTGTGACTGAACGAATTCGTAAGAATCCTCTCCGAAGATCATGTGCAGAGAATTAGATATATCCGCCAGATCTATGTCAAGGCTGATCTTAACATGAAAGCCGAGCAACCGGACATCTTTAAACTCCAAAGTCTTAAAAAAATAAGACTTGAAAGAAGCAAAAAGCTTTTTCAGTGGCACACGGTAACTTCACAATAGAAGAAGTTTATAATAAACAAAATGACAAAATTTATGCGACATTATCCAATAAAGCGTGGACACCAACCCGCTTCAGTAATGGTTTGGTGGGGGGTTTCCCATATAGGTATCACATCACTCTATTTTTGTGAAAAAGGTGTTAAAACCGCTGCAAAAGTGTTTTAGAAGAATGTTCTCGAGGGTGTTGTTAAGGAGATTAACAAATACTCTCTTCAACGGGGAAAGATGGGTCTTCATCGAAATTTGGATAGCCTAAAAGCTGCTTTGTTAACAGCAGCGTTTCTATTTTCATGCTCTTAAATCGACTGTGGATCATAAGAAAGGACGTTATCTTTTACTTGGCTCTTAAGAAAAAACTCTTAATGTGTTAATTCACAAAATATCGGTGGCAAATGATGATCACCTCTTCGAGAAATAACACGGTTAAAAAGCTTTTCTTGAAAAAAAAAAACATTATTTCGTGGAAAATAAAAGTACACATCCATCCATATTATTAATCATAGCGTAAAGTTTATTCGTCGAAAAATCATTATGACCCAAATTACTAATTTCATATATAACCGAAAATAATTTAAACAAGATTTTGTTGCTGGGTTTTAAAACTTTTTTGGATTTTATAAAATTCAAAATAAAAAGAAGGGTTCAGTTTTATTGCCCAATACTATAACGCCAAAATATTAAAAAAAATCCTATAGCAAAAAAATAGCTTTATAGTCCAAAAACTTTGCAGAAGAAAATGATATGAATGAATGAGAAAATAAAATCAATGCCATATTTCCCAAATCAATTTTAAAGAAGTATTTCGCTTAAACTACTAATTGAAATATCGCTCAAAAGATGTCATTGTTTCAACATTTGGGTATTATAACAACATTTTTGACTATGTTTGGCTTTATTTCACTTTCAAAGAGTGAAATAAGGCAAAAGTGAAATAAAACGAAAAGATTTGCTTATTGACGGTGTTGTAAGCACCTACCATTATGGCGTATAAACAGTTAAACAGTGAAACGACATCGCTTGGCTTCACTATAACTTTGCCTACACCCAATTTCGTACCTACCACAAATTCAATAGTAAGCTTTGCAGGGGAGTTGCATGAGACAGAGGGGTTGCAGGGGTGCAGAACCCAAACACGATCGTTATGACATTTCTAAATTACGGCATTACGGCATTGAAAGTTGATTTGGGTGATATGACCTTTTATTTGGGCGACGTTTTCTTAGTGAGATTTTGTACGACGTTTTTCTTTTTAGGCTTTATGTTTTTTATGATTTGGGTTATATGTTTTTGGGTCATAAGACATAAGAAAAAATACAAACTACGATCGTCATTTATCCCAAACCCCAATCCCTGTTTCATAAAACCAAAATTCAGAGGCAAAAATTCTTTTGGCCAAAATGAAAACTAACAATTTGTGCGTTCTTTTATTTTAAACTTATTTGGGCGGTATGACATTGGCTTTGGGTTGGATTGCATTTTTTTTAATTTGTTGGCTTTTTGACTTATGTCAGGTTTTATTATTTTTAAGGATTTTGACGTTTTGGTCTTGAGAAAAAAGACCTAACGCTATTAATCTTAGCTTCCCAGTGTTATCCAATCACTGTAGTACCATATGCATAAGGGCCAATCTCAAAACGCACTACATCATCAAATACGAAACACAGGGCTTCGATGCTTCACATTATTAACTTGTCCTAACAGATAAGATTTTTTTAACCAATTTCACTGTTTAAGACCTAAAATCTACTTCAAGTGGACGGACGACCCGAAGATCCTTTAATTTATTGATCAGTGACTTACAAGCATTCAACATTTTTTTAGTAAATTTTAACAATTTCGATGTGTTTTTAAAGCGTGCGTTTTTTAATAATTGTGATATATTCAAAGTGAAAAATCTAATCAACAAAATTTCTTTATTCAATAACTTAAATGCTTGTTATGCTAAAACCAAACTTGGAAGAGATTTACCAATTTCAAGACTTCAAAAAATATACCAGTCACTTTTGTCGTCCCTTATTTTATGATTTAACTTGAAGAACTACTTAAATATTGAAGAATTTTTGAGAATCAAGAAAACTGTCAACTAATTTTTTCTAGCATATTATCAAATTTCAAAAACGTAATTCTTCTAAGTATAATTAACCGTGCTTTGATTTAGAAAAATCTCAAGACTGTCTCAATACTTATAGGATATCAGACAGATATAAAGTAGAACTCAAAAAGTAAATAAATTGAAAGCCTTTTGTACAGCAAGAACAAAAAATCTTACTCAAAATATTACTCCGAGTAGTCAATCAAACCCCTAAACTGTTTTGAGTTAAAAACAAGAAGATTAACTACTCCCAAAATCATAGTGAAACAGATGTTATAGACACAATAAAATACTATACTCAATGGTTTTTTGTTTGCTTTTCGACATAACTAGTGTATTTTTGAGATCCTTTGAAACAAACTTATCCCAATGTTCTCTACTAAATATTATCGTTTGAACGTAACAGTACGTTTTTGTTGAAAAGAGTTGTTTGATTCTGTATACAAATAAAAAACAGCGTTTCTTACTTTTAAGTTATACTTTAACTTCACTTTAGTTAGGCAAACATGAGAACAAATCGTAATTTTATGGGCTAAGTAGATTGCAACTTTAAAATTTATAACGAATAAAAGCTCAACAAAATTATTACTACCGTGAAAAAGTCAAAATGTTAATATTTAAGAATAAAAATAAAGCATTGCAGTGAAGACCAACGTGAAGACATTTTATCTACAGCAAGAAATATGGACGCTTGTCAGTTCTAGAACTGTTCCGAGAATGTTACAGGAAGTGTGGTATTCGATTGCACAAGAAAAGTGCCACAAGTTGTTGGAATCTATGCCGAATGGAAAAATGCAATATTAAAAAATAAAGGTTTTCTAACGAAGTATAAGATATACTTTGATAATAATATAGAAATAATAAAGAATAATTTCTTAAAAGCTATAGGAAAGATGTTCAAAAAAAAACACGTACAATTCGGAAAAATTCATGAAATCCTTACAGAAATCCATATTACGGTCCATATAATTTAATTTTTAGAAATTATTTCATGCAAATATTGACCTTGACTGTGCCTCAAATGGTCCATTCGCTTAGTCCAATTTTTCTCTCCAATGTTTCGGCCGGTATCTCAAGAATAAATTCTTGAAATGCGCCAGTTAAAGTGGTCTTGCCTGTATAGACATGGGCTTCAGAAATAATAATCTAAAGGCGTTAAATCGCACGATCTAAAATGTTCAAGAACTCGAATTTCAATAAATCCATTGCTGAGCGTGCTGTGTCATTCAAGTCAAGCTGTTGCATTTTGGGCAAAAAAAATGTAAAATATCATCTCACAGTAGAACTCACTAGTCACAGTAACGTTACAATTGGCATCATCTTTGAAGAAGTGTAGTCCAATGATGCCACAACCACTGCTAGCGTTGTTCGTTTGTAAGACGATTCATGGTTAAATTGTCGACCAAACTGAAGATGTTCGACAGTCGAACAAAACACAAAACGTGAGTCAGATGTTTAAACCAGTGTAGCCAAAAAGACAACAGCTAAAAATCACCCTTTAAATGACCTTGCTGGAAAGTCTAAAGCAAACTAAGTACGAAATTTGGCATACTCCTTCAAGTTTTTAAATATATTTTTAAGCAAAGATTAACAACATACTTGTCTCTAATATATAAAATTAATATTTTTTATAAGTAACAGTACTACACTCAATATTACTAAAAATTATTTGGTTGTTGCCATTATTTTAGTCATAGCTGTATGTGACATATATAATTTTACTTTCGAAAAAATTAAAACAAAATTGTAACATAAGTTATAGAGTTAAAAATTGGTTTAGGGATTGTAGAGATTTTTTTATAAACAAATACAAATTAATCAATTATGTTTTTATTTTGTTATTCGATAATATTTTTGATTCGTTACGTATATGGGACCATCATTAATCACTTTTTCTTAAAATTACTATTATTAAAAAAACACACAAAAAAGTCTTTGAAAGTCATTTTACCATAAGTATCTTGATGCTACGAGTACTATCTTGGAGACAAAATTCGTTTGATGTCAATATCACTTCATATTTTTGAGATAGGTTTAACCGACGAAAGAAGTTACTATTACCCCATCGTATGAGCCATGAGGGAACGTACCATCATCAAGATTCTAAGGACATTACGAAGTCGATAAGTTTCAAAATGTTAAAATTGACAAACAGAACCGAACACATACACTTTAAATATAAAGTTAATTATGGGTTATAATAAAGGTATTTCAAAAGACCAAACATTCCCTTTTATTATATTTGTGCTTTTAGATTTCGGTATCAATATATAGTTTACCTTAAGATTTGTTTTCTTTCTATAAATAAATTCTTTCTTTTCAAAACTTTTATCAAAAGTAACCCTTTTTATCTTCATATTCTTGTGTTGAAACAGTCTTATCTTTTTTAAAAAAGAATACTTTTCAATTCAAATTCAATTGGCAGAAGCTCATTTTGTGTAACTATAAATAAGAAGACTTTTCGAGACCCAAGGTTGTAGATCCTCCGGAAAACCGAACCTATACCTACATAAATACAATCAGTGAAATTTTCAAAAAAATGGAAGAAACATACATACATTTAACTCAAAAATCTCAAGCCTAGTATTAGTTGCCGTTTTCTAATTGAAACATTATAAAACAGTATGAAATTAATCTAAATTAGGTTATGTGAGTCCCTATTGGCACATAATTCTTCAAACCTCCATTTGCCACCATCATCGTAAGCAACCCAAAAACCAATTCAGCACATTCGGACAATTTTTTTGTACTACATCAGAGTGATTTTACGACCGACCAATTGACAGAATACTCAATCTTCAAACGTACATATACATTATATTATAGCTCCTTAGCCTCCGTGAAATACCGAAAATATTATACTCTGACAATCTATTTGGTCATTATTTCATTGGTAATCATTTAGTTATCAATATTAAACCTAACATAAACCTCAACCGTAAAGGACTCTCTTTATTTTATTGTAAACACAATAAGCGGGTAACATTAACATAAGGCATCAACTGACAGACCCAAAAACCAAAACCAAACAAAGTCTAAGTCACACACCGACAAGATGTGGCTGATATGCCTTTCTTCGTCCTTCATACATTTCCACACCGCACTATTCAACAGACAACTCTTGGCTTATAGTTAACTAAAACATCACATCGTGTGTCCTATATATTAGATACTATCCTTTGGAATATTATTCGTCCTTGTAGGAGGAGGTATGTAGTACCCATACCCAACCCAACCAAACACATCCCACCCAACATCATCTCATAATGGCCAGAGACAGAGAAATCCAGATGGCAAGGAAGATTATGAATGCGAAACATGAATTCAATACACAGTTTCACTGTTTTCAAGGATGTTACAATCTAACAAAAGACATTTATCTCATTCTGTGATGATGCTCCCTTTTTATTTTAAGGGTTTGTGGGGGTGGAGCACCATCTTGACATACATATATATAATATAGATACCAACAAGTACAAGTTTGATTGTAACCCAGAGAGAGAGAAAGAGGGCGAGAAGGATGGAAACAATACACAAGCAAATTAAGTGTCCATTATCAAAGGAATTCCCTATCCTCCTATCAAAAATCATGTTGCCAGCCTTTGGCTCTATTATCTCTAAATTTATTTCCAATTTTACTTTGATGCTTATAACCGGAAGGCGATTTTTACTTTCTGATGGTCTTGGCTTGGGTCGTGTCCTGCTCCTGCACGCGCTTCCTATGTCCTTATTATATATATATTCCTAACTATAGACCACGATTTCCCTCAGAACACAAGACACAACCAGCATTTTATCCCTGGAAAAATGTAATGTTGTTTTCTTTTTTTCTTCATCTTATTCATTTTATTTTTGGTTTTGTGAAAATTGCCATGCGGAATAATCATTATAGAATCATTTGAGAGCATAAAGAAAACTCTAAAATTCAATTTTAATGATGGCAACACGTTTTCCAAATGATATACTTTTTCTTTTTTTAAACTATAGTTATTTTTGAATGACAATAATAATAATATAATCGGTGCAAGGAAGAATTTTGTTCTTCGATTCAAAGAGTACTTAAGTGAAAGGTTTTGGAATAATATACAGGGAAGATCCAGCATTAGGGTTTCGGGGTTTATAACTTAGTCAATAAAATTTACATGAAGATTTAACAAGAACTTAACAAGTGGTATTACATATGTATGTTTACGAAGAAATTTATTTTCTAGACCTATACAAGTAAGACGTATAACATCCGAAAGGGTAAGTGAATTTAATTCAAACTTAAGCAGTTTTAGGGAATTGTATTTAAAGGACAATGAATTTGTCTAAGAAACAGAATTTAGAATGCAATTGATTATCCAGTAAAATTAAAAATCGCATAAAAGTAAATTAAATTATTTACTGGTCTTTGACACTGTGTGGCACGACGCGACAGGTTACTTTCAAAACTTATAATAATTGGTTTTCCGACATATCTAATTAAATTAATTAAAAAAAAAATTGTTTACAAAACAGAACATGTGCTGTATACACAGAGAGTGTAAAATCTAGTCTTTATGATACTGTTAGTGGAGTTCCACAGGGGTCTGTGCTGGGACCCATACTTTTTCACTTTTATGTTTCCGACCTGCCATCTTTGGATCCAAACACTAAATTTGCTACGTTAGCTGAAGACGACGGAGCTCTTTCTTTGTCTAGTCTATTGCCTCAATGTGCTCTCAATAGTCTACAATGCTCGCTTAATACACTACAAAACTATTTTATTTTTTAAAGTCGAAAATCAAGGCTAATGCTCAAAGATTGCCGAAGAAAATCAGGTTTTTTGAAACACACTTTATTACAGCTAAACTCTGTCGACATCATTTGGTGAAAAGCAACAGACCTTTAACAAACATACGAGTATATTCAGCACGATTAAGAATTTTTAACTCGTTCATAGACCGCAAATAAGAGGTGCACATAATAAAATTGTGATATTCCAAACTATTTTCAGCCTAAACTTACTAATAGTGAGCCAGTCGCTTGACTGCGCTGAAACCTACCCATATAAAGGTTCAAAGAGTGCAAAACAAACAATTAAAATTAAGGTTAAACTTTTCCAAAGCATTATCTTACAGTCAGGCTTCATGGTACGGCTAATTTGCAAGACAATTTTCTTAGAAGATGGTCTTATTCTGATAATGAAATAATGCCTCATTTCTTATGATAGTTACTTTGGTATTCATAGTTTTGAGATTTAAAAGTTCACTAGTAAGTGACCTTTTTCCGGCTCCCACATTAAACTTATTGTAATTTTAGTGAATATTTATTTATAATTTGTTAAAAAAAAAACTTAAATTTTTATTATAATAAAAATATAAAATACTGGGAAAATTATGTATCAAATTAAATGGTTTGTGTATTTGAAGGAACTAATCAAATACACAAACCATTTAATATGATATGTTATTTTCCCAGTATTTCATATTTTTTGGGATAAGTTATTCCGTACGTAATAAGTCGTCTCAGGGAAGGCTCAGTCAGGTGATGGAGGATGGGGAATGTTCCTGTGGGTGATGTGAACACAGTCCATCCCTCAGACACACTTTATACCGGTAACAAAAATTCATCCCAAGAAAAATGAAACACTGCTAATCAATGTTATGGAATGTATCTTTCATATTTCGTAGTGCCAGTAGCGTAATGGTTATTGCGTAGGGCTAAGGGCCGTAAGGTATAAGCATTATAGTTTAACTTAGAATGTTGACATGAAACTAGTAAGTAAGTTATGGTAAGTTGTATCAATATTTGTCCAGCTTCAAAATAAATAATAAATTACGGATATTAGCGTTTACAATCAAAACTATGTTATGCCAAGTTTTGATTTAAATTGTCTTCTTTCTAAGAGATACTACAATCTTTTTACTTAATTTTAACCTAAAACTAGTTGATGCAAATGTAAGAGAATATTGGTCCCTCATGTTTCGTTACAAAAATAGTCCAAACATCTCATAAAGTAATAGAAATTAAAATGGATGATATTTTAATCCACATTCTTGATGTGCGGTTAAAGAAGAATCTCTTTACTTGACAATACCTCCAAAATGTATCACAAGGTTAATCTGATGAGTATTCCTGGAAGGGAGAGTATTACGGCTGAATATGTTTAAGGGGTAAAATTCAACTCACTAATTCGGTCGGACACTATTTGAAAAAAAAAGGTAGAACAACGACATTGCGGGGGTGTTCTAGTAATAGTTCTATAGCCTATTATTTTCGAGCTCTTTTTTGGATCCTATTCAAAAGACTTAAACTTGTTTTAGGGGCACCTTCCCATTATGCGAGTTATATTCAAGCTTTGGACTGCAACTTTGTAATTGCAACTTGTATTCAACAGTAAGTAAAGTAGTTTCTAATCCATAGAAGAAGAGATTTATTAATAGACCAAACGTACGCATTATCTATAAGGAACTTGGTGATAAACTCTATCAAATTCTTTTAAAATATCAAGTGCCCTAATCAACTTTCTCCAAAATGATGTAAAGATTTGTTCTACTTTTCGGTTCGATAAACCATCAAATAACAAGGGGACTTATTGCTAAGAAAACCATACTGTAGTTTAGAGGCTCGAACGAGCTTTAAACGAGTAATGTCTAAAATTCGACAAACTGGACCGACAATAACATTCTGTAGAAATTTAATAATAAAAAATAAAATTAGAACAAAGAAACGAAACATCAATAAATACTTTTGTAAAACATTTCACAATGGAAAAAGTTAAAACCAATAAATAATTCAACGAAAAAAGATGCACTACAAGTCTGCTATTTTTATATTTAGAATAAATCAAACGAAATCAAATTTTTTTCATTATCAACCTAATTATAATATACATATATACATTTTCAAGTAAAAACTAAATCTATAAACCTTAAAAAACAAAACAAAAAAATAAGAAAGACAAAGAAAAAATGAAACTTTTGAGAGAGTTTAAATCAACATAATAATAATCTTCTAATATGTAAATTGCCAATAACTTTTCCTGCACACACAAAACTTTTTGATATCTACCTTTCAAAATGACACCCAAGACAATGTTTTAACTCCTTTCATTTCACCCTTTTCACCTTCATCAATAGGTACATACATACTACTAGAAGAACCAAGGGATTGAGGGGTTTTCAGCTATAGTTAGGGTCGGAGATATACCTTACCTAGCTATAAACTTTGGTTTATATTGTGTGTCTGTGCATATATACTCGTATACCATATTCAGCCAAGGATAACGGTAACGTATTTCCACAACCAAGGTCGCGTTCAACTTGAATTAATTACATTCCGTCAAGTTTTTCTTTCCATTTTTTTTTTGTTGTGTTCTTTAAGCTCAATAACTTTTTGGAATCGTTTGAAGGAAAACCTTCTACAAAAAGACGAGGAAAGAGAGCAAATCCTGTCACGCTACAATATCGATGGCATCGAAGTGTCAACTGGCTGTCTCTAGCACATCGCGTTGTGTGCTTTACTATGCACCACACTACGCCCATTAAACGAGTAATAAAGCACCTGAAAAAGCACCTGAACCTGAACGTAACTTTTAATCTAACCCTTATTACGCGAGAAAGGTTTTTGTAGTGTGGCAGTGTTGTGACGTTGCGTTGCGTTGTTGACGCCTGAGCTATAAGAACCGGTACAGGCATAGTTGCCTAAGGAGCATCACGTGCGCCAGATTACCATGCCCTGGCTTCTATAGAGCTCGAGGCCTTGCTCTTCAATTAAAACATGACAACATGCAACATGTTCCAAATGCAATATCAGACCTTACACACATACACACACACAGCAAATATTTGTAAACATTTCGACTATATGGCCAGGACGATATATCCATCCACATCTACACATACAACTGCAAGACTGTCATTAAACCTTTTGGCTTTCGTGAGATTGCTATCCATCCGATCCCAAAGCACAGCAGAGGCTTTTATTTTCATCCTCAAGCAAGGAAATAATAAAAAACAAAAATAAAGAAATAAAAACTTCACCAAAACTTTACCTTTGAAGGTTGTGCAATATTTGCGAATGAATGACTGAATAGACGTGCTTAGAATTCAAATATGGTGTCTGTTACTGTTTGTCCTTTCCTATCCTTAACCTCGGTTCGCAACGACCCCCTTCCTTAGTCACTGCTCTAAAATCGTTGTCTTCCTCTCCGTCAACAAAGTCAGTTCGACTTTTCATATAGGTTATGTACCTATGCACGATTCAAACCTCCCATTTCTCGTATCACAAATTGAAGGACAAAGTTTCCATTCCTACTATACGTTCGAACTCGTATTCGCTAGCACTCCCTTGTCCCTTTCGTCTAAATGATAGGTGCCGCAACATTTTCGGCGCGCAGACGAAATTAAATTTCCGAACAACAATCAAGAAATGATTGAAATCTCGCTAAAACTTTGTTAGCTAGCTCTAATAGCGCATAGGGTAGGTAAGTAAGTATAGGCTGTGCCTTTTGACTATGTGCACTCACTCTTCCACCCCTCAATACCAATCCCAATGCTGCTGACGATGCTGGATGATGATAATTGGGAGTGGCATACTAGGTTAAGGCTGCTTTAGGATTAGCCCGAGTTACATGGTTTGATATATCCCTCCCCGAATCCCCTCTACCAGATTAAATCCCTCTTCTAATGAACCACCCTCATCGCTTAAGAACAAATACTCGCTCCGAGAATAATGTGTAGGTGCTGTTAACGTAGCTCTAACTGTACATGCAATATATAAAGGATTTGGTATTTTGTAAATGTATTCGATTTGTTAAAATGTAACTTCCACGTACAGTGTACACTCATATAGTCACAAAAGTATAAAGAAGCTTTGAGAACAAAGAACCTTTTGATCGAATCACTGTCAGTTTTTGAACTTATCCTCGTATAATATACAAAATTTACTCCTATCTGATGTTAGCGCAAAAGTTTCGTCAGTTAGTTTTTGTGTGTTTGATTAGAATTTTACTCCTTATAAATGATTTATACGAATCTATGAACGGTATACGTACATATATACTCGTACTCGTATGTATGTAGGTAGGTAGGTATGCCTAAACCTTAGGTTAACAAAGTCAAAAGTAACTTTTAACTTATGATAGGTGTGTGTATATGCACGTGTGCGGTGTAGGTGCTAAATAAGTAAGTTTCGCCTTCGCTTCGTAATAAAATCAAAAAGTCAAGCTTTTATTCATACGATCGAGATAAGAAGAAAAAAGTTTCCAATTGAATTATTCCACTGTGTGTACGTAGTTAAAAGTTTAATGGCGGAATAATGGTTGATGATTGTAGAACTATCAATCCATGCTAGGAATAAAGATATAGCTTGCGATTTCTTTTTTTTACAGTCACCTTAAATAGAGACTTACTTAATTAAATTTTAATTCGAAAGTAGTTAGGTTTTAATTTTAAGACCAAGAGTTTTTGAGTGTCAGCATATCAAAAAAACTTAAGTTTTACAGGTTGTCTAGAAGTTTCGGCGAGATATATTCATACTCCTTTACTTACTTTTCTTTTTTCATACAAGTTTCAAAACAATCCTCGACTTTTAAATGGCCCTAAATATACATTTGTCTATTTGTTCGTACGTTCGGAATACCATTTTTCGCCGTCTATATCTCAAGAACCAGTAAAGATATCCAATTCCAAGAAATTTCTCGTAGGACAGATGATAACATCGAAAGATGCAGAAAGGGTTTAAAAAAAATTAAAGCATGTTCTTTTATAATAGCAATTTTAAAAGAAATGAAGGAAGTAAGTAGTACCATGGTCTTGGGGTTAATTTCTAAGAACGGGTACTGCCACTTGTGAGGAATTGACAAATCCTCATAAAAGGTGCTTTCTAAAATGTTCCACTCGGATTCGTAATCAAAACTGTAGGTCCCCTCATTTTCTTAAATGCCTCGCATTTGTAAGTCACTAGGCCCTGATTTTCTACGCACTGTTTTGTCACCAAATTTATTTGTTATAATTCAAAAAATGGAAAGATTTCGTTTGATCGAAAATATCTCACGTTCTTATAACGCTTGCAACTTTAATTTAATATAATTTTGCAAAAACATTTCTAAAATTTTTAGAACAAAATCACATTCAGTTTTATTAAAAAATTATCTACAATAAAAACCGCGCAAGAGCACGACTTCAACTAAGGCGCTTGACACCCTTTTCTACCTAACACCTCTTGATATATTTAGCAAACAAATAGCTGCTAGCTCTGCTTTCGCCTCAAAGCTTCGTCGCAGCGAATTAAAAACAACATTCGTCACTTCGTAATTCTTAAGTATTTATAATCAATTCCAAGGCACACATCTGCAATTCGACAGAAACTTTCAGATTTTTAAAGCTTCCAGATCTTTCTGGGAGGATAGGGCATTACTGGAAGACGAGTCAATCCATTTTTATACAGATGGATCAAAAATAAAAGAAGGGGTTAGTGGAACGACTGAAATTAAGCCTTCCCAATCATTATAGCGAGCTCCAGGCGGAACTATAAGCGAAAAAAAATGTCTTCTGCTGACTTAAAGAAAACGCGATTTCAACATCTGAAATTCGTATTTTCTCAGATAGTCTGGACTCTGTTTCCACAAACTCTTATAACTGTCCATTACTGTCCACCATCTCTAATATTCAATTCACCTTTGATGGGTACGGTGCCAGGTTTGGCTAATAACCTGGAATAACATCCCCAGTTCACAAAAAACATCTGGCCTACATTCAAGGTGCTGCTATCTAAGCAGATCGCATATAAGCTCGATAATCAGTATCATAACCGGGCACTGTCTAATAGAAAAGCATGTCATGCGGCTATGCGTATTCTCTTATGACGAAGCTGTATGAATGAGGAAAAAGAGGAAACGGTTCTTCACCTTCCTTGACATGACCTACTTTAGCTCAAAAGCGCAAGAATTACCTAGGAGAATTTTTCGATCACGATCTTAAAGATCTCATTTATATTAACATAATCAGTCTTTCACGTTTGGTAAGGGACTCAGATTGGTTTAATTTATCTTAGAAGCAATCCTCAAGATTCATGTGGTATCACTGGCCTAAGTGTGTCTTACTCCATCACGGACAGCCACTTTAACCTGACCTAACATAGAATCGATTCGAATATTTCAAGAAACGATGAAGGTATTTACTTCAAATTATTTCATTCTATGTAAAATTGTATGTTAACATAAAATAATGTTCTTAGAAAATCCAATCAGTATTTATTTTTTTAAAACAATACAAAATTTCTATCAATGATACTTAAATTGGTTTTCGACTAAAAATCTCTAGATTTCTAACTTTTAGTTAATTTTTAAGACAAAATTGTATTTATTAATATTTGTAAAATTTTAAAAGATGAGCACGAATGGGAAGTTAGCACTGTTGGTCGCATCCCATCCTCTTGTTGAAATCATATTTATGGAACAAAGGCTTAGGTATAATTCAAAACACTGAAAAATTCGAACGAAAAAAACGAACCACCTTAAATGAAAGAAAAAGTTAAAAGGTGAATTTTATTGTTTTTTAAAAGGACGCCTTAATAAAATGTTTGTATCGACGTTTTTTTTCGTCGTCCATACCTCAAGAACCAGAAGAGATATCGACTTCAAAATGATTTCATCTTCAAAACAATTTTGTGCAGCGAAAAATAACGTTTTTAACAACTGGTTAAATTTTGAGAAAAATCAAATTTTTATAAAAAATTAAAACCTAAAAAACATTACTTAAAGTTGGTAAAAATTGAGTTTCGACTCAAATATCTTTTTAAAAATGTAAGATAATGGCTTTGAACTAATTTTTACTTATAAAAAATATTGTTTTCAACATTTAGAAAAAAATTTGAGCAAAATCGCATTGACAGTTTTATTTTACAAAAAATAAAAACCTAAACAAATAAATTAATACAAGTTTGTAAAAATTGATTTTTGACTCAAATATCTATTCAAGACTTTGAGATATTGGCTTAAAACTACTTTTCAAAAATATTGTTGTCAACATTCAATAAAATTTTGAGAAAAATCGCATTGACAGTTTTTTTTTTTACAAAAAATACAAACAAAAAAAAAACAATAGTAAAACTTGGTAAAAATGTACTTTCGACTCAAATAGCTTTTCATAATTGAAAAATATTGTCTTTAAACTTTTTATTTCACAGAAAATCCAACAGTCCGTTGAAATCTACAAAAAATAGAAAGTACGCAAAATTTGGTAAAAATTGATTTTCTGTTCTTGATATCTCTCCAATTAATTTCATTCGTCCAATTTTTAAAAAAAGTTAAGAAATTCTACTTAAATTGGTAAAAATTTGTTTTCGACTAAAAATCTATTTAACAAAACTAGGTTTTCAAACTTAACTATTTCTTTATATAAAAAATACTTCAACTTCACATCAAAATTAATTCAACTGACAAGTTTTTTACCCCTACACGAAAACCTACAAACTTTTAACAAGAACAATCTATAGACGGGATGGGAAGTTATCAGTGTGGGTCGCATCCCATCATCTTTTTAAAGAAGTTTTGGCCCAAATGAATACCACTAGATAAAAAGTAGAATAGAAGACAATACGCGTCGTTGTCGTCGTCGTCATATAGTAAACTCTGACTTAAATGTGGCTGCCTTAGTTGTTGGTTTTAATTTTTGATCAACATCAAAGAAATTTTGATTGACGTTTCAGTCGTAAAATGATGCTTTCAACAAACTTAAGCCCATCCGAAATAGAAATTATTTGGTTTTTATTTTTCTGTTTTGGTCCTGAATACACAGAAGAACACCAAATAAAAACAACAAGTTTTTCATATTTTTACAGTTTAAAATGAAATGTAACATCATACATATGAATATGTCTAGTAGATACCTTGAATACCATGTTTGTAAAGTTTAGGTACATACGTAAGATGGAATAAAATCTCAATCAACTTGAAAACGTGCTGGTAGTCAAAAAGCATAAGAAATTATCGTTGACTCTCGAAAAACATCATGTCTATGTTGATGTCTTCTGCCTTGAGTTAAGAGCCCAGACAATACCTATAGATACCTACTACCATGATGTGACAATGTCGTCGTTATAATCTGCAAAAAAATTCTTTTGATAAGTGCTGATTTCCTAATCTTTACGTATATATATATTTATGCTCTCAGACAACTGTTTGTGATGGCTTTAGCTCCTGTATGTATACTTTGAATCAAATATAAGGCATAAGGGTCATATAGATTATAGCAGGATTTTGTCAATTATTGATGCTACGAATGTTTATACATGTATGTGTATATGGCCAGTCAGACTTTATATGCGGTCAAGGTCTAGTGTAGTTATGTAACTTAGCGAAGCATCATAATATCTACCATTTGAGTTTTTACTTATATATGTAAATGTCTAGACTAGTAATATCCGAAAAAGAATATCAAACAATTGATATCTAAATGAGGCACTTTTTTGCTGTTAAATATGATTATAATACACTGAACAAAGATTTTATTCAGAGCCAAAAGTCTCCGCAGCTGGGCTCTATTAAATAATATTACACTGTAATTTAAATACATGTTAATAAATGATAAAAATAATAAGATTTTATGCATAAATCATAGGAAAATCGAATCATACTGTTTTGCACGAAAAACTACTTCACTTTCAAAAGAGCATAGTTCTCTTAGTTTCTGGGAATTTAATCAATTTATTCTAATAAATTGTAAGAAAAGCTTAAAGCTCCAAATTAGAGGAGAAAAAAACCGAGACTGTCAAATTTCATTACATTAATATCTATACTTTTAAACGTTGCTCAATACAGAAGAACGCTAAGTTGTTGTTCCACTTGCTGATACTTTAATTTTTCGAGAATTTGTTGATGGTTTCGTGCTGAATCTAGAGGATTGCTTCCATCCAATAACCTTAAATGTTGAAATCATTTCCGGATCGCTCGCAAAATATCGGTCCTTAGCGTCTCTCTACAAGAAAAAGTCTAAAGGCTTCAAATAGCAGATGCTAAAGAGGCAATTGACAATAAGGTGTGATACCACTTGATGGTTCAACTTAAAAGAAAAATCACGAGATCAAAAAATGGCCAGCCCTTATTTTAAGTATTCTGGCACCTGAACTTCAATATTTTCGTACCAGGACCAGGACAGGAGCAATATTTTTTAAGTTTTTTAGTACCAATTAAATAAACCGGGTGCTTTATAACTTTAACGGTCCTTAAGGTACTTATGCAAGAACTTTATTTTTTTGTTTGAAATTTTAAGTCTCTGATTCTTTTTCAAATCTGACAATATTTTTTTCGGAGTTGGTGTTTTTGACAGCTGCCACTTGATTTATGCTCAGTTTGTTTTCCATTTTATAATGAATAGACTTACTTTTGAACAATGTTTTGGAAATCATGCAAATTTTTACCAACGTAATGATTCGTAACAATTAGTTTATTAAAGAAAACTTTTCGTCTTGACGCCTTGGAAGAGAATATTTAGTTCAGTGCGTTATTGCTGACAAAAGTATCCAATTGCTGAAATAATTGGACGAAATTTGGGTCTTTCGGCTGGCAATTATTCGAGCCAGGCTCTTATTTGCCCCAAATCATTTTTAAAGTATGATGGCAATCTTTATCTTTATTTAAAAGCAAAATTCTTAGCCACAAAATTAAATTATATGTGTTTTATTTCTTATTGAAAACCACACATATAAAACAACACTCCTAAGTTGAGATGGGGAGATAATGAAAAAAAAATACAATATTTATTTTGATATCAAATTTGATTTTCCCAAGTCAAATTTGATTTTCCCAAGTTAATTTCAGGTCTACGAAACCCTTATTTCTTAATAATTAAGATGTTTGTTTACCCTTAAAAGAAAGTGGTAGTATTGGAAAAAATGTAAGATCAGTAGAAAGGTAAAATGGCTTACAATTCTTGAGAGAAAATGATATAACGTTTTTAGGCATTTCACATTCGTGCAGTACGGCTAAAGAACGAATCTCTCAATTTTAAAGTACATCCGAAGATGAAATCAAGTGTAAATTGGTGGGCATTCTTTGAAGATTGAGTATTTCGGTTGAACTGAAGCTGGATATCTCTCTGAATTCATGTTTTGAAGAAAGTATCCTTACTGACAAAGTAGAAAGGGTAAGAACTGTTATTGTCATTTTATTCAGTAAATTTAACATTTTTATCAAATCGAAGTATAAGAAGGAGCAAGTTCTGCAAATTATATAACAATTTTCTAGCGAAATTCGGAGTCACAACTTTTAAGGCCATTATCTAATATTTTCGGTCTTGATTATCGCTCTAGTAGACAGTCAAAACTAAATGCAAAAATATGAGTCTACATTTTCTTTATGTTATTGTGCAGTGTCAGTAAGACAACGGCTTGTTCAAAGTTTCGAAAATATCGCTAACATTTGGCGGCCGTAGCAAATGATCCAAATCAGTCGATTCCACTGCCTTCTCAGGCATTGGTCATCGCTTAGACCACATAATGGTGTATTTTGCGTTTGGAAGATCAATCTGATCCAAGGATTGAAGTTATCAAATCTCAAAATCATCATCAGAGATGAAGGTTATTTTTGACCCAATGGGTTCGTCAATTATTAAAATTTGCATTTTTGGTCGGTTGAAAATTCACATTTGCTCACACTTTCACCCACAAAAATGACTGAATTATGCGGTTTTCAAGCCGACAAGACGCCGACGCCTTATTGGGACATATTTTTTCTTCGACGATAACCATCGCAATGTTACTGTGAATAACTAGCGTTGTCACCTTATGATTACCTAATTATTTTTGTTCCGAATTAGAAGATATTTTTTTTTAATTATTAGCGCACACTTAAGGGGATAATACTACCCTTATTATGTAGACACAGTGTAAGCACTAGGAAAGGGAGCGATGGGTTGAAATAAGGTGTCAGTGGACATTGGTTTTGAATTCCTGAATATTCTGGGAAAGAATGGCTGGGAAAGACAGAGTGCGGCAAGGTGTTCCACACTCACGAAGTATGGCGAAAGAACGAATCTCTGTAATTGACAGTACGACCGAAAATGGGCTCCAGGGTATATTGATGAGTATTCCTAGAAGCGTGAGTATTACGGTTGAACTGTTTAAAGGGAGAAATGCAACTGGCTATTTCTCTAGAACATAAACCGTTAAGATATCGGTAAAAGAGGCTGAGACAAGAAATATTTAGATTATGTTTAAGTGACGTAGATTATCTTATGATGGTAATACCACCAATCAATCTAAATGCTCTACGTTCAATACTGTTCAAGAGGATTTAGTAAGTTTGCAGGAGCATCAGCTTAAATATGGGACTTATACTCAAGCTTTGGACGTATATAAGTCTTGTAAATAACAGCCAGATGAGAGGGGGAAAAAAACTTCTTGCATCGCCTTATAAAACCCAAACATCTTGGAGCAGTTTTGGCGACATCGGGTAAGTGATCGTTCCTCAAAAAGTGGTTGGTGATACACATACTGAGAATTTCGAGATGTTTAGTCTCCTTGGTGCAAGTGTCATCCATGGATAATGGCAAGGGGGGTGTACCTCGCTTTGACGATACAAGACAGCATTGGGTTTTCGAAGCATTAAATTTCACGTGGGTTTTAATTCCCCATTGTACAACTCTGTTTAGGTCGGAATTTAATGAGCTTATCACATTTTGTTGTTGCAGTTTGTTCAACATCCAAAGAAGAATTAATTGGATTAGAAGTTGCAGACAGAAGATCATTAGTAAAAATCAGAAACAGTATTGGAGATAGAGCAGACCCCTGGGGCACAGCATTTGTTTTGTAGTTTTCAGGCTTGAATCCATCCAACACAACTAATCCAATGAAGAAGGGATTCATGAAAACCGAACGCCTGATGCCAAACCACATCAAATACTTTTGAAATAATAATCTTACTTTCTCCAAAGCGATGTAAAGATTTGCTGCACTGTTCGGTGAGATGAACCATGAGATCACCAGTGGACCTATTGCTATGAAAGTCTTATAGTCGGTCATTAAGAAAATTTCTATAATCGAGATAATTCTTGGGCTGATAACTAATCAGCGTTTCCATGACCTTGGAAAGAAGGGACGTAAGTGCAATTGGTCAGCAATAAGAGGATGCGGAAGATTCGCCTTTCCGCAAGGGCCGAGTGGTTTTGCCAGCGTTAAAAAACACCTTTTCAAAACAAAGATATAGACTTGGACGACATGTGATTTCAACAGGATGCGACATCAGCCACACACCACACCTTACAATCGATTTAATAAAGAGTAATTTTGATAAGCGTGTTATCTAAAGAATTTGGCCAGTCAATTGACAGCTTCGTTTATGCAATTTAACGCCTCTAGACATTTTCCTTTGGAGCCACATTAAGTCATTGGTTTATACCAACAAGCCGACACGAAGTTAGAAGTGCTCAGAGCCAACATTAAACGTGAAATAGCGTTCGGTTGTTGTCAAGTGATTATTGGAAATCTGTATATCAATTTAGCTTTTCTTTTAACAATATTCACATTCAATTTTTTCAAATCAATTATGACATTATGTATAAATGTACTTTAGATAGCTATATTTAAAATTAAGACTGATTAAATTTCCTTTGCGTAATTAAAAAAATTAAATGTTTAATTAAGATCTCGAGGTTAAATTATCGCACGTAAGCATAACTTGTCCTTAATGGTTGCCATTTCTATCTACCCCTAACCTATACCAACTACTTTCCTACTTTCACCCTTGTATTAAATTGTTCCACTCACACTTATAACCCGTAAAAAGTCCGTCGCCGTGTCGTTTGCAGAAAATCCAAGGTAAATTTTATTTTACATACTTTTTTTTCTTTTTGCAATTTTATTATAGCAATTTAAAGTAATAAAGTGTCGCCCATAGAATTTCCGTGAAATTTGCTGCGAAGTATTAATCAATAATTTTAATAGCAATTATTATTGTTATGATCCCTAAACGATTATTTTCCATGGCATTGGCATCGGCATCGGCTTCGGCTTTAGCATTGGCATCAGAGAGGAGACAGAACAAAAAGGAGGAGTATTTTTAAGAGCGAGGTGTTAAAGTGTTCTTCTTCTGCCAAGAGCAATAATGGCTTATATTGATTTCATTTTATGGAAATATGTTGTGTATATATGTATATTTATAAAGAGATATATGAATCGTTTTGTATACTGTATGGATATAAAAATATTATAAAACAGTTATAACAACTGCCAAAATGGCAAAGATTCATTCAGGCATTGAAACAGTAAAACAGTGAAAAAGTGAAGCAATGAAGCAGTGCAGTGCAGCGTTTAAATTTTGTGAAAAATATATAAAATATATATATACATAAATGGAAGAGAACGTGTATTTTGTATAATTTATGAAATTACTCCGATTCGTATATTTTATAGTATTTATAGGAAAACTCTAATAAAATGGCAAAATGAACGTTTATTTTATTTTTTTATCATTTTTTTTTGTAAATAGGATGGGTATTGAAATGAAATGTATTCACTGACCTACATCAAATGCAATTTAACACACGAATAAATATTTAAATAAATGTTTTCAATCAAATAGTTTTTAAACACACAAAATAATGCATTGTTGAAGTTAACAAAATTTAAAAGACAAACAGTAAAAACTTCCTTTCGAACAAAAATAACACTACATTTTTTTAAAGAAAACAAATCGTATTTCAAACTATTATAAAATATATTTTCAAAATAATTTATTTTGACATAAATTTGTGTCTTCAATTTTGCACACCGAGAGAGATAAAGGTCATAGATAAATACCTAAATACATATCTTGAAATCTTTAAATTTGCAAAATGATAATCAGAATTATTATACAATTTATAGAAAAATCCCTTGGGTTATAAAATATAATGCTTTGACTCAATTATAAACAGAATTTCTTATCTTCTAATGAAAATGAGTGGAAAATTCATAAAGAAATTTTTAAATGGTCATTGCTGCAATTAAATTAAACTTTTGTTATTTTCTTTAATGTAAATTCTTCTGACAACTGCAGTTTGTATGTTCAAAAGTGTTCTTATTCTTTTTATCAAAACAGATTTTGAATATAGAATTTAAAAATGATAATGACGTTGAAGTAATAATATTTTTTGAAGATAATTTTATTATAATTTGGGTTCTGTTGTTTGAATTCGAAAACTATGAAAAAAGGGTTTGGGAAGACCGCGTTGTCTAAGAGATCTGGATGCATTAAGAGGGTACATGAAGAAATAAATATCGCAGGAGATCATGGAACCTTAAGCAACAAAACTCTTCAATAACTAAACCGATTTTAATGAAATTTCGAGATATGGCTGTTTGTATGATAAAACAGCCTTATCTTCAAGAGCACTTTAGAGTCGTAGTGAAGCACCTTCTCGGTTACTTATAATAAAAATGGTGGACAAATTTGAGCTGCTATGAGAAGTCATTGATGTGAAGAATCGAAACCGTGTGCACCGGTCAAAAATAATTTATAATACTCCTGCTGTTGCTCGTAGTCTTGAAAATATAGAGGTTTGAAATTTCATCATCAATCTTATCTAGTATATACATTTTCACCATAACCACATTATACCGAAGTTCGCATTCAGACTTAGGTCTTGATATTTTTAAAAATCATTTAACACATGAACTGAAGCCGGTCACTAACTTTGTATATTTAATGATTGGGTTTTTGAAATGCATCAAAATGATTCTGATTTTTCCGGAACAACGTTAACAAGCAAATAAAAGAATAGCGGTGTTTAGGCTGGCTTACTCATTCGAATAGGTTATAATAAGTTATGAATTTGGATATGGTATTTTTGTAAAAACAGATTGAAAAAGTTATCGAGGACATAAACATTGCCTTAGCTTTTATTTTTGTTTTTTTATTTTATTTAAATATCGTAATTGCTTAGCGACAGTAAGATTTAAAATTTTATAGAGTAGCTGTAAGCTTATTTTGCAAAAAGATAATGAAGAACAAAATTTACTCAATTTATTAAAACTATCATAAGATAAAAAAAAATTAATGATTATTGTGTATAACGTACCATAACGTACGAAGTACTCCAGAAACCGTATCAACGAGTCCATTTATATGATCATCCCAAGTCAAACAACGAATAAAAGTCCCCAGATTCTTTGTTGTAACCACATATTCGATTTAAGCATTGCTCAGAACAATCGGTGGAAAATAAGAAAGTTCAAAAGATTTTCTATTAATTACAAGTCATTTGGGTTATTTTGGGTTCAACATAAGTCCGTTTGACAAAGACCAATTTCCCACTCTTTTCAGGTCTTCATTGACGCAGAAAGCTCCATGTTCGATAAGGCCTAGTGGACAGCTGAAGTAAGGCTGGACGTCGTCAGCATACAAGTGAGAGCTGCAATTAATTATTGAAGATGGAAGTTCATTTACAAAAGCAGAAAATAAGAGAGGACCCAGTATGGAACCTTGTGGTACACCAGTGACATTCGGCAAGAAATTCGACAGGGTGTCACCAACTGGTTGCTTAAGATAAGAAAAAATGAATTTTGTTGCACTAGATGAAAAATTAAAATTTTGCATGAGCTTTCTATATAGATTGACGTGATTAACGGAATCGAAAGCCTTCGAAAAATTCAAAAAAACTAGAAACGTAACCTCGTGTTTATCTAATGCTTTTCTAATGTCATAAGTAACGTTTAAAAGTGCGGATTTCTTCCGAAATCCAGATTGATTAGGGCTGAGCGGTGACTTAGTAGAGATAAAGACGTTAATTTGCTCTTGAAGGATACTTTCAAAAGCTTTCGACAACAAATACGATATCAGAAAAAACAGTCTGCACGACAGTACTTCCGATGAGGCTCATCAAATTTGCTACGGGTAGAAACGTCATGGTACGCGTTCCAGTACGCGTTTTGTACACTTCAAAATCCATAAAGAACCTGGAGTTCTCAACGCTGAAAGCGTGCTAGACACAACGGCTAAAATCACAAAATATCGCCAAATCCTTCTCTGACCGAGTAACTAGTAAACTCTTTCTAAGTTCTATACCGAGAACCAGTGGCAACATCGCTATGATGCAATTAAACAAGCCGCATCGAAAGTGCTGGGTTTTTTCTAATGAAATCAAAATTAAAACCTTTCATTGGAAAAACCTGTACTATACATTTTAATTATAAGCAGACTTATGCTTAACTATCATCGAAGGCTAAGAAGCTTTACTAAGAGCCAAATTTTTTATAATACCTCATAATAATTTTTGAACGAAATTTATTGAATATGAAAACTAATGACGGAATACAGAAAAATAATGGGAAATTTTCTTTGGCACCAACAATTTAAAGTTTAACAATCAAAATTGAAAACAAGAAGAGTTTCAGGCTAATTTTCAAACACGTATTAAGAAAAAAAACTGTTTATTTTGACTTAAAACTAGAAAAAAAAGTTATCCTTATTTTGACATTTCTCGACGTTCAAAAGTCCCTTACCGAAAATCAATGATTCTTAGCGAGATGTGTGTGTTTTTGGTCGGCCAAACCTCAAAACCCACAAAAATATAGTGATTGATCTCATTGAAGAGATTTTAGTATGCAGAAAAAAAAGCTTTATCTTATTCAAATGAAGCAGGGCTTGTTAAATGTAGACTGTCCATTTATTGTCTCAGGAATCAAAACGGCTGAAAATTTTTATATTTTGCTTTTGTTGAGTCAACAGAATTTTATAAAGTTATTTTAAGTATTTCTAAACCCAAGTTAAGGTGTTAAAAAAAATTGACTAATTAAAGAACAATGCCGATATTGTTCGACTTGTTGGTGATCCTAGTTTTCAGAGCGTAATTGCTGAAGGTTAGATTTTTTAGCATTCGAAGACTTGTTAGTTATACTTATTTTTATTTTATGTAAATGTAGACATACATTTCTGCAAAAAGTAGATGGACTTAATGTGCCCGCAAACTGTACAAATTTATATGAAAACTGACTTATTAATCAAAAATATTCGTCATCTCAAAAATGGTGTAGCGAATAGCTTGACCAAAAACAGATCACAGGTAAAGTAGTGATTGCTTCCTTTTTTAAATTACCTTTATGACATGAAATGAACAAAAATTATTATTTTTAAAGGACACCAATGCGAAATTAACCCAAATTGAGGGTTTAAAGTTTTATGAGATAAATTTCAATTTCGTTTTCGAAATGCCTACGGAAATCATGTCCCATCAATTATTTTTTTAAGGTTTATAATGTAACCAAAAGTGGAGGAGTAAATAGCGAACTTAAAAAAAAAAAACTAAACAAACAAACTTTTCAAGAAACCAAAATAGAATTTTCTTTTCAGAATCCTACACCTACATTCATAATGTGTGCTAGTTTTTGTTTTGGTTTGTGTTGGCGTATTCAAATTTATACATCAATTCGCACTCATAAAATTTAAGCAAGCCAACAAACTCAAAAATATTTGCTTCTCCGCCAACATAAGATTTCCATCAGGAAATTTAAACTTTGGATAGATTTATATGTGATACACAAATGAGTAGAGGATAGGGGTTTTTCATTTTCGTTCATTCAAAAATATTTTTCCTCTTTAAAAAAAAAAATTCTAAGATTCATCTACTTCAGGTGCATGCCCCAATTAATGTGCATAACTTGGAAACTATGCAAAAGAAGAAAATTCAAACTTGTATAGTTCATATCCTCGTATACGTATCTTGTCTAGCTCTTCTTACGTTCGTCGTACTTTTTTGGCGTCATCATCATTGTCGTTGTTGTTGTTGTCGTCGATGGACATCGCATCGGTCTCAAGCTGTAAAGGTCTACTACCTAAAATCTGATGAACTAAATGTTTTCTTATTCACATGAACTGTGCCCAGCCAGAAGAGACTAAAATAAAAGACACCTTTTTACTTTCGTCTCACTGAAGCCGAAAAGATACAATTATGAAAATTTATAATGTGTTGCCACAAAATGTCTGCACTCTGCCAAAGTGCCTGTGGCATTTTATCGTATATGAAGTAGATCTTAGATCTACAACCTTACGTACAAAATACGTATTTTCAAGCATATATCTAACTTGGCCTGGCATCATCATCAACAAGGAAACTATCTTCTTTGTGTGGAACGTTTATTAAAGTTATGGTGTCTTTTAGTTATAATTGGTGCTTCTTCGAGACTATAAACTTCTTCTAAACTATCGTATGTTACAAAGTAAAGAAGTAAAGGCCGCATTTATATCAATTTAAGAGTGGGCACGTGGTGAACCTATAGAGTTTTTTTTGGGACAGTAGCAGTATTGATGTAGGGCACTATCAAAATGAAATATCTCAAAGGAAAAGAAAATGATCTCAAGTCTGTTTTTAACATTTTTTCTAGTGGCAAACAAAATATTATTTTATTATTATTTGTTGAGGTAAAATTTAATGGAAAATTTTCAAAAAATGTATTTTAAACAGATATTGTAACTATTTTTTAAGCTATTTCTGAAGTCAATTTAAATGTAAATTTTGTGTTAATTTTGGACGTATCAAAATATCTTCGTTCAACTAAATATGATTTTTCTTGTATAGCATACAAGAGACTCTCAATCAGAGTTTCCCAACGTTTGGCCTGCGCGCCACAATTTAATTTTTATAGGGGGATAATTCAAAGTTTTGCTACATTATACTTTTCTCCGAAAAATCTATGGTGCTTGTGTTTCCACCCTTGAAAAAATATTTCTGAACACACCCATGATCTGTAATTTATCAATTTTGTCAATTGTTACCAACTTTAGTTTAATCAATGACACTTTCCTTCAAATATGAATCAGTTGTTTTCTCTGTCACTTTGATTTATCAGCCTGGTTATTCCCAACAGGTATAAACATCAACGTTTTTATTTTATTTATTTCTTACCCTCGATCCATATTGAAATGAGTGGTTCAAGCAAGATTAAAATTCGGCAGTATTTGGAGGAATACTTAAAATTTGGTTTCATTTATCATATTTCCTGTTCATGATGAACGTTCCCCTTTTTGTCTTTTATGCCAACAATGCTTGACCAACGAATCAATAAAACCAAGTGGTCTTGAGGCACATTTGAAGAATGTGATTTTCATGAAGAAATGCTGTTCTGCAAAACTTTAGAAAGCACCACTACTGCCAAATATATATTTAGTAGGCTTAATGATTTCTTAGAATTCAATAATATATTCCTGCAGTTGGTGCTCATAATATGATGGGGAAGAATAATGGTTGCTAAAAATTGATGAAGGATAAGAACCCAAAAATGCTTCTTGTCCATTGTTTTATTCACAGGGAAAACTTGGCAGCCAAAAACTTTTCACCTGTTCTGAATGAAGTTCTAAATTCTGTTATAAAGTGTATCAATTTTATAAAAGTGAACGTGATTTACCGCCAAAAATGTTACTGTCGATCATCTGAAAAATGTATCGGCTGATTTAAAAGAATGATTTTTTTATTTAAAAGAAATTGATTTCCCAACTTGGATGATGCAACCAATGCTAGTGAATCTTTCTGATATTTCAAATGTATAATATCAAGAAGAACTCGCTGAAATTCAAAATTATGAGTTAATTAAACACTTATTCGATATAAAAGGACCCATTACATGGCTTTCTAAAGAAACCGAAATCAAATACCCCAAAAAAACCAAATACGCTAGAAAACTGTTAATACATTTTCCATCTTCTTTAACGGAATGCAGATTTAGTGCCATAAATGACATGCTGATAAAAAAAAGAAATCGTCTTGATATAACAAAACGAGGAGACTTGAAATTCAACCCGACATAAAATCCAGTAATTAAAATTGCTCACTAATCTTGAAGAGATTTTTAGAAACGATGATGTGCCAAACTTTTATTGCTGCAGCAAACTGGCCGTTTTTTTTAAATCATAAGTTATTTTGACACTTAAAGTTGTTTCCCATTGGAAATCTTTACAGAAAGTTATTATAACATCTCCGATGAACGAAATGATTCACCTTTTTCTCGAGTAATTGACAAAAATATATGGAAAACTTATTATAAAAGTAAGTGCTGGGTAACCCAAACAGAACTTATAGGTTTGAAAAGAAGTTTTTTACAAGGTGAATCACTCCACAACTTTGATCCAACTGTATGCGTGTTTGAGTAAAAATTCCGGTACACATAGGAGATTATAGCTGGTGTAGTCAAGTTTGTAAAGTACATTTCAGGAAAATCAACCCGACACTGATCTGAATAACTTGACATTTCACTGACTATCGTGAGAAAAATCCTTCACAAAAGTCTCAGATTATTCACTTACAGCTTCCAATAAAAGTTTTAGCCTTAAAGCGGTTTAAATTGTACAACGATTTTAGATGTAAAATCTTTTTTTTTTACGTGGCGTACTTTCATTTCGGAGGCTATGGGCTTCCTTAACATAGAAAAACTTTGGAAAACCTCCTGTTTCTTCTCGAGGACACAGTGAGTCTTCATGAGAGTGACAGTTTGGTTTGGATTGTTGCACCATTGATTATTTCGAAAATAAAACTGTTAACCGGCTCTTTTCTTTATTGAAATTGAAGACATGAAAATTGGACGTTTTTAGACGTTTTAGCAATGTCATTGACAATCCGAATGAGCCTTTGACTTTTTTACTTCCGAGACAAAGGAACAGTGTACATAACAAGTTTACAATACTAGAGAAGTTAACGATTCTGTCCTTCATCCTTCACAAAAGTCTCAGATTATTCACTTACAGTTTTCAATAGAAGTTTTAGCCTTAAAGCGGTTTAAATTGGACAACGATTTTGGATGTAAAATCTTTTTTTTTGACGTTGCGTACTTTCATTTCGGAGGCTATGGGCTTCCTTAACATAGAAAAACTTTGGAAAACCTCCTGTTTCTTCTCGAGGACACAGTGAGTCTTCATGAGAGTGACAGTTTGGTTTGGATTGTTGCACCATTGATTATTTCGAAAATAAAACTGTTAACCGGCTCTTTTCTTTATTGAAATTGAAGACATGAAAATTGGACGTTTTTAGACGTTTTAGCAATGTCATTGACAATCCGAATGAGCCTTTGACTTTTTTACTTCCGAGACAAAGGAACAGTGTACATAACAAGTTTACAATACTAGAGAAGTTAACGATTCTGTCCTTCATCCTTCACAAAAGTCTCAGATTATTCACTTACAGTTTTCAATAGAAGTTTTAGCCTTAAAGCGGTTTAAATTGTACAACGATTTTAGATGTAAAATCTTTTTTTTTTACGTGGCGTACTTTCATTTCGGAGGCTATGGGCTTCCTTAACATAGAAAAACTGTCGCATTCTGGGAAAACCTCCAGTTTCTTCTCGAAGACACGTGCGTCTTCATGAGAGTGACAGTTCGGTTTGGATTGTTGCAAGTTTGATTATTTCGAAAATAAAACTGTTAAAAGGCTCTTTTCTTTTTTGAAATGGAAGACATGAAAATTGGACGTTTTCAGACGTTTTAGCGATGTCATTGACAATCCGAATGAGCCTTTGACTTTTTTTGCTTCCGAGACAAAGGAACAGTGTACATAACAAGTTTATAATACTAGAGAAGTTGGCGATTCTGTCCATCTGTATGTCTGTTCTCGTCTCTATAGCCTTAACCATTTAGAAGATTGAGTTCAAACTTTGAAATTAAGGTTTTAAGAAGATTTGCATTTGGCGTTTTTTTTTTCAGTTACTGATGAATCGATTTAAATAATTTCAGTTATGAACAAGCTTTTATATTGGATAAGCAATAATTTTGTTGATGTTGATGTCTAATTTTATTTTTAGGTTTTTAACGGCCAATTTCTTGACTAAGTTCTAAAATAAATCAATAACTCAATCTAGCAATTCTCGGTTCATCTTTTGAACTTAATTTTAAAAATATTTTGAACTCAAGCATCCGTTTACATCTAATCATATCTGTAGAACTCGTTTAAAAGATATTTTGAAGCTCTACAAATTTTAGATCTCAGAATGGAACTGCGTTCTAATGTTTTTTTGTAGCACCCCGTAGCTAGTGCTGACTCAAAATTCCTACACCTTACGAACAAAGGCTTTTTAAAGACTGCAAGCAGTAAAAAAAAGAATGCATTATTTTTATTTCTTTCTTCTTTTGACTGTTTTTGATGATTGCATTATTAAAGACTTCAAAATAGAATGGGAATGGATGTCTAAAATTAAAAGAATTTTATGATAAATTCTATTGCATTCCCGAAGAATCAGCTCATTGAGTGGGACTTTTCGAAATTCAATACCATAATATTGAATTCTTTTACAATTCTGGTTTTCGTGTTTATGACTTTGTGAAAACCGTCTATGTTTATATATTTCCTAAAAATATTTTATTATTGCAAATTAGATGTCCTTGAGGTCTGAAGTTTAATCCAAAACCGTAATGAATCTAAAGATTAGGCCTTTGGAAGAAGCAAAAACATTGCTGAATTGAGAACCCAGATTTGAGGGTCAATTAAATCGAAGTTCTAAATCACAATTCTAACGCTTGGAAGCGTGATGGGTTAGAGCTCAATAGTTCTTATTTATCAATGAACCGTGTTTCAGAGACTAGAACTTTGTCAAAAAATTGGCCGTAAGAAACTCAAAAACGGGTAAAAATAAACGAAATTCAAATGTAAAACGTATATTTTTAAACACTAAATAACTGCATATCCAAAATATTTTACGATTTTCGAAAAAAAGTTTTTTTTTTTTAAGAAATTAATGACATTTAATTTTTTTGACGATTGTTTTTTTTTTAATGTTTTGACCTTTGGGCTATACCAGAGTGAGACTTTCAAAAAATCGATACTTGTTTTGTATGGTCGATATGGTTTATATTTTCCGAAACATTTTATGAAAGCGCCAAATCCGTTTATTGAATAGTTTACGAATGGCAGCAATCTAAAGAACCTTCAAAATGGGATGAAAACGATTGAGCTCGCTAATTTTCTCCCAATTTCAATATTTTATGCTGGTTTTTAAAGTATTTTAAAAAATAATGGGCAAGGCATAGCAGATTAGCAAATTGAATGGTTAAAAACAATTTTATTTTTCAAAAATCAACTATACATAAAAACTGAATATTCTTGAATAAACTTAATAATATGCATAAATCGACGATATTTTAATTGGTTGAGAACTGTTAATTTGGTATTTTAAAACGACTATTTTTGTGTCACAAAAAACGACACTTTTTTCAGAAATACATCATTTTGTTAATTTTGTGATTTTTCAAAAACCGAAGATCAACATATGAGATTATATTCAATTTTAATAACCTTTTCGATTTGTTTTGTATCAACTACTCATTAGGCTGGAATCATATCAGCAGTTGTGGGTCTTTTAAAAAAAAAAAACTTATTGAAAAACAACGAATTTATGGTCTGTTAGACAGCACCTAACTATGTTATTAACTTCCCATAGGAAGTTATGGTAATGGGTCCGATTAATCAAATTGAAAATTTTGACATTTCTCAACGTTTCAAGGTCCCTAGAGTACAAATAAAAGATTTTTAGAATAATGTCTGTACGTCCGTACGTTCGCGACGCTTTTTTTCGTCGTCCAAAGCTCAAGAACCAGAAGAGATATCGATTTCAAATAAATTTTGCTATACAGATAATAAGGCAGAAAGATGAAGAAAGGGCTCTCAAGAAAATTGAGTGGGTGGTTTTTTTTACCATAGCAGTTTGAAAAAAAGGTGAACATTTGAACTAGAACTAGAGACTTGAATTAAATTTTATATAATATACGGTAACAAACAAATATATTTTTTGAAAAAATACAACTAACGGTTTTTTTTATAAATAAAAAAAAACTGGAAACAAAATTATAAAATTATGTCATCTCCAAAACAATTTTGTGCAATGAAAAATAACGTAAAATATTGAAAAAAATAGAATTGACAGTCTTATTTATAAAAATAAAAACCTTAAAAAAACATTAAGGTTAGTAAACATTCAATTTCGACTCAAATATCTTTTCAAAAATTTGAGATTTTGGCTTAAATATAATTTTGTCTTATATTATTTTAAACATTAGATAACATTTTTTGAAAAATCGAATTGAGAGTTTTTTTTAATAAAAACCTAGGAAAATCATTTCTAAAAGTTCGTAAATTAATTTTCTCAAATGTCTGTTCAAAAATTAAAAATATTGGTTTCAAACTTATTTTATCTCACATAAAACAATGTTTTTGACATTCTGTGAATTTTTGATAAGAATTCAACAGTCGGTTTTTTCATTAAATAAAATCTACAAAAAATAGTACAAACATTTGGTAAAAATTATGTTCGGTTCTCGATATCACGTTAGCAATAGAAAGTATTGGCTTCAAATTAATTTCATTCACCCAATTTTTATTTGATTATATAAGAAATAAAAACATTTATGAAATGCTACTAAAATTGGTAAAAATTGGTTTACGACTAAAAAATCTCGTTAACAAAAACATATTTTGAAATCAAACTATTTCATCATATGCAAAATATTGTTGGTTATTTTAAATTTTTTTAGAATAATTAAATTGAAAACTTTTTTAACAAAAAACGAAAACCTACCAACCTTTTAAGCAAGACAAATCGATAGACAGGATGGGAAGATATCAGTGTGGGTCGCTTCCCAGCCTCTTTTTGTTTAATATTTTTGCAAATAAAAGTCTTAAAGTTTAGCTGAAAATATATCTTATTATGTCAAAGAAAGCTTTAATACATTCAATCCATGAAAAGTAGCAAAATTTTTCATGGGTTGCATACTTGTTAAGCTCCTTAATAGAAGCAATGAGAATAATACAAAAACTTCCTCAAATTCGGCCCGATGTCAAAATTGAAGTAAATTCAGCACTGTCAAAGGTGCATCCGACATAACTAAACTATACACAATTTAGATACTAATGCGGTATGCAGCTATGAAAATGTGTAAATTTAAAACATATCACTATTCTTAAAGTACATAACTCGTAACCGTATAAATATGTATGTATGTACATCTTATGATGATGAGTGAAAAAGAGTGGAAAATCAAAGAAAGATTTTCCACATCTTATGCAATAAAATCAGAGTTTATTGCCAACAGGCAGGCGTCATCCGGAAAAACTTACTCTAAGAACCGAACAACACAACACGAGTGTATGTTATAGAGTCAAGTCAAAGTTATCTCTGATGTACCTTCCCCACAAACTCGCTCACATAACAACTATGCTCAAGAAGAAGAATATATTTTATATTTAGATTTTTGTTATAAACACAACAAGAAAAAGAAAAACACTTGAAGCTTAAAAATAAAAAGACAAAATATATCTAAAAGGGAGGACAATCTTTTTTAATATAGTTCGTATCTAAAATACTGTATGTGTGAAAATGTACGAGTATATAAGATATGCAAAGACGAAAATGCCCTTGTTAAATGAGCTACATAATTTTGAAGCTTCCTGATTCATTTCAATTCATTACCTACAATTCATTTTGTTGTTGGTATGTTTTGGTTATTATGGTATCAAGTCGTATAAAATGTTGTGTGGAAAAGGAATTTTGTTATTTTCATATTCATATTTTATATGAATACGTATTATGATGGAATGTGAGAAAAATAATTGAGATGTTGACAGAAATACACAACTGCCAAAGATATATTTTATGTAATTTATTTTCACCTGTCGTCACGTGTATTATTAAAGTTTTGATGCGGAGCAAAGATTGCACATGGTTGAGTGACAATCTTAAGAGATATTCGTTTTTTTTTTGTATTTTTAAAGCTTCTTAGAAAGGTAGGTAGGTATGATTACGTGCATACGATTTTCGTTTATGAGGGTCTAATAGTAGATTCATTAGCTATAGGACTGCTTGCAATGAAGGGGCGGTGAAGGTGTTGAAAGAAAGACCAAATGATAAAAATTAATTTGAATTCTATTTTAACTTATGAAGCCTGTATGAAGGCTAGAGCCAATGAAGTACTGAAGCAACTGCATATTGTCAAAATTGAAAATGCCAGAACTGTCAAAAAACTGATGTTCGAATGCGACTTAATATGTCTTGTTTCTTTGTTGAACACACTGCACTGCACAGTGCACATGTGTCAGAACGAAGATTGACAGCTTAACACAGAACAAATGTTGAAAAATGACATTTGAATGTGGTATTCTGGAGCTGTACGGGCTGTACAGTGACGTAGACTTAGCCAAAAGGGTAAAAGCCCAACGACTAAGATGGCTGGGTCACGTAGAGCGCATGGAAACCAATGCTCCGGCCCGGAAAGTTTTCGAATCTAAACACACAGGACAGTGCAGTTGAGGAAGACTGCGGATTAGATGACGCCCGCAAGTAAAAAAAGTGACGTCACTCAACTTGGAACGCGAAACTGAAGACATCTAGCTAGGGACCGACCTGGATGGAGAAGTTCGTTGTGTGAGGCCCAACTTCACACAGAGCTGTCGCACCACCTTAAGTTAGTAAGTAAGCATTTGTCAACATAAGATATCCAATACAAAAATCATCAGAATACGATCATATACAAAATTCCTTTAATTGCCTTAAAAAAAAAAAAAAAAAAAACAATTTATAGTAAACACATTGAAAATTTTTAGATGTTATTGTTAGGTATAACAAGATATGTAAGTCGCGAACAGAAGTAACATTTTAGAGAGAAATTTTGCTTAAACCAATATAGTAAAGGTTTTCAAAAAACTGCTATTGAAGAGGCTCAGCAAAATAATTGACAAAAGAATACTAATTCCAAGCCATCAGTTTGGATAGTAAAAATAATAAAGGCACTTGATGAAAAACAAGCATGTTTGGCCAATTTCTTAAATATTCATAAAGTCTTTGAAAAGTCTCGGCACTCAGGACTTAAGTACAAACTGGATAGGGAAATTCTCAGATAGTAGTACGAAATATTTACATTTTATGTTACGAACAAACTCTTTAGAGGTCAGAACGATCTAAAATACTCGAAAACAAAGAAAATAGAAAATGGTGTACCGCAAGGAAGTGTCCTAGCACCAACCTTGTTTATTTTAGATACAAGGAATATTCTAGTGGATTTAACCGCTATCTTCGCTAATGATACTGCAAGATTGATGCCAAAGAGAGTCGTTACATAGGCTACGCAAAAATCGCAAAATGCTGTCGATAAAGTAAGTGTTTGGAAATTAATCCACGTATTTAACAAACAAAAACGTACCATATCTTGTAATTACTATAAACAGTACAAAATTACTTTACTTTAATACTGTCAAGTGCCTTGAAATGATTTTCGAAGAGGTTAAAGTACAGAAGAATGTAATGTTTAATAGAAAAGAAAACGGGTCTATCTATCAAAAACAAACTAATGTAATTTAAGGAAATACTAAGCCCCTTTTGGACTTATAACATCCAAATATGAGGCTGCATACGGACAACAATTGCTAAACCTATACCTTCGTCGATTAATAAATGTCACTTGGAATATAAGAAACAGTGATCTACATGGTAGCTTTCAAAATAAAAATGGCGAATACAAAGCCATACCAACTTCGAAATAGAGACCGTCTTAAATGTACGTGTCAATATGTTCGGTTATTAAGAAGAAGTAAGCTTCATGAGCTAATTTTCTAAAACATTAAAAGAGCTTAAAAACCTTCTTATAAAGTGAAAAATCATTTGTCGATCCTCTAATGATTGGTCCTGATTACCGGGTTGTTTTAGAGTTCCACACTACTCGGTGCCGATTCTTGAAAAGAACATTGGATTTAGCAGATTAATATCTGATAGGAAAATAAAAAGATTATAATAAAACATTAAATATTAGAACTGGACTGAAGATAACTCTAATACACTTAAGCTGTCCTTTGAAAAACCAGCCGTTTTGAATTTATTTATTATATTAAAATTTTTGAATTTATTTATTATATTAAAAAATTGGCACAAGTAAAGCTGGAACAAAATTTATTACAAGTTCAAGTTCAAGACAGAAGAATATTGTTGATGTAGCTGGTTGTGTGGATCAAACACCAGTTATGTCTAAACCCTCTGACTTTTGGAATTAGGCTATCCACTAACGACATAATTCATTTAAGCGATGAGGCACATTTCAAGTTGGGGACTACTTTAATTAGCAGTTTTCACGAACTTAGGGATTGGGAAATCCAAAAATGAATGTTTAAAATTTTCTACATCCTTAACGTGCCACTTTTTGGTGCTATTTTTAACCTTACTTATTTAAAATAAGACGAATGCAAATGCTACGCTGAATGATTAAGTATCTTGAGTGACTGGAATTTAACGTTGATGTGGGTGACGTTTATTTATAAGACGGCAAGTCCAGGGAAAAATTGCAACTTTGATAGAAAAGTTGTTAAACGAAACTTTTTTTTTTAACACATTTTGACTTTTTTATTTGGAGACACCTAAGATAAGGTCTATGCTTCACAATAAATTACAATCTCTTATTGGAAAACCCGTAGGCTATTTTTTTTAAAAAAATGCAAAAACTCTTTATTCCTTGAAACCAAATTACAATGACTTAGTCACACTGCCGAAGCTATTTCGAGTTTAACGTTGGCTCTCAGCTCTTCCAAAGTCGTCGGCTTGTTGTCATAAACTAATGACTTATCTAGCCCAAAAATAGTCTAGAGGTCATGCAAACGAACAGTAACGCATATTTTGCTTATTGACGAACCTAATGAGCTCCGTCACTAAAGATGATTTGGGGATAAAATGTATCATCTTGGTGCATCTGCTCCAGAGCTCAATCTTTTAAATGGTCTATCGGCTTCAATGCATGAGCCAGCTCGTGTAAACAAAGATCAAAATACACCATAATGTTGTCTAAGCGACGCCCATTTCTAGAAAATGCCGTGGAACTGATGGGTTTGGATCGTATGGACGCCTGAAAGGTAGCGATATTTTTGACACTTAGACCAACCCCTTGTTTTTCATTGGCACAGCAACAATCACACACGTGCGAGAATTACGACCGCAAATTAGAGTTAACGCTCTTAAAGTTGAGGTCACCGACTAAGAAAATTTTTACATTTTTATAATTTGTCAATGATTAGCGAAGTAAGCGAAGGGTTGCGTTTACAAATATAAATTCAAAGTTATCAAATCTCTATTGGCAATCCCGATATTTATTACTTTTCTATTATATTAAGCCTCATCACAAATAGTCTCCTGTTTATCATAATCTTGAAACATTCTTCTTGGTAAACATTTTGACCGTTAATTTTTTTTAAATCTATGTAAACCAATGTTAACATCCACAACCAAAAAAGGAGATCATTTTTGTTTAAAAAATACGTATACGCCCAGTATGCCAGTTCTTGTTTTATTTAAACTAAAAGGTTATTTTATGTAATTTCAAAAGAATTGTGGTATGCACTGATACAAGTAAGTAAACAACTTATTTTTAAATTGAATTTGTAAAGCCTTTTAGATATGATATTGTTAGTTCTGCCATTTCACTGTCTACATCAACGTAATGGTTTGTCCACCTACCTAATTTTAATTTTACTACCACTCAAAAGACTCAAAAATCTTACCTATAGATTCTAAGAATTTGATTATTTTTTATTAAATTTATTACTCTACTCGTTTGTTAGGCCCTTAAGTGCCTAATATTCCTAAGAACACTTAGCATATTGAATTTGTTTTCATTGGAATTGACAAATTGAAAACAAAATAATAATTTATTCTCAATCAATTTGATTGTTTGTATAAGGGGTTTTTGTTTTAACCACCATAATCATCACTATATACACACTCGAAATTCCTCCGTTTCTTCTTTTGTTGTGTACTCTTTCTTTTAATCTTAGGAAGGAAAAAAGTCAAATCCTTCCGATTGATAAATAAGATGGAAATAAATCAGATACTTTGAAAAAAAAGGAACAACGAGTGAGCGAGTTTCCTGAATAGAAAATGAGCAACATGAAAACCAACCTACGCAACTCATACTCATACATGCGTGACTGTATCGGTGGTGTCGAGTGCATACCGCCCCCAAATCGTTTATTTTGTTTCACTATATAAATTTCACAATATTTATGAAGATTCAAAAAAAACACAAAAAACCAAAACCAAAACCAAAACATAAAAAAAAACAACAAAATGACGAAAATCGTATTTGAAAGCAACAGATTTCCACCCCCATAGATTTTGGCAAACACCCACAAGGGTGTAAATATAACATTCACATCTACATACATCTATGCACATATATACATACATAGGCACATACCTCATACATGTTTGATCATTCGTGAATGAATAACTTATTCAAAGAAAAAGTATTCTTTTTTTCCGCAATTTAAGCTAAAACGTATCTGGAGAATCAACACGTCATTCATATCTGTTTATCTTATTGATTGAATTTATTTAACCGAATGGTTTTGATATACAAACATTTATACAATAAAAATTCAACATCACTATAACTCAATTTCTTGTCTCAGAAAGGATGTTGTTCATCAACAGTTTTGGCATTTTTAAGACGTTAATATGGAATTTTAATTCTAGAATTGAATTAACTTTTCAAATGATTATACGCAATATTAATGTATCCGCCTTAATGGGACGGCCGTCAGATATTATAATTGTAATGTGTTTTTTTTTTATTTTATTCATTTGCAGAATATTTTTGAATATTCTATTCTCTTTAAACAGCTGTAACACTTTTACAAAAATGAGTATTTTCATATTTTGTTTCCACTTGTAAATCTTACATTTTAGTTTAAGGTCTTAAAATGCTAAAACTTAAGACCCCGAAGACATATATTTTATGCCTCTATTTTTGTCCTAAAGAAATTAATTCAATTTTCGAATGCAATTGGCGTTTTAAGTCATATTTTTTTACCAATATATACTCGTCAATTTGGCATTAATTGATAGAAACAGATTAGTATAGCGTTTACAAAATAATAAGACTATTAGAATGAAGTTGACCAATATTTGGGCTGACAAACCAAATTTGTCAACTTTTTTGAGTTTGTAAATACAAACAACATTTAATCTAGAAAAAAAAAATATTTATATTGGATATTTTAAAACCATCTTCCTGTTATACTAATAAAGAGTGTTTGATTTTTTTTTCGCTCTGCTTTGGGAAATAATTATGCCAAAGACTTGCACCAGAACAACCTTTACGAACCGTGGGCCATTATGGCCGAAGCTATTTTTTACTAAACTTAAAGAGCACTTAGTCAAGTTTACTTTTGCGGCTAATGAGACTGAGATTCTGAAAATGTAAAATTGTCGTTTTTGAAGTGAGAACAATACTCATGTAGTAACCGTTGCTCGATAGGTAGGACTAAGTTCAATTCCTGCTAATGTCAAATAAAAGTTTTTTATCATGGGTATTGCCTCTTGTTGTATTAAAAGTGGTGGAAAGTGCGTAAGTCTATTATGCGAAAGATCTTAGGTCTTGAATTGACAAGTCCTCCAAAATTAAATCATATCATGAAAAAATTGGATTCGACATAAAAACTGTAGACCTCTTCCATCCCTGATATTACAGGAGTGCTTGAAAGTAGTAAGTCAGTAGGCCCTGGTTCTCTACATGCTTATACACTATCTAATTTATTAATGTATTGCCTATTGTGAGGAGTTGACAAAAGCTCCAAAAGTGTTCTTAATATACAAAGCTATTTTCAAGGTAGCCATTTATATTCGTGCAAAAACCCCCTTCATCCAAGGCATTACTCGTATACAGGTTTTAGACGAGCTTTAGTGGCACCAAATTTAATTTGTACGTGCCACTTCAACTCTACAACGGCGTCAAGTACCGTGTTTTTTAACGAAAAAGTTTTCTAATTAATTAACTAAGTTTTCATTTTCCTTAAATGTGTATATGTATGTTTTTTGGGGTAAGCATTTTGACGCTACGCATTAAAAAAATACAAAACTTTAATTAGTTTAATCTTAAATTAAGAACAAAACTAAAAAACACATGTCAAAAATTCATATAATATAATTAGGAAAAAAAATCTTTCTAATATTTATACAATTAAACGATGACTGCTTTACTTGCATACCACTTGTAAATAAAAACATGATTGATTTTGTATTGTGGGTTTAAGAGAAATAAGTGGTCCAGAATTGAAATCTCACCTAGTTTTATAAATGTACTTCTCTGAAAATGTAAAAAATAGGCCGTTTTTAAGGCTATGGTAAAACGTAATGTAGTCCTTAAAAATGTATTGAACCACATTTTCACAAATGTCAAATCTCTTTACCATTTAAATACTGTTTAAATCATTTAAGTACCTCACCAAGAACTCTTAGGTTTTTATTTGAATCTAACTGAAGTTTTGAAAAACCTTGAATGTAAATCCTTTATGTTCTTAAATAATTCTTCTCTAGTTAATTTTTAGTGCTGCTTCCAAATCCCAACTCCGATGTTAGCTTTATGTGCTCAAACTTAAAAATACCCATTTTGAACATTATTTTTTGTGTGAACGGAATATTGAACCTTGGGATTGTATATTTGGAAAATCTTCAGGAATTCTATTGAATAAACTACATTATGAATTTACAAAGGTCAATAAGTTTTAATAAACAAACATTTATATTATAACTCATTTTTTTTTCTCAGAAAGGATGTCGTTTATCAACCGTTTTGGCAATTTTAAGACGAACTTTAGTTCAAAAATTGAATTATGTAACTTTTCAAATGATCATACGCAAAATTAATATATCCGCCTTAATGGGAAGGCCGACGGAGATAATAATTGTAATGGCTGTAGTTTTTTTTTATTTTATTCAATTAGAGAATATTTTTGTATTTTATTTTCTATTATCGTTAAACTGCAGTAATTTTATGAAAATGGGTTTTTTTTTCAATTGGTTATTTTGATACATTCTACATTTTGGTTTAAAAGAAGTTAGCAAATATTTGGATTGATAAACCAAATTTGGCAACATTTTCGAACTTGGGACAGGTAGAAACAAAATGAAATATAGAAAAACTAATCGTTAAGGTTGGATTTTGGTGTTGCAACATCCATATTTCTCTGGAAAAAAAAAACTTTGGTAAGCGTTTCGTTGTCAACGCTTAATACAAGTCGATAATTACAAATTTCCCGAATTGAAAAATTGGACTTGCAAATGCCACTGTGTTTCTCAGCCTGTGTAACGACAGATATTTTATACAAGTGATATCCGAACATGGCATTTGGGCTATACAAATTAGGAGTTTCGGATACATGTCCCAAGCTACTGTAAAAAAATTGCAGAGATTTGAAGCCTCTTGAAAAATGCTACAAAGTGATTTTTGAGATGAAAAGCAATAAACCATAGGTCTCCTTTATCCTCGGCATAATTCGTACACAGGAAAGGTTCAGAGTTGTAAATCACTAGTCCTTAATTGACCATCAGTAGTGCCCCCAAATTTAGTTTTTTTTTTTTTTAAATATTCATGAGACTACTAATTTTAAATTAAGAACAAAACTAAAACCACAAAGTCATAGAATTTAACCATTTCTGTTTATCTTTTAAAACTAGGAAATTTATTAAAGTAAGAAAAAATGTATCTGTAACTTCTTAAAGGAATTTGTTGTTCTGAATCAGAATCCCACCTCATTTTTTGACTATAATGTTTTTTAATATACATTTGTGAAAATACTTAATTTTTAAGGTTATTTACATCGTAAAGAATATTATACGATTTGTTCTAAAAGTACAAATCTTTATCGTTAGATGGCTTATGGGTCTTAAGGCTTTTAAATAACTTCGAATTTAATTCTTTTGTGTTTTTGAATACATTATTAACTTCCCATAGGAAGTTATTGTAATGGGTCCGATTTGTCAAATTGAAAATTTTGACATTTCTCGACGTTTCAAGGTCCCTAGAGTCGAAATAAAAGATTTTTAGAAAAAATTTTGAGAAAAATCTAATTGACAGTTTTTTTTACAAAAAAAAATAAAAACTTAAAAAAAAAAATGTATAAAAGTTGGTAAAAATTGATTTTCGACTCAAATATCTTTTCAAAACTTTGAGATATTGGCTTTAATTTACTTTTATCTTTCAAAACATCTTGTTGTCAACATTCAGTTAAAGTTTGAAAAAAAATCGATTTGACAGTTTTTGTACAAAAAATTAAAAACCGAAAAAAAATTAACAAAATTTTGTAAAAAATGATTTTCGACTCAAATATCTTTTAAAAACTTTGAGATAATAGGTTCTAACTAATTTTTTCTTATAAGAAATATTGTTTTCAACATTATGACACATTTTAAGAAAAATCGAATTGACAGTTTTTTTACAAAAAATAAAAACCTGAAAAAATGTATAAAAGTTGGAAAAAATTGAATTTCTACTCAAATATCTCTTCAAAAATTTTAAATATTGGCTTCAAACTAATCTTATCTTATAAGAAATATTGTTTTCAACATTTGGTAAAATTTTTAAAAAATTCGAATTGACAAGTTTTTTACGAACAATAAAACTCTAAAAAAAAACAATACCTACTAAAACTTGGTAAAAATTTACTTTCGGCTCAAATAGCTTTTCAAAAAATTAAAAATATTCGCTTCAAACTTATTTTATTTCAGAGAAAATATTGTTTACAATATTCTGTAATTTTTATATAAAAATCCAACAGTCCGTTTTTTTCATAAAAAATAAAATCTACAAAAAATAGTGCGCAAATTTGGTAAAAGTACATGTATACAAACTACAAACTTTTAAGCAAGACAAATCGACAGACGGGATGGGAAGTTATCAGTGAGGGTCGCATCCCAGCCTCTTTTTCGTTTTAGTTTTAACTAAGATTTTTGCTGTATACGCTGAAACTCAAATATATTCATTTTAAACATTATTTGTATTGTTTTTTTTTTCAATTTAATCCAAAAACATGATGTTATAAGACTATTAATTCCTAAAAAATGCATTTATATCGTTTTGTGATTAAGAACCGTTTAAGTATAATTTCTTCACCAGGTTTTAAGGTTAGAACAAAAATAAGATACTAACAAATTTTAGACGGAAACGTTAGTTAAAGGATTGTGGATTTGAAAAATCATAGGTCCAAAAATTGTACCAGATTAGAAAAAGGTTGTACCTCAAAAATCTCACGTGAAAGATAGATTTTAAAGTACTAAAGTCTTCAAAAACCTTACAAGAAGTATAATATGAGTTCAAGCTACATAACCTTGTTGACTTGTGATAACCAAAACGTATGGTACCCGTGGCATGATGGTTAGTGCGTTGGACTGTCATGCAAGGGGTCTTGGGTTCAATCCCTGCCTGTGCCACCTTAATTTGCGCGGGTACTGCCTCTTGCCTGGAATTGACAAATCCTTCAAGAGTAAATCTTGTCATGAAAAAAGTGCTTTCTCAAAAATTAGCCGTTCGGATTCGGCATATAAACTGTAGGTCCCCTCTATTCCTGACAACATTACTCGCACACAGGAATGGTTGAGAGTTGTAAGTCACTAGGCCCTGGTTCACAACGGACTGTTGCGCCACCCAATAGCATGCTCAAAATTAATAAAGGGTTTTAAATATTTCGATAAAAACGAGCACGGTTTTAAAAAACTATCGGCGTTTAAACGAAATTGGACATGATTCATATGTTGGAAATCATTTGCTGTCCATACAAAAGTAAAAATAAGTAAAGTTAAAAGCCAGAGCAATATGTCTTACAGTATGAGAACAAAATGGGAACTATATTAAATTTTGTTGGGGAGCTTTTTAAATCTCTGTTCTTCACTGATAGCAAACATTTGACGAACTTTAAACGAAATAAGGCTGGTTATGTTCGGTGAAAAGTTTGACCGGCAGATTAGAGTTCCAATATCGGTTTCACGGTTGCCATATGCCAAAAATAGTTTCTAAACATTAAATGCCATAAATTGTTGATATTAATAAAGATAACATTTTGGCAATTTCATTAATTTGTTGTAATTTAGCAATGCCCGATATTATTTTAAGACCGATGTTGTTTGATCAATCTCAACATCAACAAATTTTCTTTAACTGCGTAAGAATTTACTAGTTTTTTTTTTTTTGTTAATTCAAGAACTAAAGATTTGCTAGGATTTTGCAATAAGAGGTTTCATTTCGCCATTAAACAAAATCGAGTTTCTTCGTGAGTAAATCAACATGTGTTTAATTCATTTCAAAGATAAAGGTATGCCATTAACAATAAAACTGAAATCAATCAAATGGACGCCTCGACTACAATATCACCCCATCATCATTTTCATGAAATTCTCCATGACCAACTCGCACAATTGCGAGGCTGTATATTATTGATAACTTAAAGTATTCCATCCACTGTGGAGCATATTTTATAAGTCACCCTAGGAAAAAGCGTAAGATATTAAATCACAAGATTTCAGTAGCCAATTGTGAGAAATAACAAGTTAAAAAACTTTTATCGAAAGTTGGGATTGCTTCTATTTTTGTAATCATTTTTCATAATTAAGATGTGTTTTTAAAGTCTTTGTTGTTCCATTTTAAGAAAAACGTAGTTTTTACTTATCAAAAGACTTCAGCTTCAAAAGTCACAGCTTCCCAAATAACGGGCTATTCAAGATGAAAACTCTTATTTTAAAAACTTGTATATTTCCGAAAACCCAACTTCTTAAAAATATTGTTTCTTTTATTTCTTATTTGCCTTAAAAGTATTCTTTTGTAAATAAGTTGAACCTCAAAACAAAACGACAACGTTTTACTTTAAAACTCAAACAAAACAAAGCAATAATTAGTAATTCCAAACAATTTCTTATCAGTATATAGTCCTTCAATAATTCATAACGAACACCAAAAATAAATGTTTCTATAAATATATTTTGATGCACTCTAACTTTTCATTTCCTTTATTAAAGTATTCATTTGTTTTTCATTTTATATTTTAAAAACAGAAAATATCTTGAGTTTGTCTACAAAATTTTCATATTCAAATGTTATCTTTTCCCCATCATCATCATCATCGTCCTCAAAAAAAGAAAAAAAAAAAAACTAAACTAAAACAACAACAAATACAACAAAAACACTGAACTTTACTGAACTGCAAAGTTTCCATTGTTGGCATTGTTTAACCAATTTCATCGCCCACCCGCACATTTCCAATTTATTCAAGGCTTTGTTTTGTTTTGTTTTCCTGCAAATCACACCAAAATGCACAATGACCTCAATTTTCCTACACAGAATTTTCAGTAGAAAATTTTTCGAATGAAAATTACAAAGACACGACAAACTGCAATATCAGAAAATGTGTTCTTTATTTTTTCTGTTTTTTTTTTTTGACTCAGACTCAGAGTCAGATTCAGAACAAAGAACGTGTCATTGTCAGAATGTTCCAACACAAAATATCCATGATTTTAAAATGGAAAAATATATATATGTATGGAAATAAATAAATTCAGAAAACGGGGAGAGAAAACTTAGGTACTAGGCACTCGTAGTAGTTTGTGACTTTAGTGACACTTACCCTTGCCCTTTGTCTTATATTTTTCCTGGTTATTTTATTCCAAGGAAATAAAAGCAAATATCAGACTAAAGTTGCAAATGGAATCCGAATAATACGTTTTTTTTTTGTAATTACTTTTATTTCGGTTTGTTTCAAAATTTACGGATTTTATTTAAAATTTTAGGTTAAATCTATTAATTTTTCACTAATTCTCTTAAACTGTAGTTTGATATTTTTTTTAAGTATGATTAAGTAATTTCTTAAAGAATTTTAAATAACTTTTCGCACAATATTCCTGTGGTCGAATTTTATCTCGCAGAATGTTTCACAATTAAATTTACAAAATTCAAACGACATTTTTAACATTAAAAAAAAACTTAAAACTAAAATCGTTGGAAAATTAAATTTGTGTAAATTTAAACTTCATCCGAGGAATCTTTTTTGTTTTCCTTCTTTTACCCGGAGAACTTTATAACTTAACTTAAAGCGGATATTGCAATTTATAAAAAAATATTGTTTAAAAACCGTTTTTTTCGCGAGAGCAATTAGCACAGCACTATAGCAAAAGTAACACTAAATTTTTGAAAAACCGTTTTGCCGCACATCGAACGAGAAAAGAGGAAATAAAGAATTCCCTCATTTCATCGCCTCGTTCCGGTGCGTCTTGACTTTTCTGAGAGGGTGACGCGACGACAAGGCAAATGAGGGGTTCGTTTTTATCGGGGGAAAAAGTTATTCTTGGCCAAGGAAAATCAAATTAAAGAACATTTTTCTCTTATAACGGAACCGATCGAGCTATGTGTCGTGAAACGTGAAATGTGTGCGAGTGTATTGAATTAAAAAAATAAATATACCAATCTTCGGAAAACGGAAAACTGTATACATACAATAAGATAAAAATAAGATAAGAAACGAATAAAGAGAAAAAAGAAGATAAAGAAATAAAGAAAAAGCTTATTTTGAAAATAAATTTCCCATTCGCATACAAGTTCAATGCACAGATACAAATGCAAACAATTTCCCCGATGAATTCTTTTTCTTTTCTAAATAAACAAAAGTGAATTTTATGAAGATCATTGGATTTATTTTAGTTTTTCAATTTTAAATGGGAACAAATTGAAAAGTGGTAAAATAGAAAAATACCAAAAGAAAAACAACAAAACTTTACAAAATAAAACTGAAGGGAACAAAAACTGTATTTCCCAGAAAGGAAATGCATGTTTATTTAAAAATATGGTTCAGGGTCAGGGATGTCAGAAACACTTCTTTTTGTTGGTTGATTCCCTGCAAAATCAAAACATGTGATTCATTCGAAAACGACCCCTTAAATACCATTTTATTGAATTATTGATTTGTTTGTAGTTTAAAAAATGTAATACAGTTGAAAGTAGCTTATAACTGGCAGCTTTGAACTTTTAATTTGTTGTATTACTTCATTTAACATATGGCCTTGTTTCAAGATAATTCAAGATTCCAGAAATTAAATTATTTAATTAATTCAACCACAGTTATTTCAGCCTTCAACTATAAAAGGAATTTTCAATTTATTATCATAAAATGACATGAGTTTAAATTATTTTTCAAGAAATTATGTCTTTTTTTAATTTATTTCAATTAAAAATTTAAAAAAGAATAAACTGTAACAGTTGAAAAAAAAATCCCCACACATTGTGAGAATATTATAAATCTTGCACCAGGCGCACACGTTTTAAAGGCATTAATAAATTTATTTATATTTTTGTTTATATCTTCATGCATGTTGTATGTATATATCTTTAATTAAAATAACATGATAAATATGCATTTATTGAGTCTTAAAATAACCCACGCGCAAGTACTTTTTTCACGAACTTTAAAAAATGGAAAAAAAAGAAAACTCTTGATTTTAATTATACATTTGTAGGGAGTTATATATTTTTTAAATTCTTTGTTAAGAGATAAAAGTAATGATGTGATACTTAAAAAATGAAGATAAAAAAAGTATAAATATGTATTGATATAAATTAATTATTTCATCTCGTTTATACATATTTAAATGCAAATAACTATTTAATAAAATAAATATTAAGGTTCTGTGAATTTGGTATGCACATAAATGATATTTTAATGGATATTCCACAGAAACTGAAAATTTATAAATTAAAATATATGTTTTGGGGAATTTCTTTTTGAATTCAATTTAATATAAAAAAAATATATAAGAGGCTTAATATTGAATTGACACCTTTACCATTTCTTGATATTTGATAAGTAAAAACGATGTCATTACTAAAAATTGATCGGTACTTGTTAAAAGTTTTGAGTTGTCGACGTGACGGTTTCAAAGTTCAGAGTTTGATGAAAAAGATTGATGAATTTTGATTACTTTTTGAAGAATCGCAAATCGATGCGATCTGTGTTTCCGAAACGTGGTTCTCTGCACCTGTGAAGGATGCAACATACTTTCTTAGCGAATATAGGATTTTCCGGTCTGAGAGGTGGAACCGCGGAGTAGGTGCTGATATATGTTATATATGTATATGTCAAGAAAAACCTTATCTGTAAGAAGTTATACTATTACTTACCCGGCTCTTCTTGTGAGTATTTGTTTTTGGAAGTTAAAGGCAGTGAAGGTAATCTTCTCTTGGGAACCCTCTAAAGACCTAATAGGTATATCGATTTGGAACAAATCTATAGAGTTATTGAAGAAATTACTGTTATCTCTTCGAACATTATCGTATGCGGTGACTTTAACTGTTACCATTTAACTGACAAAAGGTTAATTGAAAACATGAGATCCTTTGACTTGCACTCAGTCAACATTAGTCAACCAACCCATTTTTCTTAGTCATCTTGTACGCTATTAGATCATTACTAAATGAGTGAAATCGATCAAGTACTGTTATGATGATCAGCTCGAAACTCCAATTTTTTCTAGACAGAATCTCATTTTTTTAACCTATGATTTTAATTCAAGTGTAAACCAAGTGTTTTTACTAAGGCACCTCTCCTTATCCAGACGGCAGCGGACGAATGCCCTGGCTATGACATTAACATTGTTTTAGGAGATTTTAATGCCAAGCTAGGAAGAGAAGATATCTTTGGTGGCATAATCGGGAGATAAAGCCTGCACGACACTAGCTCCGACAACGGATTCAAGCTGATCGATTTCGCTGTGGAGCGAGACAATCTGGTAGGTGGTATGTAGTTCACACATCTCAATATCCACGAGGAGACATGGAAATCTACTGATTAATCAACCGTCAACCAGATTGACCACATTGCTTGTACGTGGATCGACGCACGATACTTCCCCAGTGTACAGGATATCCGAACATAACGAGGGGCCAACATTGAATCGGACCACTAAATCGTTGTAGCCAGTGACTATCCCGACCTAAGCCAAAACAAGGAAGTACTATGAGAAGATTCGACGTTAGACGGCAACAATCGCAAGAGACTGCCATGTCCTTTTCCGATCGAGTCTCTAATAACCTCTTAAGGAGACCTATGCTTCCTGAATTAAGCATTGAAAACCAGTGGCAACATTGCCTTGCAGCCATCAGAGATGCCGCCTCTGAAGTGCTAGGTTTCCCACGGCCACCACAGCAAAACCCCTGGTTGGACGACGAATGCGCACGCATACAAAATGGCACTGCACAAAAGGACTAAAGCTGCTCGCGAGCTCTACGAGCAGAAGAGGAGAGAGGAACATCGGCTTCTTAGATGGAAAAAAAGAGAGTATGAGAAGCGCGCGATCGGGGATATAGAGGGATGTCATAACAGGAATGAGGTTCGTAAATTTTACCAAAAGGTAAAAAAAACCTCCCAAGGGTACCAGCCACGAACCGAAGCATGTAAAGACGATCAGGGGAACATCGTAGAAGAACCGCAGTCAATGCTGAGACTATGGAAAGATCACTTCTCCAAATTATATAACGGCGAAGACGAACCGAATTCCGCAGTAAGGGAGATAGAACCACTCAACCTCGGCGACGCAGATCAACAATTCCGCCTACCCGACCTTGACGAAGTAAAGATAGCTATATCTAAACTTAAGTCAAACAAAGCTGCTGGAGCTGAAGGCATCGCTGCCGAACTATTCAAAGGGCGATGACTTGGTAGGGAGCATACACTACTCATCAGTAAAATATGGTCGGAAAAAAGCATGCCCGATGAGTGGAATCTCAGCATAGTGTGCCCGATACATAAGAAAGAAGACCCTCTAAACTGCGCCAACTAGAGAGGCATCAGTCTCCTTAACATTGCGTATAAGATCCTCTGATTGGTCCTTATCAGTGTGGCTTCAGACCAGGAAACTCCACTATCGACCAAACATTCACACTACGGCAGATCTTGGAAAAAACCCAGCAGCTTCAAATCGATACCCACCATCTCTTTATCGATTTTTAATCCGCGTATGACAGTATCTATAGGGAAGAGCTCTACCGAGCAATGTCTAGTTTTGGCATCCCTGTCAAACTTATCCGTTTGTGCAGAATGACGATGGAGAATGCACGCTGCACGCATTGACCCGGACCACTACCTTGTTGTAGCCAAGGTACGGCTACGGATATCCCGATCCAAGCCAAAACAAGGAAGTACTATGAGAAGATTCGACGTTAGACGGCAACAATCGCAAGAGACTGCCATGTCCTTTTCCGATCGAGTCTCTAATAACCTCTTAAGGAGTCCTATGCTGCCTGCATTAAGCATTGAAAACCAGTAGCAACATTGCCTTGCAGCCATCAGAGATGATGCCTCTGAAGTGCTAGGTTTCACACGGCCACCACAGCGAAACCCCTGGTTTGAAGACGAATGCCGGCAAGCGCATGCAACGATATAAGAGGCATACGACACGGCGCTGCACAAAAGGACCAGAGCTACTCGCGAGCTCTACCAGCAGAAGAAGAGAGAGGAACACTGGCTTCATAGGTGGAAAAAGTGAGTGAGTGGAATCTCAGCAGAGTGTGCCCGATACATAAGAAATGAGACCCTGTAAATTGTGCTAACTACAGAGGCATCAGTCTCCTTAACATTGCATATAAGATCCTCTCTGCCGTATAATGTGATTGTCTAAAGCTGTTCGTCAACAACCTGATTGGTCCTTATCAGTGTGGCTTCAGACCAGGAAACTCCACTATCGACCAAATATTCACACTACGGCAGATGTTGGAAAAAAAACCCAGGAGCTTCAAATTGATACCCACCATCTCTTTATCGATTTTAAGGCCGCGTATGACAGTATCTATAGGGAAGAGCAGAAGAAGAGAGTTTGTGCAGAATGACTATGGAGAATGCACGCTGCTCTATCAATGTGGGAAAAGATCTCACCGATGCATTTGATGTCAAAAAAGGTTTTAGACAAGGCGATGCACTGTCATGCCACTTCTTCAACATCGTTCTTGAAAGAATTGTGCAAATCTCTACCGTCAACACTAGAGGCACAATCTTCCAAAAGTCCATCCAATTACTCGGATACGCAGATGATATTGACATAATTGGAAGATCAAAGCGTGATGTCAGTGGAGCGTTTTTGAGCATTGCGACGGAAGCGAAGAAGATGGGTTTAGTGGTCAATGAGGGCAAGACCAAGTATATGCTGTCATCAAAAAAGAACATTGAACAACGAACGTGTTGGACAAAACATGAACAGCTATAACTTTGAGGTAGTTAAGGACTTTGTCTAGCTAGGCAACGCTTTTAACACAGACAACGACACTAGCGCTGAAATCAAACGAAGAATAACTCTTGCAACTCGCTGCTTCATTGGACTAAGAAGTCAATTGAGAAGTTAAGTCCTCTCTCGAGTATCTAAAATCACTATCTATAAGATACTCATCAACCCGGTTCTCATTTATGGCGCTGAGGCCTGGACCCTGTCAAAGAAAGATAAGAGCCTTATTTAATCAACACGATCCATTGAAAACACAAATTAGGATTCGTGAAAATAAACAATGGTTTACTAGTAGGATTAAGGACCTTATAATCGGCGATGATCGCAAACTATGGAAGAACCTTATCCAACTAAACAAATAAATAATTTTCCAGCTGCAATGAATATAAATGAGCTAAACAGTAAATTTGCTTCTGCACCTTCAATAACTCCAAGAGATTATGTATCCACCAACTTCTACTAACTCTTTGTTCAGTTTCGATTGTTTGAACGCCTTAGACATAGTTGAAAGTTGCATAAGTATAAAGTCCAATGCCACGGGTGCTGATGATTTGAATCACAATTTTCATTAAAGCTTTTCTTCCATTGCTTCTACCATACTTTACACATTTAATGGATACAATCCTTACCACTGGCATTTTCCCGCATCAATGGATTTTCACGCTTTGTAATGAATTTAGACCGATTTCAATACTTCATTTTCTATCTAAAGTCTGTGCAGGGATAATGCAAAAATAATTAAACAGCTTCATCGGTCACAACAACCTTTTAGTCGATGTTCAGTCGGGTTTTCGTTCACACCATAGCTGTATAACGGCACTACCTAAAATAATCGAAGACATAAGGACTGAACGCGATATTGACAAAGTAACTTTTTTAGTCCTACTAGACTTTTCAAAGGCATTCGACATGGTGAATCACTCGATTCTTCTGAATAAACTGCGTCACAGATTCAACATATCTTCAAAAGTTATTAAACTGCTTTTTTCCTCTTTGAATGATAGGAAGCAAGTCGTTTTCTTAAATGAAAATGTCTACGATTTTCTTTCGATTCAACAAGGATGAATTTTATCCCCCTTTTATTTTCATTTTATGTGAATGAAATCGGTTTCAGTATAAATAAAGTATCAAAACATTTTTATGTCGATGACATTCAAATTTTCAACAGCTGTGCTTTGGGTTTAATTAAAGACTGCGTTTTTACCCCGAATCGAGAACTAGAAAAGATATCCTACTGGGCGTCTTGCAATGGGTTGATTCTCAACGCAAGCAAATGCCTGGTTATATCAAGAAAAGAATTAGATTTAACATAATTCCTTTCCATAATTCTAAACGAGAACCCATTAAAATTCTTAAATTCCAGTAAAAATCTGGGTGTAATCTTCAATAGAACATTGACCTGGAATGATCACATCAACCAATTGATAGGTAAAACTTATGAAACGCTGTGGACCGCCCAAAACATAACTCCATTTAAAACCAGTCTAATGCTAGCAAGGACCCTAGTTATACCTGTTCTCACTCTTGGATTCAAAATTGTTTACAATTGCAATTCCATCAACAAAAATAAATTAAACATAGCCTTTAATAGTATCATTCGATACATCTTTGGGGTAAGAAGGTACGACCATGTTTCACATTTGCAGGAGATTTGTATTAATATGCCTTTAAATGACTTCACGAAGCTTCGAACATTGATACTGTTTTTTTAAAAACTTGAAAACACGTCAACCAGCTTATCTCTTTGAAAAAATCTGGTTAGGTTAGTTCTTGACGTGTGTCTTACTGCTGGAAATTTTAAATGCTCGAGATAGGACTTTACTACTCAATTGCCTTCTAAGTCCAAAGAAGCAGCGATTTGCAAGAGTAATTCTTCGTTCTTCAGCGCTGGTGTCCTTGTCTGAGTTTATAGCGGTACCTATATTATGGCTGTCCATGGTGACGTTTTGTCCAAGACGTAGTTGTTTTCAGTTCATTTTTTGATGACAGCATATACTTCGTCTTGCCCTCATTGACCACTTAACCCATCTTCTTCGCTTCCATCGCAATGCTAAAAAACGCTCCACTGACATCACCCTTTGATCTTTCAATTACGTCAGTATCATTTGCGTTTTCTAGTAATTGGATGGACCTTTGGCCTCTAGTGTAGGCGGTTCACAATTAACTCCAGAACGATGTTGAAGAAGTCGCATGACAGTGTATCGCCTTGTCTAATACCTTTTTTGACATCATAAGTGGTAGGAAAATTAAAAATCACTTAACATTAAAGCCTTGGTTTAATTTTTTGCTTACAGTGATTTTTCATTTTCTATCGCTAAACCATCGGCGTTTGGTTTGGTAATCTTGTCTCTCGCGCCTCCTTAAGGCCTTTCTGTAGATGATGATATTTTAATCTCTATTCCTGCCCATGATTTAACATTGCTCTTGATCCGTTTTATAATGGATTGTTCTATTTCGAAATCTATGATGGTTAAGACTGCTCTTTTTTTTACGTTTTGAAAGCTCCTTCAATGTCTACGAACGCAGACAGTTTATTCTACTTATCAGGGATTATTTTTGTCTACTGTTCTCACCACACAGTCTAAGGCCGTTTCTACACTTTTATCCTTGGAGTACGCATTTTGTGTTTTTGAAAATAAACGACACAAGACTTATGAGTATGTATAGGCTTTAGCGTTGGCGTGGCTGGGTATATCAGCTGTAGCTTTTAAAATTACTCTGACCTCGCGCAACAACTTAGGGACGTATCCCTTTAACTAAGGCAGCCCAGAAGCAAAAGTTTCTACACTTGCCCAACATGATTCTTTTTATCCAAAGAATTTTCCTCAGGAGCTTTGTTTGGCTTGTTGAATTTCATTTGACTTGACTTAAAAGAGTCCAAGGCGGTATCTAATCTAATGCGTTTGGCAACATTAAAAAGTCTTCTTGTTAATTTCCGCGTAATATGCTCTGAGATGTCACTTTTTGTTGTGGTTTTGAATGAGTATAGGTGGCATGATGGAATGGGACCGAATGAATTACTTTACTGAGCTGTGATCAATTAAAATGGTTGTAATTGAATGATATTGATATGAACTTTGGAAGAAAGTCAAATTTCACGTTGATTTTGTAATAAAGAAGAGATGATCACAATTTGTCATCAAAATCTTGCCATTAAATACTTTTAAACTTTTTTCTTTGAGGCCGCGTAGAAGAAAATGTCCTTGCCAATGCTCCAAAAATGTAGAGCCGAAAATGGTCGAATTGGTCATGGAAAATTTCATGAAAAGGATATGGTGGTGCAACCGTATCCGTAGTGGTCATTTCGCTAAAATCGTTTCCTATTCTCAATTTCTACTTACAATTATGTAAACCTCCATTGATTTCTCTTATAATATACTTATTGTTGCTAAAACCTTCTACTGGACAATCTCGTAAATGGCGCCCGATAATTGTGTCGCTTTGATCACAGATGCATTTAAAATTCTTTAGCTACATGACACATGAAGTTCTTAATTAAAGTATTCAAATCAAATCTTGTTTAGTCATTTGATGAAAAAAAGTTTGAGAAAAAAGGGATTATCCATCACAATCCCTAATAAAATTAATGCATATTACAATTGCCAAGCAATATTTGGTTAGCAAAATTAAGTAACCACATATTTTGAAAACACAAATAATTAATACAACAGCCCAAAAGATCGCCATTTCATAACCTTGTAATATCATTACTTTAACAATATTAAATTCAGCTTTAAAATATTAGCGAGATGTATTTTGGTAACATAATAGATGATTAGTTTTTGTTATAAATTTTAGCTTGAAAACCAATTAGATTTATGCATTATCTAAATATTTCAAAAATTACGTATACGTTAATGTGATGTAAAATATTCCGTAATAATTGTACACAAACACACAGAGCTCTCAAAGTACAATTGAAAATATCCAATATCGGTTACCAAAATTCATTTTCCAATGAACAATTAATTTAACATCAAAACTGAAGCAGTCAAATATTTTGCATAACACGTACTTTTATACATACGAGTATATTTCTATATGCACATAACTCTGTGTGTACAGGAGGTATTTTAAAATTGATTTAACACTAATTCGATACATCCGCATTTGCAATATAAATTGCAAAATCCATAACAAAAACGTTTTTATTTATTTTTGTTTTGTCTACTTTTTTGTTTAATAAAAACAAAAATCCATCACTCTACGATTACATCACAGCGAGACCATGAGGTTAGGTTTCAACGAAATAATAATTGTTTTCAACCTAAGGATCATCCTTGTCATTGTAGTGTGTGAAAATCCATCAACACGAAAAAATTTCAAAACAGAAATGGATTTTAAACAATTTTAATTTGTTCTATTTTTTTTTCTGTCCATGGAAAAAATCGAATCAATTCAGCCTCAATTATTAATTTTCCGTGCGAAACAAAAATTTCTACATCACCAACAACCAAAACTGTTCATAAACCTAGTTTTTTAAATTTTCTTTTTATTTATGTTTTTTTGATAAAAAATAAATTCATTTTTACATTCCGTTTAATAAAAGATAAAAATACTATATGACATTACATAAACTGGTCTCGCCCGTAGAGAATACGAGTTTTGGTATATTTTTTGTTAAATGTTTTTGTTACAATGATTTTAGGGTTGCCACATTAATTATTTGCGTTTATAACTATCAATACAAATTTCGGAGAACAAAATATTAAAATAATATCAAAAGAACAACATTGTACCAAAGCAGTTTTTACGAAGGTTTTTGATATGAAACGCAGAATATTTCACTCAAAACATTAGTCAATACGAACGAATTCTCAAATTGCCTTCAAATAAATTATTCTCGAAGCCTCAAGACATAAATTTTGAATTTAATACAATTTTATCATAAAAAAAATTGATTTGAATGTTTTTAGAAAATAGCATTTAATACAAAATATCGTCTAAAGTTTTTATCATTTGGAGATTCTGAATTTGTGGATTTGGCCTTCAAGCTAATATCGATATCGAATTGGTCTGATTTTTTTCAATACTTTTTTTAAACAAAGTCAGTTTCTAGCTCTTGAGATCTAGGTCTAAAGGAAGCGCGAGTCTCTTTTAAATCACCAACTATCCATTTGCACAAACATTTTTTTAAATACAGGCTGGGCCATCTGTTGGTTTCTTTTCAGCAATAGGTTATTTTTACGCTGAAAGCTGTTTTCTGTTCGAAATCTTGAGAGAAATTCACTTTCATACTTTCACAAACCAAACTGAGTTGCATAACTATTAAACAATGTTGGGCAGCAAACGTTTCTAAGGATTGGTGTGCAGGTTTGCAACACTTTTCGATCCCGCCGTCACACAGTGCACCCGATTCCAAACACAACTTAATTCAATATTTAACCCACGAGCCTGAGGAGAATTATGCACAAAGGTTTCATAATTTTTCACTTGCAATTCATCAATTGACGCATCAATGGATGCTTTTTTATAGCTTCACAGGTTGAGGTTGGATTTTAATTAATAACTTTGGGCAAACAATTATCTTTTCTGAAGAGGTGCATTTGTATTACAGGCTACGTTAAAAGACGAAGTTGACGCATCTTGGACTCGGAAGTCAACATTGTTGAGAAGCTTATGAACGGTGCTATATTGGGTACAACAAGGTAGTGGCCCGAATCGTGTCTAGCACGCTTCCAGCGTGGAGAACTCCAAGTTCCTTTATGGATGTTGAAGTGTGCAAAACGCGTACTAGATACCATGACGTTTCGTCCAGTAGAACAATCGATGAGCCTTATCGGAAGTATCGTCTGTTTTTTTCGATATCGTATTTGTTGTCGAAAGCTTTTGAAAGTATGCGAAACTTGCAACAGTTATATACGTTCAAGTTCAAATACAACATATCCACAAGGTCTGATCACAAAGGATAAGCTACAATGGGCTCTCAACAGCTTCAAACCATTTAAAGCTGCAGGACCAGATGGAATAATACCAGCAGAGTTACAAAAAGCTTCTGATATAATTGCACCAATCCTTGAGGCAATTTTTACCAGCTGTCTTTACCTGGTCCATGTTCCCTCGGCATGAAGAGAAGTTAAAGTTGTTTTTATACCTAAAGCAGGTAAATGCTCCCAAGTCAATCCTAAACATTTACGACCTATAAGTCTATCATCATTCCTTCTTAAGACCCTGGAAAGATTGATTGATATCCATTTAAGGGCACGTACCGATACAAGACTTCTGTCTTCGTCTCAACATGCCTACTGTAAAGGTAAATCGGTGGAAACAGCGTTACACACTTTAGTACGCACCATCGAATATTCCCTCCATCATAAAGAGTTCACTTTGGTTGCTTTCCTTGACATCGAAGGTGCCTTTAACAACGTGGACACATCTGCACTGACATCTCTAAATGTAGAGAGTTCGCTTCGGGAGTTAATCCATTTAATGCTTACTAGCAAAATAATTAACTCAAAACTGGGCAACTCTTCTTGCAGACGATTCGTTAGTAGAGGGACACCGCAAAGTTGTGTTCTATCCCCTCTCCTCTAGAACCTAGTGGTGAATGAAATCCTAACTAGTCTGGATGCGGAGGGCTTCAGAGTAATAGCCTATGCGGACGACGTTGCTATAGCAGTTTCAGGAAAGCATTTTATTATCCTAAAAGAACTCTTACAAAATGCCTTGGACAGACTCATACTTTGGGCAGATCGGTGTGGACTGGGTGTTAACCCACACAAAACCGATCTGGTCTTATTTTCGAGGAGATACAAAATTCCATTTGTCAACCCTCCTTTTATTAAAGGAATCCAATTAAAATTCTCAGACGATGCTCAATACCTGGGTCTTGTCTTAGACAAAAAACTAAATTTGAAACGCAACGTACAGGAAAGAGTCAAAAAAGCTACTATAGCTCTCTTTTCTTGCAAAAAAGCTATTGGTAATAAATGGGGTTTATAACCCAGAATCACGCATTGGCTATACACATCGGTAATCAGACCGATTTTAACGTACGGTGTGGCAATATGGTGCACTGTTTTGAGAAAGGTATAAACAGGGATAAGTTAAATAAAGTCCAACGTTCAGCCTGCCTATGTATAAGCGGATCGCTTCGCACGACCCCGTCTGCGAAACTGGACACCTTGCTCTACCTTATACCTCTTGACATATTTAGCAAACAAACAGCTTCAATCTCTGCTATTCGCTTCAATGCTTCGTCGCAGTGGACAACAACAACATTGCCCACTCCGTAATTCTAAGGTACTTAGAATCAATTCCAAAGCACACAGACTACAACATCCCCCAACAATTCGACAGAAACTTCCAGATTTCTATACCTACCAGATCTTTTTGGGAGAATAGGACATTCTTGGAGGATGAGTCAATCCATTTTTACACAGATGGGTCAAAAACCAAAGATGGGGTTGGTGGAGGTGTGTACTCTGAACGACTGAAATTAAGTCTCTCATTCCGCCTTCCCAATCATTGTAGCGTGTTCCAGGCGGAACTTTTGGCGATAAAAGAAGTCTTGTCTTGGCTCAAAGAAAACGTGGTATCAACATCTGATATCGGTATTTTCTCTGATAGCCAGGCCGCTATCAAGTCTCTGGACTCTGTCTCTACAAACTCTATAACATTCCATAACTGTCGATCATCTCTAATGGAGTCAACAGTTTAATATTCACCTTTGCTGGGTGCCAGGCCATAGAGACATTCCAGGTAACTGTAAGGCAGATGAACTCGCCTGGAACGGTACAGTTCAGCCCATCCTACCACGTTTGGCAAGTACTGGCATACCAATCGCTACTTGTAAACTGCTGCTAATGCAAAACGCTGTGAGGAGGGCAGGCACCAGGTGGAACAGCATCACGTGTCAAGCCACAAAAAACATCTGGCCAACACTGGATTTAAAACTTTCAAAGCTCTCTTTAAAAAGATCGTATATAAGCTCCATAACAGGTGTCATAACCGGACACTGTCTAATAGGAAAGCACGCCACGAGACTAGGCGTTTTCTCAAATGACATTTGCAGAAGCTGTATGGACGAGGAAGAGGAAGAAACGGTTCTTCATCTTCTCTGCATATGCCCTGTTCTAGCTCGAAAAAGAATTACCTAGGAGAATTCTTCTTTAACGACCTAAACGATCTAAATCATATCGGTATAATCAGCCTCTCACGTTTCGTAAGGGTCTCAAGCTGGTTTAATTGAGCTTAGGATGAAGCCTCAAGATTCATGTGGTATCACAATGGGCCATTAAGCTGGCCTAAGTGTGTCCGTCTCCATCTTGGACAGCCACTATAACCTAACCTAACCTAGACATAACTCTACGAACGCATCCATCGACCATCAAGGATAGCTATTCCAAAAACAAACCCTATTCCATGCAGGATGGCGCTCTGTGCTACACAGACCAAGCCACACTCGATATTTTCCTCACCAAATTTCTAAATCTGCGAAACCTGTTGATGAAGCAACTTGAACGATGAAGGGGCATAATCAAGGTAATGGGAATTTTTCGTTTTAACTTGTAAAGACAATAAAGTTGAAAAAAAATTGTCATTTGTATGGCATTTTTGAAAAGAAACTTGTACTTGAGCTACACTAAAGTTATAAAGCATATAACATAACATATCGGTGTGTTTTTCAAAAATAAATACGATGCATTCTTCAATGTTTTGAAATTTATCTGGTAAGATCATTTATATCTCAACAAATCAGGAGCCTTCGCTCTGACGAAACTTTTATTTTAGAGCAGTCGGCTTGACCCCAGATTGAAGGCCATTTGCTACATGGCCCTCATACACCGATTATCTTTTATGGTTGGTGGTTCAACGTTGCCCCTTCTCAGATGGAGAAGTTTCGGGTGTTCGAGTGGCAGGGTTTACGACGCTGTACCGGCTTACGTGCATTACTATTCCAACAAGTTCGTACTCACCGGGGCTCGAATCAACAGAATTGGCAATTTCGTGATAAAACTCGTTCGAGGTCACATTGCAAGAGCTATGTCTTCGACCAACAATTTAATTTTCGGGGCGTTCTATCCGAACGAGGAGTATTTTGAAAGTGCACGCTTGAGCGGCTTCATCCCACCAGAGGCATTCCTCTTTTTAGACAAATGCGGTCTGATACAGGATAGATTGCAATTCCGTTAATCTACCACGTCAGACGACAAACCGTGGATAGGCGACTCCTGTACAATCGGGACGTCATGGCACAAGGCGGAGCAGAGCTCCTTCGGTTCAGTAGGGCTGTGTCCGAACGGAACGGGTGAAGCAGGAGAACCAGTTTTGATGGCTTCAATCGGAACTTGATTAGTTTGTAGTCGGGATGGGGTTTTTAGCCTTGGCCTGCTTATATACTTGTTTTATAGTTTAAGGATTTAGTTTTAAGTAGAAAAGACATGTTGACAAAAAAAAATACAAAAAAAAGTATAAACAATTTAAAACAAAAAAAAATGGAATCAGACAAAAAAAGGACAACAAAATATGAAAAATAAAAAAAATGTTAGATAGTTAGATTTGCTGCTGTGGTTGTTCTAGTTTTAAATAGTTTTTAGGTAGTTTAAGTTAGTTTTATTTTAAGGACCTTATTTTTTTAAGTTTTAAGTAAAAATAAAAAATATATTGATATTAGTTTTTTTTTCTAATAAACCAAAAATAAATATAATGAATTACAGTAAAATAGATCTAAGGGCCGAAAGGCATTAGAATTAAGTATTATTGTTTAACTTATAGTGTCCGTATGGGACCAGTAGGTTAGTTGTAAGTTATGGTTAATTAGACTAGTTTTATGAATTTTTGTCTAGCTTTAGGATAGTTTGAAGAACAAATTAATAAAAATGAGTAAAAAAAAACTTTGCTTTATTTTTCACAGTTTTAATGAAAAACTTCGTGGCAATATCTTCTAAATCCTTTTTAGCAATGATGCATAATAGCTAAACCTTACTCGTACCTTTCCAACCAAATAGTTCAAATTTACTTAGTACTTGAATCTATTTTACACCTAATCTTCATAATAACAGATACATTCAACACAATGATGATGTTCTTATTCTCCACTGTCTGATTAAGAAGAAAAAATTGTAAAATTGTCTGCTTTTTCAACTAACTGATTTAAAGTGATAAAGGAAATTAAAATACAAACTTTAAATAAACTTATGCAACATATCCAATTAAACGTACTTGCATACATACTTATTTATAAGATTAAGTGAAGTGCAAAAGTTTGAGATAGTTTGTAATTTAAAGAAAACCTATTAGGCAAAACAGGGCGTATGAGTAACTATTTTATTCATCTAATCCTGTGGATTTCTGTGTACAACTTTAACTTTTACCTACAGAAATCAAAAACATGCTGATAAAAGAGATTAATCTGAGGATTTATGTACATTACACACTTTTAATCAATTTTCAAAAAAAAAAAAAGTATTTCAATTCTGCTGAGAACTCAATTTTGCTGTTCATAAGAACACGATCTTTAAATTTTGATTAAATTCATACACAAAACTTTTTACGTATTAGTTATCAAGTTTTTGAAACAGGTATACACTAGAGGATTTCTACTTTATATTCTACAACATATTTATAGTTTATACACAAGAGAATACTGATGATGGTCTTTATACATGTGATCCCCATTTTTTTAACCAAAACACACAAATTTTAAACTTAAGGAGAAAACCATAGAAAATATTTCATAAAAAAAAAACCTTTAGTTTATCGCATCAGATATCCAACAAGAGAGGGATTGATCCCAAAGGAATTGATTATAATTTCATAGAATTTAATCACGAACAAAATAAAAAGAATAAGTTCGGGTCAAAGTTACTCTTAATATATGAGTTTAAAGAGAAATCCCTTTGCGCGGCGGTTGAGTAAAATATTGGAAAAATGTATACAAAAAGCACAAAGGATTTTATTTTATCTTGAATAAAGAAAGTAAAAGAGATGAACTTGATGTGTTTTGTAAATTAAAACAAAGAAGACATATTTAATTTAATTTACATTTTAATTGTTTTAATGTTAAATTCTATAAAACGAAAAACAAATGGCAATGGCAACACACATCAAAGTTTAAATATTAAACTATCAAATAAAACCTTTAACAAAATCATCCGCTTTTGGAGGGTTCTGTTCGTTTTTGTTTTTTTGAACAGACTACAAGTGTAATTATGACAGTGCTAAAGCGCCACGAACGTGGCAATACAATGGGATTAAACCTGAATAAATGTAATTTTTGTTTTATGTTTTTCAGAAAAAAATATTATTTTTTTTGCAATTATTTTCAATTAACATGCCTCAGCCAAATTGTTTGGTTATTCAATGTGCATTTATTTATATATATCCACTCTGTGTTTGTTCTAAGGGTTCCATAATTGATTCGAGAAAAAATTAATAGGGCATCTAGTGGGTTTATTTAAAATCATTGACAATTTTGACATTGACAGCTTCTTCTAACTCGAATTACTGACAAAAAGTCAGCGTCATAGCTTCGTGGTAAAAAATGAGAAGATTTGAAATTAAACATGGTTGGACGCATTGAAATATAAATATCGTATTGTGTAGCCCAAACAGTGCGTTTTTTTAAAGACAAGTTTCTAGCAACATGAAGAACCCCTTCGGCGACTTTAGTCAAGTTTAAGCAAGACGTTCGTGAGGCTGGTATACAACACTTATATTCTCTATCATAGAATAATTTTGGACAATGATATCAGATTAAGAACTTAAAAAGTCCAATTGGACAACCATTTTTGGTCAAAGCCATCTAATCTGACAAGCCTTGTTTTGACCTCTTTTTCTACGTTAAACAAAAAAAAAAAAACAATCGGCCACATTTAAATAAATTAATTAGGTGGCGCAACTCTCAACAATTCCTTTGTGCGAATACTGTTTTCAGGGATGGAGGAGACCTACGGTTTTAAGCCGAATCCGAACGGCTAATTTAAGAAAACACTTTTCATGACATAAATACTCTTGGAGGATTTGTCAATTCCTCTCAAAAGGCAGTACACGTCAAAAAACATTAGATGGCATGGGCAGGGATTGAATGCAAGACCTCGGACATGACAATCCAACGCACTTATCATCATACCACGGGTACTACTTGCCGCATTTTGGGGCTCGGAAGACTCGAACTTCATTTTCGAAAAGGATTGAAGAATTTCGGAGTAGTGGCATGTAGTTTGAGTCCTTCTGACTGTTTTTTGTTCGGAAATTCTAAAGGATATATGTTTTTCCAATCAATAGTCAACAAGGATTTGTTCCTGGCAATCGAACTGCACTCGTATTAATGACCTCAGGTTTTCGGGACTATAAATTTGAAAACTCATTTAAATATAAGCTTTATAAGGTCATGAAGTATTTTTTTGTTTTATTCAATAAAATTCCAAAACTATAATCTTTATGTTCAATAATCAGTTGAAATATCTTTAAAAGGTTTTTTAATAGGGGCTGCTTAATTTTGACAACTCTTGGCGGCCGTTATGTTTCTATTTCTTTCTGTCAAAATATCATCTCTTCATCAGTCACTAAAGACAAAATTATGGTTTGAAGTAATAGCATCGAGTAGCCAGTGTAAATAATAAAACTTTATTATCAAAATGTGTGTTCTCTAATGGCAAACAATGGCCATTGAACCTCTTTCATGGGTTACATGTCCGTTCTTCCAACTTTACTATTCAACGCTAGATGACCAAATTTGAGTCCAATAAAAAATCAGCCAATACCCAACAAAATTTCAACAAAATTCTAAATATTTATATTATTTTTTAAATATTTTTTGTGAATCAAACTTCGGATTCGAAAACAGCACTTTTGGAAACCACAAAAGCTTTGAATTCGAAAATTCTCAAAACTTCATACAGACTCTAACGAAGACAAGTAGAACATATGATACATGGTTTCAGAGTAGTTTTCAATGCCCAACCTAATAAAACCTAAGCCAAAGAAGTTAAAACATCATTAAAACAAAAGTTATAACTTTAATATAGGGTGATTTTTTAAGTATTATCTTTTTGGCAACACTGGTTTAAAGAGATGAGGCACGTTTCGCGGTTTTGTTTTACTGTCAAACATCTTCAGTTTGATCTTCAATTTAACCATGAATCGTCTTACAAACGAACCACGGTTGCAAATTATTTTATTTTATTATCAAAATTCGTGCGCTGTTAAGGAAGGTTATCGCGCGATTCTATTCGGGCTATTGTGACTAAATTTCGGACCAAATTTACATTGTTAGACATAAAACCACCAACACGCTTACGTAGAGTGCGAACTGAAGAAAATATCGCAGCTGTATCGGCCAGTGTTAATGATGACCATCGCCGTTCACAGCGATTGGGCCTCTGTTACGTGGGAAATTTTGTGGAAGGATTTAGGTGTGATGCCTTTTAAAATACAAGAATTGAAGCCGAACGACCAACTGCAACGTAAATTTTTTTGTGAATGTGTTCTTGGAAAGTTACCGACAAATTGTGTTAATCGACGAAGCTCATTTTTGGCTCAATGGTTACGTAAATTAGCAGAATTGTCGATTTTTGAGAGAATATCAACCAGAAGCATTGCAAGAGCTACCAATGCAACCAGAAAAGTCACAGTTTGGTGCGGTTTATGGGCTGGTGGCATCATTGGATCGTACATGATCAGAGATGATGCGAATTAAAACGTAACTGTGAATGGTGAGGGCTACCGTGAGATACCCAACTTTTTTTGCCCAAAATGCAAGAGCTTGACTTGCACGAGATGTGGTTTCAACAAGACGGTGCCACATACCACATTTCACGTTCTATACAAACAAGAACGCTTCAATTGTTGCATTGGAAGACAACATTGAAGAACATAAAAGTTGCTTAAACTAACTAAAAAAAGGTGCTTTTATAGTGACTGGATCGCACGAACATGCTTCTGTATCCAAAGAGATTGTTCAAAATAGTACCTTTAAATTAAAATCAAAATATAAACAAAGATTTAATATTCAAATAAAACAACCAAGTTTGTCTTCAAAAATTCAAATGTCATTCCATTTCTCAAAAAAAATAGTTTTATGATTTTTTTTTTTGAAAATTTGAGCGGTTTTTTGAATTAAAATTGTATACATAAAATTTTTCAATTTTTGTTAAAAAATATTTTTGGTATGCAGTTATGTATTTAGAATATATATATTAATATACAGTTAAACTTCCCTTAAGAGAATTTGCATGCGACCAAAAAATTATTTCGTTATAAAGAAAATTCGTTATTCAGACATTTTTTGTTTTTACTTTTATTCAGTGATTTTAGTTTGGATAACATTCTTCCATTTTTCTTTTTCAACCAAATCGTCTAATAAATTGAGAGATTCAAATAAATTAGTCGGTTGTTTACTCTTTATCTCCAGAAATGTTCGAAACACGTCAATATCAATATCTATTTTTTTAGTCAATCGTTCTTCAACTTTATTAATTATCAATAACTTTTTTTCAAGAGAAATACTACTTCGAGACATTTTCAATTATATTTGCTGAAGCCTGAACATAAAATGCTTGCATTTTAAATCATGGGGAAATATCCTAATAAGGTTTTTTTCTCTTCATGTTGTTGTTTTCAACAGAAAATTATATGAAAAAAATCGTTATGAGGAAACAAAAACGAATGAGACTTGGATTTTCAGCAACAACATTTGTTCGTTGCAGAGAAAAATTTTCTTTATGGAAATTCGTTATAAGGAGACCAAAACACACCAAAAAAGTAACCAAAAAGATGTGTAACTACTCAAAATCAATGCGTAATAGAGATCTTCGTTACGTAGAAGTTCATTATAGGGAAGTTTGACTGTATATCTTATACTGGTATATGATTATTTTCGTAAAAACATGTTGACCTGATTTTTAGATATAGTTTTTTTATTTCATTTATTTAATCCAAAATCTTACTAAAAGAAGCTCCTAACGCTTATCAGCTTAAAACCTTAATTTTCAGGTTTGAACTTAATCGAGTTAATCGTTTGGGCTGAAGAGGTGAGAATAGGTAGACAATCCACTATCAAGTGAAACTTAAATCACACTTTTGTATATAATTAATTTCACACTTTAGATAATGGAAACAAAGTCCACCCTAAAATGGTAAAATCGTCTCGCGAAATTTTGTACACTAATAAATGTGAAAATTGCTAAGGCAATATCAAAGAAGAGCATAAAGTTGTGAACAATATCTGAAATAGGCAAATTAACAAAGAAGATACACTGGAAATTGCAGTGGAAAATCAAATATTTTCAAACACTGTTAAAATTGCAAATGCATTCTATAATATTTTTGTATCTATTGCAACTGTATCAAAACCTTTCAGATCTGGCTTGTGAGGGTTTTCAATGTAATAGTTTTGTTTCTGAACCTTGTTCGTCACATGAAGTTTTTTAAATGTGTAATGTTGCTTGATAACAAACACTCAAGTACCTCTGATGGTATAACCAATAAAAATAAAAATATTGCTTTTTATATAGCTGACATTTCAGCCAACTTGTTTAACAAGAGTATTATATGTGGGTTTTGTCTAAAATCCTGAAAAGTTGCGGAAGTTATACCATTGGTTAAGAAAGGCAGCAGACAATGTCTAAGCCATAATAGACCCATTTCAATACTTCCTACTTTCTCCAAAGTATTTAAAAGCTTTTGAAGTTGCGAATGGGAACTTTTTAAAATAAAACAGTTTTTTTAAGTGATAGTTAATTTGGATTTCGTGAAGGTCGCGGAAAATATATGCGAAATACCATAGCTTTGTTTATTGACATGACCAAGCGTCAATCATGATATTCTTTTAAACAATCTCTATAAAGCTGGTTTTAGAGGTGAAATCCATAACTAGGTCATTTCCTATTTAAGCCACAGGACTCAAAAAGTAAAACTTGGAAATGTATTTAGCGAGGTCATAATTATTAGTATTGGTGTGCGGCAAGGTTCTGTATTGGGCCCAGTTTTGTTTTTAATATATGTGAATTCCATCTTCCAGCAACATTTGGTGGTAGTGTAACGGCTTTTGCTGATGATCTGGCTTTTACTTACGAAAGCAGTACTTTTAAAGCAGCACTTTTTTGAATCATCAGTTAAACTACAAAAAGACTAGCAAGTTTTAAGACAAAGGTTTTCAAAACATGAGCTATTAGTAAGCAAAAAACAAAGCTTATGATTTGCAACTTACGAAATGTAAAAGCAATTTATTGCGACATTTATTTGCATGTTGACCCACATTCAGGTAAGGTTAACGTGGCTGCGGATTAGAATCCATACACTTAGGCCAAAAGAGAAGGTCCATTGTGATACCACATGAATCTAGACAATTACTTCTTACTACTCGAACCATTTTGAGCTTTTTATAAAGCGAAGAAGATATTTGATATCACTGGGATTATCAAAAGAGTAGTCCCTCAGATGAAATTTGCGTCTGAGTGAAAGAGCAGAGCAAGTGCAGAGGAAGTGAGAGATTTTTTCCTCTTCTTCTTCGTCCATACAGCTCCTACAGAAGTCATTTGATTCTACACCAAATCGTATTGCGTGTCTGAATATAAAACAGTGTCCCGTAAGGACACCTATTAGGGAGCTAATATAAAGTCTGCTTTGAGATGACAAGTCTTTAGAGAGCCTTAGGTCCAGTGAAGGCCATATGAGTTTTGTGGCTGCGCATGTCGGTAAATTGTGCCACCTAGAGTTTGCTATCGCAAAAGCTGTTTCTTTAAGCATAAGTTTACATGCAGCTATCGGTATACCTATCTTCCCCCTTTCAGGTGAAATAGGTATGACGGTTCCATTTTTAGCGAGTTCATCGACTTTACAATTTCCTGGCATGTCTCTGTGGCCCGGCAAGCAATATAGGTAAATGTTAAATTGCTGCGCCATCTCCATAAGAGATGATCGACAATCGTGGGCCGTTTGAGATTTGGTTGAGACACCGTCATGGGATTTGATAGCAGCCTAACTATCAGAGAAGATGCGTTTATCAGGAGTTGATATCTCGTTTTCTCTTAGCCAGGAGAGAACCTCTTTGATCGCTAAAATTTCCGCCTGGAAGACGCTACAATGATTAGGGAGGCGGAATGAGATGCTCAGATTCAGCTTTTCTGAGTACACACCACTACCAACTCATTCATTTGACTTGGATCCATCTGTATATAAATGGACGCATTTGTCGTCCAGGAGTTTTTTTGTTTTCCCATTCATCTCTGGATGGAATAGATACCTGGAAGTTTTTTCTAATTAGGGGTTTAGGAATAGTGTAGTCTATGTACTTTGGTATAGAACCAAAGAGGTTTAATATAATGGAATGCTCCAGATTGTTGTAGGTACATTGAGATGAGGCTTCGAGTCTTAACGCTGTACTCACTGGTATATCTTGTTGGTATATCTTATTGCAATACACTTGAACCTCTTGTTTTGTCTCAAAAGTATATAAGAATTATCTGCCAGAAGAACAGATTTATCAGCACATGGCCTATATTTAAAAATAGTCATATCTTACCGCTAAAACATCTAAATTTTTATAAAGTACTTACATTTTTTTTTCCGCAATTCGAAACTCAAATTTTTGTACAACTTGAGGATAAATGGCAAATTTTTAGTTAAACTTCCAGCCTCTAACAAAACCCACTACTCGAATTTTGCCAATGTCATAGCACCTACATTTTTTAATAAACTGCCTCACAATATTCGAATTTTAAAGGAACGGAACCTATTTTAAAAAAAAAAAGTCAAAATATGGCTCTTTACAATGGATAGCCCAGAAATCAAAAGTTTATTGATAAATGTAGTCTAACAAACTTTGTATTTTGTTCAATATTCTTGATGTTTTTTTAAATTTGAATAATTATAATATTCTCTTATAAATTAACATTATTTTTTACATTTGGTATCTTAGTTTTTCTAACCTTTGTAAATTGTATTTATATACAAATTATTCTTTAAATTAAACGTGACTCCCTACGTTTGGCGATAAAGGAAGCCTTGTCTTGGCACAAAGAAAACGTGATATCAACATCTGATATCCGTATTTTCTCTGATAGCCAGGCCGCTATCAAATCTCTGGACTCTGTTTCTACAAACTCTAAAACAGTCCAAAACTGTCGATCATCTCTAATGGAGATGGCGCAACAGTTTAATATTCACCTTTGCTGGGTGCCGGGCCATAGAGACATTCCAGGTAACTGTAAGGCAGATGAACTCCCCAGGAACGGTACAGTACAGCCCATCCTACCACGTTTGGCAAGTACTGGCATACCAATCGCTTCTTGTAAACTGCTGCTAATGCAAAACGCTGTGAGGAGGGCAGGCACCAGGTGGAACAGCATCACCACGTGTCAAGTCACAAAAAACGTTCAAGGTGCTTGCTTCTCGCTAAGCAGATCGCATATAAGCTCGATAATAAGTATCATAACCGGACACTGTCTAATAGGAAAGCACGCCACGAGACTAGGCGTATTCTCAAAGGACTTTTGCAGAAGCTGTATGCACATGCCCTGCTCTAGCTTGAAAACGCAAGAATTACCTAGGAGAATTCTTATTCAACGATTTAAACGATCTAAATCATATCAGAATAATCAGCCTCTCACGTTTCGTAAGGGACTCAAGCTAGTTCCATTGCGCTTAGGAGGAAGCCTCTAGATTCATGTGGTATCACAATGGGCCATTAAGCTGGCCTAAGTGTGTCTGTTTCCATCTTGGACAGACGCTATAACCTAACCTAACCTTACCCCACGTTATACACATTTTAGTTTCTTTTTTAAAAGGGTCATTTGTAACTAGCTTTAAATGATTATTTAATGAATTTGTTCTCTTTTCCTTTTTTTACAATACACTTAAGAGTATGTCACTAAAACTTTTATTTTGTAAATTATTGTAGGAAAGAAAATAAAAATAAAAAAAAAAACATATTGGTTTTAATTCACATTAAATTTTGAGAACTTAGTCCCTTGCATTCTAAAATACGAATATTTTTGTTCATATTATTATCAATAAATTGAGTCAAAACATGAGACTTATTCCCACATTATTATTTCATTCTCAATTCAAATGTTTTGCAGGGAAACATTTATTGGGTTTCCACAGCAACAGCGCGATTATCAGGATTGTGAATTCATCAAAGCACATATCTGAGCTTGGCATTTGCAGCTTTTTGTATTTTTTTTCTTTTTTTGCTTTTTGATTTTTGATTTTTATTTTATTTTAAGCTTCATCTTCTTTTTGTTTGCATTCATCAGGAAACCAATAATAACAACAACAACACAAAATATTATACGCATGTATACGAGTATATCCTGACATAGTTGTGTTGGTAGGTACTGCAATCGGAAATAAATACAAATTTACATAATTTTCGAGATCGAAATCAAATAAAAGAAAGAACGCACCTCCAGCCCCAATATTTTCATCCCCAGCCCACTCACAATCACAATTCCAATGAACGTCGCGTCAATTCGAAGCAACCAACCATCGAACGTATATTTGTACGTGACAGATTTGAGTGGCGGTGGCAGCAGTGGCGGCGGCCGGCGTTATGGATGTGCCTCTTGGTGTCACACTATTATCATGGGGTTGACGCAAATCACCCATTTCGGACATATTACCAGGATATTTGGTTCAAATTGAAGGCGGATGGTTTTCCTGGTTTTTCTGTGTTTTCCTCTGTTTTCTTTTTGCCACTTCATTCAAAAAATTAATTTTAAATGCAAATATAAAGGCACACAAACACAGCACAATAGCAACAACAACAGCAACAAAAAAGGTAAAATATGGTTTTATGGCATGTCGCACTGGGATAACGAACACAAAACATACCACGGATGATTGGCAGGATGTTTATGAGTTCAGCATCAGCATCATTGTACAATCAGATCAGATGTGAGGAATGAGGAGGAATTATACAACCAACATAGGGTTGGTTATTATGGTCGTTGTGTGTCGTGCGTTGGTCCTTTTGGTCCTTTGGTTCTTGGTTTTTGGTTTTTTGGGTAGAAGGTGGATTGGATGGAGGTATAAATATATGTAAACCCATTTTTATATTACGAATATGAAATATGAATATGAAATACGATTGATGTAACTTACATATGAACGGATAATGGAAAAGTCAGTCAATAGATAAAATGTTGCTCTCTCAATCGCAAATTTCCTGAGAAAATGACAAAATATATACACATACATAGATACATACATAGATACATGTAAATTACGTACGTATAGTAATTTTGATTATAATTTAAAAGATTTTTCAATTATTTATGTATATTATTTTAACTCGTGTGCAATTTATTTGATTTTATTGGGTAATAAATTGAGAGTTATTTTCTGACACATTTCAATTTGAAATTATTGATAATGTTTTAATGTCATACGTATGTATAGATTTAAAAAATTAATTTTGAAAGCCGGTAATTGGAAAAATTATTTCCTTATGAAATATTTATTACGTCAAAAACAGTAAACAACAATTTGTTTTTCACAAATTTGATGAAAGCTGTGAATTTTAATAGTGTCAGTAATAAAAAACACAAAGCAGAGCTTAAAAAGTTATGATATCTGGTAATCGGATGGAAACTCTTGAAGCAGAAATCAGAACTGAGTTGTGAAATTACATAGGGTGTTTTTTTTAGCTGCATACTAAACTTCGATATTTGTTCTCCATATGGTTTGACAGTTGAGTTGAAAGTTTAAGTAACAAAACACTCGAACAGGGCCTTAGAGTTATGAGACCTAAAAATCTAAAACAGGTTTAACATTAGAACTTAACTGTCAAAATACATATTGTTTTAACTGCACGCAAACTTTCCATAGTTATCTATAGTTTGACAATTGAGAATGTCAAACTGCATTGACATCTCTGTTCAGTTAGAAAACACTTAACAGAGGTTTAGGTAATGAGATCTAACAAAATATTTGAAGCACACGTTTGACCTTTGCAACTTAACTGTCAAAATAAATAGGGTAGTTTTTTTTTACCTGCATACTACATTACGATATTTGTTGTCCATGGTTTGACAGTTGCGTTTACAGTGTAATTAACACAACACTAAAACAAAGCCTTACAGTTATGAGATCTAAAATCTGATACAGGTTTATAAAGCACTCTTTTTAACTTAACAACTTAATTGTCAAAATATATATTTTTTTTTGAGCTGCACAAAAACTTTCGATGTTTGTTTTCTATGGTTTGGCAGTTGAAAATGTCAAATAACTTTATTTTTGTTGATAGAAAAAAATAACTTTAAACAGAGCCTTAAAGTCATGAGATCTAAAAATTTGATGAAAATTTATGAACCACACTTTGGAACTTAAGAACTGAATTTTTAACTGCATTTGAAGTTTAGATGGTTGTTGTCTAGAATTTGACTGTTAAGAATGTCAAACTGCATTGACATTTCTGTTGATCAAGAAAACATTAAACAGAGTTTTAAGGTTATAAGATTTAAAAAAGTATTTGAAGCACACACTTGAGTTTTAGAACTTAACTGTCAAAATAAATAGTATTTTTTTTAAGTTGCATGCTTAATTTCTATAATTGTCATCTAAAGTTTGAAAGTTGAGAATATCAAACAAAGTTAAAGAACAGAACCTTAGAATTATGAGATCTATGAATCTAATGAAAATTTATGAAACACACTTAAGAACTGAGTTGTCAAATTACATAGGGTGTTTTTTTTTACCTGTATACTAAATTTCGATATTTGCTGTCCCTGGTTTGACAGTTGAGTTGACAGTTTAATTAACACAACACTAAAACAGAGCTTTAGAGTTATGAGATCTAAAACCTGATACAAGTTTATGAAGCACACTTTTTAACACGAAAAAATGTCTTTTTTGAATATGAAATAAATTACCCGTGTCTTTTTGGCATTCTATAAATAGTATAGTAGAAAATTCCCAAGAAAACACATCGGCAGTAGCCAGATTTTTGTATTTAAAAATTGAAACAACTGAAAGAACAACTGTCAGAATAATAATAATAAAAAACTCATATAGAAGAATGTTTTGTGAAAGTTAAAAGTTCAGCAAAAAAACTAACTTAAACTAATAAAAAGGATATTCAATAAGAAATGGTAAGAAAACATCTGGAAATTGAGATTCTATAAAAAAAGTGTATTTAACAACTGCAGCTTTGACATAAAATAAAAACTTCAAGAAGGGGGTTTGTTCGTAGACTACTACATTAGCATGTAGTATTGAAGTGAGCTTAAAGCTCGTCTCAATTCTTTATATAACTGAATCGAGTTGAAATGAGCTTGATTCGTCTCGATTCCGGTCGGGGATCAAAGTCGATTCAAAACCTGTGTGGAGAAGTTGGTTTTACAGATAATGCATTAAGGTCTGTTTATTTGCGTGTTTGTGTTCAAAAAATATAGTTTTGTTTTAATCAAATTAAAAGAAAAAAAAATTGCACATGGAGTAGCAAGCGTATTCTTATATGTTGCTGAATTATTCAGTCTTTCATAAGAAACATCGAAACATTTCCATTTTAGAAAGTGCTGTCAAACTTAATCATTTTTAAATCTTAACAAAACTAAATAACATCAACAGTAACAGATTGATTTTTTTCGCCAATGGAAAACACATGATTCCAAATGCACAACTACTCAACGAACACTGCCATCAAGATACAAATACAATATCAATCGTACCGACATTTGAGTACGAAATCACATAAGATTCATTCGAGACTCGTATAAATGTCAAAAACCCATCCGTAGGAAGATTCTACTTTAACTTTTATCGGTAGTATTCATACTGCGGATATTGTTTTTGTTATTCATGTAAAATCGAACTATACTATTGATAGATTTTCCAACAAACACGAGTAGTGACAGTTTTATCTCAAGTTGATTTGATAAGAAGCATACACTAACATGTAGTCGAAATTTGGTCAGAAGAAGTAATGCTAACGAGTTGAGCTTGAACACGATTTGATTGATCCAAAAAAAAGACGACCGCCTTCTCTGCTCCAACTTAGGAGGTATAAGCCTTTTAAACATCGCATACTAGATGCTGTCAAGTGGTTTTGTGAACGCATGAAGCTATTTAGGTTTGGAACATCTACCATCTACCAGAGCTTCAGTTTCCGCCATATGCTAAAGAAGATCAAAGAATACAATATTGATACACATCACCTCTTCATCGACTTCAAAGCAGCCTATGACAGCGGACAAGCTAAACCTTGTCATGTCGAGTGTTGGTATTCCTGCCCAGCTTATCAGAATAAAGTTGGATAATTCTCGATGCTCCGTCAAAATTGGATGCATTCCAACAGGAGCGTTTTAAACTACCAGAAGATTAGGATAAGTCGACACACTGCTTCAATATTGTTTTTGGGATAGTGGTATACTATTCTATGGCCAATACGAATGGCACTATCCTTAAAAGATCCGCCAATATTTTCGATATGTAGGTGACTTCGACAATATGGGAAGAACCGAACGAACAGGAACGGGTGGTTTTTTCAGTATCGAGTCTGAAAATAAGTCATGTCATTTATGAGGGCAATACGAAGTATTTGCCATCATCAATTAGCGTCGCAGATTTGGTCAGAACGTTACCATTGATAGGTATGACTTCAAGATGGTCAAAGAATTCAACTCTGCAAATGACATTAGCGCTAAAATCAAGAGTACAACTCTTGCTTAGCGCTGCTTTTTTGACGAACTAGGCAACTCAGAAATTAGGCCATATCGCGAAGCACCAAGGAGACGTTTTACAAAACCCTCATCAGCTCGATCTTGCTCTATGGTGAGGAAGAATGTAATCTTTCTCAGGCGGAAGAAAACTCTATAGGTAATTTCATGAGGAAGGTTCTACGAACGAGATATAGACTAATTTTTGTCTATGCCAAACTAACACCTGCCGAAGAAGATATAACCATGAACTGTACGAGCTTACAAAAACTTGCCGCTAGTCAACAAATTTAAGGTTAAAATGGCTAGCACATGTTAGACAATAGAATATCAAAGCTTTAGCTTGTAAAAGATTTAACGTAAAGCCAGAAAGGACAAGAAGCAAAGACAGAACTCATAGCCGGTGGAGCGACCGAGTTGAGGCCGATGCATGTCGACTTGCTATTGTAAACTGTAGATAGCCAGCTAGAAAGAGTAGAGTAGTAGAAATCGAGTAAGCTGGCGGAATCTATTACTTGAGCCTAGAAACACCAATGTAGCGCGAACTAAATTAAAGCAAATTAAGTCATCATGTTCACGTTCGTGGTGATTTCAACTGGCGAATCATATGATTTGACTCGGTTGAACTTTTTTCCCTAGAAATATTTAAGAGAATAAATGAGCGAAGACAAGTTCAAGTCCTAAAGATTGAGATAATTTGACGTATGACCGAACCGTGGAGAGCATTTAGCTAATATTTAGTCCTTAAGGTAATTCTAGGATTTTTTTGGCTCTTTGTCTACACTACTTATTTGCTCTTCTGAAGAAAAAATCAAGAGTCGGCACACGCCGCGCCGTATTTACATAAAATTATCGACAGGAAGTTCATGCCTTAAACAAGTTAACAATTTTTATCGACTTTGGTCAAACGTCATTTCTTTTTTAATTTGTTTTCTCAAGATGCCAAATATAAAGCAGAGTGTAAGAAAAGTTTTAAAAGTAAAACTATTTGTATTTTTAAATTATTATCTAGTAACGTTCTTTTGCGCTGTGGAAATGCTGATGTAAAAGTTTTAAAAGAAAAAAAAACATATAAACCATGTGACGTATACTTTCAGTCCATATACTAAACAATAATAAAAGATTATTGCAATTGATGCAAATTAATATTTTCTGTACAGACTGCCAACATTTTTTGAAAAATAAAATTTCAAACAAATATATAGAAAAATCCCACGCGGCTGGCTGGCGGGAGATTATTTGAACCATTTTCCGTCTTAGGGATGCGTTTGATTCTCTATATTTTTCTGATATTTTATTAACAATATTTGGTGGTATATAAATCAACATTGTAAATATATGTATGCATAGTTTTCGAATAGCCGGCATGAACTTATTTTTATTTCGTTTTTCTTGATAATTCGCCAAAATTGAAGGCTTTTTGTTATTTTGTAGATTCTTTATTTTACACTTTATTTGTTTTTAAGAATAAACAATATGAAATTTATAGAATAAAAATACGTAAACAAAAAACTTTAAGGAACAATAATAATGTGCCTTATAGATAATTGTTATTAATAGTGAAATAATCATGCGGTGCAATAACACCACCTACGAAAATAAAACCCCCGAAAGAAGGTCCAAACAAATTAATATAACAACACCTGTTTTTTTTTCTTCAAATTTTTAAGGTGGAAATAAGTTCCACTACAAAAGGGCATTAGACCCTTGATTGTCACTGCCTTTTTTTAGAATTGGCATTAAGATCCACAATTTTAGAGCATGATTCATATTAATTTTTCTTTGTAATGGCTTTTAATTGAAAGATTTCAAGTCGAATTTCGCTCATAAATGACAGCTTAAAACAAAAAATATAAAACAGGTGCTTAATGCTGTTGTCTTGAACACAATAAGATGTCTTTGTTAAAAGCCTCACAGGCTGTGATCTGTTCAAGTTTTGTAGCTGAATTTATATAAATTTTTTTCGTATCTGTTCAAGTGCATCAAATGGATTCGTGGTAATTTTAATTTGATGAAAATTATACATTTACTTGCAACAAATTCCAACAAATCTGGTAAATTTGATATATACGTTCTTAACACTCCTTGAAAAGTCCTCATATTTTGGATGCAGTAACAAGAAACTTGCAAATTAATCGTAAAGTGTAGTTATCAGGGTAAAATTGAGTATACATAGTTACAATACCCGTGTTTTGTTGGAAAATCTATCAATAGTATAGTAGGATTTTACACGAATAACAAAAACAATATCCGCAGTATGAATACTACCTATAAAAGTTAAAGTAGAATTTCACTACGGATGGGTTTTTGACATTTATAAGGGTCTCGAATGGATCTTATGTGATTTTGTTCTCAAATGTTGGTACAATTGATATTGCTTTTGTATCTCGATGGCTGTGTTCGTTGAGTAGTTGTGCATTTGGAATCATGTGTATTCCATTGGCGAAAAAAAAATCAATCTGTTACTGTTGATATTATTTTACTAACTGGGCTTATTTTGCAAGAGAAAACAATAGAAAAGATAATTAAGATTTTCTATGTTTCCACCAAAGGTTTATCTCAGTTTTGATTAAATAAATCTTTTAGCTGTTTCCACCGTACAAGAAGATTTAAAAATGAATAAGTTTAACAGCACTTTCCAAAATGGAAATAATGTTTCGATTCTTCTTATGCAGTGCAAGTAAGATAGTTAAATTCTTGTTAAACAATGAAAAACTGAATAGGTCAGCAAGATAAAAGAACACGCTTGCTACTCCATGTGATTTTTTTTTATTTGATTAAAACAATACTATTTTTTGTACATAAACATGCAAATAAACAGACCATAATGTATTATCTGTAAAACCAACTTCTACACACAAGTTTTTCTTTACAAATTTCGACTCGACTCCGATCCCCGAGTGAAATCGAGTCGAATCAAGCTCATTTCAACTCGATTTAGTTATACTAAGAATTGAGACGAGCTTCAAGCTCGCTTTAATACCACATGTTAATGTAGTACTCTACGAACAAACCCCCTTCTTGAAGTTTTTATTTTATGTCAAACCTGCAATTGTTTAATGAACTATTTTCATAGAATCTCAATATCCAGGTGTTTTCTTGATATTTCTTCTTGAAAATTGTCTATTTTATTAGTTTAAGTTAGTTTTTTTGCTGAAGTTAATTTCAACTTTTGATTTTCACAAAACTTTCTTCTATTTTATTATTATTCTGACAGATCTTTTTTCAGTTGTTCCAAATTTTAAATACAAAAATCTGGCTACTGCCGATGCGTTTTCTTGGGAATTATTTATACTATTTATAGAATGCCAAAAAAACTAGGTTATTCTCGATCTCGCGGTTTTTCTCGTAAATAGTTGGATTTTTAGTCTCGCATAATTTCGATTCATCTATAGTGTAGATCTCGACTCCTAAAAGGTGTGTATGGCTTTACATTTTTTTAGACGTAAGCTTCTAAGAAAAATGTTTACAAATCATGAGAAAAAATATATTATAAATGAAGAACGTTTTTTCAGAAGTATAGAACTTTATGTTGGTAACACTTTTTTAACTGGCGGACATTTTGTCAGCTGTCAATTGAATTTTAGTTTGACATTCCAGCAGAAACATATACTTTTTTAATTTTTGAAACTTTGTTTAAAAAATCATGATTCTGTTCGAAATACGAATCTTGCACTACGATTTTTAGCTCTCACTTTTAGTGGTATGGATACGTCGGTTGGAATTAATTGGCCCTCATTAATTTAAAACCAATTCTGGCCAGAACTTTAAAGTCAATGGTGACCGCTATAGTGTCATGTTTACTGACTTTTTCGTATATAAATTAAAGAACTTTATATTCTGTCAGGAGCTCTGGCCATATCATATCACATAGTTTGACCACAAATTAATGTCTGGAAGGAAAGGTAACCACAAAGTTATACATTACGGCCCGTGAATTGATTTATAAGATCTTGCGATTTAACGCTACATGACTTTTTTCTCTCACTAGGCTTCGCCAAAAAGCCTAAAACGATTGACTACTTGGTGGACAAAATTTGGAGGGTTATTGCCTATATACGGCCGAAAATGTTGGGAAAAGTCATGAAAAACTAGATCTCCAGAAATCATATTTAAACAATAATGCCAGAAGATTAATTTTCAAATTAAGTAAATTGAAGGTCAATTTAAAGAAATTACTTTTGTTTGATTCCATTTTAAAGTTTAATATTTTTAAAGAAAAAACCTTTCATCAAAAGAAATAGAAAGAGGCATTCTGCTTTTCTGTATAGCTCCTAACGGGCTATCCATTTTGTGGTTTCAAAATTATAGGGATGGAATTTGACATCTGTCAAACGAAATTGTTAACCATTTTTTTTGTTTCAGTTGAAAGTCTGACATTTACGAAAATGGATCGCTCAACTATAATACGCCATGAAGTGGAAAATTGTTTAACAAATTTGAAAAGACTGTATTGGTTACAGATAATGTACGGCCCGTGCATCATCGTTTTGACAGTACCACTAAAAATGTCGCTGCTGTAAGTCAAACTCTTGCTGAAGAACCAAATGTGTCGATTCCTCGTCGTTCTCAGGAATTAGGACTGCCTTACGGTACATTATGGCGTATTTTGCATTTGGATCTACACCTACATCTATAGGTCTAGCTCACACAACAACTGAAGCCAGCTGACCATTCAACACTGTCCTAGATACGACGAACGGGTGCTTGAACAACAAGCCGTAGACTGCGATTTTTCGAAGCACATTTCTAACACCATAAGTATGCTAATAAACAATTTTGGAGTGTTTGGGGTTCTCAGAATTCCCAAGTAATTGAAGAGATGACATTACATCCACAAAAAGTCACTGTTTGGTGCGTTTTTAGTCCGGAGGATGGAACGACTGTCACACTCAATTCGGAGCGTTATCGTCACATGATAACAGACTTTTTTTCGTCTACTATTGAAGAATACGAATAGGAGAACATATGGTTTCAACAAAACAGTGCCACATGCCACACAACTCAAGCGAATATGGCTTTATTGTACAAGTCATTTCCTGGCTGCGCAATTTCTCGTTGTGGCAATACCAGCTAGCCACCAAGATCATGCGATTTGACACCGCTGGGTTTTTTGTATGGGACTACGCAAAAGACCATATTTATGCAGATAAACCTTTAACTCGTGAGCACTTCAAAACGAACATTCGTCAAGTTTAGGCTGAGATACCGCCCAATATGTGTTAAAAAGTGGTCGAAAATTACCCCAAAATAATCTGTGCTTGGAACAATTCGCGTGGCGGTCGTTTACTTTTGAAACTGCAAGATGGATAATCCTCTATAAACTATGCCTTTTTTATAAAATTTGACAGACGATGACTTGAAAACTTAAATTTGTTTCAATGTTGATTCAAAAAAAGTTTTCATAGATTTCAAAAAATAAAATGATCAACAATACTATAAAACTCAAAAAGAATGATAACACCAGGAAGATTCTTGACAAATTTAGGTCCAAAATATACAATTTCTTCTAAGATGTCTTTTACATAGTACCGTCTTTTTGGGGTATTCAAGAAACGAGACCGAAAGTACACCGATACTTTTCGCTCAGTTTTAAAAATCAAGATATTTAGTCTTTGCTTACAATGAAAGTTTGAAAGCCTTTTTTTCTTCTTTAAACCCTTACTTTCCAAACCTACTATAACCAGTTGTTGTGATTGTTCTTTCGTTTATTTTAAAATTTAAAAAAAAAGTTCCTTTTTCTCTCTTTTGAGCAATTCTATTTAAAAATTGCAATAATTATACACATGTTCTACTCCAAATAGTCCATCCCATGTCTATTTTTGGACAAGAACATTTTATAAACGAAAATAAATTTTCGTGATTTCTTTTTTTTTTCAAAAATAAACTTAACAAAAATACTAGAAAAATAAAAAACAACTAAAAAACTTAACAAATGCATTTTGAATAACTTAAAAACGAGCTAATCAAGTTTCAGTGGACACAAAAAAAAAACAAGCTAAAACTGAAAAACTGATTTCGGGAACGTGCGCGAGTTCAGGAGGAATGAAGAATAACGTATTAGTTTATTAATAGGTTTTGATATATGTTTTAAATGTAGCTATATTTTGCTGCTATACCGTGGAGACACTCATGCAGGTCTTTATTATTTTAGTGCGAGAAAACTGCACCCCAGCGGCGTCGACACGACGTCAAAATGTGGTCTCTACGACACGACACTATAGAACGACGAGCGACGTTAACGACGACGACGACAGCGATGATAAAACAAACGCAATTTTCCATTTTTATTTGAAACGTAAAATTTAAAATTTATAGAAGAATCACATGCGGAAAATTTGATTAAAATTCATTTTCATCATAATCAGTGTAGCAAAACAAAATGCAAATTATGTCTTCATTTTTTTTAATACTATCACTTACCTTTTTGAAAATATAAAAAAATGAAATAGGATTTTTTAATGACGGTATATCCGAGGCACCCGATGAGGGGCCTTTCTTCAAGAGGGTTATCTAGTTTTCCTAAAGTGAGAAAAAAGAAAGGAAAGGGTTTAATTTTGATTTATAATAATTAGAATATATTATTATTTTTGTGTAGGGGTGAGATTTATTAGAATTTAAATTTATGAAAGAAATGCTTTAAGATATTTAAGGCTGACGACAAATTTTAAGTAAAATCTATGGAACAACGACTATAGAACTAAGTATTGTGCCCCGAAACCATCATAAAATAAGAGGTTTTGTTTGTAATACTCCGCTGTCACTTTTGAAGCTGTCATCTTTTAACATTTGACAAGTAAAAACTACATCATTACCGAAATTGGAAAAAGCTTTGAAGTTTTTAAACCAACTTTAAAAATGGTGAGCATTTTGCAACCAAATTTTGCAAAACTAAAGCACTTTGGGGCGAAGTACCTTTTCGGCCAGCAATAGTGAAACTTTTGGTCTTTGGAATTGGGCATTCCACAAACAACATTTAACAGTATTTTGCATAACGACTTAGTTCTTAAAAATTTTAACATAAACTTTGCACGAACTCGCTAAGAGTCTATTTAAAACACACAACTTTAAAAATACACCTACTAGAAAAGTTTGTCTGCAAAAATTTAAATTCCATTTATTTAAAAAAAAAGTGGCTGGGATGCGACCCACAGTGATAGCTTCTCATATTTGCCGATTTGTCTTCATAAAAGGTTTGTAGGTTTTCGTGTTTTGTTAAAAAAGTTGCCAACTGAATTATTCTAAAAAATATAAAAATTAATAACAATATCTTAAATCAAAATCTTTTTTTGTTAACTAACTTTTTTAGTCGTTTACCAATTTTAGAAGCATTTCTTAAAAGTTTTTATTTCTAATGTAAAGAAATACGAATTGGATAAATGAAATTAATTTGCAGTCAATACCTTCACGTGATATCGGGAGCCGAACATCATTTTTTGTAGATTTGTAGATTTTATTTTTTCATGAAAAAACGGACTGTTGAATTTTTACCAAAAATTCACTGAAAACAATATTTTATGTGAGATGAAATAAGTTTGAAACCATTATTCTTAATTTTTGAAAAGACATTTGAGTCGAAAATCAATTTTTACGAACTTTTATTATTTTTGTTTAGGTTTTTATTTGTTCTAAAAAAACTGTAAATTTGATTTTTCTCAAAATTTGACCGAATGTTGAAAATAATATTTCTTATAAGTCAAAGTAAGTTGAAAGCCATAATCTCAAATTTTTGAGTCGAAATTAAATTTGTACCAACTTTAAGTAGTGTTTTTTTCGATTTTTCTGAAAATTTTACCAGACGTTTTTTTCTATTTGAAAAATTTTCGAGGTGAACAATTTTTTTTTCTAAAACAAAATTTATTTGAATTCGATATCTCTACTGTGTCTTGAGCTATGGACGACGAACAAAAACACACGCACGCACAGACATCTTTCTAAAAATCTTTTATTACGACTCTAAGGACCTTGAGGCTTCAAGAAATGTCAACATTTTTAATTCGACAAAGGAAGTTAACAAATAATAAATAATTTGTTTGTATAAGGTTTGTTTTTTTTTAGACGTGTAAATTTCAAGAACAAATAAGACGCACATAATTTTATGTTTTGCCTTAAAATTAAATTTTGTTGTAGGAATGAGGGTTTACTATTATGTTCTAAAAATGATTGAGGGCACCGAAATTATCTTTCAAGGCGCTAATCGTTTATGGCTTATCAGCGTAGACTTGTGACTTCATGTATTCCCATACAAAATATTAACCACGCTGCAAATCTACCGAATATTGGACGGAGCGAACTATTGTTTTAGTAATAGATTTCGCGATTTTCAAACGTTGTTCGGAAGTAAGTTGATTCATTATGAAATGACAGACCAAACTGAGCATAAATGAAGTAACAGCTGTAAAAAAGACAAACCTCGAAAAAAGGTTAACCAGATTTGAAACCACACGTCTAAAAAAACACCCATTAATGGTTTCAATTTTTTAGTTTGCAGTTTTGAGTGCTTATTAACATATGTTTGAGTTTAAATTGCTCAACCTTCAATGTCCGATATTCGGGTGGGCTCGTTGACCAGCTGAGTTAGGTGGTTCAACTCAGCGAATATTTCTGCACATACTCCATCGGGTGTTGTCTGGCCTGAATGTTGAAGTCATGAAGAATTGTGTACATTGAAATCGCCCGTAACGACAATTTCAGTGCGAGGATAGGACGAAGCAATTATTTGGATGAAATCAGACAAAGCATCAAATTCACGAGAAGTTGATACTCTGTCTAAATTAGGGCTTCGATAAAGGAAGCAGTAGTGAATGATTTTCTTATTGGATTTTTCTTTTCTATTTAATATTTTGTATTCAATTTATACAAGCGATATACTTTAACGACCGAGGCCAACATGTGGTGATGGAATTTTTCTGTTTCAAAATTCAAAGTTGAAGGTTTATCTACATAAACTCGGTCTTTCACGTAGCCCAACAAAAAAAGTAAACGGTGTCAAAAATCACATATTCTCCAAGGCGTAATAGCAGGCAAGCAAATTTTGCTATTATATGAATGCTCCGAATTGGCGGTGAGAGCCGGTCCATCGGATGTAATGGCCTCTCTTCAATTGCTTGAAGATTCTCAGGACCCCAAAGTTCGTCAAAACTAGAAGCCCGACAGACATTTTGGCAGTAGATGAATCAATGGTCTTTTTGCGCGGTAGGCTGCAACTCCGGCAGTATAACCCAGGAAAAGCACACAAGTTGTGATCCAGCCGGATACTCTTACAACAGTGCCATATATGCAGGCAAAACTGATTCAAGTAACCAAAGAGGAAAAACTACCCAAAGCACATCGCATTCGACTCAAATTGTCTTAGACTTGGCGGCAAAATGTTTAGACAAAGGTAGAACCATTGCTACAGATAAGTCGATACTTCCATTTCCTTACCTAATAACCTCCTTGCTCCTCAAACAAATCTCATTAGAACTCGACGCGGAAACCGACAAGGCAATCCAAAAGATGTGACAACCGCCAAGCTCAGAAAAAATGGAGTAAAAGGTTTTGAAAATTTCGGAGTCGTAGTTTTCAAATGGAAGTACAAGCGTGATATTCTCCAACGTATTAAACAACGTATTGATATATCGCATCAAATGGCTTGTTATTTTACACCTCTACGCAAAACTGAAGGAAACTAAAAGCAGCGATCCCAGAAATAGGAAAACAAGAAATAGAGTGTAAGTGAAGGCAGAAACGCTGCAGTCAAGAATACAAAAAAGGTCACAACTTTCTGTGATACCTGCGCTAATAATCCTCCTAAATGTTAAGAATGCTTTAGCAAGCATCAAATATGATCATAATTTATACATTTTTTACAACTATTCAAAGTCTATTCTAATTTATTTTTTATATTATTAAATTTAATTTTGTTTTCAATAAAATCAACTACCAAAAAAATTGATACATTTTGGAGAAACTGCGTTTATTTATTTTGTTATGATTATATGGCTTTTATCTAGGTGCGGATGGAGAAAAATTGATATTTTAATAACAGGCCACGCAGACAAAAACATACAAAAAGGTTTAGCTTGTGACCGGCGCGCGGTGCACATGGCCTATCAGGCAGTAAAAGTTGTAACCGCCACCACCTCCACCGGCTGGTCACGCGGCAGTGAACGTGTTAAGAACTTCGAAAAAATAAACGAGTGTTAGAGATTATAACTTCTTGAAGAAATTAGCCTCCAAAAAATATTTCTTACAGAACTTCATCAAACACTGACTGTTGATTGAATACAATCAGGTACTCGAATTTAATTCGACAGAGCAATTTCATTTGAACTTAGCGAGTTTTACATTCCTATACCTAATTCTAGAAACCTTTAATCCATTAAGAAATAAACGTTTATTGACAAGCGTTAATTAAAGACCAAGAGAGCGAAAAGAACTAATGCAATTTAAATTTATTTCATATATGAAGTCTAGACCTGGAGGCGTTTTTGGGTGTTATAACATTTCTTTTAGCCTTAAGAGGTATTATAATTAACTTGATTCTTTTGAAATCAGTATTGAATTCTCTGGAAATTCATCCCTTTTTATTTAGGTAAGTAAAAAGTTGAACAAATATAAATTACTTTGAATGGTGGTAACTTATTTCATAGGGTTATGAGTATTAGAAAAAACTCCTTCAACCTTCCATGAACCCTTCCAAATTTCAAGGAATGCAAGAAATATTTTAAATTTTTTAATGTTTCAACGGAACTATATATTGGGTTCTCTAACTTATTTCGGATGTTATATTCTCTTCGTCACCAAGGATTGTAAGAGGTTAGCAACATAAAAAAAGCTAAAAATAAAACATAAACAAAACAACTCCATTTCGCATTGTGATGATTAATTTATCAAAAATTGCATTGCACAAGAAAAAAAAAACAACAAACCAAAACCTTAACTAATTGGAAGGAAATTTATTTAAAAAAAACAAATAAATTGGCAACATTTCAAATGCGTGTATCGAACATACACGACAATACTATAATTGAAAAACTTAAAATAAATTTATCAAAAAATTCTCTTTTTAGTCTGCCTTAATGAATAAAATCGTGTGCCATGCCAATTCTCACTGTGGCCGTTCAGGTGATAAATTTGAGGTCATAATCACAATGATTGAGAATTTGTTGTATCCTTCAATGCATCACCATCACCATCACAATTGCCATCATTATCATTGTCAAGAGACATTGTTTTTGTGTTCGCCAAACTTTTGTTTATAAAATGAATAAATTTATTTAAAAGCTTCAGGTATTAATTTGTTAGTGTAATTATCTAACAAGACAAAATAATTGTATTCTCTTGAAATTCAAAAATTATGTTCAAAGAAAGATTGCAGTGTCACAGTCTTCAATTATTTAAAAAAAAAAACAAAGAATATTTATTTTGTGAAAAATTGTAGCACATTATTCATTTTGATGGATTTTGTTCCGATTTTTTTGGTTTTTAATTGAAATACGTTTTTCTTAAATAAAATTTAAATAAAGCAAAATTCATTGAACCTGCAATGAGTCAAAGAAAAAACATTAATCTTAAAAAGATAAAAAAAAATCATCCAATTCATCAAAGATAAAATAAATATTGGATGGAAATTCTCAATAAGTTCCACAAAAAAATCCTTTTAGAATTTAATTGCAGACTTTCAGGAGCAAATGTTAAATTAATTTACATGAGCTTTTTCTGTTTTTGTCTTGTTTCAAAATAAGAAAATTACCTGTCCCCCGATCGAGCTTTCAAAACTTAAAATTTTCAAATGTTTATATTCGTATGTAGTTAAAAATAAATCTTCTATATATTTTTTATTTATAAGACAGCAACAACATTGTTTTTTAATTATTGCTTCTTCTGTTTTGATGAAGATTTTATTTAGAAATTAATTATTCTATTTTTTTGCTTTCAAGTTAAAAACTTATTTAGAATACAGCACAAAAGTAGTTTGATTTTTTTAAATTCATATATTTATATTTTCTAAACTTTTCATCAACATAGGTTATAACGTAATAATTTATATTTGTAAAGATCTAAAATGTATCAACGGTTATTTCGCAATGGAAATTAAATTTAAAAAAAAATTGTCAGATAACCAATGCAATGCAATTATTCTTCGTCATTTGTCAGTTGTATTTCAGAATTTTTGAAAAATTAAATGAGAATTCGTGATATGCCAAGATGATTTACCTTGAACCCAAGGCTCTTGGAATCGTATAAGTATGCTTAAAATTTGATTGAACAGTTGACAAAAATGTACATATTGTACACAGATGAACTTTCAAGTCTAAAAGGTTCGTAGTCTGAAACATTAACATGATATAGTTGGACAATGATAGTTGAAATAGACTTTTAAGCTTTTTGAAACGAAATTAAAACTTCACAAGAAGGACCTCAACACAAAATTCAGACAATTCTTTGAACGTTGATTTTACAAAAATCTTAAATATAGGGCTACTATTAAAATTTTCAAAAACTGAGTGAGAAATAAATATTTATTGTACAAAAGTAGATAAATCTGTCGTTGATACCGGGTGTTTTTTTTTAGTAGTGTGGTTTTCAATCTGGCAATACTTTTTTTCGAAATTGATCTTTTTGACAGCTGTCAATTATTTTGTATCCTGAATTTGGCTTTCATTTTCTAATGAATAGACTTATTCATGATCCACGTTTGGAAATCGTGCAAATTTACCAAAATTTTACAAAAAAAACATGGTTCAATTCACTAAACGGATTAATTTATTAATGGAAACTTTTGGTAAGAGCAATATCTCGTGTCGTTGGTCTGTGGCGTGGCCTTCAATATTTTGTTTTTATTTTTGGTAGGGTCATGTGGAGACGATTGCCTTCGCAGATAAGCCTGACGATTATTTTGGAGAAGAATATTCGGTGTGTTTTTCTGGCATGTGGCGTCATATGGAAAAAGTGATCGACATTTTTTACGCGTCAGTTTTCAATCCAGTCATAAAAATCATTACCCAAATTCAACAAAACTTTGAAAGCTTTAAAACTTTAGTCTTTATGCAAAATGTATTTGAAAACTCAAATCCAAACATTGTCATAAACCACCAGCCAATAGAATGTTTAGGTCAAATTGATTTAACGGAATAGGAAGTTTTGGAAGAACTTTCTTCTTTGGATAACAATAAAAAACTTGACAGTGATGAAATTTATTCTATGCTCTTAAAATTCTGCAGATATGGTCTTTCTAAACCTCTTTTAAAATTATTCAATTTATCGCTCAGTCTTATTCAGTTCTTAGATACTTGGAAAACTTCAATCATTACGCCAATTCATAAAACAGGTTCGAAGCAGAATGTCCTTAACTACAGACCGATTTCGAAGCTTCAAACTATTCCAAACATTTTTGAAGCCATCAAAGGATTTATGAAAATATTAAGCAAGGGATTTCAGACAAACAACCAGGGTTTGTTAGTCAACGATCAACTACAACTAACTTGGCTCTTTGTTCACACTTTCGTACGAAAGTTTTTGAACGTGTAAGCAAGTTGACGGCATATACACCGACTTTTCAAAGGCGTATGATAAGGTGCAGCATGACGTGTTTAAAAAAAAAATAGAACACCTTGGTTTCATTCTCAATTATTGAAATGGTTAGGTCAAAATTTAACAGATCATACACAATTTGTGAAAATTGGATATAAAAGATCTAAAAAAATGTATGACTTTTTAGGGGTTCCACATGGAAGCCATCTCGGACCACTTTTGTTTGTACTTTTTATAAACGACCTTCCCGACTGTGTCAAGTTTTCTGAACATTTACTATTTGCTGACGATTTGAAAATTTACAAACGTATCAATTGTCCACTTGAATGCAATCTTTTGTAAGATGACCTCAATTGTATTTTTCAGTGGTGTGAAGATAACTCAATATTTCCAAGTGTATGCAAATGTCTTATACTAGATCACGCAAACCTATTCACTTTGAATGTAAGGTTAATAATACAAGCCTTGATAAAGTATCGGTTTTTAAGAATTAAGGTGTTGTTTTCGATAGGAAGTTTACTTTTAATGATCACTACGACTATATGATTTCGAAGTCAAATAAAATGCTGAGTTTTCTAATGAGAAATTCAAAGGAATTTGCTGATCCGAATACATTGGTGAGATCTTTGTTGGAATATGCTAGTTGCATTTGGTGCCTAGTATATGCAGTAAGCATTAATAGAATAGAATCTGTTCAGCGTAAGTTCACTAGGTATTCTCTACGTACATTGAACCGGGTACATAATGTTATGCCGTCCCATAACCAGAGGTGCGTATTTTTAGGCATTAAAACCTTTCAAATCAGAAGGAAACAGTGTTTTGTTCTGTTAGCCATAGATGTTATATGTAGCCATTTGCTTGCACTTTACCCAATTCATGTTCCTTAAAGACCCTATACCGCGTCATTACACCATTTATGGAAAAGGTGATCCTATATCTCGTTCTTGTGCTTTGTTTAACTCTGTATGCGATGTAATTAACTTAAAATGGAGTACAGTAAAGTTTAAAAATGCTTTAAATGAAATATTTTTATGAGGCTTTTTAAATTATTGTAAATTATTTTACTATTTATTTAAGATTATATATGTAGGTATCTATATTTTTTATATAAACATTATAATTAAGTATGTTAGTCTAAAAGAGATTGTACTCGATAGATGGAATAAAGAAATAAATAGAAAAATATGTTGTTAAGTAGCTTGTGGAATGTCTCATCACAAAAATCGATGAGGGATTGACAAACAAAATTTTCAGTTGTCTTTACACTTCTACTAACACCTTAATTTTTTTCAAACAGTTTTAAACATTTTTGTAGTGAATTTTAACATTTTCAATGAGTTGTCAAACAGAGTATAGTTCCATTGCCTGCTTCGTCTTGTATATCACGAAAATTGTTGGCAATTTTTGAAACTTTTTTAACTGTTTTGGATGGCTTAAAATCGAACTACTCGTAGTTTGAAATTGCAGCTCGTGTTCCTCAAGAATATAATATATTATACTGAGTCCAGTATTGTTTGCCCTTCTTATCGACGACATAAATGATTGTTTGTCTCGGTGAGTCAATACTTTCGAAACTTTTTTTTTTTTGTATATTGTACGCGCACTCAAGGGGATATGAATACCCTTATAATGATTATAATTACTCGCACAATTAGAAAGGGAGGATAGGATTTGAAAGGAGATACCGATGCACATTGGTTTTGAATGCCTGCAAATTGTAATGAGTGGGAAATATTGAGTCTGGTAAAGCATTCCACATTCGTGGAACTAAACAGTACGACCGAAATTGGGCTCAAGGGTAAACTGATGGCCATTCTTAAAAGAACGAGTATTACTGTTGAATTGTTTGAGGGGAGGAATGCAACTGGCTATTTCATTCGAACATTGCTTATGGAAGAATAATGAGAGACATGAAACCTTACGACGGTGCTCGAGAGATGCATAAGTTTCAGTTAGACAATGGTCACCTATCATTTTTAGAGCTCTCTTTTGAATTCTGTCCAAGAGACTCAAGTGGGTTATAGGAGCATTTGCCCAAATATGGGAATTGTACTCAAATTTTGGACGAATATAGGCTTTATAAATTATAGAAGGGGTAAAAAACTTCTTGCATCGTTGGAGAAAACCTAAACATTTAGCAGCATTTTTGGCGATGTCAAATATGTGATCACTCCACAACAAGTGGTTTGTTTTGCACACACCTAGGATTGATAGCTGTTCAGTCTCCTCGATGCAAGTACCACTCATGCATAGTGGCATTGGGGGAGGGTTACGCTTTTGCGACAGTACGTAGACAGAATTGAGTTTTCGAAACATTAAATTCTACACGGTTTTAGATTCCCCATTGAACAATGCTGTCAAGATTTAATGAGCTTATCATACGCTGCCGTTGGTAGTCCACATCCGAAGAACAAGGATGAGAATCTAAAAACGAATATGAAAAGCTAAGGGTACTGTCATCCGCGAAACAATTTAGTGGGTTAGAAGTTTCAGACAAAAAAAGATCATTTATAAAAATGAGGAAGAGCGTCGGAGACAAAACGGAGCCCTGGGGCACACCAGCGTTTATTTTGTGAATATTAGATTTGAACCAGTCCAATACTACTTGAATTGAATGGTCCGAAAGGAAGGGATTCATCAATACTAAATGCACGCATTTTCGATAAGAGAGCTTGATGCCAAACTCTATCAAATGCTTTTGAAGTATCAAGTGCAATAAACTTAATTTCTCCAAAACGATGTAAAGATTTGTTCCACTGTTCGGTGAGATAAACCATGAGATTACCAGTGGACCTATTGCAACGAAAGCCATACTGCCGGTCATTAAGAAGCTTTCGTTCTTCAAGATATTTCCTAAGCTGAAAATTGATCAGCGTTTCCATGACCTTGGAAAGAAGGGATGTAAGTGCAATTGGACGATAGTTGGATGGTGAGGAGGATTCGCCTTTTTTAGGGACAGGCTGGACAAATGTAGTTTTACATCCACTCGGAAAGAGACCAGTAGAATACAATAGATGGAAAAGCTTACGCAGTGGTTTTGCCAGCGTTGAAGAACACCTCTTCAGAACAATAGCGGGGATACTATAGAAGTGCAGCTCTACGCGGATGAAGATAAACGCTCTATAAACAAAAATAATGGTGTTCGAGATGGTAAATTGAAGAAAAGAACACTGATTATTTTTGGAGATCTAAAGTCTTCAAATAGTAGCTTTGTTAAGTACGTGCAAGAGAAGTGTAACGAAGCCAGTGATATATGGCCAAATTTCTTTGCTGGAGTTCAAGCTTTCGGTTATATGAATTTTCAAGAATTTGAATTGATCCAAAGATTCTTCTTTAAAAGTAAATTTCGCTTAACCTTTAGCACTTTAACACAGTCGGGTACTACCCCAAAAGCTTTTCGATAGACCATGAACATTGAACAATCCTGACATTAGACTCCTAAAGTCATTTATGACTAACTATATCTATGCATACAAACGCGTCACCATTCAACTAATATTGAGCTCTTTTAATCTCCTCGGGTTAGGTCTTTCTTAATCTAATCCAGAGTGAGTTACTTGCGAAAATAATATCTAAAGTTGAGGTTAAGGGGCTGCATTGTCAAAAACACAGATTTTTCGATTTAGGGTGGAAAATTTTATATTAAATTATGTTCTTTTAGAGCAGATTTACCAATCTTGTGTAAATATTGCAACAGTCACTTTTTGAAAGAACGTAGAAGACTTAACTTCCACCAAGGTGTCCTCTCCAAAATGCAATCGATAGAAATTTTGAATAGTTCGACAGCATAGACAGATCTTTAAGGTTGTTGTGCACAAGCTCTAAGTTATAGAAATTGTTTCGTATAAATCATGAATAAAGAACTTACTCAAACTTTTCACTATTCATCCATTTACATACACTTCGTGTCACATAAATAGGGACAATGTTTTTTCGTTTTTTTTTTTGTTGACAATATTTGTCAAACGCTTAGATTGTTTGGAAAAACACAAATGTGGAATGAATGAGGTACGAATTAAGCTTATATTAGAACCAAACATATTGGATTAAGTTGATAAGGACAAGTTTTATGGCGGTTTTTGTGAAGAAAGTAATAAAAGTACCTGTTTTTTTGTGTCACATAAATAGGCGCACACTCGAGGGGATAAAACTACACACATTATGTACACACAGTGTGAGCACTAGGAAAGGGAGAGAGGTGTTGGAAGGAGGTGTCGGTGCACATTGGTTTTGAATTCCTGAATATTGCAATGGCTGCGAAAGACAGAGTGTGGCAAGGCATTCCACATTCGCGTAGTACGGCTAAGGAACGAATATCTGTACTTGACAGAACGACCGAAATTGGGCTCGAAAGTATATTGCCGAGCATTCCTAGAAGCGCGAGTATTACGGTTGAACTGTTTAAGGGGAGGAATGCAACTGGCCATTTCTCAAAAACATAAAACGTTAAAATATCAGCAAGAGGTTGAGACAAGAAACATTTCGACGATGTTCAAGCGATCTAAATAACATAATGATGCTGTCCAAGAGGATTAAGTAAGTTGCAGGAGCACCAGCCTAGATATGGGAGTTATACTCAAGCTTTAGACGTATATAAGTCTTGTAGATAACAGCCAGATTCTTGCATCGCTTTAGAAAACCCAAACATCTTGCAGCATTTTTAGCGACGTCGCGTATGTGATCGTTCCACAAAAGGTGGTTGGTGATACGCATCGAGATGTTTAGTTTCCTCGATGCAAGTGCCACCTAGGGATAAAGGCAAGGAGGGTATACCTCGCTTTAATGATAAAGGGTGTCCCAAAATTTACGCAAGATTTTAATTTGCCGCCATTTGTGCAGTGAAATTGAAAAAAAAGCAATTTGACACGATAGAACAACGTGTCTTCATTATTAAAGAATATTTCAAAAATAGTGAAAGCTTGGCGGCTGCAGTTCGAAAATTTCATACAAAATATGGTCGGAATAGTGTTTTAACTTCGTCAATTGTGAAGAGATTAAATGAAAAATTCATGGAGACTGGATCCGTTGGAGACGCCAAACACACTGGTCGTCTAAAAACAAGCCGTTCAAATGTGAATGTCGAAGCAGTGCGTGAGAGTGTTACTGACAATCCAGGAACCTCAATTCGACGTCGTGGACAAGAATTGCAAATTTCAAGAACCTCTTTACAGCGTATACTCACCAAAGATCTGTGTCTTCATGCTTACAAAATTCAATCAACACAACAATTGAAGCCTAATGACCATGGACAGAGAAGAGTTCGTTGAATGGATTATTGAACATCAACAAATGGACCCTGATTTTTCGAGCAAAATCATCCTAAGCGATGAAGCACATTTTCAGCTTGATGGCTTTGTCAATCGCCAAAAATTGCCGCATTTGGGTTTCGGAGAACCCACATGTGATTGTCGAAAAACAAATGCATTCACAACGCGTGACTGTATGGTGTGGATTTTGGGCGGGAGGCATAATTGGGCCATATTTTTTTAAAAATGATGCTGGTCAAGCAGTGACTGTTACTGGTGCTCGATATCGCGACATGATTACACAGTTCTTTCTGCCAAAATTGGATGATATTGATGTGTCCAATATGTGGTTTCAACAAGACATACAGCCCGTGGAACAATTCAATTACTGCATGAGACATTTCCAGGTCGTGTACTCTCTCGTTTCGGTGATCAAAATTGGCCTCCTAGATCGTGTGATTTAACACCATTAGACTTCTTTTTATGGGGTTATTTTAAATCACAAGTCTATGTCAACAAGCCCACAACCACCCGTGAATTAAAGGAGGAGATTCAACGCTGCATCAACGAAATTCAGCCATATTTATGCAGAATGGTCATGGAAAATTTCAACAAAAGAGTGCGCATGTGCATGCAAAGCCGTGAAGGCCATTTGTCCGATGTGTTATTCCATACCTAACCCTATCCTATGTACTTTACGAGTCAATAAAAATATAACTATTAAAAGACTAAAAACGGCGTTTTCTATTTAATTCAAATCTTGCGTTAATTTTGGGACACCCTTTACAAGACAGCATTTGGTTTTTAAAGCATTAGATTACACTCTGGTGTTTATTCCCCATTTTACGATGCCGTTTAAGTCGGAATTTAATGAGCTTATCATATTTTGTCGTTGCAGTTACACATCCGAAGAAGAGGGGTGTGAATCTGAAAACGAATATGAAATGCTAAGAGTACTATCGTCAGCGAAACAGTGTATTGGATTAGGAGTTGCAGACAGAAGATCATTTATAAAAATGAGAAAGAGTGTTGGAGATAGATCAGAGCCCTGGGGCACATCAGCATTTATTTTGTTGTTTTCAGATTTGAATCCATCCAATACTACTTGTATTAAACGATACGAAAGGTTATTAATTATCCAATGAAGGAGGGCATTTTCAATAAGAGAGCTTGATGTCAAACCCTATCAAATGCTTTAAAAATATCAAGTGCAATAATCTTACATTCTCCAAAGCGATGTAAAGATATGCTCCTCTGTTCGTTGAGATGAAATCATCAGTGGACCTATTGCTACGAAAGCCGTATTGTTGGTCATTGAAACTTTGGATCTTCGAGATATTTCTTGAGCTGATAATTAATCAACGTTTCCATGACCTTGTAAAGAAGGGACGTAAGTGCAATTGGGGTAATTAAAGGGTGAGGAAAATTCGCCTTTTTTGGGAATAGGCTGGACAAATGCAGTTTTCCATCCGCTCGGAACGAGACCTGAGAAGTAGGACAGATGAAAAAGTTTACGCAGTGGTTTTGCCAGCGTTGAAGGATATTTTGATTGTTTGAGTGCTTAGTACGAGTATTTATTTGATAGAATCAGGAAATATGTGAATAGGTAAAAGTCTGACCAAGAATAAAAAAGGCCAAAGTCGAGCGAAAAAATTATTTAGACGGACCTGATGAATAGAGCTGCTATCCCAATGATTAAAGAAATCCATCTTGAAAATCGGCGCAGCAAAAGATATGGGAAGCAATCTTCTATTACGGGATCGTGGAGCTGGAATTTCAAAGCTCTTAATTAACAAAAATCATTAACAAATCGATTCTGGAACGAATTCTTTTTTGCATTTTCCTGAGTTATTTGGTGGACAGCGATGAATTTTTTAACAAGGTAATGCACCAATACATTCCACACGGACAACAAAAGCCTGGATTCAGGGGCCATGATACCATGGCCCCACTATTCTAGTAACATGAACATCATGAAAAAGGTGGGAATGGCATTCAAGAAAAGTCTACGAATGAGTCCTAATTTCACTCTATGAATCGATACACCACAGGTTACTTCAAGTAATTCAAATTTTATTAATGCATTCAATAAAACTGACATTATCTAACCACAAGATTTGTTGTTATTTTGTTTACTTTAAAGGACCTCACAGGTAAATTTAGATCTTGTTATGTAACTAAGGTACTTTTAATGACTTTCTTAGGAAAAACACGCCATCAAATTTATATTTAACAACTTAATCTAAATGTTAAAATTATAAACTTAATATATACCTTATTCAATCCACACTTGAGTTTTTTCAAAAAACCTAAGGGTTTGAAAAATGTTGTCAAATAAAAAACCAAAAAAGCTTGTCCTTATTCATGTGACACGAAGTGTATATACTTTTTGTTGGTATTTCAGATCACTCTAAAATTGATCTTTCATTAATATTTCGATACTTTATATTTTTTTTTACATTTTCTCTATCTTCTAACATTTTTAGGAACCTCATTTTTACTAATGTATTTATTTACTATCATTATATTTTCAATAATGGTGTAGCACTTCGTTGTCAAATGTCAAAATATGACAGCTTGTGATATTCATGGTTTTTCAAAATGAACCCACTTATTAGAAAATTCTTTATTTTTAAATTATATATTTATTTTAATTGGACAGAAGATTAAAGATGAATGAAAGTCCATCACGAATTCTTTGCCAAAGCCTCTTGTGAAAAATGTCCATAATGTGTTAGTTTTGGACTAAAAATTTGCACTAAGTTACGAAAATCAACAAAAACCTGTAGTTTTCGAATCCGAATTTTTCTGAAATATCATGGCACAATATTTTCTAAATGACGAATATGTATCATTTTTAAGGCTTTTTTTCATTTAAAGTTGACTTTTCCTCAAACAATTACAGGGGTAGATGAACCCTCATTAGAATCATATTAGATTTCTGAAAAATCATACTCGTATGGAAATAAAAACTCACTCAAAATAATTTTAAAAGCATATCCAATCCACTCAACACACAAATAGAATTTCAAGAATTTTAATTGACTTTATAGTGATTTTTTTTTTAAATATTGAAATGTGAATTTTTTATTTAATAAACATAATTAAGATAAATGAATTCCAACCATATTTTGAAAATTATATTGAGTTCTAAGAGTTCTAAGATCCATAAGCATCAAATTCACCCAAACAGCCGGCAAAAAAAGAAACATACAAAAATAAATATTCTCGAAATAAAAAGAATCAAAAAATATAAATTTAGATTATCAGTCATATCAATATGTAAAAAACAAAATTTTTTAAACACTATAAAATCAAACATTTTGTTATGAAGTTTGTTTTATTTTATTAATCCAATAAACCTACGGTAGTAATCATTTCTCATAATTTATTGCCCTCAACGCAGAATTTTTGTTCTATAAAATTAAAAAAACACTTAACTAATTTTTTAAATAATTTTCTCCTCTTAATGACATCATGTGGCCAAATATTTTGTTTAAAAAGGAAAAAAATATATTTTTTGTTAAATAATAATAATTAAACAAAATAAGTCTGTATGGCGTTGCGTCGCGTTAGTTGTCAGGAAATTGCCAAGAAAAAAAAAATATATTTTATCTCAAAAAATAAGAAGAAAAAAATCATATGGTTTTCTTTAATTTTAAATTAAATTCAAGAAAACACAAATTTTGGCAAAGTGACAACCCAAAGAGTCTATTTAAATTAATTTCCCCCTTTGTGACTAAAAATAGTCCTAATGATATCGCCCGTAAGCATGTGAGTAATGCGCGAAGCAAAGCGTTTGATTGCAGAAGGCGGACCATACAGATTTAAATATTCTGTAATTTTTGTTTTTTTTTTTTTCTTTTATTCAAAAACTTTTACATAATTCGATTTTTATCTTATTTTTTGTTGCGGGTTATTTTCTTCGTGAAAAGTTGTAGGTAATTTTTAACTCACTTTTGGTTGAATTTTGTATTCCCCGATGTGATTGAACTTGCTGAAGAAATTATTGTAAGTATTGGCATTTGGTGCTTGGTTAGCACGCCAATTTTGTAGGTCTGTTTTTCACTTAACTTTTTTTTTAATATGACACAAAAACTACTTTTTCAAAAATATTATAATTTTTATTTGAGAAAAGAATTTTCTTGTGACGATTTTGCGAGACACACGCACTAATTTTTGTGTGACGATTTTTTTTTATTTTTATTTAAGCGAATCGTGAGTATAGTTTTTCATAAAGCGGGAAAATTCCGAACTACTGAGACTGAAACCAGACGAAATCAGAATAATTTCCACTTGATGATTTGAATGGCCCGAAGGCCTAAGTTATACTAATGAAAAGTGTTCCGAAACGTGAAAAATCTTCTTTTTTTTAAAAAACAAAAAGTCCAACACACTTAAGTCCAACACCGCAAGCAAATAACCACACACCTTTCTTTAAGATAGAAAATTAAAAATATCCCAAAGTTGCTGAGATTCGAAAATGAGTGGTTGTTGAAAAATCGCACCGGTAAATGAGAGAAACTATATTTGAATGTACGAGAATTGGTGGTAAAGGTAGATGCAATATTTTTTGTTGTTTAGAATTATTTATTATTGAGTTAATTTGGTAATTTGGTGATTTGGCGACGACGATCACGACGACGACGACCTGAGATTATTTATTTTTCTTTGGTTTGAGTGAGAAGTATTGTCGACGATTTTATGAATGAAATTGTATTTTTTTTTTTGTTCACTCTTTGAATTACAATTTATAGATTTGTAGCCAAATAACATCGGTCAAAAAGTTTATGTATATTTTCTAAGGTTTTTGATAGCTTTGGTTCGAATTCGACTTAAAAATCAATTTATAATACTTCAGGCTTTTGAGGTATAACTTTTTATGATTCGAAAAAACCTTATGCTGATTGAGGCTATGTAAATTCATGATAATAAATGATTAATAAAATTCGATATGATTTCCCAAACTGACAATTCCTTCCTAAAAATTCCGTTAACAAATTTTCAATAACTATTTTTTTTCAAAAAACTCTCAATAGTCTCATTTTAAACAAAAACCTTAAAAGAACACTAAAGCATTTATTCTAAAACATTTATTAACAGAAAAACGCAAAATAGTACAACAGCAATTTTCATTCTCCTTAAATATTCGTAATCTCAAGGTTATAACGTCTAGTTCTTGGAATATTTAGAAAAAAAATATAGTTTATAATGAACAAAAACTTAAAACAAGTTGTAGGAAGGACTGATGATGGTATGCACGTTGTTAGCTACTCATAGACAGCATTCGTGTGATACGTTCAAAAGCGTATGTACGTTCGTACGCCCGTAAGTTCGCGACGTTTTTTTCGTCTTCCATACCTCAAGAACCAGTAGAGATATCGACTTCAAATAAATTTTGTTATACAGATAATAATGCAGAAAGATGCAGAGAGGGCTCTCAAGAAAATTGCGTGGGCGCTTTTTTACCATAGCAGTTTCAAAAAAAAGGTACAAATTGTGGTTAATCCTAAATATCTCGTGAACCAAAAGCGCTAGAGACTTGACTTAAATTTTATATGATATATTAAAACGTGATACCAAACAAGTATATTTTTTGAAAAAAATCCAAATGACGGTTTTTTTATAAATCAAAAAAAAACTGAAAAAAAAATTTGTCAACTCGAAAATTTTACCAATACAAAATGATTTTATCTCCAAAACAATTTTGTGCAACGAAAAATAACTTTTTTAACATCTGGTCAGATTTTGAGAAAAATCGAATAGACAGTTTTCTTTACAAAAAATAAAAACCTAAACAAAAACATTAATAAAAGTTGGTAAAAAGTGATTTTCGACTCAAATATCTTTTCAAAACTTTGAGTAAAAATTGATGTTAGGTTCTTGATATCTCTCAAATTAATTTCATTCATCCAATTTGTTAAAATTTAAGAAATGCTACTTGAATTGGTAAAAATTTGTTTTCGACTAAAAATCTATTTAACAAAACTAGGTTTTCAAACTAAACTTTTTCGTTATATGAAAAATATTGTTGTTAATTTTGAAATTATTAAGAAAAATTCAACTGACAAATTTTTAAACCCAACACGAAAACTTACAAACTTTTAAGCAGGAAAAATCGACAGACGGGATGGTAAGTTATCAGTGTGGGTCGCATCCCAGGCTCTTTTTCTTCAGCCCAAATTTCGAGGTATTTTAAAGTACAGAGATTCTTTTTTTATGTTGAATGCTTAACCCACTCATTACAATGTGTAGAAATTCAAATCCAATGTATCCTTTCTAAAATTATCCTCCCTTACTACACAATATAACAAAACGAAATGCAAACTCAGGATTTCATCAAGTCACCTTGGTTCTTTGTTATTTGTCCCTATTTAAGCTGATGACATGAAAACAACAAAGGTTTATTCTACTCCATCTACTTCTGTCTTACTCCAAAATAATCTTGGCTCGATTCAGACTTGGCGCGACAAAAATTTCTTAGAACTCAATGTTGCCAAATGCCAATTTATAACTCTCACCCGTAAGCGATCACATCTTCCCTCCAGAACTTACAGTCTGCAAGAACATTTTGATTATATTATTAACAAGGCCAACTTATCCTTTGATTTCATCAAACGTTGGCTAAAAGGATTCTCGAACCTCTAATCTCTATGTCACTTAGTTTATATATAGGTACACAGCCTTTGTTAAACCGCTCCTTGAATACGCTAGTCAAGTCTGGTCGGTTTGCTCTACGCGGTCTTCATTAAGGTCAATATTAGGAAATTTCAACATTTTCAATTTGACAAATCGGACCCGTTACAATAATTTTCTATGGGAAGTTAATAAACTGATGAGTATTCCTAGATAAACGGGAATTACAATTTTTTAAGGCGAGGAATTGGCTTTTTCACTAAAGCATTTTTTATTAAAGTAGCGATTAGATAACGACAGACATAAAACATTACGACAGTGCTCAAGAGGTACAGAAAGTTACAGTTAGACAACAGTCACCTATAATTTTTACTTGCGACATATAGGAACTATATGGCAAGTTTTGCATTCGTGCAAAATTTCGAACTCGAGATTTTAATCAAACATGATATTACGATGGTAGAGAAGCCGAAAAAAGTGGGTCCCGCGATTCCGTCCGGTCGGTTTTGTCTGTCTGTCCACGCTCCTACAGCCTAAACCATTGGGTCGATTGACTTCAAACTTGGAAGTTAAGGTTTTCAGCAGATTCGCGTTAGGCGTTTTTTTCATTCTTTTATTAAGATCAAAACTAACAGTGGCCCCCATACAATTTTTTTGGTCAAAAAACGATAATTCGAATTTTCTCAAAAACAAATCGATAGATTTTTCTTAAATTTTCTCTAAAATTTAATTTTTTAACTTGGCTTCTTTTAATAAGAAAAACATATTTTTGTATTGCTCAGGAATGGTACCGCTCATAGAACCGTTATTTTGTTTTTTAATTTTCTCAGCAACTTATGAATTGATTTCAATAATTTTTTTTCTGAGTAAGCTCTTATATTGCCTTAACAATATGTGATTATCAAAAGTGCAATTTTTAATTGTTTGAATTTTTAAAAAAACATTGAAATTTTTTTTTTTAAAACTCAATATCTCAAAAACGGGTCAACATTTTTTTACAAAATTCAAATAAAAGGCGTATATTTTTAATCTCTAAGCAACTGCATACCAAAAATATTTTTAGAACAAAATTGAAACATTTTATAAACAAAAAATTAATTTTAAAAAAAACCGCTCTAACGATTTTCAAAAAAATAATTTTTAAAATCAACGGTTTTTTTATTTATAAAATGGCATTTGAATTTTTTAAGACAAACTTATTTTTCAGGTAAAATTTTGAATCTTAAAAAAAATTTTTTTTAATTATTTTTACTGTATTTAAAGTAAATTATTTTGACAAAATTTTAATTATATTCCTATCTTTTATCCAAATTAATGCATTTGGTTATAAATGTATTTTTATAACTATAACTATTGTAAATACCAACTATGGCCGTGTAGCGCCACTGCATCGGATTAACGAATATGATATGTTTAATCAACAATCTATTTTAAAGTGTCTATCAAGAAGTAATATCTTGGTACTTTTGTATACCTATATGATTTTAAAATATTATTCTTTTGCTTGCCTCCGCCTAAATAAAAGAATAAATACTTAGTACAAGTTAAAGAAACGGGCCAGAAAGAGTATTTTCTATTAGAATCATTTTTTCAACGTGTACACATTATACCTCCCTACTTATAAAGGTATTACAACATACAACTTCTACAACTACTGCTTACGTATCACTTCATAACTAAAATCCAAAACGTCCAAGAGCCTGACTGTAAACAACACATGAATAGCAATTTCTTCTACCTGTTCCTATACTTTTTTCTTTTAAACTTTAACGAAAAAAATAAACTTAACTTAATAACTCCATGTTTGCGCTGAAAACTTATAGGAAATGAGAAATGGGATTGGATTGTAGTAAGAACTTCATTATCATCATAAACATGGCTTTATCTATCTAACCTAACTACCTAACTACACAACCAATAGGAGGCGATCGCTTTACAATTTAAACATTCATGGTATGCCTCTTTCTTATCTTATTTATTTTCCATCCTGGTTCTTCTTAGATGAAATTACAATAAAGCTATCTAAAGGAAAAAAGCTTTGAAGGAACAAGTTGAATCTATATGAATCGCATCGTAGCTTTATACCTAATAAAAACCATTTTTCATATACAAAGATCGTACCCAAGTAAAAGCAGACTTATGAATGTAAATAACAACAAATATGGGTAAAAGATCCTAAACTGCTGACGTAAGCATGCAAAAGTTTGTTTCATACCCTTGTTATATAAAGTGCATTATATAAAGTGCATTGATATAAATAAAACAAAAACAAATTCATGAACCTTCATATGGATGCTCTTTAAGGTAAAATATATACAAGTGTAAACTTTTTGGGTCGAAAATTAATTATCTCCCTTATTCTGCTGGCTGCTTATGGGAATGGAAATAATATTTTTTTCTCGCTTCCGCTGAATTTCTCCACTTTCGATACTAACGCCAACGACTCGGTATCGGTATCTTGTCGTCCTAAAAGTTTCATATACAAAGATCGCGCGGATTTTTTTGAGACAAATCAAATGGCGTTTATATCTTTGAAGACAAACTTATTTTACAGGAATATTTTAAAATCTTATATAAGTACTTTCTTAAACATACTCTTAGCATACAGGAGCAAGTTCGTGCGACCCAGTCGTGCATTTTATTTGAACTCGCATTTGAATTCTCTCCAAGATTCTCAAGTAGGTTATTGAAGCATTTGCCAAGATATGCGAATTGCACAGGAGTTTTGGCTTTATTAATAATAGCCAAATCAGAAGGGCTACAAACTTGCATCGTCAGAGAAAACCTTAACACTTAGCAGCATTTCTTTCGATGTCGAATATGTAATCACTTCACAACAAGTGGTTTGTAATGCACATACATAGAACTGAAAGATTTTAAGACTTCAATGCAAGTACTGTTCAAGGATAGTGGCATATCAGGAGGGTTACGCTTTTTCGACAGTAACCAGAATTGAGTTTCCGAAGCATTAAATTCTACGAGGTTTTTGATTCCCAATTAGACATGCTGTCAAAATTAGGATTAAATTAGAAGTCCATATTCGAAGGCATTACAATCTAAAAACGAATATGAAAAGCTGAGTAGGATATCATAAGTGAAACAGTTAAATGCATTTAAGTGACGGAGACAACACAGAACATTTGGAGTACATAACCGTTTATTTTGTGGATATCAGATTTGAAACCTTCCGAAATAACTTGAGTTGAACGGTCCATAAACGTAATTTCATAACCCAACAAAGAAGAAATTCAACAATACCAAATGCACGTATTATCAATAAGAGAGCTTGATATTAAACTCTATTAAATGCCTTTGAAATATCGAAAATAATATTACTTTCTCCAAAACGATGTAAAGATGTGTTCCACTGTTCGGTGAGATAAACCATGAGATCACCAGTGGACCTATTGCCACGAAAGTCATATAGCTGGTCATTAAGAAGCTTTCGTTCTTCAAGATATTTCTTAAGCTAAAAATTGATCACTCGGACAGATGAAAAACTTTACGACGTAATTTTGTCACCATTGAAGAATACCTCTTCAAAACAATAGCGAGGATATTATTCAGACTAGCAGATTAGTGAATATCAATATTTTTAAATACTCCAGCAACTGTACGAGTGCAAAGAAGATTCGTACCATAGAATTTGCACTGATAACGCCGAGCACGCCAATGAGCTATTCTTTATTCGTTTAAGACACCTATCTATCTACACAACCAATAGGCGACCGCTTAACAATTTAAACATACATGTTGTTCCTCTTTCATGTCATCAGATAATTTATATTCCATCCTGGTTCTTCTAATATGAAATTAAAATAAAGCTATTCAAATGAAAAAGCTTTGAACGAACTAATTGAATACACAAACAATTGTTTTCGTTAAGTATGCTGACAAATATTCTTCATTCCCGGGATCAGTTGTTTTAGGATGAGTTGTGTCTTGCGATGAAACTACCTTACCGGCAAAAAATGGTGTGTATTCGATAAGTTCATTCAAATACACAAACCATTCCCCTTAACATAATATTTTCCGAGTATTACATATTTTTATTATAACAAAAAGTTAAGTTTTTTCAACAAGTTATAAATTAATATTCAATAAAATACAATTCACATAGCCTAAGGACAATTCTAGACTACGAGAAATATGAGAGCCGAAAAAGGGAGACATGCCAACGAAATAATAAACGGTGATTTTTTAAGAGCTTAAGAACTTAAAAAAAAAAAACGCATAAAATTTGCAAAATCTCATCGATTCTTTATTTGAAACGTTAGATTGGTCCATGACATTTACTTTTTGAAGATAATTTTATTTAAATGTTGACCGCGGCTGCGTCTTAGGTGGTCCATTCGGAAAGTCCAATTTTGGGTAACTTTTTCGAACATTTCGGCCGGAATAGCCCGAATTTCTTCGGAAATGTTGTCTTCCAAAGCTGGAATAGTTGCTGGCTTATTTGTGTAGACTTTAGACTTGACGTAGCCCCACAAAAAATAGTCTAAAGGCGTCAAATCGCATGATCTTGGTGGCCAACTTACCGGTCCATTCCTTGAGATGAATTGTTCTCCGAAGTTTTCCTTCAAAATGGCCATAGAATCGCGAGCTGTGTGGCATGTAGCGCCATCTTGTTGACACCACATGTCAACCAAGTTCAGTTCTTCCATTTTTGGCAACAAAAAGTTTGTTAGCATTGAACGATAGCGATCGCCATTCACCGTAACGTTGCGTCCAACAGCGTCTTTGAAAAAATTCGGTCCAATGATTCCACCAGCGTACAAACCACACCAAACAGTGCATTTTTCGGGATGCATGGGCAGTTCTTTAACGGCTTCTGGTTGCTCTTGACTCCAAATGCGGCAATTTTGCTTATTTACGTAGCCATTCAACCAGATATGAGCCTCATCGCTGAACAAAATTTGTCGATAAAAAAGCGGATTTTCGGACAACTTTTCTAGGGCCCATTCACTGAAAATTCGACGTTGTGGCAGATCGTTCGGCTTCAGTTCTTGCACGAGCTGTATTTTATACGGTTTTACACCAAGATCTTTGCGTAAAATCTTCCATGTGGTCGAATAACACAAACCCAATTGCTGCGAACGGCGACGAATCGACATTTCACGGTCTTCAGCAGCACTCTCAGAAACAGACGCAATATTCTCTTCTGTACGCACTGTACGCATTCGTGTGGTTGGTTAAATGTCCAATAAAGTAAACTGAGTGCGAAACTTGGTCACAATCGCATTAATTGTTTGCTCACTTGGTCGATTATGTAGACCATAAATCGGACGTAAAGCGCGAAACACATTTCGAACCGAACACTGATTTTGGTAATAAAATTCAATGATTTGCAAGCGTTGCTCGTTAGTAAGTCTTTTCATGATGAAATGTCAAAGCATGCTGAGCATCTTTCTCTTTGACACCATGTTTGAAATCCCGAGTGATCTGTCAAATACTAATGCATGAAAATCCTAACCTCAAAAAAATCACCCTTTATATACGATGATAATTCGTCCAGACTAAATTTTTATTCAATCACTAAACAGCTGCATAGCAAAAATATTTTCAAGAAAAATTGGAAAATTTGTACATAAAAAAAATTAATTTAAATAAAACCAACCGGTATAAAAGTTTTCAAACAGGTCAAATGGCATTTATATCTTTGAATACAAGCTTATTTTACAGGTATATATTTTTAAATCTTAGGTAGGTACTTTTTTAAACAGACTCTTTGCATAAAGGAGCAAGTTCGGGCGATCCAGTCGTGCATTTTATATTAGTAAAAAATAAAGGGCTTTGTTTAAGACAGATAGTTTGGTGACTAATTTTATCAAAAGGTTTACTAAAGCCTGAAAACGTCCACTTCATTGTTTTTCTAATTCGAAGAAAAAATAGATCTGCAATGAAAATAGATGAGAGTTAAAGACAAAGCTTGGGAATTGAAGAAAACTTGGTTATGAGCCTGTAGTTCATAAAATCATTTTAAGATCCTTTTTTATGAACAGTACAAATATAGAAGCTTTCCAAAGCTTAGGGATGTAGGTGCAAACCATCCGAGGTAGGATATAAATCCGAGGTAGTCGAGGAAAACACATTTGTACGTGGTTGAACGAGACATTGGTCAAAATTACATATGGCAAAAATCCTATTTTGGATTCGGAATCAGCAGATAAAATTAACATTCAAAGTAACAATTCAAGAATATAAAGGAATTACATTCAAGTTTTTTTAAGCTTCGGATAAAGTCAAGGAAAGACCCATATCATCTCATTTTTTATTTTTATTTTTTGCTGTATTTTAACTTATTGTTGGAATTGAAAAAATCATTTTTGTTGGTCTTTTCAATTTTAACACATAGCATTTTTTAAAACCCTGATGGAGTAGAAAAGTTTAAAGCTCCGATTGATCCGATTGATTGATGTTCACAGAAAAAATTTATGTAGACCAGTGTTATTTATTGAAAACCTGTCTTTGTTAATTTTATTTTTAAATACATAATCGTGCCCCGTTCTTATTGACATGGTCGTTACTCTTTGATTTGAGGTGTAAAGCATTTGTTTTGTTTTAAAATCACTTCTGCTAACGTAAGCCTTGTGGACATATAAAAACCTATAAATTTTCCCAATAAAAGCTAACTTAACTTTTGTGCATATAAATTATGCCAATATTAATAATCTTAAAAAAAATAATAATTTAAGGCCAAAGGTTTTTTATTCATCATAATAATGTGCTAACATTATTACATTAGATATTTATGCCTAAAGAAAACCTTTTAATTAAAAGTAACGTCCCTTGAAGACATAAAAAAAGCACACAATTCTTTTCCCAAAAACTGTTTTGTGTTTTTTTTTGTCAACTTTTTTTGTTCTTTATAATTTAATTGCAATACCTTTTAATAATTCTCCCATGAAAAAAGGTTTAGACTTTACTTTGTCGAGCTAAATTAAATTGACTTACATACTCAGTTTTTGTTTTGGCTTTTTTGTTTTGTTTCGCGAGAAATAAGTCAATGTTTAAAGAGTGGTGATTTTAATTAAGAGTTTTTCAGCGGCCAGACTTATTAATAAGGTAAAGGTATACAAAAAAGTAATGTGATAAGGAGAAGAACCAAACCAAGAATAGTCAATGAACTTGGATTGTTTTACTTTTGCTTGATGACCCCAGGTTGTAGGGTTTTGGTATTTTTAGTCAAATTTTGTTTACAGTTTTAGAAGCTGTAAGGTGTAATTTACATATCAGGTGGGAAAATCACCGCATTTAATTTTTGTAATTTTTGGTCGGTCCCAGAATTTCTTGATTTTTTAAAAGATATTCAATACGAAAACAAACAGAAAGCCAAAAGCAACTCCTACGAGAATCGTTTAGCAATATGAGAGGGCCAACTGCGACGGTCTCAGTGAATTCTTCAGGATTTGTTTCTGGTCACTGTGCTTCCTGGATTGTGAAGTGTGTGGTTAAAAATTGTATTCTTTGTGGGATGAGACATTTTATCCCAAAGAAAACTCATGATTTGATTCGAGCTGTAAAGAGGTTGTTAGGATCAGAGATTTGATTTTCCGATGTTATTAATCCAACCCCCCTGAAAAAAGACGGAATAAGCTAAAACTTATTAAAACTTTGCAAACAACGTACGAAGCACCACGACATTGGGGGTTCCAACAATCTCTCACAATGACACTCCCTATGTTAGCTCGATTGATAAAGCCAATTTTCTGGTCAATTTTCTTGCTGCCAATTTAGCCCTATCACAGTGTCACGAGTCCTCGTGTACTTGAGAGCGTAAACAATTTTATGGGACAAACCTTTATTCGCACTCCCAAGATTACTGAAAGACATTGACATACACAAGTCTGCTGAGCCGGCTAGTACCTATTGTTATGAAGAGCTGTTATTTAGCGCTGGTCGACCCACTGCGTAAGTTTTTTATCTTTCTTGCTCTACAGGTCTCTTTCCGAGCAGATGGAAAACAGAGTTTATTAAGTCTGTCCTTTAAAAAGGCAAATTCTCCTCTCCCTCTAACTATCGCCCAATTGCACTAACATCCCTTCTTTCCTTGGTCTTGGAAATACTGATTTATCATTAGCTTTAGAAATATCTTGAAGCTTTTTTATGAACTATAGCATTGCTTTCGTAGCAATAGCTCCATGGTTTATCTCACAGAACAATCGAAAGAATTTTTTAAAATTCGTATTTGAGAAAGTACCATTATTTCACTTGATATTTCAAGGACAATTGATGGATCTTGGCACCAAGCTCTCTTATTGACAATGCGTACATTTGATATTGATGAATGTCTTTTTTTTTGGATAATAAATTATTTTTGGGAGCCGGACCGTTGAATTCAAAAAGTATTGAACGTGTTCAAATCAAATACAAATATACACAAAATAAAAGTTGGTGTACCCGAAGGCTCTGTGTTGTCTCCTCTACTCTTTTCTATTTAAATAAATGATCTTTTGCTTGAAACTTTAAACCCATTTCAATGTTTAGCTGGTAAAAGTACTCTCAGCTTTTCATATTTGCCCTTCGAAAATGATTTTCTAATGGCAGCGTATAATAAGCTCATTAAATTTTGATCTTAATAATCTTAAACTGTTTAAAATTTAATGTTCCGAAAACACAATTCTATCTACTGTCACTAAAGTGTAACCCTCCCAAAAATCCACTATTCATAGGTAGTATTTGCGTCGTGGAGATTGAACAGCCTTCATCTCAAATTTAGTGATCACACACAGTACTGTGCAAAACTTTTGCAACTATCAACACCTATCAAAAAAACGAAAAATTCGTTTATATAAAAGTTGTTCCAATCAAATTATTTTTATTGTTTTAGACTTTTTTATGTTTCAACATACTGCTCTGATCCACAGGATACAAATGCACTGCTTTTACAAAAACAATAATGATTTCAGCTGTGCAAAACATTTGCAACTGGTGGCCATTTCTCTTTTCGTTTCATTTTGATAACTGTTAACATAATTTTGAGGTTGATAAGTTTATACATATGTACGTGTAGCTTGATTTGTTTGGTTACTCTTTTTGAATTGAAAAAATATGTTGTTTTTAAAATGGCGGGACAAAAATATTTATTGGTTATAAAATCCATAAATTTGGGTGATTCCAAAAAAACAGCATCAGCAACATTTTTAAGCACAAAAGTGACCTATTCGCTGGAATTCAGAGGCAGTGGAATGACATTGCAAAATACGCTATTAATAGCCTTATAGCTTCGATGCCCAGAAGATATACAGCCGTTATAAGAAATAAAGAGCACCCAGTTAAATATTAACTCTTGCCTTGAAGTAAGAAAATAGTTTGAAATTTCGTTGTGAGATCTAAGTTGCAAAATTTAATACTATTAAAGTATTTAGTTATTCATTGTTTGTTAAAGTGAAGAGTGTTGATTTTTTTTCCAACAGTTATAACGTATCTCAAGAAAGTTTAAAAAACTTAAGAAACAATTTAGCTGTTTGATTTTCTAAACAATTTTTTTTTTCAATGAAAAATGTTTGAGGTTCTAGTTGCAAATGTTTTGCACAGTACTGTATATTTGGCATGCGACAAGTGTTTATGTTCGTTTTCGAAGGTGAAAGAAGTTTGTAACCTCCTATGATTTGGTTATAATTGCATAGCTTCTATTTGTCGTAAGCTCTCATATTTGGCCACTGGCCTCAGTACCGTTCTTAATTTTTGTGTATAGAATTGAAAAGGGTTTTTCAAAAATTATAAGCGATCGTTATTCTACTAAGACATTTGGTACTTTAAAACACGGCCATAAGGTCTCATGCCTGACATTTTCTTATCGTTATGCTTTTTCGAAATACCCTCCTCGAAAACAATTCAACAGTAATACCCGAATTCTTCTAGGAATGCTCATCAGTTTACTCTACAGCCGAATTTTGAACGAATTGTACTACACGAATGTGGATGTCTTTAAAAGGCACAATATTTTCTACTCATTACAATTTGCCGACATTCAAAACTAATGAGCATTAATTTCTCCTTTCTTGATACTATCTTGACGTTTTTGATCAACAAATATTATTAAGACCGTATAAGAGCATGTTCTTGTTCATTAGTTCATGAGAAAACTTAAAATAAAAATAACCATGGTGCGGGGAATAATCTTTTGGAGCAATGTACAAATATTTGTTTGTATTTAGAGAACCCAAGTTAAAAACCAAATGTTAGGAAAATTTTAATAAAAATCAATTAGTTCGTTTCTGAGAAAATTTGAATTTTCCATTTACGACTGTCAAATTAATAAGCACTACATTTATCAAAATCTAAAAAAAAATTGAGTATGCAGTAAATTGTAGCTTTTTTGTTACTTACTTACTTAAGGTGGCGCTACAGTCCGGGGCGGACCTGGGCCTCAACCAACAAGCGTCTCCAGCCAGCTCGGTCCCTAGCTAGCTGTCTCCAGTTTCGCATGCCAAGTTGGTTGAGGTCCTCTCCCACCTGCGTGCGCCACCTGAGTCGCGGTCTTCCTCTACTGCGCCGTCCCTCGGGATTGGATTCGAAGACCTTTCGGGCTGGAGCGTTGATGTCCATCCGCTCTACATGACCTAGCCATCTAAGCCGTTGGACTTTAATTCTGCTAACTAGGTCAGTGTCGCTGTACAGCCCGTACAGTTCGTCGTTATATCTTCTCCTCCATTCTCCAAATATGCGTACGGGACCAAAAATCACCCGAAGAATTTTTCTCTCGAAGCATCCTAAGACGCTCTCATCTTTCTTTGACAGGGTCCAGGCCTCAGCGCCATAAATGAGAACCGGGATGATGAGTGTCTTATAGATGTTGATTTTACATGCTCGAGAGAGGACTTTACTTCTCAATTGCTTACTAACTCCAAAGAAGCAGCGATTTGCAAGAGTTTTTCTTCGTTTGATTTCAGCGCTGGTGTCGTTGTCAGCATTAATAGCGGTGCCTAGGTAGACAAAATCCTTAACTACCTCAAAGTTAAAGCTGTCCATGGTGACGTTTTGTCCAAGACGTCGTCGTTCAGTGCCCTTTTTTGATAACAGCATATACTTGGTCTTGCCCTCATTGACCACTAAACCCATCTTCTTCGCTTCCGTCGCAATGCTCAAAAACGCTCCACTGACATCACGCTTTGATCTTCCAATTATGTCAATATCATCTGCGTATCCGAGTAATTGGATGGACTTTTGGAAGATTGTGCCTCTAGTGTTGACGGTTGAGTTTTGCACAATTCTTTCCAGAACGATGTTGAAGAAGTCGCATGACAGTGCATCGCCTTGTCTAAAACCTTTTTTGACATCAAATGCATCGGTAAGATCTTTTCCGACCTTGATAGAGCAGCGTGCATTCTCCATCGTCATTCTGCACAAACGGATAAGTTTGACAGGGATGCCAAAACTAGACATTGCTCGGTAGAGCTCTTCCCTATAGATGCTGTCATACGCGGCTTTAAAATCGATAAAGAGATGGTGGGTATCGATTTGAAGCTCCTGGGTTTTTTCCAAGATCTGCCGTGGTGTGAATATTTGGTCGATGGTGGACTTTCCTGGTCTGAAGCCATACTGATAAGGACCAATCAGGTTGTTGACGAATGGCTTCAGACGTTCACATAATACGGCAGAGAGGATCTTATACGCAATGTTAAGGAGACTGATGCCTCTGTAGTTGGCGCAGTTTAGAGGGTCTCCTTTCTTATGTATCGGGCACACTATGCTGAGATTCCACTCATCGGGCATGCTTTCTTCCGACCATATTTTGCAGATGAGTTGGTGCATGCTCCGTACCAAGTCATTGCCTGCTGCTTTGAATAGTTCGGCAGCGATGCCGTCAGCTCCAGCAGCTTTGTTTGACTTAAGTTTAGATATAGCTATCTTCACTTCGTCAAGGTCGGGTAGGCGGAATTGTTGATCTGCGTCGCCGAGGTTGAGTGGTTCTATCTCCCTTACAGCGGAATTCGGTTCGTCATCGCCGTTATATAATTTGGAGTAGTGATCTTTCCATATTCTCAGCATGGACTGCGGTTCTACTACGATATTCCCCTGATCGTCGTCTTTACAGGCTTCGGTTCGTGGCTGGTACCCTTGGGAGGTTTTTTTACCTCTTGGTAAAATTTACGAACCTCATTCCTGTTGTGACATCCCTCTATCTCCTCGATCGCGCGCTTCTCATGCTCTCTTTTTTTCCGTCTAAGAAGCCGGTATTCCTCTCTCCTCTTCTGCTCATAGAGCTCGCGAGCAGCTCTAGTCCTTTTGTGCAGCGCCGTTTTGTATGCCTCTTGTTTCGCTGCGTGAGCTTGCCGGCATTCGTCGTCAAACCAGGGGTTTCGCTGTGGTGGCCGTGTGAAACCTAGCACTTCAGAGGCGGCATCTCTGATGGCTGCAAGGCAATGTTGCCACTGGTTTTCAATGCTTAATGCAGGCAGCATAGGACTCCTTAAGAGGTTATTAGAGATCGGAAAATGACATCGCAGTCTCTTGCGATTGTAGCCGTCTAACGTCGAATCTTCTCATAGTACTTCCTTGTTTTGGCTTGGATCGGGATATCCGTAGCCGTACCTTGGCTACAACGAGGTAGTGGTCCGAGTCAATGTTGGCCTCTCGGAATGTTCGGATATCCTGGATACTGGAGAAGTGTCGTGCGTCGATCGCAATGTGGTCAATCTGGTTGACGGTTGATTGATCAGGAGATTTCCATGTCCCCTTGTGGATATTGAGATGCGTGAACTGCGTACTAGCTACCAGAACGTCTCGCCCCGCAGCGAAATCGACCAGCCTGAATCCGTTGTCGGAGGTAGTGTCGTGTATGCTGTATCTCCCGATTATCTCACCAAAGATGTCTTCTCTTCCTAGCTTGGCATTAAAATCTCCTAAGACAATTTTAATGTCATAGCCAGGGCACTGCTCATATGTCTTGTCCAAGAGCTCGAAGAATATGTCTTTGGTGTCTTCATCTTTCTCCTCTGTTGGGGCATGCGCGCATATTAGGCTTATGTTGGCGAATTTAGCCTTGATGCGGATTGTCCTGATGCGCTCGCTCACACTGTTGAAACTCAAGACTTTTTGCTTGAGCCTGGTTCCAACAACAAATCCACACCCAAATAGACGCTGTCTTTGTTCACGGTAGCAGTCGCCGTAGTAGATATCGCAGTCTTTTAGTTTGCGTTTGCCCGGTCCATCCCATCGCACTTTTTGGATGGCTGTAATATCTGCCCTGCAGCAGTTTAGGGCTTCCGCTAATTGTTCGGCTGCACGTGGTCTCTTAAGGGACCTAACATTCTACGTACATATCCGAAGTTCGTTGTCCTTATTTCGTTTGCGTGGGTTGTCAACAGTAAATCCGTCCGTATCCGAGGCTTGTTGGTGCTTCGAAACTTAAGGTATTTTTACGTGGCCAGGAAGTCACCCCGACAGCACAACCCCCAACCTGGAGGGCCAGATCCTTAGTATAACTCCAAGAAAGGGAAGCCGGATAAACCGCTCCTTACAGGCCTGGGCTCCGAATATGTCAAAGAAGACCTATAAGGTGTTCACTAAGTAGTTCAACCTTACTGGAACTGTAGACGCCACCGTTGATTCTATCTCGAGAATTCGTCCGCTGCCGCCTGGATGAGGAAAGGTGCCTTAGTGGAAACACCTCTCCCCCCCTCTCTCGTTTGCTGCTTTTTTGTTGTGGAAACAAAATTGTAGCTTTAAAACTAAGTACGCAATTAGTTGATAATTATTTGTTGTAAATAACTTGTGGAATGAAAAAAAATCCAACATTATTTTTATTTTTGTAGTGCCCAGGCATAAAACAAGAATATTCGAAAATGTAACGATGCAATTAATTGTAGTTTCTTATGCCTGAATTCACGGTGTCAATTTTACACTACATACCCCCTTTTTAAAAAATCAATGTACAAGAACCCTTTTCTTTCTAAAACTAATTTAAACAAAGAAGCTACAATTAATTGCATACTCATTTTTTTTAATTCCGAAAAATCTAGTAGTACGTGTAACTTGACAGTCGTAAATATTTGTATTTAAAATACTGATATTTTTAGTCTAAAATAAAACATAAAAAACGACTTACACGAATCAGCTTAAAATCTTAATTTCCAAGTTTTAATTCCATCGAACCAATTGTTTTGACTGTACGGCCGGCGGGCGTGGACAGACAGACGGACGAAACCGGTGGAACAACTTTTTTCGACTTCTCTACCATCGTAATGTAATGTTTGATTAAAATCTAAAGTTTGAGACTTTTTAAGTCAAAAGTAAAAACGAAAGGTAAATAAAAAGATGTCGATGAATTATTCGAGAAATAAAACGGTCAAGAAACTTTTCGTCCAAAATTGAGATTTTTTCCAAATTGCTTAATTCAAAATATCATTAAATTCCGACCATACAAAATCATTATTGTGTTGTCCTAGCCTCATTTTTGAATTAGTAAGATCAACACATTCTTGATATTTCTCAATGAATTTCCAAATCATTTTGATGCATTTCAAGAAATCCAGGACTTATAACTTATTTTGAATATCGTAAGGAATTTACAAAGCTGGTTTTGTCTACACTACGAGCTACAACAGCAATATTTTCAGTTGTTTTCTAAGCTAACTAATTTTTTTCAACAGCTCAAATTTTTCCCTTAGATTTCACTATGACTGACCGAGAATGTGCTTTAGTTTTGCTAACTGTGACTACAAAACGTTCACCATTTTTTAAGTGAATTTTAAAAACCAAAATACGTTGTTAAAACGCATTTCTATTCCATTTCTAATAAATATAACGTACAATTCACTTGTCAAATGTCAAAAAAGATGACAGCTTTGAAAGTGACAGCTACCCAGAACTCTCTTCGAAAAAAAGAAGCTAAGAACTACACATAAGAGAAACATTTTAGAAAATGCCATGAAATTCTCAAAAAAAAAAGATGTTATTAATTTCAAATGGAATTATTGAGCCCTTTAGATGAATTTCTTTTCTTTACGCCGAAACTTTTTCTGGCATTGTTAATTTTCTCTCGAAACAAATTTCCTTCGAATAAAAATTGTCTATACGATGACAGTGAAATGTTCCTAGAATTTATAATCCCAACATCGATTAATTTCGAAGAAAACTTTCTAATATTGTTTACGTTCCGAAAAGAAGGGAAAAGTTAATTTTATCAGTGAGTTAAGTCCACGTATGTGAAGAACTAGGTTATGGTTGTGGGTTTCAATCTTAAAGCGTAATATTTAAAAAAAGTATTCAAAAATATAAAACATATATTAAGTGCGACCGAAAAGCAATTTGGAATAGGAATGTATTCAATTAATTTACCCTTTTAAACGTGTAAATTCCTTACCAAAAAGAGGCGAAGAGTTCATATGACATTTGAAGAACTTATCCAACAGTGAAGAAAAAAAACGAGGAATCTTACCATATGCGAACACCTAGGGATATTTTTGTTCCCCTTTTAATTTTTAATTGAAACTTACTCATGGACATGAAAACATCCTTTGTTTTAATTACTATTTTAAATTGAAAATTACTTTTTTTTCAGTTTTTCGAACCACTTTTTAAATGTAGGTGAGGTACATAAATATTTCCAAGAATATTTCGTATTCACTTTTGGAAAATTCAATTCAGTCATTTATTACTGCCTTACTTTAAATTACTTTAATTTTGCAAACCAAATTAAAAATGAAGACTACGCACAAAATAATGAAAAAAAAAATAAAAACAATAAATAAAAATGTTAAATTAGCATATTTAAGGAAAAGGCACAAATTTAATTTCTTGGCCAGAGTCCTTCATTATTGATTTTTTTCTTTAATTTTCAATTTAAGATACAAAATAAATCTCCCACGCAAGGACCATAGGAAGGTAGGTTTGTAGATATGTATGTCCTGTATGGCTATGGCATGGCAGACTGAACTGAAAAACCCTTTTTTTATCAGTTCACGTGTCCAATAAAGGTAGAAAAAATAAAATTGAAAATTAAAGAAGCGCAAGTAAATCAATTTATTTTCTGGCAGAACCAGAAGTGAGTGATGCTGTGTTTTATCTTTCCGAAAAACTGTTCGAGACTTTTCTGTTGGGTTTTTTATGGAATAAGATGAAACAATTTCCAATCAATAAATTCTTCGCATAAAAAAAAGGCGAAAAATCAAAACAAAAATGCTGTCATGCTGGTTTTAACATGAAAACCATGTTATGGATTTTAAAGGCAGAAAATAGTTTTTTGTTTTAAACAAGAAATTGAACTTTTAACTATTTCTGTTTGATATTTTCAATACTGACCAAATGATACTTGATTTTTCCTTCTAAATTTCATTTAAAATTGCCAACAAATTAAAATATAAATGGCACCTCACAATTTAAATAGAACTTAGTACCTATTTCTCCAAATTTTGAGGATAACAAAAATGTTTTAATCTTTTTATTAACTTCCCATAGGAAGTTATTGTAATGGGTCCGATTTGTCAAATTGAAAATTTTGACATTTCTCGACGTTTCAAGGTCCCTAGAGTCGAAATAAAAGATTTTTAGAAAGATGTCTGTGCGTGCGTGTGTACGTAGGTTCGTACGTCCGTACGTTCGCGACGTTTTTTTCGTCCTCCATAGCTCAAGAACCAGAAGAGATATCAACTTCAAATAAATTTTGTTATACAGATAATAAGGCAGAAAGGACTCTCCAGAAAATTGTATGGTTAGGATGGTGACATCTAATAAAATTTTAAGAAAAATAAAATTGATACGTTTCTTTTTATAAAAAATAAAAATCTAAAAAAAACATTACTCAAAGTCCGTAAAAATTGAATATCGATTCAAATATCTTTTCAAAAACTTAAAATTTAGGCTTCAAGCTTATTTTATCTTATAAGAAATATTGTTTTCAACATTTTGAAAAATGTTGAGAAAAATCGAATTGAAATTTACAAAAAATAAAAACCTAAAAAAAAAAAAGTATAAAAGTTGGTAAAAATTGATTTTCGACTCAAATATCTTTTCAAAACTTTGAGATATGGGCTTTAATTTACTTTTATCTTTCAAAAAATACTGTTGTCAACATTCAGTTAAAGTTTGAAAAAAATCAAATTGACAGTTTTTTTTACAAAAAAAATAAAAACCAAAAAAAATTAACAAAAGTTGGTAAAAAATGATTTTCGACTCAAATATCTTTTGAAAACTTTGAGATAATAGCTTCTACATAATTTTTTCCTATAAGAAATATTGTTTTCAACATTAGGACTAATTTTGGGAAAAAATGATTTGACAGTTTTTTTACAAAAAATAAAAACCTACAAAAAATTTATAAAAGTTGGTAAAAATTGATTTGCGACTCAAATATCTCTTCAAAAATTTTTAAAATTGGCTTCAAACTAATTTTATCTTATAAGAAATATTGTTTTCAACATTTGGTAAAATTTTTAAAAAATTCGAATTGACAGTTTTTTTACAAAAAATAAAACTCTAAAAAAAAACAATACTAAAACATGGTAAAAATTTGCTTTCGGCTTAAACAGCTTTTCAAAAATTAAAAATATTGGCTTCAAACTTATTTTATTTCACAGAAAATATTGTTTTCAATATTCAGTAATTTTTATATAAAAATCCAACAGTCCGTTTTTTTCATAAAAAATGAAATCTACAAAAAATAGTACGCAAATTTGGTAAAAATTGATACGAGTACATATAGACAAACTTTTAAATAAGACAAATCGACAGACGAGATGGCAAGTTATCAGTGTGGGTCGCATCCCAGCCTCTTTTTAACAAAAACAATCCGCAGTAATTTGGTAATCATATTTGAAACTGATATATTGCACATTTGTTAAAATAATTTTAAACGACAATGTAAATAAATAGCTAAATTCAGTCCAGAACTAAATTTAACTTAATAAAATGGACAATTTTAAAGCGAATATTAGTATTTATTTATTAAGGTTCTATTTATACAGTCCTGTGTGAACTAGGGCTTCACCAAACAAACTTCTCCATTTAGCTCGGTCCCTAGCTAGATGTCTCCAGTTTCGCGCTCCAAGTAGAGTGAGGTCACCTTCCATTTGTGCGTGCCACCTGATCCGCAGTCTTCCTCTACTGCGCTGTCCTGTGGGTGCGGATTCGAAGACTTTCCGGGACGGAGCATTGGTTTCCATGCACTCTACGTGGCCCAGCCATCTTAGTCGTTGGACTTTTACCCTTCTGGCTAAGTCTACGTCGCTGTACTTGACTCCCTTAAAGTAACGTCTGTCGATGGTGACGTGTTGACCAAGACATTGGTGCTGTATGTCCTTTCTTGACGACATCATGTACTTTTGTATGCCCTCATTAACCGTTAAACCCATTTTGGCAGCCTCTGGCTCAATACTCACAAAAGCCCCATTGACATCACGCTGAGTTCTTCCGATTATGTCAATGTCATCAGCATATGCCAGTAATTGGACAGACTTTTGAAAGATAGTGCCTCTAGTGTTGACGTGTGAGCTCTGCACTATTCTTTCAAGCACTATGTTAAAAAAATCACATGACAGCGCATCACCTTGTCTAAAACATCGAAAGGTTCTGTTAAGTTATTTCCAACCTTTATGGAGCAGCGTGAATTCTCCATGGTCATCCTACACAAACGGACGAGTTTGGCAAAGATGCCAAAACTAGACATGGCTCTATACAGCTCGTCTTTGTAGATGCTGTCATATGCGGCCTTGAAATCGATGAAGAGATAGTGGGTGTCGATTTGGTGTTCTTGGGTTTTTTCAAGGATCTGCAGTAATGTGAATATTTGATCAACTGTGGACTTTAATGTCTAAAACCACACTGATAAGGACCTATCAGGTTGTTGACGATGGGCTTTAGACGTTCACATATTACAGCAGAGAAGATTTTGTAGGCGATGTTAAGTAGACTGATTCCTCTATAGTTGGTGCAGTTTAGAGGGTCTCCTTTTTTTTAGGATCGGGCAAACAGTACTGAGGTTCCATTCATCGGGCATGCTTTCTTCCGACCATATCTTACACATAAGTTGGTGCATGCTCCTAACCAACTTAACTCCAGCTGCTTTAAAGAGCTCGGCATTCAAGCCATCCGCTCCAACGGCTTTATTAGACTTCAACTTAGATATGGCAATCTTTACTTCGTCTAAGGCGGGAGGACGGGATTGTTGGCTTTCGTCGTCTATGTTGAATGGATCATCTGACAGCGGAATTCGGTTCGTCGTTGCCGTTATACAGTCTGAAGAAGTGGTCCTTCCATATCCTCAGCATTGACTGCGGTTCCACTATGATGTTTCCACTTTCGTCTTTGCAGCCTTCGGTTCTAGGTTTATGTACCTGTGAATTCCGTTTCACCTGTTCATAAAACTTTCGAACTTCATTTCTGCTTTTATACCTCTCAACATCTTCGACCGCACGCTTCTCATGCCCTCTCTTTTTCCTTCTGAGAAGTCGGCGTTCCTCTCGCCTCTTTTACTTATAGAGCTCATGAGCAGCTCTCGTCCTTTTGCGTTTGCCTGCCGACATTCCTCATCAAACCAGAGGTTCCTTGTTGGTTGCTGTTTGAAACCCAGCACATCATAGGCGGCTTCTCTGATTGTATCTTGGCAATGTTGACACTGGTTTTCGATACATTGTGTTGGCGGCAGAGAACTTCGAGAGAGGTTACTTGTAACTCGGTCGGAAAAGGATTTGGCGATCTCTGGCGATTGTAGCCGTTCGACGTTGTATCTTCTCCCAGCACCTCCCTGTTTTGCCTTGGTTCTGGAAATCCGAAGTGCTACCTTGGCTACAACGAGGTACTGGTCCGAGTTGATGTTAGCTCCCTGGAAAGTTCGTACATCCATGAAGCTGGAAGCGTGTCTGGCGTCGATCGCAATATGGTCAATCTGGTTGACTGTTGATTAATCTGGAGAAGTCCAAGTACCTTTGTGGATGTTGAGGTGTGGAAAACGCGTACCGGCTACCATGACGTTTCGCCCAGCAGTAAAATCTATGAGCCTGAATCCGTTGTCGGAAGTGTTGTCGTGCAGGCTGTTCGTCCCGATTATTCCACCAAAGATATCTTCCCTTCCTAGCTTGGCATTAAAATTGCCCAGGTCTATTTAAATTTCGTAGCTAAGGCACTGCTCATATGTTTTGTCTAGGAGCTCGAAGAACATATCTTATCTGGTGTTGTCGTCTTTCTCCTCTGTGGGGGCGTGCGCGCATATCAGGTTAATGTTGCCGAATTTAGCCTTGATGCGTATGGTCATGATGCGCTCATTGATGCACCTATAGCTCAAGACTTCTTGCCTAAGTCTGGCTCCAAAGACGAAGCCGCATCCAAATAAGCGCTGTTGTTATTGTTGTTGTTTTCGTGGTAGCAGTCACCATCGCAGTTTTCCATCCTCTTTTTGCCCGGCCTATCCCATCGTATTTCCTGGATGGCGGTGATTTCTGCTTTAAAACGGTCTAGGGCCTCCGCTAATTCTTCGGCCGCACGTGGTCTGTTAAGGGACCTAACATTCCACGTGCATATCCGAAGTTCGTTGTCCTTAATTCGTTTGCGTTGGTTGTCAACAGTAAATCCGTTCGTATCCGAGGTATGTTGGTACTTCGCAACTATGAAAGCTTTTACGTAGCCAGGAAGTCACCCCGACGCACAACCACCAACCTGGAGGGCCAGATCCTAAGTATAACTCCAAGGATGGGGAGCAGGATAAAACCGCTCCTTATAGGCCTGGGCTCCGAATAAGTCGAAGAAGACCTATAAGGTGTTCACTAAGTAGTTCAACCTTACTGGAACTTTAGACGCCACCGTTGATTCCATCTCGGGAATTCCTCGGCTGCCGTCTGGATAGGAAGAGGTGCCTTAGTGGAAATACCTTTCCCCACCTCTCTCGTTTGTTGCCCTCAACAACTTTCCACTGGGGTTGGAACCCAATCTCCAGTTGAGGTACTAGGCACCCGATGTTCACAATGGGGAGGTGAGAGTAGGAGTTGATAGACAGAGGTTGGTTTTGAGAAAAACCTGTGTCCTCTTGAATGCACATGTCTACCATTTGAACATCAATGTCGGATGAAGCGAAGGTGATAATAACATTGATTCCTTGAAAGATGCCCCCACTATCTTTTTCAAACGACTTTGCAAGATACTTTGTATGCTTTGGTTTGGTAGGCTGTCTATCTACAGTATCATTGAATATCAAACGTAACATACGTCTAAGAATGAAAATAACAAAAATAGTTGTTAATACTTTTTGAATTTTTGTATGTAAATTTCTACTTCATTATGTTTATGATTTTCCTAAACTAAAAATATGGGTAATGTAGGCTACAATTTACAAATTGTTTAAAAATAAATAAAATTAAATAAACAAAAATTAAAAACACAGATCTGAATGCAAAGTCAAGTGTTGAACTTTTTGAAAAACAATTATATTTTTTTGCTTTAGACCTACTTTTTGCGTTGTTTCAGATCCTGTAATTGATATTTACTTGGCACAAAATCAGGCATTTCTACACAAACACAAATATTTTAAGCCGATACAAAATTTCGAAGCAAAACGGTTGAGTTTCATTGAAGTTTTGTGAAAGTCACATAAAAACCTCAAATTACTAGTTTTAATAAAATTTTCTTCATAACTTCAAATGTGCACTTAGGCGTATACGTACTTTTTGTTTATTTATTTGTTAAATATATGTTATTTAGTATTTCGTATTTTATTATTCATGATAAGCTAATATTGTCAGAACATAAATTCTTATTTATAATATAGCTTTAAAGTGTACAGCGGCTACGGCATTTTGTATCACAATAAATATAAGTTAAAATGTTAAAACATCAAATTACAAAAAAAGGAAGAGAATAATAATAACAAAAATATTAATAAGAATAGGTACTTATACAATTTAATAAAAAGATGAATTTAAAAAATGTATTATTAATTGTTTTAATTGTAATTAATTACTAAGGTACAGTTTTAATTAATTTTTTAATTTCTTTGCGCAATTTAAACTTCTTATTTCACGTGGTTACGAATTCCACATTCGTGAGGAGTTTACAAAAAACTGGCGTTCAGATGTCGCACAACAAAAACGCGGGACCAAAACTTGAGCGGAACGATTTGAGTTTAGGAATCTTATCTCATTATAAAGGTATTCAGGTTGTCGGGTTTGAAGAATATCAGAGAAAAAAGTTAAAGTTCGATATCTGAGAAAATTTGTAAATGTCATTCCGAGAAATTGAAACACGTAATTGGATATTCGATCAAAACGTCTAAGTCCATAAACATAACGAACAGTTAAAGACGACACTAAGTTTTCTTTTGGTTTCGAAGTCAAGTTTGCAGAAAATTTTGCAACCGTAAGTGATTAAAGGCAGAAACAACGTTTTTATTAAAAGAAATCTGATTTTTATTGGAATTAAATATTAAGATGGCCAAAGCATACGAATGACACTATAACACTTACCCACAGTTCTATTGATATGGTCCTCTCAAGTCAGGGTCATATTGAACAAAACACCGAGGTTTACAGCTTTGTCGACATACATGATGACATTTTCTTTGAGAGCAACTTGAGGAAAACATGACACATCCATCTTATGCCTAGCGATGACGATGCATTTCGATTTTATCGGGTTAAGTAGCAAGCAATTTTCTGTTGACCATTGATCGATTCTTTTTAAGTCTTCATTAATACATGCAACGTAGTGTTCAATCATCCCTAAGGGACAACTTAGGTGCAACTGAGTGTCGTCGGCATACATGCGAATGGAACAATTTTTTACAATACTAGGCAACTCGTTCACATACATTGAAAAGAACAAGGGGCCTAGTATTGACCCTTGTGGAACACCATTCGCAACAGTTAATAAGATCGATTTTTGTTGTATATGTTCAACCGTCTGTTCACGTTCTGTTAAATAAGAAAACAATAGATCGACTGCAGAGGAGGAAAAATTGAAATAATTTGAGAGCTTAAGGCAAAGAATGTTGTGATTTCACATATCGAAGGCCTTAGAGAAATCGAGAAGAATTAGAAAAGTAACGTTGTCCATATCAACTGCTTTTCTAATATCCTCAGAAACACTTAATAAGGCAGTCAAGCAGCTATTTTTCTTTCGAAAGCCGGATTGTCTTGAGGTTAATAAGTCAAACCGTGTGAGAAACTCGTTTATTTGCTTTTGAAGTATTCCCTCAAAAACTTTCGACAAGAAAGGCAATATAGATATAGGTCTAAACTCATCTCCTTTGGAATTTTTTGGTATAGGAATAACCTTTGCTTTTTTCCAAAGAGAAGAAAACTCACGTGTTCTTAAAATGGAGTTAAAAATGAGTGTGATGAATGGTAGCAAGGTAGGGAGAACAATTTTTAAGAACTTAGGGTGCATCATATCGAGTCCTACAGCATTAGATTTTATCGATAGAAGGGCCTCAACTACATCCTCCGGGGTAATGGGAGAGAAGTCGAAAAGGGGTGTATTAGGCCTAGCATTTGATAAATTATTCTCCGATGAATTAACCCGGTCTGAAAAATGCGAGGTGCCTGTCGTGCTTGAGACGAAAGATAAGTTTAGAGAATTTATGTCAAGCAAATCTGTAGATTTGTTATCGAATTTACCAATTCCTATGTTTTTCAGATTCTTCCAAATCTCTTTGCTTCCCAATGCGGCATTGAAACGTGTTGAATATGTCCGAGCTTTGGCCTTGCGTATCTCCCGAATAATTTTATTTCGCAGTTTGAAATAATTTACATAAAAACTGTCAATGCGAAATAATTTCCAGCGTTTGAAGAATAAATCTCTTTTTTTAATGAGAGAGAGAATACTTCTCGTTATCCACGGTTTGCTATTTGGACTGAAAGTTTTAGTCCTTAGGGGCACTTGATTATAATAAAGTTCATTAATTTTTTCAGTAAAAAATTCTACCTGCATAGAGGACGAAGATATATCTAACAAAGAGTTCCAACTAATAGTATTAAGATTTTTTTCCAAGGCGGCGTAGTTCAAATTACGGAAATCCCTGTATTCGATGGTATGGTTTTGCCTATGTCTTTCAACGTGGAAATCATAAACTAAGAAAATAAGGTCGTGTTTTGAAAAACCTGGAGCAGATAGTTGATCGTAGTGAATAACTTTATTTCGATCACATACTAAAAATAGATCCAACAATGAAGGACTACCATTATTAGGGAAATGTGTAGGCTCAGATGTGTTTACAGAAAATAGATTAAGCGTTAGAAATTGGTCATACACATTATTTTCCTATAAGATATTGCAATTGAAATCACCACTTAGCATTATGTTAGAGTACGAAATTGAAACCTCTTCTAAAGAAGAGATAAGAGGACAGATACAAATGTTTCTGTTGGGTCGATTTACTGTTCCCACTAAAATTTTTTCTTGACCATTCGAAATTTCTACGAAAGCGAATTCCATTTCACTTTCGTTACAAGTTGATTTTAATGTTTCTTTGACATACATGGCAACTCCCCCACCTCTGCAGCGTACTCCATTTGAACGATATACCTTATAACCTGTGTTTTGATTATTTTCAATCTTTTTAAGATATGACGCTATTTTTCGACTTGAAATACTGCTAACAGTATTTCATAATCTTGAAATAAAAGTAAAACATCTTTATATACAAAAACTCTTATTGGAAAACCCATCTTACATTTCTTTTCACTAAACCGGGATCTTTTTATTTAAGACAGCATTGTTAGTTCTTCACACTCCCAAAGAGAAAAGGAAGTACCATACAAAAGCAACATTTCTATTTTTAGGTCAAATTGGCTGAAACATGTTTTTAGACTGAGGAAAAACCTATGTGAATTATCCATAACACCATGGGTCAACATTACTCTTTAATTCAAACTCCATTAGGATAAAACAAAAAGAATGTATGAAATAGTTAGTTATGACGAATTCAAATAAAATGGCCATATAAAGGGAACCACCCTTGTGGGCATATCCGGTAATGGCTGATTTCAACAACACACACACTTTACGTATTGTGTTTTCGACAAGGAAATAATCACTCCAAAAAGGAAACAAGAAAAAAAAGATCTTTTTTATTATCTTAAGATAAAGAAAACTAATTTACCACCAAGGGATTGATGACATAATTAATCTGCCTCCCATTGTGAGGTCCTTTATTTCTTATTTATGTATGTGTTGTGTATACAATATGAGTACTTTAACTTATTGACAGTCTCTGAACTCTAGAAAAAAGTAATTATCAAATATAATGTGTCTGAAGCAGTATCCAGGATATAATGTACGAGGACGAGCATACATTAAACTTACTTACAAAGTAGAGAAAAAAAGTATCTGTCCCTGTCTGATAATATTAATTTATTAATAGGAAGTTACGCGTACCTTAAGAAAACTGTGGTACGATAAGAAAAATAAGGCAGAAAATACATATTGACAACATTTATTTCGAAAATATATGTTTTTGGCTTGATTTATGGCCTAAATTTGACGCCTTTAGTTAGGAAACAAGAAAAGGCCAATAAATTCACAAATTCAACAGTAGATTATTATGGTAGATTGTCGGGAGTTCTTTTTGTGTGTACAAATTTGAAATTTTCTCACAAAATTTCATAGGAGGCGTGAGGGCGATATTCGCCCACTCTCTTTAAAATATATTGAAACACTTCGGATTGTTAAATGAAGAACCTTGTATGAGCAGGAAATATTAAAAACACTGACCGAAAAGATTTTTGCTATAGAAACAATTCGTGATGGAGCGAACTGGGCGTCAGATAAAAACATTCCTCTCCCCTTCCTCGTAACTCGAAGCTTGATTCAATATGAATTCTTTTCTTCAACAAAAAAATACCATAGTATCATAATCAAAATATGCGATCGCGATTCTATTCAAATTCACGTGCGGGTACACCTACATATATGTATGTACATAGATATAAGATAAGGTAGGAAGGTAGGTTAGAAACGTACATTATTTTCCAAACATCTTTATAACCTTGGTATACATGAAAATCCTTGTTAAGTGGAAAGTATTTAATAAAGTTTAAGGGTTTGAGTGGAAAACATTTTTTTGTTTTTTTTTTTTCAAAGCACAGGAAACAGAACCCCAGCGTTGAGAAACGTTTCCATATCAATATAATTTATGTCTATAATTTTTTGTTCTTGTTTTTTTGTTTCTACTAAGCCTTATACAAAAAATGATGCACAAATCCATACATTATGTTGTTATGGTGACCATCTTTGTCTTTTTGTTTTATTTCTATGGTGATATGTTATTTGACAGACAATTTTAGGATCTCATGAATAACTGACATTTATTTGAATAAAGGCGCGCAAAAGTTGTCACTAACGACGAAGTATTCCGAGAATAATATTTAAATATACAGAGATCGCATTTAACTCTTTTGCATTAATTACAATTATGCAATCATGAATGTAGTACCCGTGGCGTGATGGTTACTGCGTAGGACTGTCATGCTAAAGGTCATTGGTTCAATCTCTGCCTATACCACCTTCATTTTTTTGCACGGGTACTGCCTTTTTCGAGCAATTGACAAATCTTCTAGGAGTCATTCTTGTCGTGAAAAGTGCTCTCATAAAAACTATAGGTCCCCTGCATCCTTGGAATAGCTTACACATAGGAATGCTTAAAAATTGTATGTTACTGACCCTCTGGTTTCCTACGAGCTGTTGAGCTGTGCAGCTCGATGATGAATGATACTTATCAATTCATAATTATTAAAAAAGGCACCGGCTAGAACTGCACTGAGAAAATTCTCAGCTTGTGAGCAAACGCAAAAAGCTACGGTTTACTTACTTCCTAAGATTAAATCTTACGAAAGATGGTAAACACAGGACTGTCGTCTTACCTCTGGGAGGGGAGTTGATTTACTGATAAAAATCATGCAAACCCAATAAGTATCAATATATATACAAATCGAATGACTATTTTCATCGATATTTAATATATGTTTAAAAAAAGAAGTTTTTAGTGAAATTAAAGATTATTTGTAGGAATGATGTACATTGTAGATAAAGCTCGCGTATTGCATCCCACAAGATATCGGGCGACCACTTCTAGGGTTATCTTCTCCAGATGTCACTTTATCAAAGACTAAATTAATATACCACTGAAGATGTGGTACCACGGCATATGTTGAAGCGCCCTGGTTAATTCCAGGAACATATGTTGGGATGGCCTTCTTGTTAGAGTATCGTGGTGGCTGTGGTTTATCCTATATTGCATAGGGTATTGATTTCTCAATACTCAACAAATCAATATATAGATAGACTAAGCCAATACTAAAGGTTAAAAAAGAAGTGAATTTGTTAAGTCTTGGTAGCTCAGAAAGAGGAACTCATTCGAAGCATATCGCCAAATAAGAGAGAGTAAATCTTTGCGTAAATCGTTTTGGTTAATTTCAAAAACTAAGCAAATATACAATCAGCCTTATTTTGACATTCTCTTTAGTTCGAAAGTTATTCGAATTCGTACGATACGTATTTTCACTTTCTAACGATTCGAAAATTCACTTAGGTACCTAAGCAAACTTTAACATTCTAATCATTCGAAACAAGCGTTATTTATTAAGCGTTCGCATTTTGAAGAGAGAAATTAAAAGAATAACATGTAAGTTCTGTTTTTTTTCCGAAAAATTAAGAAAATGTAATATATTTTAATGAAAATTTGTTGATATTTTAATTAAAGGGCACAGAAGGAAGTTCTCATAAAGCTGATGGAAGAAAACCCAGAAATCGCGGGGGGTTTTTTAACAAACAGAAATGACGTTGATCGGTTTTGGAGAAATGCCTCCGCTAAATTGAATAGCTACGGACCCCTAACTAAGGACGGAGCTACTTGGAAAAAGGTGAATTGTTTGTATGTATGTTTATGTATGTCTTAACCAGCATTTGGGTTCAAGGTTTGGGCCGACTTCAAAACAAAAACAAAAAAAAATTGGTGGACAATGAAGTCAAGAGGAAGCAGTCGGGCTTCAACGACAATAATTTAATAATCCTCACTGAATTTGAAGAAGCAATCGTCAGGCTAACTGCACTTGCTGAATCAGTTAAAGGAATACGTGGGAAAGTATTTGGCATAGCTCAGCCTCCGACAGAAGAGCCTGAAACTTTGCCAAAATCAAATGACGTGTCGATGACATCTTGCCATGAGGCCGAAAATGGGAGTGAAGATTTTTCTCATTGTATAAGAAGGCCTAAAAAAGACACCTGTGCAAATTCTACAAAAGCAGAATGATGTTCAACAAGTTTTTTTTTTGAAGATTTGTGTTCTTAACTGAACCACATTAAAGAAGAACTCCACCGAATAACCCGCTATTTACAGAGAACCAGCGATACCCAAAAAGAAAATTTTGAAGAAAATCGTCGACATCATCTTGCCCTAGAAGATTTATTGCGTAAGAAGTTGGAGCTAAAAACAAAACTTCTAGATGTTCAACTTGACCAGATCAAAGCTAGGCTAAACACTTCAACTTAATAAGATGATTAAGAACATGACAACCTAAAATGAAAATGTGCTGTGAAAGAATTCCTTTTTTATTTATTATTTTTATTGAAATTGTTTTGTTTTTGTTTTATAAATGTTTGTTTTTTAAATTAAATAAAAACTTAAAATTAATTTAAAATTGTCTGTTATAAAAACGATGGATTGATTAAAACAATGCAGCGAGCATTTCGAGCTTCGTTTAAATGTGTACTTTCATTCTCATCAGCATCAAAATCCATTAAAAGATGTTCGTTACGATCTTCAATATTAATATTTTCGCAATCTTGAACTTTAAAAAAAATGCAAATGTTGTGCAAGGCTGCGCAGACATTTACTATTTGAGCAGCTTTCTCTGCAGAATACTGCAACTGTCTTAATACAGCATCTGAATCTATTTTTCTATTTTTCAGTAAGCCAATTGTCCGTTCGTTGATGTTTAGTGCCTTGGAAAGCTGAATATTATACTTGCTTTCAATGCTTCCTGGAACCTGGTAGGTATACTTACTTTAAATCGTCAAACTCAAACGGATTTGATGCGTCCATAATCCTTCTTCTGAAAACATGTTCCTAATCTTCGCCATTAGAATTAACAAACAAAACTATTGCCATTGTTTACTTTCTCCAAAATAAATAAAAAACTACTCCGATTTGAAGTTTATAAACTTTGATTAAACGATTTTAACGGCTGCGTAACTTTTTGGTTCTTATTGACAATTGTGAAGTGTGAGCAGGTGTGATTCAAATAAAGAGACTTCAAAGATACATTTTTTTGGTAATGCATGTGGGCCAAAAGCAAATCGAATTATAAGTATTTTAATTATTTTATTAGATTTAAAGGTGCTGAGTTAGCTGTACAAAATGTTGTAATGTATTTTTTTTACTTTTCATATCAATAAACTTAAATTTATGTTCCAATATTCAAAGTTTCATTGATGGTTTTTTAAATAATTAACATCACTTGCACTTTTAACTTTATTAATTTAATTTGTCTTAAGTTAAGATATTTCTTGTTTTTAATCCAATTCTTTCAATGAAATTGAAAGTTTGTGGAACAATTTTAAATTTTGTTACTTAGGTCACACTAAATAAGATCGAAACTTCAAACAGCTGACTTCGAATTCGAGTTCATTCCGGTTCATTTAATGTATTCATTCAATGATGAACATTATTGGTTAGAATGTCAAAGTACAGAAATTTCATTCTGATGAATAGATCTATTCTAACGAATTGGCTATTCATTAGAATGTCAAAATAAGGCTGAATGCAAGTGTAAACACTTGCCGTCAAATTAAGGCTTATAGCCAGGTTTTGATGTTGTAAGCAATTATTGTCTCACGGACCATATAGGAAAATAATGAATTCAGATAATTTTAGCGACAATTCTAATTGAAGCAGTAATATTTTCTACAAGGAATGCATCACGAAGTTCATAGGACTTACGGGGTGACATACGTTAAGTTGTCACCATGTCACCAATTGCTGGCGTAGTATCGGTCGACCACAATTATTGCGTCATGGGCAAAAAGTGGGTACGTTTGAACCACAACTTTTTTAGTTTGAATAATGTTAAAGCTTTGCTCGATTTTTAAATGATATAAGCATTCAACCAATATTGGATGCGTTCAATCTCAGGCAGATAGGGCATCCGGAAACCTTTTTGTTAGTGTTTTACGTGTGAAATAACGGCTGATCAAAAACAGCTGAGATGTCAAAAAAGGAATACAAAGATATCAAACAATTTCTGGGGTATGTCGTTACCTGAAACTTGAAAATTGATTTCAGCTTTTTTTATTTGTTGGTAAACAAAAAGATACAAAATGTAAGATGAAGTTGTATTTGAGGATGTTCTGTACATAATAGACGATGAAGAAGCTACATGCCTCCAAATTTTAGTAGGTAATTATGATCTATTTTTTCAATAGGGTTTCATAATTGTTATTTTATTTGTATTTGGCAACCGTCAATTGCACCAACAACTCCTGGAATATAGCCTCCAGATTTTTCTCGGAATGCCTATTTTGTAAAATAATATCTTGTGACTTAACAATTTGATTAAGTGATATTGATAGTGGGATTTTACTTGAAAAATATTATTGTAATGATGAACAGTTGGCTATTTAATATACTCTCTGAGCAATGAAGTTGAAAAATTCGCTGAATGCAAAATGAGCAGAACTCTTAGCTAAAACTTTCTTGCTTACTATCTAAACAAAAAACAACAGTTTTTTCTCCAAGTTAAAAGTTCTTTTACTTTGCTGCACTTTGTGCAAGATAATAATTTGAAATCGTTCATAAACAATTCATTATAGATATCAAGACTAGTTTATTCAAATTTTATTGGCTATTCTAGTTGATGGTGCCTATTGAATGGTTTTTAAAGGAGCGTTGGATAACCAAACGTATATATGAGCCGTTTGTTTTGAACTTTTTTTTAAGTCAAGAAATTTTTTAAAAATTATAAGATACTGTTTAATTGTATTTAGTGTTGCCATTAACTCGACTTTTTTGAAAAAGTGACTTATGCAACTTTCAAAATAAACGGCTCATATCATGCAACAAAAGCTCTTGCGTTGGTCCCACCATTAAGCTTAAACTTTATCTACTGTGAACAAATCAACTCAAAATCTTCTTCTTCCAAACTATAACTAGTTATTGTCACTTCATAATAGTCCTTGTTTCTGTTAGGATAGTTTTCCAACTCGTTCAACAAGATGTCTAAAAATCCACCTATCCAAGATACTCTATCCAACACGAGATTGAAGGCAGCCATTATGAAATTTCAAATGACAGCTGAGTTTTACAGGTGTCAAATGTCAGCGCTGGATCGTCATGTTAGAGATCTTGAGAACTTTGTCACCTTGTCAGCAATCCTCTGGAACTTAATAGTAATCGAATGACAAACAATTCTAGAAATAGGGGGTTCATAGTGATTGCCTATGAGGATGAAGTTGCCATGGTAGTATCTGGTATCTGGTAGTATCTTAACGCTCTAAAGGAACTACTACAATATGCTTTAAAACAAAGTTACTACCTGGGAAGATCGATTTGGACTTGATGTCAATCAAACTCGCTCTCTTTACTAGGAAATACAAATTCTAAAACATTGACCCTGTCCATATAAACGGTATGCAGGTTAAATTTTCAGACAAATCAAAATACTTGATTCTTGTTTTGGATAAGAAATTAGCTGAAAACCTAACATTAAAAAAAGAGTAAATAAAGCTACTTTAGTACTATTCACTTGCAAAAAAACAAATGGGACCTACGAACACACATTATACACATTTCGACCATTAAACCAATTACGTATGGAGTAGGATCATGGTGAACTGTGTAGGACTCAACACCATACCGTGATAAACTCAATAAAGTTGGACGAACAGGATAGGTTAGGTTTGGTTAAAGTGGCTATCCATGATTGAATCGGACACACTTAGGGCAGTTTAATGGCCCATTGTGATACCACATAAATCTTGAGGCTTCCTCCAAAGCTCAATGGAACCAGTTTGAGTCCCTAACGAAATGTAAGAAGCTGATTATGCTAATATGATTTAGATCATTTAGATCGTTATAGAAGAAGTCTTCTAGGTAATACTTGCGTTTTTGAGCTATAGGAGGGCATGTACAGAGAAGGTTTCCCTCTCTTCCTCGTCCATACAGCTTCTGCAAATGTCATTTGAGAATACACCTAGCCGCTTTGCGTGCTTTCTTATTAGACAGTGTCCGGTAATGGAACCTATATCGAGCTTATATGCGATCTGTTTAGAGATATGTAGCAAGCACCGTAAATAAATAAATTGGGTCGCGCAACAGTCCGTTTGAGAACTAGGTCCTAGTGACTGACAACTCTCAACCATTCCTGTGTGAGAGTATTGTTTTCAGGGATGGAGGGGACCTACAATTTTAAGCCGAATTTGAACGGAAAATTGGAGAAAGCACTTTTCATGACAAGAATTACTCTTGGAGACTTTGTCAATTCCTCGCAAGAGGCAGTAACCGTGAAAAAAACTTTAGGTGGCTTAGGCAGCAAGCTGAACGTTCGATACCCTGCTTATGTATAAGGAAAGCATTCGGCTCTACACCCTCTGCAGGATTTGATCTTATGTCCCAACTTCTAGAAATCTAACAATTGGCCGCTGATACAGCTATTCGGCTTACTACTATTATGAAGATATTCAGATTTCTAAATTACAAAAATTGACTACCAAGAGTCCATACCTTCAAGGTCTAACCTGAGAAAATGATTCATTTAAGGAAGACGAAGCGACTCACTTTTAACAGATGGACCTAAAACAGAGAGACTAAACCTTTGTATCTCATCAAAATCTAAGTCCCTTGACTCAGAGAAAACATGATATCGACTGCTGATATACGCATCTTCTTCCATAGTCAACCTTCCATAAAATGATTGGACTCTGCCTCCTCAAACTCAGTAATACCCCGTAATTGTCGATCATCTTTTGTGGCGTTGCAGAATAGTTCAACATTCACCTCATTTGGGAATAATTCAATATTCACCTCATTTGGGGTCATAAAGACTTTCCAGGTAACTGCAAAGCTGAGACAATCTTGTAAAAAATTGGAACAACTCTACCTTCTTTGGACAACAATTCTAATCTACCATAAAGTAAGCGAATCCCAAATGGATTAATAACACCACTTGTCTGTCAACCTAAGTAATTTGGCTAATGCTTGATGTTAAACGGCTTAAAGCAACTTATTTCAATTATAGGTTTTCTAACAGGACACTGCCTAATAAGTAGGCATGCTTTCCGACTCGGAGCTCCTGCAAACGGTTTTTTCAGAAGCTTCCAGGACAAAGAAGAAGAGGAGACAGTGTCTTACCACCCTGTTCTGCCCTAACGCAGAGACGAAGATACTCCACTTAGGAGACTTCTATTACAATGAAACTATTGATTTGGGAAGTTCTGAAATTAATTAGCTAATTCGAATTGATTTTAACCAGTAAGTTAAATCTTTAGATGCTTATATTGTCACAACAAACGAAATATTGGTTTAAGTGTATTGCCTTTTTAGCAGCTAACCTAAACTAACCTAACCTTGAAATAGTCTTTTATTTGATTGTCTCTTGTAAGGAATTGACAAATTAAAAGCACTTCTGGCTAAGAAAAATTTACTCTCAATTTAGACGTTGGGATTCGGCACTAACACTGTAGGTCCTAGTTTTATCTATTCCAACAATCTTCAGTCATTTCCAAACTCAAAAATGTCCTTTTCTTAACAAAACTTAAAGCTTTAAATTATTTTAAGGCATTTTCCGCCTTAAAGACAAGACAACATATCTATATGGTCACCTCAATATATGGCCAAAAATATCGTGTATTCAAGCCGTGCGTCGTCATCGTCGTCTTCGTCGCCAAGCCGAAACCAAAAGAAATTTTCTGCCTTATTTCTCAAAACCAAACAAAATTTCCACACACGAGCCGAACACGTTCAAACATACATATATGTAGAGTAATAGCGGGTGACGAAGGCGAAGCTGAAAGCAAAGGCAAAAGCTATGGCGATGGTTGTAACGTACGTTCACTTCGTTTTACAGTTGTTTATTGCCATTTTATTATAATAAGACGCTTCGACGCTATAAGGTTGCTTTTCTATACCTATACTATACATACGAGTAGCATATCCTTTCAGCTTATATTTATGTTTGTATATAGGACAGAAAGGGTATAGGGTGTGTAAGAAATGAAAGACGGGCTGTTAAAAGGGATGCAACAATTTAAAGTATCACCAGAGTTCCTGTTCTTTCCCTTTTCCGCTCTTTATGAACTCTTTTACCAGATGGCTTTTGCCTTAGCCACCTTAGCATCGTTAGTTTACAGGATATGACAATTGCTTAAGGATATAAGAATCGGAAGGACTTTTGAGTCTTTTGACTATGCTGGTTGTTGGTTACTGGGTACTGGGTAGGCGTAGGGTACTGGTGCTGGTGGTTGCCGCTGCTGGCGGGCGGTTTCTGTTGCTTGCCAGACTAAACAGAAGAGCTATAATATAGGCATTAAAATCGACGGTATAAATTGTATTTGTAAAGCTAGTGATTGCATAAAAATATGAGCTTAATCTGCGGGTTGGGTTTTTGTTTGGTTTCATCATAAAGCCAAAGGATGTCGGATTCGGAATTCGAATTCGGATCTCGGATGTAACAGAGGCTTGCTTCCTTATGTGTGTGCCGGAGTCGGAGTGCTAGTCTGAGTGAGTTCGGTGAAAGCTGAAAAGATTTACGGTACGGAACGTGTCTGCAGGCACATCATTTTACTTTCCGCATATGTTGCCCATACATATGTACAAATATCCTTTTTTTTGTACTTAGGTATACTTCCTGCTCTCTAGTTCTTTCTTGTTTAGTGGTACCGAGGGGTGGCTGGAATGAGGGTAGAACGTTGCAGAGGATTGGTGTAGTATTTTGTATTTGCTGAATAAATTATTTTATTTATTTTGCATTTTTTTTCGTTCGTCTTTGAATAATTTGGTATCACCTGCGGTTTATAATATCCTTAGACGTGTTATTTTGTCGTTAAGTCATGTAACTTTGGCATGCTCAACCGGCTGTTGTGCGCGTATCGAAATATTTCTCTTTATGCTCGTACTATAACTCAATCTTAGCGCTAAGGGATGGAGATCTCATTGCTTTTCAGTAAATAAATTCTCTAATATGATGTCGTTCCAAGCTTTCGTTAGCGTTGTTGTTGCGTTGAAGATGGTGTATGATGGTGCACAGGGCGTTTTGCCGTATTTTTTTGTTTTGCTTGTCTTGTCTTAAGTGCCTGTTTTTGGTGTGTCGTAACACTTTATGGTTAGAAATAAGCGATAATGCTGTGTTTACAGTGCATTAAGTGCTTGTTCTTTTGCTATATGATTTTAACATTTTTACATGAAATAAAGCTTATGTATGTTATATTGATTTATTTTTTTCTTCAGAAGATCATGGAATGGTTATAAGGTGATAAAAAAATACAAACATCCGTTTTAGCATATTAAAACATAATAAAAGGGGGTAAATATTTCATTTATGAAATCATTGAATATTATGCATGAAAATATTTTGAACTTAAAACTTTCTAAGAGCTTGGTTTGAAATTTTTAAGAAATATGAATTTGGGGAGTCGTATTTTTAATTTTGTATTTATGAAGTTGCACCTATTTACCTAATTTTAACTGTTAGCAGTCGAATTGTTTTTTCCTGAACAACGTTTATTTTAATAAATATGATTTAAAATCGAACAAGCATTAAAGTGTTCATATATGCGTTTCGCTCTGATATAATGGTTGGGCTCATCAGAAGATGACCATTACACTTGACGCATATTTTAACAGTCAAAAATTTCTTCTTCAAAAGTCCCATAGCAAGGCAATCAAAATAGCTACAATTTATATTCTCTGAAGACTTGTAGCAAATATATAATTCGCAGTTGCTCTATGTAGCTCGGATTATATGGAATCTCGATTTATTCGGGAAAATATGCGTCAAGATACAGTGTAATGGTATGGTCGTCATCTGATGAGCCCAACCATTACATCAGGGCGAATCGCATATATGAACACTTTTATGCTGGTTGGATTTCAAATCATATTTATTAAAATAAAAGGTAATTAGGAAAAAATAATTCGACTGTTAACAGTAATAAATTTCTTCTTCAAGAGTCCCATAGAAAGACAATAAAAATAGCTACAATTTATCTTCTCTGAAGACTTGTAGCAAATATATAATTCGCAGTTGCTCTCGATTTATTCGGGAAAATATGCGCCAAGACAAGGTGCAATGGTCATCGGCTGATGAGCCCAACCATTACATCAGGGCGAAACGCATATATGAACACTTTTATGCTGGTTCGATTTTAAATCATATTTATTCAAACAAAAGGTGTTCAGGAAAAAACGATTCGACTGTTGACAGTCAAAAATTTCTCCTTCAAAAGTCCCATAGAAAGGCAATAAAAATAGCTACAATTCATCTTCTCTGAAGACTTGTAGCAACTTTATAATTCGCAGTTTCTCTATGTAGCTCGGATTATATGGAATCTCCATTTATTCGGGAAAATATGCGTCAAGACACAGTGTAATGGTATGGTCATCTTCTGATGAGCCCAACCATTACATCAGGGTGAAACGCATATATGAACACTTTTAGGCAGGTTCGATTTTAAATCACATTTTTTTAAAATATTTACTTATGTTCATATTTAGTAACAAAGAATATTAATGGCTTTTATAAAATAGAATATATTTCCGGGTGTACTTTACACTTCGAAAAACATCCTAGAAGAAGCAAAGAAAGGCAAAGGTATTAAATTTAGCTTTAACATAACAATGGAATAAAACTACAAACAAAATACAACATTGAAAAGAATATCCAACACTTTTCAACGTCCAACTATTATGGATCGCTTTAGAATTTAACAAGGGCTTAAAATTGGTAATTTTAATCAATTCACCTTTTGTTTAACACACGACAAAATCGATCGATTACGCAAGCAATCGAAGAAAGCTAAAGCGTTTCTAGTGCCATTCTGCATTCAGTCGAAATAATTAATAATGATAATAATTAATAATAAGTGCTGCTCCTGTTGCTCCGAATCTATCGTTGTCATGTTGAACGATCCTTTTTGAGTTGGCGATTGAAGATCATGATTTGGACAATATATTTCTCCAAAGAAACGAGGCAACAAACCACGACTAATTATGAGTCTATTGCGTAAGAAGATTCCGGCATTCCTGGGATAAAGACAGCATCCTCCTCTGCGATTCGCGGTTCATAAGGAGGCAGGTTGTTCGAATCACATCATGGCATACATCTTAGGGAAATATACGTGCAATTACGTTGAGCAGATTCTATCTTATTTTTATGGATCTCACAAAAAGAAGTCAATACTTAGTGTTATTTAGAACGAGAGTAACATAAAGGTCCTAAAAATATTAAGGACAATGTTTATGTTTATCAAATCCTAACATAAAGTCAGTTTTACTGATAATTGAATTAAAATTCAAAAGAACTGCAAGATCTTTTAAATTATAAACGCATAGAATATAGTGCCTGACATTTGATTGGGTTAAAGTTTAGCCCATTCTTTTGCACCAAATATCAAAATTGTTAATATCCTAATATAGGGTTGTAATGCATCGTTAAGAAACTTAATGATTTTGAAGATGTTCATATCATCTGCATAAATTAAAATTGTATCGTACACAAAATTGACTTCCATAGAACTAACTATGGGTAGAATCCAGTTTAAATTTTATATAACTTAAACTGTTTATCGATAGATTTAAATTTAAATAATGTGAGATTAAAATCATTAATTAGAACCAGTGCTCCACTATCGTAAACTTTCTCATTTTATTTGTTGTTCTGTAATAGTTAAATGTTAAATATGATTTGTACGAGTAGTTTGTGCACGTGTTACGCTATAATCGTATTATTTTTTTTACTAACAACTAACACATGCACTTATGATGAGCCTCTTATAGTAGTTTGACGCTTGATATAAGCTTACTACTTTCTAAAAAATTTAAAGTTAAAAAAAAAAAGGTAAATAATTTATACTTAAGATAAAGAGTAAAGGTCCTAAATGACCACCCTAGGGAAATCCTGATTCTACAAAGAAAGGGTTAGGGAAAGAACTTTTACTGAGAGAACTTAATAAGACCTAAGTTTAAGAAGAAATCCATGTGATGGATTGGAGGTAACCCAATTGCATTCAGCTTAAATGTGATGATATCATGAGAAAGTTGATCAATAGCATTTGAATAATGTGTGCAAATACAGTCGAGTTTTTGACCGAGTTTAAGGAATAGAATGGAATGGAATAGAATAAAATAGAAATGACTTTATTTATATATAAAATATAGTTTGCAATTAATGTTTAAAAGTCCTTCATGACATAGTTTCAAAAAACTATAGGTAAGATTTACATAATACGAATTCTGTTAGAAAAAAAAAAAACAAACAAAACAATAAAGATAAAAAGTGAGATTAAATGGATTAATAAAATGTCATTATTTTATATTATTTCCTAACAAGTTTATAAAATAAATTAAATTTTAATGAAAAGGTACAGCAACAACAAAAACAAAAAAAAAAACAAATTTAAATGCACTGAAAAAATTAAAAGCTCTCTGTAAGAATTCTTTTTCTGTAAGCCATTGCAAATTGGAGAAATTTGTAAAGTTTATCTCAGCCTTTTGCTCCATTAGGGGCTTGCATTACATATCGTCAGCTTCAAATTGGTTCTTCAGAAAAATGTCTCGACGAATTTCTTGGATAATTGGACAAAATCGTAAAAAGTGTCCGATATTCTCTCTCTTATGTTTATTGCAGAGTTGGCACTAGATAGACAGGTCTAATCTGTGAGATATGTAGTTCAGAGAAAATATCTTACCTCTGGCTCTTAGAATTGAAGAAATCATATCTGTTGAGTTCTTGTCGTCAAAGTAGTTTGATTGTCCAACATTAAACTCCAAATTACTATAGAAGTCTCTATACTACGATGCTTTAGCCTGATTGATTAAATTTGGTCACGTTAGAATGTCCAAATCAAATTCGATCAATTCAACCGTCAAATTAGCAAGATTGATCCAAGTTTGTACAAAATTAAGACGATTTATGATGATTAACTTTAATACTCTATTGACCAGCCTTGATGAATCCAATCGGAGTATTTTGATAACGTAATCGAAATGCAATGAAATTAAACGTGAACTTCTTGGTCTTGGTACTTAACTAGCGTCGTCCGTGTCCTTTTTTGAAGATCATTATGTTAAATTTGCTAAGGTTGACTGATAAATTAAATGTATCGCAGTATTTTCCAAGTTTGACGATCATTTCTTGGAGTTGGTCTGGGGATACTGATAAAAGTACGATATCATCAGCATACAATAAGCCGGTAACTTTTTCTCAACAAAGTTCACCCCTCCTACCGTGTACTCCACTAAATCCTCAATAAATAGAGTGAATAAAAGAGTACATAACACACATCCTTGTTTTATGCCCATTAAAAAGCTGAATTCTTCAGAAAAGCTTTCTCCATCCCAAATGGCTATTGAATCTTTAATATAAAGAGATCTTAAAATACTGATAATTTTTAAAGATATGCCGATATTCAAAAGTTTTAGAAAAAGTGCCTCTCTATCAACGCTGTCAAATGCTGCCTTAAAATCTATAAAAAAAAGCAAATAGTTTTTGTCCACCATTTTAATATACATTTGCAATATTTAATAATAGAAATACCTGGTCTTTAGTTGAGTATCCAGGGTAAAATCCAGTTTGCTGCTCACTGAGCTTATAGAGTTCACGAAGTAAGTCTACTAAATATGATACTTAAAAGGGTTATCAATCGATAATTTTCTGGAACAGATGTATCTCTTTTTTTAAATAATGGGAAAATCACCAAAGATAAAAAACTAGAAGGAATTACTCCAAACTCGAAGATTTCATTATAACAGCAGGGAAGCCTACTTGAAAAATTCAACTGGAATTCGGTCTGTTCCAACTGCCTTGCGTAGTTTTGCTTTGTCCAAAGCTGCAATCAATTCTTCTTTCGAAAAGGTTTAATCCAAAAAAATATCCTCAATAAATCGAGCTGAGTAGTGGAACTTTGAGGCCGTCCATACCATATTGAGCAACGAAGCAAAATGATTCTTTAAATCAGACGCTTTACTAGACCCTATTATAAGCTTAGCACCACTTAATAATTTCATTCCTTTCCAAAATTCACAAGAAGATATTACCATTGACAGTGTGGTGACTACGCTTGCTTTTTTTGTAATCACAATGTTTTATATTTTTTTACTCTAGTTTGAAGTTGTCATTATTAGATGAGCGAAAAAAGGTTAGGAACAAAAATGTAAGATTTCGGGCCATTTCACCTCCTTGTCAAACCAAATTTGCTTGTTTTTCGAGTTTTAAGCAAGTTAGATTGATGTCGATAATATGATCTCTTTATAACAGCACGTAATTCTTCAGCAAATATAGTTTCCTATTCAAGAATTGCTGGTAATTCTGCAAAGAACGATCATTCCATTTTAATTTTGGGGGCAGCTACATTACTCTCAACTGTAAAGCATCTACTTTAAAATCCGTTATCATTTTCAACTAATTTCCTCCGGCTATACTATAATATATAACTGAGTGACCTGAAAATCTAATGAACAGTTATTCTCAAATATGGAAAACAACCAATTTCTACAGTCTTGACCACGATTTTTTATGACATACTTATAACACAGCAGATTTCAAAATAATGGAAACAAGCTACAATTACCTTTATCCACAAAAAAGGATATAAAGATGAAATAAATAACTACAGACCAATAAGCAACATTTCTATGATATATAACCTGTTCTCCAAAGTAATGTACACAAGAATTAAGGACACATTAAACAGAAATCAGATGAGGGAACAAGCAAGATTCCGAATATGTAGTAGACTATACTTATCTAGGACAGACTAAGTCATTCATTAAACAAGAGAAAAAATAAGTTTCTAGACGCATTACCAATAGTTGGAAACAATTCTGGAGTCTAAAACAAATATTACAATCAAGTCTAAGGGACGAAACACGAAAATATATACTAGACTCTGCTATTCTACCTGTTATGACGTATGGGTTACAAACTATAGCTTACTTGAGAAAATACGAATATGCCAAACCAAGATGGAAAGAAAACTACTTACCATACGAATTAGCCAGAGAGTGAGAAATAGAGAAATAAGACGAAGATCTGGTTTGACGGACGTGGTTGAACCAGCAAACCTCCTTAAATGGAATTGGGCAGGACATATATCTAGAATACAGGACCAAAGATGGACAAAAATCATTACAAAATGGACACCACCAGAAAGCAGAAGACCAATTGGACGACCGAAGAAAAGATGGGAAGTAGATTTGATTAAAGAAAGACACGCATCCATTTATTTATTCAAACTTTGCTCACATATTAAAGTTGATTAAAAAAATTATGTCAATTTTATTTATATAGTAATTAATTAAAAAAAAAATGAAAATTTAAACAAAAATGTAAATAAATATTGAACAAATATCAATAATGGCAAAAAAAGTCTTCAGATTAACCCAATTTCCAAAATTTTGTGCGGGGTCAAGAAAGACTTAAACTCTTCAAAGAGTTTAAGTCTCATAATACTTCACGTTCACAATCTTTAGGGCACATGCCCTGATGTTTTTGTCTTGTGTCGAAGCATTTTAAGATCTTTCGTATACCATGAATGACAAAAGCTAGAACATTTGAAAATTTTGAGAGGACGGATATTTTATATGCAGAATTCAAATACATTGTACAATTAGGAAGCTACACCGTCAACGTCATTTAAAATTGGTACATTCTAAATACCACAAGCAAAGAGATGGTCTAAAAGCTCATGATAACAAGAATGTAGACATTTAAAACAAATACATATATCCATTAACGGTAGCGGTATTTGATCGCAAATAATTTCAAGTGTCAGGTAAAAAGGGAATGTTATGGAAGTTGTACAAAAATAAAAATAGCTATTAAGACTCTGTCACGTAATGAGCTTGATTTATCCAAGTGACGATCTTTCCTGAAAATAAAGAAATCATGATCAAAAAGTTCCATGTCTAAAATATCAACGGTGTTTTAGTGAAAGCGAATAGATTGCATGGATAAGCCTGAGAATTATTAACAACATAAGTTTTTTAGCTTCTAAGCCTTCTTGCTTTTTGGCAGTAGAGGGAGAACCGACAAAGTTTTTTGAATTTTATCTAGTTATTAATTCTCTTTCCCGTATATTGCCTAGAAGGAACTGTAAGTCTTTTCTTTTTTGTATAAAAGTGTTACAGAGCCAGGTTAACATTGCAAATTGACTCCAATAAAGTATAAGGTGTGGTTTTCTTAAAAGAAGATCCGAAACTGTTTGGTTTGGATTTAGGTACTGATTCTAAAGGTCTAGAAACAAACTGATTATTCAGAATAAATTAAATAATTGTTTTTAATCCCAATTCTGATATTAAAGGTAAAGCTTCTCATGAGTTATTAGTTCCTTCCATTGAATTAACTTCCAAATTGATCTGAGTTATTATAACTTAATTTTGGTTTCTACTTGCATTGAGGATGCATACAACTTTATCTTGTCTTTTGTTAAGATTTGGTCTTTTAAGAGCAGGACTTATATTTTTAGAAGAAGTCGCAACATCACGTCCCTTTGTTTACCTTTATTAGGATCAATTTAAGGTGTGTTGTTATTAGTGGAAGAATTAGAAGGAAAATCTGTTAGGTGTTAAAATAGGAGTTTGATTAACAAGATCGTTTGTGGAAGTTCATTGATCATCAAACATAAAGGGTGTTCCAAAATTAACGCAAGATTTGAATTATATATTTGAAAGTTATATTTGAAAGTTGAAAGTTATATTTTTATTGACTCGTAAAGTACATAGGATAGGGTTATGTATGGAATAACACAACGGACAAATGGCCTCCACGGCTTTGCATGCACATGCGCACCCTTTTGTTGAAATTTTCCATGACCATTCTGCATAAATGTGGCTGAATTTCGTTGATGCAGCGTTGAATCTCCTGTTGTGGGCTTGTTGACATAGACTTGTGATTTCAAATAACCCCATAAAAAGAAGTCTAATGGTGTTAAATCACACGATCTAGGAGGCCAATTTTGATCACCGAAACGAGAGAGTACACGACCTGGAAATGTCTCATGCAGTAATTGAATTGTTTGACGGGCTGTATGACATATGGCACCGTCTTGTTGAAACCACATATTGGACACATCAATATTATCCAATTTTGGCAGAAAGAACTGTGTAATCATGTCGCGATATCGAGCACCAGTAACAGTCACTGCTTGACCAGAATCATTTTCAAAGAAATATGGTCCAATTATGCCTCCAGCCCAAAATCCACACCATACATTTGTTTTTCGACAATCACATGTGGGTTCTCCGAACCCCAAAGGCGGCAATTTTGGCGATTGACAAAGCCATCAAGATGAAAATGTGCTTCATCGCTTAGGATGATTTTGCTCGAAAAATCAGGGTCCATTTGTTGATGTTCAATAATCCATTCAACGAACTCTCTTCCCTGTCCATGGTCATTAGGCTTCAATTGTTGTGTTAATTGAATTTTGTAAGCATGAAGACACAGATTTTTGGTGAGTATACGCTGTAGAGAGGTTCTTGAAATTTGCAATTCTTGTCCACGACGTCGAATTGAGGTTCCTGGATTGTCAGCAACACTCTCACGCACTGCTTCGACATTCACATTTGAACGGCTTGTTTTTGGACGACCAGTATGTTTGGCGTCTCCAACGGATCCAGTCGCCATGAATTTTTCAATTAATCTCTTCACAGTTGACGAAGCTAAAACACTATTCTGACCATATTTTGTATGAAATTTTCGAACTGCAGCCGCCAAGCTTTCACTATTTTTGAAATATTCTTTAATAATGAAGACTCGTTGTTGTATCGTGTAACGCTCCATTTTTAATAACCCTATACTGTTAGCTGTCAAATTGCTTTTTTTCAGGGTTGCCAACACTTCACTGCACAAATTGCGGCAAATTCAAATCTTGCGTTAATTTTGGGACACCGTTTATATGGAAGGGAGATCTTATTAATATTTAATTCATCTGAAGATATATTATGTGCCGATTCCTCAAAATTTGTAGTTAACTTTGATATTTCTGACGTCCAGTTGATCAACTTAAAACTGGAATCGATAAAGAATTCTTTCTACAACCTGACGAATTAATTTTGTCTATAAGCGCATTCGTTGCACCAACGACGCCACGATGAAACTTAAACCTTACTGGAATCGATAACAAATTTAAAAATAGAGATTCAATTTTGTGGGACACGAAATCCTACAATACTTAAATTAGTGTTATATAAGCACAAGTCCTACGACAACTTTTTGGAAAAATTGGCCTACCAAAAAAAGTCAAATTGTTGTTATTTTACTCAACTGCATTCAATCCAAGTTCAAAAAGTATCAAAGGCCTTAAAACTCACTCACTCACTTCAATCCTATAATTCCACTTTTCAAAGCAATCAATGCTTAAAATTGTCTAACTTGTGCGTCTTGATTTATGAACGTGGATATGTACAAACATATAAAAATATAAAAATATTTAATATGCACAGACAGAAACCATAACATCATTCAAGAGTGCCTGCTATCTGTAAGATACGCAGTATATGGGTATGTCACACTACATCACCATCACCATTACTATCAACTTCAACATTATCCTTTAGTGCAAATGTATATTTTATGATGCATGCATCCTCTTCATATGTCTCATCCTTAAAATAGTGAATATGTTCCTAAGATCTTTCACTCCGTTACTCGTGCATAGGCGCCTGCAATTTACATGCAGCACACAGGCACACATACGCACTTTCACATTTTATATATGGATGTGCCTTAATAGATATTTTATCTTTATCCAAACGTCAAGAACCACATTGTGCCTGAGGAGACTATAAGATAAATTTTAACTTTAAAACTTTGATCCGCATGGAGACACAAACTAATTTCAACAAAGTTTTCAGTGATTCTTCTCCTTTTAGTTTATGTATGTATGTTTTTTTTTAACTTTTTACTCATTTTGTTAAAATATTTTACTTCTTAAATTCTTCTATTTTTACATTTTGCAAAAATAATCGTAAACCTGCTTAAAAACGTCACGGAAAAGTTTTCTTTAACGAATATCTACGCCCCCTTCGTTTGAACTTTTGTACTATGTACACATATACACACACACAAAAATGGGAGGTAGGTGCAAGGATGGTGACAAAAGTCTCTAAGAGTGAGCGACAAAATCTTGTTTCAGGAATCTGACTGACTGACTGAGTGAAACTTAAATCCGAAGTGATTTTATTTTGAATGAATTGAACGAGTTAAGGGCGACAGCCAAAGACTTTTCCAAGACTCAATGCGTTAAGATATTAATATCAAAAGGAAAAGGAAAATTTTAATCCTTCAAAAGTCCTTCAATTCAACTTGAGTCTGGTATGGTGCGGTTTGGTTTGGTTTGGTTTATTTCATAATAATGATGGTCAAGAAACAAGAAGAAGAACAAGAAGTAGAAGAAGAAGAAATGGAATCACAAGAAGAAAATGAAAATTATGTATTTGTTGTTTGCAGATTTAATGTCAAATGAATATGGCTTTTTGACAACAAAAGGAATCCTAAACTTTGAAGAAGCTTGAAGGATTAAGAGCTCGTAAGCAAGCAGAGAGATATTAAATTTATTTTTCTGTTATATTATTATACCTAAAGAAGGATTCTTTTGGCATGAGCCAAAGCAATATAACAAAGAAATGCGGGACTACAGAAATGAAATACATATTAAATGAAAGTTATTTTTAATAAAATGAAATACTATTCATTTGTTATTTAGATTATTTTGTTTGGCTAAAGGTGGTTTTATTGAAACTTTTTTATATGGCTCGTGAGTAGTACCCGTGGCGTGATGGTTAGTGCGTTGGATTTTTTTTAAGGCAAAAGTGGAGGCGGTGGGAGCTGCTTTCCAGCAAGTGTACAAAGTGAATGTTAGCATTCGCCCCAACCACGACCTGGAAAACAGAGCCCTACTTAATCACTTTTACTTTCGAAATGATATGACACAATGGCGATCTGAGAACCACGGTTTCATGCAGTTTATAGACGATTCCTTGGCAAATGCCACAATCGCCGAGCCAACGGGAGCAAGTCCCTTGTTAGGTTGAGCTTCAGCTCATCTTCAGTTCAATAAAAAATAAAAAGATGCTATATCCAACGTTGTACTAAGACATTTACCTATGAAAGCAATTGACATTTACGTCACACTTTTCAACAATGCACTGAATAATGCATTTTATCCAGTGCATTGGAAGACCGCTGTGGTTCATACTTTCCCGAAAAAGGAAAAGGACAACTCCAACCCGTCAAATCTTCGGTCGATAAGTCTTCTTCCGAGCATCAGCAAAGTTTTCGAAAAAATCATTAATAGGGCTCTGACTAAGTGGGCTGCGGACAACAAAATAATTCCGGATAAACAGTTCGGGTTCAAGGCGAGTCATGACACAATTCATGCTGCGTCTAAACTCGTTTCTGATATCCAATGGAATAAATCAAAACAACAATGGACAGGTGCTGTTCTTGTTAGTTAGGAAAAGGCCTTTGACACCGTATGGTTAGAGGGTCTTTACCTAAAACTGAGCAGGCTTGGCATAAGCAAGCCATTGTTGTATATACTTTATGATATGCTTAACGGTAGAAAGTTTGTTGTCAAAAGTGACAATGTAACTTCTACCACAACAATCTCAATTAAAAATGGTCTTCAACAGGGAGCGGTGAATTCGCCGATTCTCTTCAGCATTTACACCAGTGATCCAGTGCGTACAGAACGGCTCGAAAGGTTGAGGTTATTAGAATTCTCTTGTAGCGTGATTTCGACAAGATTCAGCGATATTGCGACGACTGGAAACCGAAAATAAATGTCCAGAAGTCGGAGACAATTCTGTTCCGGACTCCGTTGGCTGGGGCCACGAGGGACACGTGCAAGAATTGGCGCAAGATGGTCATCGTTGATCTTCACGGGCAGCCATTAGCGAGCAAAAGTGTAGTGAAGTACCTCGGTATCTGGTTAGATCAGTACTTATATTTCGACAGACATATAAATGCTGCTCTGACCAGGGCCAGAGTGGCCTTCGCTCTGACAAAACGGTTGTTTTTTAGCAGTCGGCTTGACCCCAGAGTGACGGTAAGATGCTACATAGCCCTCATACGGCCGATGATCGTTTATGGTTGTCCAGTGTGGTTCAACGTTGCTCCTTCCCAGATGGAGAAGTTTCGGGTGTTCGAGCAGCAGTGTTTACGACGCTGTACCGGCTTATATCGAACAGCCGAATCTTCTTATGTGCATTACTATTCCAACGAGGTCCTATACAACGGGGCTCAAATCAACAGAATTGACAATTTCGTGATAAAACTCGTTCGAGGTCACATTGCAAGAGCTATGTCTTCGACCAACAATTTAATTTTCGGGGCGTTCTATCCGAACGACGAGTATTTTGAGAGTTCACGCTTGAGCGGCTTCATTCCACCAGAGGCATTCCTCTTTTTAGATAGATGCGGTCTGATACAGGATAGATTGGCAGTTCCGTAAATCTACCACGTCAGACGACGAACCGTGGATAGGCGACTCCTGTAAAATTGGGACGTTATGGCACAAGGCGGAGCAGAGCTCCTTCGGTTCAGTAGGGCTGTGTCCGAACGGGACCGAACTGATAGGGTGAAGCAGGAGAACCAGTTTTGGTGGCTTCAATCGGCACTTGATAGTGGGTAGTCGGGATGGGGTTTTAAGCCTTGGCCGGCTTACATACTTGTTTTATAGTTTTAGGGTTTAGTTTTAAGAATAGGCTTGGTAGCACAAAAAGAAATAGAAAATACAAAAAAATAAAAAAAAAACATGGAATAAAAAAAAGAAAAAAAAAAGAAAACAAAATATGAAAAACAAAAATGTAAGATATTTAGATTTGCTGCTGTGGTTGTTCTAGTTTTAAGTACTTTATAGGTAGAATAGGTAGTTTAAGTTAGCTTTAAGTTTTATTTAAGGACCTAATTGTAAGTAGTTTTTAAGTAAAAATAAAAAGGATACTGATATTAGTTTTTTTTAAATTTTTTAATGAATACAAAAATAAATAAAATTGAATTGAAGTTAAAATAGATCTTAGGGCCGAAAGACATTAGTATTAAGTATTATTGTTTAACTAAGAGTGTCCGTATGGGACCATTAAGTTAGATCTAAGTTATAGATAATTAGGCTAGTTTTATGAATTTTTGTCTAGCTTTAAGATAGGTTTAAGATTGAATTAATAAAAATGAATTAAAAAAAAAGTGCGTTGGACCGTATAATGTATATTTAGCCATTGATCCAGTTTTTGCCGTCCGGTTATTTGCCGTACGGTCAAAACCGTGTATTGTGAAGCCTAATGCATGATTTTCATAAACGACGGGCCAGTAGTTCCCAAGATTATTTATGTACGTTTGTCGCACTTTTTAATTGAAACAACTAATTTTAATTGAACTAATTGAATAATTAGAATTAGAAATAATTAGAATTAAAAGCGTACGTGAGATGAACTTTGATACTTAAAAAATTGGAGTATATATATATTTGTTCAATGCTTTAGCGTGAGTCTGGACCTATTGGACCATGGAACGAAGACAGAAGCGCATGAATCTTCTTTGTATTCGTTATTTTCTGTTTATAAGAAATGAAAAATAAGGTTCCCATATTATGGACCCATATTCTGGTATTGGCCTTACAAATGATATATATATATACATAGAAGTTAAATTACATATGCATCGTTGAAGTCTTATTGGCTTTTTCAATAAAATGATCTGGAAAAGTAAATTTTGAGTAAAGAATAATACCTAGGTCAGGGAAAACAGAGAGTTTAGTCAAGTAAGTGGATTCTTATTCATAATTAAAAGTCAAAAGAGTGTGTTTGCGTGTGAAACACATCGCCTTAGATATGTAGGTCGTAATAAGTAAAAGCTTATTTATATTACACCAAATATAATACAAATTTCCCAGCATATGGAAGAAGTCATTTCTTACACCAATTTTCAAGAAAGGTAACAAGTCGGATATAAGCAACTACAGGCCCATTGCAAAGCTTTCTTGCATTCCTAAAGTATTTGAACAAGTTGTTTGTGAAAGTGTAGCATTTTTTAGTAAAAATATCATTTGTGAACAGCAACATGGTTTTGTGAGGAAAAGATCAACCGTTACTAATCTCCTCACATTCTCAAACATATTATGTTCAAACGCTTTAGAACAAGGTTATGAAGTTGACTCTGACTTTTCTAAAGCTTTTGACTAACTTAGCCACGCAATTATTTTATTTAAACTTAAGGCTCTTGGTTTTCCACCATTTTTCTTAGCTTGTATTAAGTCATACCTTAAAAACAGATCCTACGGGGTAAAATTTAGAAATTGTCATTCTGAACCTTTTGTTGCTCAATCTGGTGTTCCCCAGGGAAGCCATCTTGGCCCTTTTCTGTTCATCCTGTCTATTAACGATGTATCGTCATGTCTACGCTCAAGTGAACTTATTTTTGCTGACGATATGAAGATTTTCAAAATAATAAAGTCAAACCATGATCGTTTTCTTTTACAAGCCGACATTGATAGTTTCACATTTTGGTGTGGGAAAAATAGCCTTTTACTCAACCCTTTAAAATGCCAGACTATAACTTTCACTAAAAAACTAATCAGTAACGTATTTGACTACTGTATATCACAGCAAAAACTCTGTCGTGTCTCCACATTTAAAGATTTAGGTATACATTTCTGTTCCAACTTAGAGTTTGCACATCATATTAATGTTATTGTTAATAAGGCAAGTTCTATGCTTGGTTTTATAAAACGCTACGCAAAGGAGTTCAATGATCACCATGACGTTTCTCTTACTCCCTATTACGAAATTTATAGAAAACGTATTGAATCAATTCAACATAATTTCATTCACTTTGCTCTAAAGGGTCTTCTTTGGGATCCTAACTAACTGTTGTCTAACTATGGGAAGAATGAAGCTTTAAGTCGAAAGAGCATTTTATATGACTTAAACTGTTCTAGATTTAAATTTAAATAAGGTGGGATTAATATCATTACTTAGAACCAGTGCTCCACTGTCGTAAACGTTCTCATTTTATTTTTTGTTCTGTAATAGTTAAATGCTAATTTTGTTTTGTATTTTGTGAGTGTGTTAAGCTATAATTGTATTATTTTTTACTAACACCTAACACATGCACTTATGATGAGCGTCTGATCGTAGTTTGACGCTTGCTATAAGCTTACTACTTTCTGAAATTCTGAAGTGAAAAAAAAAGTTAGTAGTCGTGAATAGAGTTTCTACATTTAAAAATGTGTATGTAATCGATGTAAAGTAAAACGGACAAGTGTTTCATAATCGAAGGTAAATCGTTTACATATAAAATAAACAGAAAAGGTCCTAAGTGGCTTGCTTGTGGTACGCCAGAATTGGTGTAAGGTTGTTATGACAGCATATTTCTAAATATGACTCCACATGTACTCTTAGAAGAAAGCGACATGATAAATTTGTTGTTAAATTTTAGGGCTTTCACTTTGGTAAATAATGGGTAATGGGCACAACTATGAAATGCCTTACTAAAGTTTGTGAAGATAAATTTAAAAAATAATAATAGATCTTTACAAATAATGAATCCAATATCCGAAAAACGGAGAGTTTTGCAATGGGAAGCAGTTTTGTACCTTTTTTTAAACTTTTCCAAAGTTCTGGAAAAATTGAGAATCTAAGCGATTTATTGAAAAGAATAAGAAGATGATATGTTAAGAAGGGCAAGTATTCTGCATTAGTATAGGAACGTAAACCAATTGAATCAGGGCTATAACAAACTTTTTTGAAGATTTCATCTTCAGAAATTACTGATTGTTCCTAACAACAAACGTAAGCCTCTGAATTTTTTTCGAAGATTTCATCTTCAGAATTGTTTTTAGATGTGCAAGGTGCTCATTGTGCACCAATAATTCTGACGCTTTACTGGAGTTCCTTACTTCGAAAGCATATTTAATAAAATTTAATAGATTTTCAAATGACTTCAGTCATAATTACGTTTGATTATTAAAATACATTCAATTTGGATAAACATACATCAGCTCTTCTTTTAACATAGTTCCAAATTTTTTTCGGAACCTGGTTTCAATATTTAAAATAAAGTCATGGTAAAGAGTACCACAATAGTCATCATCGGTATAGATTAGTAAGTTATCATCGGCTTTTGTTTTAATATATTTAATTCAGGCATTGTTTCATTTATTTTTAAAACCAAGATTCAAACCATGGCGGAGATTTAGAAAAATTGCGAGGTTTTCTCAAAGGTGTAGTCCCATAGACAGAATTTAAGAGAATACTGTACAATTTAGAGCACATAGCAATAGTGTCACAATTCATAAGCAAATTATTTTGGTTTACATTTCATAAAAGACTAAGAAGTTCATTACATTACATCACAACAGCTCAGAACATAAATGAACAGACAAAGTACCTTAAGCAACTAGACTTTATAAGGTGATAACAACACAAGACATTAATACAAGACAGAAGGACAGAAGTTCATTTAGCCTAAATTTTTAAAATTGAATTTTAGGTTTTCTTTTGAGCAACAATGAATATTGCCGAATATTATTTACTTAAGTGATAAGTCTAACGACAGCGACAGGTCGTGTCGGTCTTTAACAGTATTGGCTGGTCTTACAGCGATGTTGAAGAAAATAAGATACAAATTGGCTTAGTTCACAAGCCAATCAATTGTCAAGAATTCGTTAGTAGAAGACAAGTTAACAGGAGATTAGACAGTCCTTTTGGGTGAGCTATAAGTTTATAATACATATTAGGTTAACTTTTTCCGTATCCAAATATTCTGTTTAAAAACATTAACTACCTTTGCTTTAAGATTTAAAAAAAATACATCTATAAAAATTTAAATTTTAAAAAACCTTAATTCATAAGTAATTTTTGTTTGGAAAAGCTTTAGATTGTTTTTTCACACTACTCTTTTACATATTAACAAATAAAAATAAAAATCTCATACAAAAATAACAAGTCGTTTTGAGAAAATAAGACCAATGATAAACGGAGAGACAGGCAAAGGGAATCTCCAGACCCACTTTTTTTAGACTTATCTCCCATAGCAATGTTTAAACGATGATTAAAATCTCCAATTTGAAATTTTGTCCACAAAAGAGTCCGGCAAAAAGATCTCCCATCTCTTAAACGGCAATGACAAATAAAAAACAATTTAACAGAAAAATTTGATCAAATTTTTTTTAAATTAAATTAATTTTACATTAAATAAAATAATTACTTAGTTTTAAACATTACCATTATCTACAAATAGCTTTAAATATAAACGTCTAAAAATACGGGAGGTTTTTATGCCGGACCCTGAACTTGCCAAATACTTCTCATAAACGGCCACTCAAGGGGTAATTAATACCCTTAACATGTTTAAAGTTTAAACACAGTGCGAGCTTTAGGAAAATAAGGAAGGATTCAAAAGGATATACCGATGCACATTGCTCTTAAAATTTTGAATATCAAAATGATATGGAAAAACAGAGCTGGGTAAAGCATTCCACATTCTCGATGTGCGGTTAAAAAAAGAATCTCTATACTTGACAGTGCGTCTGAAATTGAGTTCAAGGTTAAACTGATGTGTATTCCTAGAAGTACGAGTATTACGGCTGAATTGTTGGAGGGGGGGAATGCAACTGGCTAATTCGACAGAACACTGTTTATAAACAAATCGGTAGAACAACGAAAGGCGTAAAACATTGTGGCGATGTTTAAGTGACGTAATTGTTTCGATTATAGTTTTATCGCATATCATTTTCAAAGCTGTTTTTTGGATCCCTTCCAAAATAATTAAACTTGTTTTAGGGGCACCTGCCCCTGAAGGCTTTGTAAATTACAGCCAGATCAGAAGGGGTGAAAAATTTCTTGCATCGTCGGAGAAAACCTAAGCACCTAGCAGCATTTTTGGCAATATCGAATATGTGATCATTCCATGAGAGGTGATCTGTGATATACATACCGAGAACTGAAAGTTGATTAGTTTCCTGGATGCAATTGCCACTAATAGATAGCAGCATCGGGGGTATGTTACGCTTTAACGACAGGAGACAGCATTGAGTTTTCGAAGCATTAAATTCTACACAGTTTTTGATTCCCCATTGTACAATGCTGTCGAGATCAGAATTTAATGACCTTATCATACGCTGCCGTTGAGGTTCCACATCCGAAGGACAAGAATTAGAATCTAAAAACGAATACGAAAAGCTGAGGGTCCTGCCATCCGCGAAACAATTTAGTGGGTTAGAAGTTCGGTTAGAAGTTTCAGACAAAAGATAATTTATGAAAATTAGGAAGAGCGTCGGAAACAAAACGGAGCCCTGGGGCACACCAGCGTTTATTTTGTGAATATCAGATTTGAACCCGTCCAATACTTCTTGAATTGAACGGTCCAAAAGGTAATTTCTAAAACAAACGAAGTAGGGATTTATCAATACCAAAAGCACGCATTTTCGATAAGAGAGCTTGATGCAGTACTATGAAATGCCTTTTACGGCTGAAGTGCAATAATCTTTCTTTCTCCAAAACGATGTAAAGATTTGTTCCACTGTTCGGTGAGATAAACCATGAGATCACCAGTGGACCTATTGCTACGAAAGCCACACTGCAGGTCATTTAGAAGCTTCCGTTCTTCAAGATATTTCTTGACCTGATAATTAATCAGTGTTTCCATGACCTTGGAAAGAAGGGACGTGAGTGCTATTGGACGTTAGTTATATGGGGGGGGTAATACACCTTTTTTAGCGACAGGCTGTACAAGTGCTGTTTTCCATCCGCTCGGAAAAAGACCTGTAGAGTAAGAAAGATGGAAACGCTTACACAGTGGTTTTGCCAGCGGTGAAGAACACCTCTTCAGAACAAAAGGGGAATACTATCCGGGACAGCAGATTTGTGTATGTCAAGGTCTTTCAGTACTCTTGCAATTGCACCTATAAAATCGTTTACGCTCTCAAGAACAGGAAGGCTCATGACACTCTCTGGTCATCGCATTAACAGCAAACTGTGCTCCAAGCAAATTGGCTTTATCAATCGAGCTTACATAGGGAATTTCATTGTGGACGAGCGTTGGAAAAGTTGATGACGAGGTGTTTCGTACGTTTATGCATACTGTTAAGTGGGTTGTTGTCAACGTATGACACTTAAAAAGTAATATTGCAAAAATAACTTCTTTATTTTTATTGCTATTATTTTTCCATTATAGGCCACAGAGATCTTATGGCTTAAGTCCTATATACATTTTTTCTATGGGCCTACCCAAATAAATATAAACGATTCAAGAACTTAAAGATAGCATTTTTAAAGATACCGAAGACAAGCAGCAAATGAGCGAATTGATCACGTACAATTTTATGAAAAGGATATGAATATGGTGTTCAATTCATTTAATTGAATTTAATGGAATTGTTCCCTTTTTAAATAAAATAATCATTCATGGATTTTTTTTAAATACTCAAACATACTTTTTGTTCGCTATAAAGTGCGTAAAACAACAACAACAAGTCGTTTAAAAATACTTTATTTGCTATTACAATGGAAACACAACAAAGCTGAAATTATTAAATACAAAATTAATTTGAAAACTAACGTCTCTTTAATATTAAATCCAAACTTTGACCACTTAAAGCTCTATCCCAGATCATCCTTTGAATTAACCTTATGAAGATGTGATGTCCCAAAACCAAATTGCAAACACAAAAAGACTAAGTTCTTTTTCACAACATTGTTTTCCCTTATTTTTGGTTGGCTATAATAATTCGAAGCTTATTTGATAAACTTAATGCTCTATTGGTCCTTCTTTCATATCTTTAGAAAAATTAAATAACATTCCTTTGGATTAGAAAAAAAACTTCCCGAAATACTTAACATTTTGTTTACGATAACGAAAATTTAAAAACGAATGATTGCAAGAAAAAAAATTGAAAATCTATTGATTCCCCTATTTAATTCTTTGAACCTCCAAAGCTTCTTCATATAGTTCAACCAAAAATCCCATTCCAAAATTATGGAAAATAACAGGAGCAGATGAAAATATTCCTAAATTAGATTACTTGCATAAAAATTACGAATACACTTTTGCTTATAGATATTTCTACCATAGCATTAGCATCGACTATGCGATGTGGCGACAGAGGTCCTCTAGCTGATTCTACGCACTTAAGGTTAGGCTCCCATGTTACAGCCTCTGGTTTTACTTTTTTAATGTTATGGGGAAGATATCGTCGCGTCGACGTTGTTGTCGTCGTCGGTACAACGTCCTTATATCCCCTGAGATAGAATTAGTGAAAGTGAATAACAGGACAATGAGCTCAACGAAAGCTCTCCTAATTGTATTTTTGTGTTATGTTGGCGTGATAAAGAATATTTTTCTCTTATTTTTTCAAAAAGAGGGAACAAAAATGCCACTTCCTCCATTGAGCGTCAAGCGTCTCGAGATTCGAATTTATTTTATCTACGAGCTATGGTTTCACTTCTAGCACTTGTACGCCAGCCTGCCTCCACCACTGCCACTGTAAACTCCCACGCTAACATCCTACACCCTACAACCCAAAAACATGCCTTTACCAAAAGAAGTTTTAAATTTCCAACCTTAAACCATCAGGTGCTTCTTCTTTTATATAGGAGAGTATGCAAATGAAACAATTCCTCGAATGGGTACATTATTATCGATTGGTGGGCTCTAATGGGTTGACAGAAAAACATGCTGAGGAAAGAGCTAGTGGAGCTGGTTTTGTATAATTCAAGAGGCTAGAGTGCGGCAGTTTAAATTTAAATCAAGCTCTTCAATATAAGCCTGATGAAGGTATATAACTCTAGTTCAAAATGATAGTTCAGAAGGCAACACAATGGGGACGACGACATGGCATTGTGTCAAAGTGGAATGGGGAGCCAGATTAGCTAAATGGAATTCGTATTGCTCCAAAGAGCATTAGGTAATTCAATAGCTGATTCAAGATGTTATCAGCAATACTCGTACAACCAGTGAATGGGTTCCAATATGATGCTTCTGTTGAGAATGCTTTGAATTAGGCAGGCTCCTCTCGCACCTGCTGCTCTGTTCTGTGGATTATTAGACTGTATAATACCATTACCATATAATATAAGAACCATAGAACCAAATAAATGTATAGAGCCTGCCTGTTTGGAAAATGGTTGGAATGGGAATAGGAAACCGGGTTATCAGTCTCGTGTTATATCCCAAATAAGCTGATATATAATTTGAATATAAGCATAAATGCAACATTCAGTTTGGGACTTGGGTAATTCAATTGGAAAATAGCTTTAAATCTTTAGACTATGATTATGTGCGATCATACAAGCACGATTATAGAATGACTGGGACACCTATTATACTTTATGATGGTGATTTCTACTTGCTGCTTGACGAAGGCAAATGTCGGTTTTCCTTGGAGGAATTAGTTAATATTAGTTATTGTGAATGGATTGAAGATTTTAGATTGAAAAGCTTTTTGGATATGGAATTAATGAGGGGTACTTTATTTGCTAATGAAGCTAATAGAATGCGTTGAATAGTGTATAGATGGGCAGAAGAGTTGTTTTGGGAGTGCGATGAGTTGCTGGAAAAAAGAATTAACCTCAAATCAACAAAAATCGAATTTTCAATAAGGGGTTTTATTGTGAATAGTTCTCTGTTTGAACAGCTATCACTTTTGAAGATTAAAAACAATTGAAAATTAAAAACTACATCAATATTTAAAATACAACAATACATACCTAATAACTAATAAAATTCTGAAAATTAACACTTCTGTTAGGACCAGGTTTCACAAAGTGTGCTCCGCGGAGCATTTGGTGGTCCGCCAAAAATAACCAAGTGCTCCGCGGAAATATTTGAAAACATATACAAATTTCAAGACGGACTAGTAACTAGTTAATTTTGGGCTTTTAATCTGTCAGATTTGAAATTCATATTTTTTAAAAAAGTCAGCATAGGTAACTACAAACAAATTTCAATTAATTTTTCAACGGCAGTCAAAGTAGGCCTGAAGGCAATCACAATCACGTTGTTATAAAGCCAACCCGACTGAGGAAAACCGGAATAGGTTTAAACAAGCTAGAAAGACCTGTAATGGTCATATTCGACGAACCAAATTTTTGCATGATCAGAAATTAAGGCAAAAAATACTACAATGTCCCAAAGGTAGTAAAAATTTCTGGTCATTTGTAAAAAACGTACGAAGCACCACGTCATCCTCGGTTCCAACGCTCGTCCACAATGACACTCCCTAAGTAAGCTCGATTGATAAAGCCAATTTGCTTGCAGCACATTTTGCTGTTTATTCGACGCTACCGGATAGTGTCATAAGTCCTCCTGTTCTTGAGAGCGTAAATGATTCTATGGGACGAATCTTCTTTCGCACTCGTGCCGTCGAAAGAGTACTTAAACACCTTGACATACACAAATCCGCTGGCCCCTATTGTTCTGAAGAGGTGTTCTTCAACGCTGGCAAAACCACTGCGTAAGCTTTTCCATCTGTCCTATTCTACAGGTCTCTTCCCGAGTGGATGGAAAACTTCATTTGTCCAGCCTGTCCCTAAAAAAGGCGACTATCGTTCAATTGCACTTACGTCCCTTCTTTCTAAGGTCATGGAAACGCTAATTAATTTTCAGGTTAAGAAATATCTTGAAGAACGGAAGCTTCTTAATATATATATCCGACAGTATGGCTTTCGTAGCAATTGGTCCACTGGTGATCTCATGGTTCATCTCACCGAACAGTGGAACAAATCTTTACATCGTTTTGGAGAAAGTAAGATTATTGCACTTCATAAATTCGTGCTTTTGGTATTGATGATTCTCTTCTTCGTTGGATTAGAAATTACCTTTCTAACCGTTCAATACAAGTTGTATTGGATGGTTTCAAGTCTGAAATTCATAAAATAAATGCTGGTGTACCCCAGGGCTCCGTTTTGTCTCCGACTCTCTTCCTTATATTCATAAACGATCTTTTGTCTTTCACTTCTAATCCATTAAACTGTTTCGCCGACGACAGTACCCTCAGCTTCTCATATTCGTTTCTAGATTCACATCCCTCTCCTTCGGATATGGAACTTCAACGGCAGCGTATGATAAGCTCATTAAAATCTCATCTTGACAGCATTGTCCAATGGGGAATCAAAAACCGTGTAAAATTTAATGCTTCGAAAACTAAATGCTGTCTCCTGTTGGTAAAGTGTAACGCACCCCCGCTGCCACTATCTATGAGTGGCACTTGCATCCAGAATCCAATCAACTATCAGTACTCGGTATGTGTATTACAGATCACCTCTTATGGATTGATCACATAATCGATATCGCCAAAAATGCTGCCAGGTGCTTAGGATTTCTCCGGCGATGCAAGAAATTTGTCAAACCCTTCTGATCTGGCTATAATCTACAAATCTTTTATCCGCCCAAAGCTTAAACAAAATTCGCATATCTGGGCAGGTGCCCCAAAACAAGTTTAAATCTCTTGGATAGAATTAAAAAAAGGGCTTTAAAAATGATAGGCGACAGAACTATAATCGAAACATTTACATCGCTAGAACACCGTCGCAATGTTTCATGCCTTTCGTTATTTTATAGATATTTTTACAAACAATGTTCTGTCGAATTAGCCAGTTTCATTCCACCCCTTAAACAATTCAGCCGCAATACTCGCACTTCTAGAAATGCTCATCAGTTTACCCTTGAGCTCAATTTTGGGCGTACTGTCAAGTACAGAGATTCTTTCTCAAATCGCACATCGAGAATGTGGAATGCTTTGGCCAAGTCTGTTTTTCCCTCCCATTTTGATGTTCAGAACTTTAAGACCAATGTGCACCGGTATCTCCTTTTAAATACTTCTCTATTTTCCTAACGCTCGCACTGTGTTTAAATATAAGCATATAAAGGGTACTAATAACCCCTTTAATGCTTGTGAATATAAAAAAAAATACCGAGAAAAGACAAAAGGAAGTTAAAGGTGAAAACACATTCATGGACAAATTATATTTTGTATTCTATCTTACTCGTATAAATTTACATACTACGAAAACTAGTGAGGGTGACGATTGAAATAGAAACAGTTTTTATTCAATTTTTGCAAACTTTTAAACGTAGTGTGAAGTTAATTTGCAGTTGCTTTTAGTGCGTGAGTTTTACTTTATTTTGTTTTTATACATAAAATTTTCGAATGAATCGCTGGCTTAAGTCTGGATTTTTGAAAAAAGCAAATGAATTCTCCGCAAAAACACCTGAAGTTTCCGAGATTTCTGAAGGTATTGAGTTTGAGTGTTTGCCTTGTACTAGTTCCACGGTGGTTAATGTTGCAGAAAAAAAATCAGTTAAAAGGAAGTACCACGAATCATATTTGAATTTTGGATTTGCTGACACAAGTGACAACAAACGTCACAGCGTCCTTGATGGCGTCCTACTTGGTAAGTTTTCGAATAGCGCAAACTGGTGAAGCTCATACCATTGCTGAAAACTTAATAAAGCCATGTGTTAAAGACATTGTCGAATGTTTGCTGGGTGAAAGGCCAACAAATTTGCTGACACTATTTCTTTGTCAAATAACACAATATCAAGACGAATCGGAGACTTAGCGGAGAATATGAAAACTACTTTACTTTACGAATATAAGTCACAAAATTTGGTGCAAATGGATGAATCAACGAATGTTGCAGGGTTGGCTATTTTAATAGTATTTGTGCGTAACCAATATCTACAGTCCTTTCAAGAAGATCTGCTCTTCTGCAAGCCGTTGCCAACTACTACAACTGGTGCTGACATTTTTATTTGATTGACAATTGTGTTATTGTAAATGACATACTATGGGTTGAAAACAAATACGTATGGGAGAGGAAGTGGAGGGCAGCTTCTTGGTTTCCGAAAAGGACTTTCTGGATTATCCTTAAATTTTGTGCAAAGGGAAGGAATTAATATATTGGAGGTCACGTATAACGGTTCGAAAGTGTATATCACTCCTATATATCTAAATTGTAATCACTGGCAGAGAGATTTCGACAAACTATGCGACGGACTTTCATCCTTAAACTCTGGGGATCTATTACTTGTTGGTGACTTTAACGCCAGGATTGGCTGCTCACAGAATAACTTTTTAAGCGGATCAGCTGGAGATATTTTTAATTCAATTCGTCAGTCAAAAGATGAAGTATGCTATGGTAAAGGTACTAAAATCTTGGATTTAGCGGACTCTTTAGATGCTACAGTTTTGAATGGAAGTTGTGCAGGAGATGTTAAGGGTGAATACACATTTAGCCGAGGAACGGCGTGTTCAGTCATCGACTATGGGATAGTTTCTGGAAGGTGGAATGATCTTTTGAGAAGTTTTAGTGTTGGGCAGCAAACTTTTTCGGAGCATATGCCTTTAGAAATCGCATGCAATTTAAGGCCGGCAGATGAATTATCTTGTTCCAAGTCGCTTGAGCTCCTTCCAAAGCTACATTGGAGTAATAGTTCAAATTTTGTACGGGCTTACCAAACTAATTTAAATGAGGAACTGAGAAAACATAGCTCAGAGGGTGATAATTTAAACATGACCAGACTTACTGACATAATGAAAACTGCAGTCCCAGTAACCAATAACTGGAAACAGAAGAATGATTTTAAACAAGAATGGTTTGACTTGGAATGCTTTAAGGCAAGAAAAAAATTATTTAATTTACTTAAGCTTCTGATAAAATATAACTTGCATGTCTTTAAGACTATGTATGCGTCTTCGAACAAAGAGTACAAACACATCTGCCTTGCCAAGCGTAAGCAAAACGATGAACAATCCATACAACGCTTAAACTCAGCGATGTCTTCGGCAGAATTCTGGAAAGCGGCTAAAGCAATTAACGGACGGCCTAGTAGGATAGGATCTTCACTGCATGCAACCGAGCTCCAGGTTTACTTTAAAATTTTACTCAACACTGCGCAGTTTTCACCCCTGCCTCAATATGCTGCTCCGGTTTTCTTAGACGATATCCTTGATTTACCGTTTACAGTGCTGGAACTTCGGACTGCTTTAGAAAAAACCAGATCTGGTAAAGCCCCAGGAGATGACAGGATTCCTTCAGAATTCTATATAAACTGTACGTCCGAGTACCTGTTTTCACTCACCAAAGAATTCAATAGAATTTTCGAAACCGCAGAGGTGCCAGCCTGCTTTAAAAAAGCAATTATCTATCCGCTGCATAAGAAAGGTGCGTACGATAATCCCGAGAATTACAGGGACATTTCTTTTTTGAATTCTTCAGTGAAGTTATTCAGTGCACTTATTTTTAAAAGGCTAACAGAGTGGGTTAACGACAGAAACATACTTAACATGTTCCAAGCTGGTTTTAGGAAAAACCACTCGACTGTAGATCAGATTTTCACCTTATTTCACATTGCCGATTACTTTAAAAGCAAAAAGAAGAAGCTATATGCTTTCTTTGTAGATTTCAGAGCTGCTTTTGACTCCATTGCCCGTGCAGCGTTATTCTATAACCTCTATACCTTGGGTATAAGTTGTGAATCTGCTGAAAGCAATGTATGAAAACAATGTGTCTTATGTTTGGGACGGACAATTTACATCAGAGGACTTTGAAGCGGAAATGGGAGTAAGGCAAGGATGTGTGTTGAGTACTTTGCTGTTCATTTTGTTTATAAATGACATTGTCGAGGAAGTGGGAGGGGGTATTGAGTTCGGAAGTTTACGAATACCGTACCTCATTTTCGCTGACGACATAGTTTTTCTGGCGAAATCAGTTGACGGAATGCAGCTCATGATCAACCGTCTGGAGCGCTACTGTGATCTTTGGAACCTGACTGTTAACCTTGGAAAGTCTTAATGATGATCTTCAGGGATGGAGGTGGAAGATACTCGAGAAACGAAAGGTGGACCTACAAGGGTCAGAATTTGGAAATTGTTCGAGAGTATAAGTATCTCGGTGTATTGATCTGTGCTAACCTTAACTTTAAAAAACATTTCGAAACTAAATTAGCTGAGGCAAAGAGAGCTATTTCTTCAATCTGGGGACGTTGTATAGAAAGTAGGTTTGTGGACCATAGCGCAAAGATCCAGATATTTCGTGCCACTGCTTCTTCCATCATGTTGTATGGTGCTCAAGTGTGGGGTTGCTGGCAGTTTGATGTTGTTAAAAAGTTTCAAAGATATTTTCTTAAACGCATTTTTCGGTTGCCGGCCTGTACTCCAAATTACATGGTGCACCTTGAAACTACAATGCCACCGTTATTCTTAAATACGCTAAAAATACACTTCGATTATATAATGAAGCTGCTGGAGATGAATGAAACAAGACTACCCAAATTGATCCTCAAGTCGATAATTACTTTAAGAGGCAACCTCGTCAAAAAATGGGAAGAAATAGGCGTTGAGTGTGGAGAAAGGTTACAGATTCAACCAGGTATCGGACCCACTATTCTGAGAAACATGTTTCAAAATTTACTGGGTGGTGTAGCGCGCTCAGCTTACAGTGGTTATACCTTGGAAGCTCAATCTTCTCAGTATAGGACGATATATAGCTAGCTCGACTACAACTTACAAGGAAGCTCCTACTTCTTAAACAGATTCCGCTTTCAATGATAAGTACGATATTTAAAGTAAGAGGGGAAATGATCAACCTTAACTACATTCCACATCGTCCGGACCTACCTATTTTGTGCGATATTTGCAACCTCAAGGAAAGAGAAGATATTTATCATTTTATTGCCAGATGCCCGATTCTAAGTGAATTTCGAGTCAGATTCTTCGGTAAATCCATAATGACTATGAGCGAAGTTTTATGTATTTTGAATGGAAGTAATGGTTGGGAGAAATTGTATAAATACACAACGATGGCACTGAATTATAGAACCCGAATAGTCGAAGGCGACTTTTAAATTTTATTTTATTTTTCAATTTTAGTAAGAAATGTATAATATTGTTATAATGTCATTCTGGTAGACGGCTTTAAGCCAAACCATATTAAACTATGAAATTTATTGTAGATATAATTGAAATATTATAAATAAAGTTTCTATAACTAACTAACTAACTAACTACTATGGGTTAACTGCGTGGATGTATGCACGGACGGTGCCAAGGCTATGACTGGAAAAACCTTCGGTGCCGTCGCAATAATAAAGCAAATTGTTAAAGGATGCACCAGTAGCCATGCCCTCGTAATGAAAAAAATGTCGGTCTCCCTTCAAGAGGTCTTGGACAAAAGCGGGAAAATAATCAACTTTATTTAACTACGGCCAAAGAATATAAGGCTTTTTAAAGTATTGTGTGATGACATGGGTAGTGTCTACATACGTCTACACTTCTTCACGCGGAAGTAAGGTGACTTTTTCGCGGAAAAACACTGACGCGGCTTTTTGAAATGTGAGTTGAAGAGGTACAAAGTCGAAAGGCTACAATCGTCAGAGATCGCCAAATTCTTTTCGGACAAGTAACCTCTCTCGTTCTCTGTTCTCTGCCGCCAACACAATGTATCGAAAACCAGTGGCAACATTGCCAAGATGCAATCAGAGAAGCCGCTTCTGATGTGCTGGGTTTCAAACAGCAGCTGGAGATAAGTTGGTTAGGAGTATGCACCAACTTATTTGTAAGATTTGGTCGGAAAAAAGCATGCCCGATGAATGGAACCTCAGTATTGTTTGCCCGATCCTGAAAAAAGGAGATCCTCTAAACTGCACCAACTATAGAGGAATCAGTCTACTGAACATCGCCTTTAAAATCTTCTCTGCCATAATATGTGAACGTCTAAAGCCCATCGTTAACAACCTGATAGGTAATTATCAGTGTTGTTTTAGTATTCACATTACGGCAGATCCTGGAAAAACCCAAGAACACCAAATCGACACCCACCATCTTTTCATCGCTTTCAAGGCCGTATATGACAGCATATACAGGGACGAGCTGTATAAAGACATGTCTAGTTTTGACATCCCTGCCATACTCGTCCGGTTTTGCAGGATGACCATTGAGAATTCACGCTGCTCCATAAAGGTTGGAAACAACTTAACAGAACCTTTCGATGTAAAAAAAGGTTTTAGACAAGGTGATGCGCTGTCACGTGATTTTTTTAACATCGTGCTTGAAAGAATAGTGCAGAGCTCACACGTCAACACTAGAGGCACTATCTTTCAAAAGTCTGTCCAATTACTGGCATATGCTGATGACATTGACATAATCGGAAGAACTCAGCGTGATGTCAATGGGGCTTTTGTGAGTATTGAGGCAGAGGCGGCAAAAATGGGTTTAACGGTTAATGAGGGCAAAACAAAGTACATGCTGTCATTAAAAAGGACATACAACACCGACGTCTTGGTCAAAACGTCACCATCGACAGACGTAACTTTGAGGTAGTCGAGGACTTCGTCTACCTAGGCTCCGCTGTAAACGCAGAAAACAACACCAGCGCTGAGATCAAACGCAAAATAACTCTTGCTAACCGCTTTTTCTTTGGACTAAGAAAGCAATTAAGTGGTAAAGTTCCCTCTCGAGGGACCAAAGTGTTGCTATATAAGACCCTTATCATCCCAGTCCTGCTATACGGTGCAGAAGCATGGACTATGACAAAAGCGGATGAAAGCACCTTGGGTCGCTTGGAGAGAAAAGTTCTTCGTGTGATCTACGGTCCCGTATGCATCGAAGGAGATTGGAGGAGAAGATGGAACGACGAGCTGTACGGGCCAGTGACAAAATAGAATCATTTAAAATTAACAACTAGTTTTGGGCTGAATCTATTAAAAATCGAAACCTAGACAGCTTTTCAATGCTCAAAAATTTAAAGAAGAAATAGATTTGGACATTCCCGATGATATTTAATGAGTTTCATATAATCCTAGCAGGTTTGCTGGATAGCTTCCTCCAGACAAATTCCACCTGAACATTAAAGAAAACGTATTAAATAAATAAATTGGGTGGCGCAACAGTCCGTTGTGAACCAGGGCCTAGTGAGTTACATATCTCAACCATTCCTGTGTGCAAGTACTGTTGTCAGGAATGGAAGAGACTTGATTGACCTGAAAACAGATTTTTCGATAAATTAGCTTTTTGCAACAAAGAAGTCTTTATCTAAATTCTGGTGCAAGTTGAAAGACGGGTTCAGTTTACTGTCAGAGAAAGCTAAAATAATTATTCTGCCGTTTGCAACAACATACATTTGCGAATCGGGGTTCTTTGCATATGTTGGAAAGAAAGAAAAATACGGGGCCTATATTTTTCTTTGATTCAAACATATGCAAAGCCTGATATACTGTTACAGTTCTCTCAAATTCAACCAGATATTTCAGCTTTATGCAAAAATAAGCAGGCACATTATTCCCACTAAAAAAGAAACTCCATACAATTATAATGCATATATTAAAATTATGTAATTCCTTATTAAGTTAAGTTAACATTGTTCTTGAGTTTTTCGTTGTAGAAACTGTTTCCTAAATTCAATTAAATAAACGAAATTTGAAAAAAAGTTATTTAATTTGCTACATGTAACTACGAAAAATGGCATACACGCATCAAAGTGCACCTCGTGAAATTTCCCACGCAAAAAGTGCTCCGTGACTAAAAAACAAGAGACTAGTAAGTGATATGAAGAATCCAAACCATGTTAGCTAAAGAGCAACTTAGAATATTGCTCTTGTAGCGCTTAGTAGTGTCTAAAACCTAGTATTGCCATCATTTTCGATCTTTGTGTCTAAAACCTAGTATTGCCATCATTTTCGATCTTTGGAATTAGATATTCCACAAAAGCAACACTATAACTTAAAACTAATGATTTGGAGGTCCAAAATCATATGAAAAAACAGGGCCGATAGTAAATAACAATTCTCAACTTTCGGTTCACGTTATTTTTGGAATAAATTACGATGACTGATAACTTTTTGTTGGAGTTAAAATAAAAATGTAGTTCTGATGATAAGATTTGTCGCAATTCATTGAAAAGTCAAAATTACGAGTCTGGAAGCTCTTAAATATTCAAATCAAAGACGTTAGGAACAATGGCAATATCACATAAAGTTTAGAGAAGTTTAAAAAAAATGACAAGATAATTATCGTTTTTGAATTAATTTATAAAGTAGGATTGTATTCTGATTTGTTCCTTAAAATGCTCTTGTCTCATGTTCCTCAAATCAACCGCAAGTCATATAAAACTGGGTTAAAATATGTCATTTAAAACCATTATTTAACATGTCACTAACATAAATCCAAATATCATCCGTTGAAATATAACTACAACAACAAAAAATTCTTAAGACATTTTTTCTAATCATTGCCCGCCTTCCTTGGGGAATGGAAATAGAAAACATTTATTTAGCAGATAAAAGATGAATATCATTTTCGCACTACATATATCCTAAATGTCTTGTCTTATCCATTAGCCCACATGTAATATAAGTTTATAGTACATATAACATAACCTTCCAAAAATACCTACCTTCAATTATTAAGGATATTTTTTCAAAAGGACATTTGTCAACTTAATGGCCTTATTAGTTCCCCATTAGCGTCACCATCATTTTTCATTGTTCACCATTATTATAAGCCGGTAGGCAGTACAAATACAAATGTAACGTAAGCAAAAAGAGAACAAAAGCAACATGTTGATGTTGTACGATAGTTCAAAAGCGTGCTACCGTTGGATTTTTCAAGACACAACACAAACAACAACAGCAAAAACTACTTCTGTTAATGACAATTTAACTAAACATATTATATTCCTTTTTCCCCGCCCATATTAAGTGTCAACCACTTGTAACATAACCTGGTTGCTTTGTTGCGTGTCTAAAGCGGAAATTGAACTAACGCCAACAACCGTGGTGGTTATATGACGTGTTTTCAAAAAGGAAATACATACATATACCAACTTTTATTTGTTGGTAATGATATCTACTTTTGTTGACGACTACAATGAAAATCATGTTGGAATAGAGGCTCTGTAAGTTCTTTTGCTTTTATTGATCTTTTTTTTCATTTGCTATTGAAATGAAAATAAATCATATCTTCCTGGCAGACGGATAAACTGTAAAGACAGGAAAACTTTATATGGAAGTTTTAAGCTATGTTGTTATATGTATTTCAAATACGTCTTAACCATTTATATTTAAACACTGTAATATTCTTTATTATAATTATTTAAGGTAATTGCAGTTGCCAACTGAGACAAACACAAATTAGTAATAATTCAATGCAAATTAAAAGTATGTATACGCCCCATGCACAAATCAAGTGGCCTAGGCTATTTTTTGCATTTTCCTTTAGGTGATTGATAAGTAAAGATCGAAACCTAATATACATAACATATAACTATCCACATGAAATTATTGTAATCGGTCCGATTTGTCGAATTGGAAATATAACCATTTCTCGACTTTTTAAGGTCCCTATAACTTAAAGAAAAAGTTTTTAGAGAGTTGTGTGTTTGGGTGTGTGTAGGTAATTTTATCCGTTCGTACTTTCGGAAACCTTTTTTAGTCGGCTATATCTCAAGAACCGTTAGATTATACCCTATACTATCGAAAGATGCAAAAAGAACTTTCAAAATTGGCTAGTTTTTAACAATAGCAATTTAAAAAGCTAAACATGTGGTTAACCCCGAAGATAATTCGAAACAATAACACTACCGAATTCAGTTAAAATTTGAATTGTACATTGTAACGTGACGTGGTTTGAATTCAAAAAAGTCAACTAAAGTTTTTTTTAATAAATCGAAGGCGTATATCCAATCCAATTCCACTTACGCCTTCGTACTATAAAGTCTACATGTTTCTGCCATGTCCTTCTATGAAGGACCTCATTTGAGATACGGTGAAAATCCTTAGGATGTTACGAAGACATCTATTCACGTTTGCAGCTTTCTTGTAATGGCTGAAGTAACCTTCCAAGTGCTGCACTCATAAAGAAGCACAGATTCGACATTTGTGCGAAACAGTCATAGGTTTGTTCTTAAGCTGATTAAGTTATTCCTTCAAATTTTCGACAACATACCGACCGCCACTTTTGCTTCGCCGATGCGGCAGATGACATCTCGTTCTTTTCCACCTTCGATGAAGACGATACTTCCAAGGTACTGTAAGCTCTCTACTTTTTCTACCGGTTGCGAAGAAAAATTTATTTGAGAGGATGATCGGGTTATCATTTTTGTTTTGCTGGAATTAATTTTCAGCCCCACAGCTTCTGCTTCTCTCTCTTCACTTGTTGTCATTTGATGGAGATCCATGATCCTATGAGAGAGTAAGCAAACATCGTCCGCGTAATCCAAATGCTTTAAATAGGATGTCAAAGTCCATTGAATCGCTCCGCTACCTGACAAAGTTGCGCGCAGTACATCGCTAATCATCAACAAAAACAATGTTGGCGACAGAATACAGCCCTGTCTGACTCAGTTACGGATTTCAAATTCATCTCACAACTTACCATCGTGCAGAACGTGACACTTTAATCCATCATATGTTGCTTTAATAACAGCAATTCGTTTTTCTGGGATGCCTCTCCTCCGTTAAGCCAACCAGAAATACTCTCTGTTGACGGCCTTCTCGAAGTCGATGAACAGCAGGTGTAGTAGTGCTTGATATTTAACGTACCACTTAATAAAGATCCGGAGGGTTTTGATATGTCAATACAGGTGATTCCAGCGCGGAAGTCTGCTTGTTCGGCATCGAGTGTGGCCTCAAGGTGTTCTCTGAACTGTTTTTTTTTTTTCAATGCATATATTGTTCTTAAAATTTATTGCAATTTTTAGAAAAAAAAATGTAAAGACCTTATGTTCGATTCGAATGTCCCCAGAATAATCGAAGGCATTGACTTATTTCATTCTATGCAACATTTTATCAGTAGGTCAAGATAATTTTCTTAGAAAATCCAACCGGTATTTATAATAAATAATTCAAAATTCCAAAAAAATGTTAAAAATTGACTTTCAAATAAAAACCTCATGAACAAAAACAGATATTGAAATGAACCTTATTTATGTTGTCAACTTTTAGTTCATTTTTAAAAACCACGAAAACTTAGGAAAACAACAAATAAAAGAAAAATTGTATTATTATCTTACTAACAACTAATACGTGCACTTTTGATGAGCCTCTGCTCGTAGTTTGAAGCTTGCTATAAGCTAACTATTTTCCGTAAATTCTGAATTGTAAAAACATATTCCACACATTCTTTCCAAACCTATTCTATATTTTTTGTAAATTAAGTTTACTGTGAGCTTTAGTTCATTCATTAATTTTTTGATGAAAATATTTCTTATTCCATACAAACATTTCGGTTTTCCATAGAAATTAAGTTCATTAAAATTGTCGTATCATTTGCAAGCAAAATAAATTCTATGTTTCAAATTTTCAAAATTTAATTAATATTAGAAACATGTTAGTTACAAAATCATCGGAATATAAAAAATGAGTTTTTATAGTTTTCATAAATCAAAAAACAAAATAAATAACCTTCAATTATTTGTTTCTATATTTTCTCAATATAATGTTAATGTTATAGTATGTATAATAATGTTTAGTATGTGTGCATTTATGTATGTATGTATGTTCTAAATGTGTTTTCTATTTCAAGGCGTTAAGTTTCAGAGATACGCACTTATTTATTTATTCTCACATTCGTTTGCTCTCAATGTTAAAATATTGAAATAAAAAGTTATTGTAATCGGTCCGAATTGTCAAATTGAAAATTTTGACATTTCTCGATGTTTCAAAGTCCCTAGAATGAAAGAGAGATGGGTGCGAGTGTGTACGTTCGGGAAGCTTTTTTCGTCGGCCGTATCTCAAGAACCAGTAGAATATCAACGTCAATAAATTTTGTTATACAGACAATAATGCAGAAAGATGCAGAAAGGACTGTCAACGAAATTAATTGGGTGGTTTTAAAATAAATAAAATGTCTCACGAACAAATAACGCCAGCGACTTGAATTTATTTTACATTCTGCATTGTGAGGTTAAACCAAACTAGTATAAAAAAACTATAAAAAAAATAAGCTTACGCTTTTTTATACATAAATCAAAAAAAAAATTAAAAAACTAATTGTCACCTCGAATATTTTACGAATAAAATATAGTTTTATCTCCAAATAATTTTATGCCATGAAGAACAACGTTTTTGACATCTGGTAAAGTTTTGAGAAAAATCTAATTGTCAAATTGGTAAAAATTGATGTTCGATTCTCAATATCTCGTGAATGAGGGACGGTAATTTTTCTTAGAAAAATCCAATCGGTATTTGTTTATGTACAAAATAAAAACTTTTAAAAAATCGTACTAAAATTGGTAAGAATTGGGTTTCGACTAGAAATCTCGTTAACAAAAATGGGGTAAAAAATCAAAACTATTTCATCATATGCAAAACATTGTTGGCAATTTTTTAGAAATATTCAACAAATAACTTATTTAACAAAACACGAAAAGAACTGATGAAAAATAGTTTATAACTCGTGTATTGGGAGAACAAAGAGAGATATTGACTTCAAATTGTATATCTCACACCAAATATTGTTATGAACATTTTGTTAAAGTTTTACGCAAAACCAATCAAAGTTATCATTGTGAGTCGCATCCCAACCTCGTTTTCTTTTTGTGTTTTATTTGGGTTTGTAGCCTATTAACAATATTTTTTCAAAAACAAAATTTAAAATTCAGAAATCAACTTTTTTTTTGTGTATTGAGGATAACGATGAGGTAAACGAATATCATTTTACAAACATACAATTTTGTGCATAAAATAACACTATGTTTGGACTTATTTTAAATCGAATATTTAACAAGTGGATCTTTTTTAAACAAACCTCTACTTAATGAAAAATTACAAAAAAACAATATTTGGGCTATAATTATGAATTCATACCTAATTATTTGTATATACATATGCATGTACGAAAGTATGTATGTCTGATTAAAATACTTATAACTCCAGAGCATACAAACTCTGAACTACCGTAACCATTTAAAACCAACATATACTAAATGTAGAAGGTTTTTAAAGGAAGAAATTCAAACATTGGAGAAGGGGTGAATAGTAGCGTTTTTTCACTGTAAAATTTTGAATGTGTTTACAGTCGTGATCTTACGCCTTTCGGAGAGTTAAATAAATATTTTATTGATGTAGGTTACGTACCTGTTTGGGATGTTGGGGACCTACTTCTTTGTTGTTTTTGTTAAAATAAGTTAATTTGTTTATTTTTTTTCTGTTCTGGTTCATGATTCTGAAAATATCGAAATAAATTATTATTAAGAACAAAATAAGTAAACAAATACTCTTAAGAAAATGTTTGTCCTGTAAAAACTGAATGCTTTCGCTTGCTTCAAAGTTCTTACAACACATATACAACAATTAAATGTGATGGTACTAACCTCATCCTTATATTAAAATGTTCAGGATCAACTGAAAATAAAGTAAGAATACAAAAAATTAATTGAACCCATTTAAAACAAACTAATTTCATTTTGAAAATAACGTTTTAGATTTGATATTTGTAATTTGATGGCTTAGATCGTAGAGTATTTAACTTACAAAACGATATGATATTATTTAAAAACTCAAGATGAATTTTGATATTTCGGTAGTATTATTTTTTAAATTATTTCAACGAAATGTTGTTGATTTAATCGATATACATTAAGTCATAAGACCTATTGTCAAGTTTTAGTTTATAGTAAATATTTTCATGGACCATCAGTAAACTTTTGATCAGTCGTTAACGATAAAAGTTATTTATTACGCTTACGGTAATTTTGAGGATTTCGATACCTGGCACTGGCAATGAATTCGATGTTTTGATATAAGCTTATGGTTATGACTTTATGAGTTAGTTTAGTTAAATGAGTTATGATTAGTTAAGATGAAATATAAAACTGAGACATAAATTTAGACCGGCAAGGAGTACAATTTTAAAATTTGGAATAAAGAAGGAAAAAAATAAATATATAAACTTAATTGAGTTTGTATTCGTTTCTATTAGCCTTAGATATTAATATTTCGTCTAAAAAAAAGTACCTAATTTGTATGAGACTAACCTCATCATAATATACACAAAATTAAAGAAAGCAATGAAAAAGTAGTGATGTTTCCAGTATATTCAATTTAAAATAAAATGCGTTGTGTTTAATTTATTTCAGTTTGTTTATTTTCCTTTTATTTAGAGGATAAGGCTCTCGTCAGTAAGTTTGATGTCTCTCAAAGACAGAGATTAACTCTCGTTACACAACTAAGACCTTAAAATATGGGGGATGCAGTCTCATAATATGGAGCTGGTTTTTCTACTATTAAGTTGCTCATATACCTTGGTTCCAAAGTATCATGGATTGGGTGCTGATCCATGTAAAATAAATTATCCATGTAAAATAAATTAGAAAACATTATGCTTCGATACACAGAAGGGGAGATGCCACTAAATATACGTATTCCAACAAAATAGGGACTGAAAATACACAAATAAAAAACTAAAGTAATAATATCGAGAATATAACAATGACTTATGCAGCGGCCTGCTAAGGCACTCTAACTAAATATAATAGAGAATCTGTGAGTAGATATCAAAGGGAAGGTTTGAAAGGCAAAACCGAAAATATCAATGAGCTACAAGTCGTGGTTGAAAAATCATGAAAGGAAATGGGCAGGTTCAGATGACATAATTTACTTAAAAGTAAGGCAAGTTTATATTTTCTGATTGGCCAGATACCAAAAACTTATATTTGAGTCGAAAATCATTTTTTACCAACTTTTGTTAATTTTTTTCGGTTTTTAATTTTTGTAAAAAAACTGTCAATTCGATTTTTCTCAATTTCTTCCAGAATGTTGAAAACAATATTTCTTATAAAATAAAATAAGTTTGAAGCGTAAATTTCAAGTTTTTGAAAGGATATTTGAATCGATATTCAATTTGCACCAACTTTGAGTAATGTTTTTTTTAGATTTTTATTTTTTATAAAAAACTGTTAATTCGATTTTTTTTCAAAATTGTATCAGATGTCAAAAACATTATTCTTCGTTGCACAAAATTGTTTTGGAGATAAAAACATATTGCAGTCGTAAAATTTTTGAGATGACAAATTTTTTTGTTCAGTTTTTTTGATTTATAAAAAAAACGTTAAATGGATTTTTTTTTCAAAAAATATACTTCTTTGATATCACGTTACAATATATTATATAAAATTTAATTCAAGTCTAGCGTTTTTGGTTATTTAGGGTTAACCAAAATTGTCACCTTTTTTTCAGACTGCTATGGTAAAAAAACCACCCTTAAGATGCAGAACATCTTTCTGCCTTATTATTGTTGAAAGTTGAATATATGTACCTGAAAACTCACTACTATTTTATTGCTCGCAACGATATATTGTCTATTAATTTTGTTTTAAAGAACTATTCCTTAAATGTTTTGTTGGGTACGCTTCCTAAGTCAAAAATATATTATACATACATGTATGTAATGTTAAGTGATAATATACACCATAAAATAATTATATCCTAAATATGTGTAACTATCATAAAGAATTCAAATTGAAAACCCATTAAGAATTCACATAAAGCTCAAATTATTGCAAAGAAACATAAAATATTAAGTTCTAACCTTTTTTGAGAGCGTAGAGTGACCAAAGTGGATAAGATACCTCTCTCTTGCTCCAAAATGTTACAATATTAAAATATTGTGAAAAAGGCACGTTCGAGGTTCTCATGTTAGTGAATTTGAGACAACCACCAAATCAACTAAATTAACTTGGCTTTCATTAATTTTGTTTGTATTAATTCATTTGCTTACTTACATATACATATGTACATACATACGTATGTATGTAAATTATGTACCCACTATATAAAATAAAATATCCACAAAAGAATAATATCTACAATACGGTAACCCAGACAAAACGACCTCAGTTGTTGGCCCGTATTTTGTGTGCAAAGGTAACAAATTGCTCTCGCAGCTGTGAACTAGTTTGAGTCATTTTTCTTTCCAACACACAAAACAAAAACACTACCCAAGTATCAGCAGAACACTATACCATAACCACACTATTCTCCGGGTTCCAATCTCTCATTCTCTCAGGTCCTTATCATGCGAATTGTACACATTTTTATATCCAGATCCTGAACCAAGGATTCTCCTTAAGTCCTGCCATCAATCAGTCATTTTGTGTATAATTCGCAAATGGTATGGTTTAAGGTTAAGTTTCCTCTGTTGGATCTGCATGATGGAGGACAATTAGTATAGAGAAACATTCTGGGAATTTCGATGTTAGATGCTATGCGGTCAGGTAATGAAATTAATTTAAAACAATAGATTACCACAAATGTGTAAGGTCCTCTGTGTTATGGGTATTTTCAATTTTAATACGAAATGGATGGCGATGGAGAAACTAGACACAGCACAATGGACTTTGTGAATATACCTACCTAGATGTAATGTGTATACCTATGTAGAATTGTAAGGTGATTAGGTTTTTGATACGGGCAATTGACACAAAGGAAATGTCCAACTGGGAAAGGGTTGAGAAAGGTCTTTCTTGCCAGATGGTGGTTGCATTTTACTAATTAGACTATAATAAGCATAATTGGAACCCATAAATTCTCCAAAACACTAAAAAAGCAAACTTGTAATATTTTTAAAACCTTTTTTTTTAAGTGTTGAAAGAAGGCTACCATTAACAATTTTCTTAAATTTATTGTTTACGTTTGAAAAAAAAACGACAAGTATTCTGACCTTGACTTGAAAATACAAGTTTTTTTTAACAAAATATTAATTATTGTGTTCGGAATAAAATTAGCTCCGAGTCAAAATAAGTATTAATTAACGAAATATTTTTTTTATGGAAATAAATTTGTTACTTCAATAATTATTGTACTAATAAGGAATAGTTGTAGGAACTAACACTTAAAGAAGAAACGAACCAATTTGACCACACAAAACCGAGCCATTTGACTTAGCGGATTTCTATCCTTTTGGAATCGAAATGGTTCCGACGAGCTAATTTACGACTAAACGTTCGAATCAATCGAGGAAATCCCATCACACCTGCCAAGTTGGTCGGCAAGTCATTTTAAGTTCATTATAAACAAAGACTTAGAAGACCTAGTAGCGTATTATCTGACGCCAATTTTTAGACCATGTTCTGGTTTAAGGTCACGGATTGCTTTTTCCGTTTCTGTACATAACATCGGTCATAAATGGTTCCCTACAAAAAAAAGTTTAAATTGGTGAAATCAAAGCTTTGAGGCAATCCATAGCTAAGACTCCTAATAACAATATTTGAGAATTTCCTGGCCAAAAGCTCGATTGTGGTATAGGCCGTGTGGCCTCAAACACTATCAGAGGCCTCAAACACTATCAAAATGGTCAAATGATGCTACCACTTCACAATCCGCACCAATCTGTTGCTCTGATTGAATGCTAACGGAATATCGGGTTATCGATCGTGCCGTGCCCACTTAGCGACGACGACGGGGACTTTCCAGTAGCATACAAGTATACTTAACATTTTGGAGAATAATTTTAAACAAAAAAATAAACGTATTGGAAACTACATTTGTGAAATTCATACCAAAACTAATTTTAACTGAATAAATAAACAATCAAGAAGATGATATAGTAAGGACATATAAGTAATACTTTATATTTAATTTATACTACATTATATATAATTTATATTTAATTAAATTTACCTATATCCTTTTATGTTTTCCAATTTGCAAATTGATTTTCAAATGATTTTATGAACTAAAAGAAAGGGGTTCGTTCGTTGATTATGGTCTACATGGTGTGTAGATCTTCACGTTGCAACAGATGGCGCTATTAAGAATATATAATGGTGTTTCCGTGTAATTACAAAAATCTGTGGAATTGATGAAAATAGCTTAGTTTTTAATTAAAAAAAAAAAGAAATAAAGTCGAACTGAAAGATTAAGTTTATGCTGATCACGTTGAAAATAAAAATGAGATAAAGATTTGAATATTTTTGTATATATCATTTTCTAAAAACCTGACAGTTACGTCTTCAGTTTTTATTTATATTAGTGCTTCAAACGTAATACTTCACCATCTTGGAGTCTCCAACCTTTCTCAATATATCAAGAATTATTTTGAAATCTCTAGGCAACCTTTGAAATTTAAAGGGAATTCTTGATATTCCCTGATATTTTCAAACTTTTTTTTATATTCCAAGACCCCTAGACCTCTCTTAAAATCTCTAGAACTCACTTAAAATTTTAAGACCTACCTTGATATTTCAATAAGTGTCTTCATTTTTCAAGACTTTGTTGCGTGGCAAGAGGAGATAAGGAGGTGGGTGAAGTGGAAGGGTAGGATAAGAATGAGATAGAAAAAAAATTGAAAGATTTGAAAAAGGTTAGGTGCGACTGTTGAGATCCGGGGGACTCGGCCTGCTTGTAGGAGGGGGGGGATCTTGCCCCCGAAACTCAACCTAGCCTGTAAGCAAAAACATCAAAAAGTCCAATGAATAAGGAAAAGGAAAGGAACCATGAACAGACGGACTATAGGAACATCAGGGCACTGCGGCTATTGTGCAGTGAGGCCATTACCCAGCCTACCTTTAGGTATCCGCGGCCAGTGTTGGACATCCCCAAAATTGTTGGTCGATGATCGGGTTCAGGTCATCTTAGATCCATGTCCACTCCGCTACCCTTGACACCCCTGAAAGGAAATGTATTTGCTAATTGTTTCGCTCGGGTGAAACAAGAAAAAACGTTTTTTTAGAACTGTCAGCCAACGACAACATTCTGAGAAAAACACGTCGGCGCTTTCCAAGAAATTACAACCGTAAGGACCCGAGGATTTCCAGGCATCCGCAATAACTTCTCTTAAAATATATAAGTCTCTCTTGATATCCCATTATATTTCGAGACCTCTCTGGAATTTCTATGTATATAAAGACTTGCCTTTCCATATCCTACTTTGAAGACTGAAGACCTTCCTTGATATTTCAAGATCTTCCTTGGAATTTTAATGCTTTCCTCGCATTAACATTTCACGGTCTGCCTTGATATTTCGAAAATAAAACCTTTTATATTTCAAGACCTTCTATTAATTCTCCAATTTGCATCACTTGATTTTTCAAGACCTCCATTTTACGCTCCAGACCTCTCTTGGAATAATCATACTTCCTTTGATAGTTAAAGTTGTCCATTGAGGTATTTGAAGTTGAAATGATTTGAAGAGTTCATCTTCTTACCATATTTTTCATTTTATCAAATTATTATTATTATTATTATCATCTTTATTTTTTCATTTCAAAAATTTACAAACTTAAAACTAAAGATTACAAGCATGGCTCATGGGCCGTCTGGATCAAATTATTAATAGTTCTGGTCGGAATTTTTCGTTTTTGCTGTCAAAACTCGGTGAATAGTATTTTATGATCCCCTGAGCAACACTACTACCTTAAGTAACTCGCTTTTTAACACTAGTTTAACACTAGTACATAAAAAAAAACGTGTTTTAGCCTTTCATTATATAGTATTTCAAGTAAGGCAAGACCAAGTCTAATGCCCATCTTCATAAACAACTTTTACACATTTAACAGGATATTAAACTGTAAAATGGGATATTTTAGATTCAACAAACGTTTTTAAAGTAAAAATCTTTTAATCACCTTTTAAAACTAAATGCCCATTTTTGGCTCATTAAATTTTAAAAGCGTCATAAAAAATGAATATGACAGATTGACAGCTGATGTTTTGCTTTGTAAAATTTGTATTCGCAATATTTTGAGATAAAGAGAAAACTTAACATTGCATTAATATTTATAATATTATTTTTATGATTTTAATTTTTAATCTTTAATTAGAATATTAGATTGGTCATCTTCATCTGACGAAGAAGAACATCATACACGATTATTCAGACGTTTGTTTTTGATTTGTTTATTCTGCTGTATTTTGAGATTCTTTTCATTTATTTCAACATAATGCTTTCTCATTTCAACTCACACAATTCGCTTAATAGAAATGTGGTATATAATTTCTTTATTAAAATATAACTCTGTAGTATAAAATTAAGGCAACTATCATTAATAATGTGTAATTCCCCTTATGTTTAGGTTTCAGAGTTTCGTAGCTAGATGTCGCACGCTGAGCGCGAAACTCTGAAACCTGAGACATAGAAGCGAGACAAAAGGTTGTTTGGCTCGCTCTCATAAAAATTTGTATTCTAACGGCTATTCTATTCAACGGACGCGCCCAAGCCAGTCGAATTAGATTTGTAGTCTTTAAATAAGAGTTATATTTTAATAAAGAAATTATATACCACAACGTCAGGTGTGGGGTAATACACCAAAAGAAAACTAAATTATTGTGTATATTACCTCTTTTTGCGGATTTAAAGCCAGCTATGACAAAACTCAACAAAGCACAATTGGTTGAAGCACTTCAGAGCGCTGGAGTAGATGTGCCAGACACGGCTTCTCTAGCTCAACTTCGGGCATTGTATGAAAGTACAGTTACAGTGGCACCCCAACAACCTTCTGGTGAGTTAACTGAGAAAACTCCACCTTCTGCTGAGCTAACCGAGGAAACTCCACCTTCTGCATCTCCGAATGGAGAGAATACTTCCGAAACACTGGCCGCTTCTGATAACAGGCACAGTAATACAGCTTCTGATGTCCAAGACTTGGAAGAAGAACAAGAGCTGGCCAGACTTGAGCGTCGGAAAAAAATCCTTGAGCTAAGGAAAGAATTGGACCAGATGGAAGCGCCCACAACATCTTCGGTTGCACCATGGCGTGCAGTGGACTTCTCAGACATCGAAAATGCTGTTCCTGCATTCAACGGTGACGATCCATACAGCATCACTAAATGGATAGTTGACTACGAAGATGTGACCGACTCGCTGGGATGCGATGACCGATGCAAGTACTTGTCTGCACGCCGTCTCATGCAGGGAACTGCGAAAATGCTGTTACGCACGGTCTACGTTGACAACTGGGATTCTTTGAAGCAAATACTTATCAAAGAATTCGACCATAAGATGAGCAGACAGCAGGTCTATCGTCAACTGAGTGAGAGAGTACGTCGTCAGGGCGAGCCACTTCTTCGATATGTCATATGTATGCAAGAACTTGGGTCACATGCTGAAATCGATGAGGCAGAGTTGATCGAATTCATTATCGATGGTTTGAGGGATTCACCAGCAAATGTCTCTATTCTTTTTGCCGCCAAAACTATAGTAGAGCTCAAAAACCTCTTGCCACGATACGAAAAAAGAAGAGTTCCGAGGACTATGGTTGCTAGGGCAACAACTTCTGGAGGAAATATGGTTCCCTCAACTTCAGCATCAAACAACGAGCAGTCCAAGAGATGTTTTAATTGCTCAAAGTATGGGCACATCGCAGCAAAATGTCCAAAGGAGCAACGACCAGCTGGATCCTGTTTCAAATGTGCTGACGAGGGGCACACTTACAAAAACTGCCCTTATATTGTGAAGACCAGAGTTGGAGCCGTGAACCGGGATGCCCTACATGATGACACCAAGGAGCTGACTCAGAGTTTGGATGCTGTTCAGATGGTGAGTGTCGCCTTTATGACAAATAAGAATAAGTGCACAAAATTTATCGATTGTTGTTCTCTTTTGGATACCGGTAGTCCGATTAGTTTCATACGAAAGTCTGTTCTGCCTGAAGAAATTAACGTTCAAGAATCATTAACGTATTCAAGATTTAAAGGATTAGGAAACATTAAACTCTTTACGTACGGTACGATTAATTGTTATATTAATATAAAAGATAATTTAAATCTTGTTTCCCTTATGGTTATTCCAGATGAAGTAACTCCTATACCTTTACTTATTGGTCGTGATCTCCTTGAAATCTTTAATATAAAACTTAACATGAACTGTAATAAAGTTAATATAACTTCTGAGCAGTGTCAAAATGAAATTTGTTCGAATAAAGTTTTTCTTTCTAACCAATTGTATATGTGCACTTATTCTGATGAAAAAACCGAACCTTCAGAGTGTAGTCATTATAAGAACAACATAAATGATGTTTTTGGGAGCAGCGTATTAGCCGGTGAATTAAAGATACAACCTAAAGAACTTAGTGATTGCTTCAAAGACAAGTTGAATACATTTGATCATGATCGGATTAAGCTTAAAGACGATCTTGATGTGAAGAGAGAATACAATAATGTTGAGGTAGATAGTGATTTATTTGGCTGCCATGCTTTTGAGATTATATGGGATAGAAAAGATTATATAGATATTGATTCAAATCTTAGTTTAGACATTTCAAAAACTATTAAAAATATAGTATCTCAAAATTATTTGAATTTTGATAAAACTATGGTTTCACCAAAGGATTTTGAGATGCACATTAGACTTACATCTGATATTCCTGTTTGTTTTGCTCCGCGAAGGCTATCAGTCTCAGAAAAAGGTACTGTGAGTGAAATAATAAAAGACCTATTGGAAAAACGAATTATTCAGCCAAGTAGTTCTCCGTATGCTGCACCAATAGTTTTAGTTAAGAAAAAATCTGGTGAAACCAGAATGTGTATAGACTATCGAGCATTGAACAAACGTACAGTAAGAGATCCTCATCCAATACCATTGATAGACGATTGCATTGAATACCTGGAGGGGAAGAAGGTTATGACCTTATTAGACCTTAAGAGTGGGTTTTACCAGGTAAAGGTAGCAGCAGATTCAACACAATTAACATCTTTCGTAACCCCGAACGGTCAATGGGAATTTCTTAAAATGCCTTTCGGCCTTAAGAATGCGCCCAGTGTTTTTCAGAGATTCATAATTCAAATTTTTCGTGAATTTATAGACAGAGGAGATATAGTTGTCTACCTAGATGATATATTAATTGCTAGTAAAACTATTACTGAACATTTTGAGATACTTACTAAAATTTTATGTTGTGTAGCGAAGAATGGGTTGGAGCTCAACTTGTCAAAATGTCGCTTTGCATATTCGAAACTTGATTACTTAGGGTTTAAAGTAACGGAACATGGCATCCAACCTAGTGATTCCCATATTCGAGCGATTGCTCAATATCCTGTGCCTAAAGACAGAAAGAAATTGCATTCATTTTTAGGACTTTGTTCATACTTTCGCAGGTTTGTCGAATCCTTTTCAAGAATAGCAAGACCTCTTTATAATTTATTAAAAGCTGAAACTCCTTTTAGATTTACTTCCGAATGCGAAGATGTTTTTCAGACTTTAAAGGAACGGTTAACATCTCCACCTGTATTGGCAATCTATAGTCCAAGGAAAGAAACAGAACTGCATTGCGATGCAAGTTCATTAGGGTATGGTGCAGTTCTACTCCAACGACAAGAAGATGATAAATTACATCCGGTAGCATTCTTCTCTAAAAGCACCACTGATCAAGAGGCCAAATACCATAGTTTTGAATTGGAAACTTTAGCCATAATTTCAGCTTTACGTCGGTTCCGTGTTTATTTGCAAGGTATTCCTTTTACAATCGTAACTGATTGCAGTTCTTTAACAATGACACTGAACAAAAAGAATGTTAATCATAGAATTGCTCGATGGGCCTTAGAGCTGGAGGATTATGATTATAAGGTCAAACATCGTAGTGGTGCCAATATGAATCATGTTGATGCCTTAAGCAGATGTAATGTTATATCCGTTATTGACTCTGAGGATGTTGATTTCCAACTCAGAGCAGCCCAAAATCGAGATGTAAAGATTTTGGAAATGAAAAACAAACTATATTTAAAAGATAATAATTCGTTTTTAGTTCAGGATGGTATTGTCTTCAAAAAAAATAAAAATGGTAAACTTCGATTCTATGTCCCATCTGAAATGGAAACTAATGTTATAAGAATGATCCATGAGAAAATTGGGCATTTAGGTGTAACAAAAAGCTCTGATCAAATTGGCCGTCACTATTGGTTTCCGAATGTTCAGGAAAAAGTTGAAAAATACATTAAAAATTGTATCCGTTGCATAATGCACTCAGCACCAGTTCGATCTAATATACGCAATTTGTTCAATATTCCTAAGGAGCCCATTCCATTCCATACAATACACTTGGATCATCTTGGTCCTCTCCCTTCAATAAAGTCAAAGAGAAAACATATATTAGTGGTAATAGATGCATTTACAAAGTTCACTAAATTATACCCAGTTGTATCTACAAGCTCAAAAGAAGTATGTGCAGCACTAAGAAAATATTTTGAGTATTACAGTAGGCCATCAAGAGTAATTACTGATAGGGGAACCTGCTTTACATCACTAGAGTTTAGTTCATTTGTTATAGACCAGAATATAGATCATGTTAAGGTGGCAGTTCATTCGCCACAGGCCAATGGTCAAGTAGAGCGAGTCAATAGGGTATTAACTGGCATGCTTGCTAAGCTTTCGGAACCAATCGAGCACTCAGATTGGGTTGTTACTTTAACACAAATAGAATTCGGACTAAATAACACTATACATCGCGCTATTCAAAATACACCAAGTCAATTGTTATTTGGTATTAACCAAAGGGGAGTAGTAATCGACAAATTAACAGAATTTCTTGATGATAAACAATTAAGTCAACTGGAAAGAAATCTTGAATTGTCAAGAGAAAAGGCTTCAGAAGCAATCACTAAGATTCAGGAATATAATATTAAATATTTTAATGAGCATAATAACCCGGCACGTATATACGATGAGGGTGATTATGTAGTAATAAAAAATGTAGATACAACAACCGGTGTAAATAAGAAATTGGTTCCAAAGTTCAGAGGCCCATACGTTGTTTACAAAATTCTACCTAATGATAGATACGTAATACGCGATATCGAAGGTTGTCAAATCACACAGCTGCCATATGATGGCATTGTCGAGTCTCGAAATATTCGACTTTGGAAGAATCGAGACTCTGAAGGTTCGGTTGATTAAGGGCGACACCTACCATCTCATGATTATAACTTAAGACTTGTTTGTTTAATTTAATCGTGGGCGATCAAATTGTCAGATTGGCCGAGTTGTAGTATAAAATTAAGGCAACTATCATTAATAATGTGTAATTCCCCTTATGTTTAGGTTTCAGAGTTTCGTAGCTAGATGTCGCACGCTGAGCGCGAAACTCTGAAACCTGAGACATAGAAGCGAGACAAAAGGTTGTTTGGCTCGCTCTCATAAAAATTTGTATTCTAACGGCTATTCTATTCAACGGACGCGCCCAAGCCAGTCGAATTAGATTTGTAGTCTTTAAATAAGAGTTATATTTTAATAAAGAAATTATATACCACAACTCTTATTTAAAGACTACAAATCTAATTCGACTGGCTTGGGCGCGTCCGTTGAATAGAATAGACGTTAGAATACAAATTTTTATGAGAGCGAGCCAAACAACCTTTTGTCTCGCTTCTATGTCTCAGGTTTCAGAGTTTCGCGCTCAGCGTGCGACATCTAGCTACGAAACTCTGAAACCTAAACATAAGGGGAATTACACATTATTAATGATAGTTGCCTTAATTTTATACTACAACTCGGCCAATCTGACAATTTGATCGCCCACGATTAAATTAAACAAACAAGTCTTAAGTTATAATCATGAGATGGTAGGTGTCGCCCTTAATCAACCGAACCTTCAGAGTCTCGATTCTTCCAAAGTCGAATATTTCGAGACTCGACAATGCCATCATATGGCAGCTGTGTGATTTGACAACCTTCGATATCGCGTATTACGTATCTATCATTAGGTAGAATTTTGTAAACAACGTATGGGCCTCTGAACTTTGGAACCAATTTCTTATTTACACCGGTTGTTGTATCTACATTTTTTATTACTACATAATCACCCTCATCGTATATACGTGCCGGGTTATTATGCTCATTAAAATATTTAATATTATATTCCTGAATCTTAGTGATTGCTTCTGAAGCCTTTTCTCTTGACAATTCAAGATTTCTTTCCAGTTGACTTAATTGTTTATCATCAAGAAATTCTGTTAATTTGTCGATTACTACTCCCCTTTGGTTAATACCAAATAACAATTGACTTGGTGTATTTTGAATAGCGCGATGTATAGTGTTATTTAGTCCGAATTCTATTTGTGTTAAAGTAACAACCCAATCTGAGTGCTCGATTGGTTCCGAAAGCTTAGCAAGCATGCCAGTTAATACCCTATTGACTCGCTCTACTTGACCATTGGCCTGTGGCGAATGAACTGCCACCTTAACATGATCTATATTCTGGTCTATAACAAATGAACTAAACTCTAGTGATGTAAAGCAGGTTCCCCTATCAGTAATTACTCTTGATGGCCTACTGTAATACTCAAAATATTTTCTTAGTGCTGCACATACTTCTTTTGAGCTTGTAGATACAACTGGGTATAATTTAGTGAACTTTGTAAATGCATCTATTACCACTAATATATGTTTTCTCTTTGACTTTATTGAAGGGAGAGGACCAAGATGATCCAAGTGTATTGTATGGAATGGAATGGGCTCCTTAGGAATATTGAACAAATTGCGTATATTAGATCGAACTGGTGCTGAGTGCATTATGCAACGGATACAATTTTTAATGTATTTTTCAACTTTTTCCTGAACATTCGGAAACCAATAGTGACGGCCAATTTGATCAGAGCTTTTTGTTACACCTAAATGCCCAATTTTCTCATGGATCATTCTTATAACATTAGTTTCCATTTCAGATGGGACATAGAATCGAAGTTTACCATTTTTATTTTTTTTGAAGACAATACCATCCTGAACTAAAAACGAATTATTATCTTTTAAATATAGTTTGTTTTTCATTTCCAAAATCTTTACATCTCGATTTTGGGCTGCTCTGAGTTGGAAATCAACATCCTCAGAGTCAATAACGGATATAACATTACATCTGCTTAAGGCATCAACATGATTCATATTGGCACCACTACGATGTTTGACCTTATAATCATAATCCTCCAGCTCTAAGGCCCATCGAGCAATTCTATGATTAACATTCTTTTTGTTCAGTGTCATTGTTAAAGAACTGCAATCAGTTACGATTGTAAAAGGAATACCTTGCAAATAAACACGGAACCGACGTAAAGCTGAAATTATGGCTAAAGTTTCCAATTCAAAACTATGGTATTTGGCCTCTTGATCAGTGGTGCTTTTAGAGAAGAATGCTACCGGATGTAATTTATCATCTTCTTGTCGTTGGAGTAGAACTGCACCATACCCTAATGAACTTGCATCGCAATGCAGTTCTGTTTCTTTCCTTGGACTATAGATTGCCAATACAGGTGGAGATGTTAACCGTTCCTTTAAAGTCTGAAAAACATCTTCGCATTCGGAAGTAAATCTAAAAGGAGTTTCAGCTTTTAATAAATTATAAAGAGGTCTTGCTATTCTTGAAAAGGATTCGACAAACCTGCGAAAGTATGAACAAAGTCCTAAAAATGAATGCAATTTCTTTCTGTCTTTAGGCACAGGATATTGAGCAATCGCTCGAATATGGGAATCACTAGGTTGGATGCCATGTTCCGTTACTTTAAACCCTAAGTAATCAAGTTTCGAATATGCAAAGCGACATTTTGACAAGTTGAGCTCCAACCCATTCTTCGCTACACAACATAAAATTTTAGTAAGTATCTCAAAATGTTCAGTAATAGTTTTACTAGCAATTAATATATCATCTAGGTAGACAACTATATCTCCTCTGTCTATAAATTCACGAAAAATTTGAATTATGAACCTCTGAAAAACACTGGGCGCATTCTTAAGGCCGAAAGGCATTTTAAGAAATTCCCATTGACCGTTCGGGGTTACGAAAGATGTTAATTGTGTTGAATCTGCTGCTACCTTTACCTGGTAAAACCCACTCTTAAGGTCTAATAAGGTCATAACCTTCTTCCCCTCCAGGTATTCAATGCAATCGTCTATCAATGGTATTGGATGAGGATCTCTTACTGTACGTTTGTTCAATGCTCGATAGTCTATACACATTCTGGTTTCACCAGATTTTTTCTTAACTAAAACTATTGGTGCAGCATACGGAGAACTACTTGGCTGAATAATTCGTTTTTCCAATAGGTCTTTTATTATTTCACTCACAGTACCTTTTTCTGAGACTGATAGCCTTCGCGGAGCAAAACAAACAGGAATATCAGATGTAAGTCTAATGTGCATCTCAAAATCCTTTGGTGAAACCATAGTTTTATCAAAATTCAAATAATTTTGAGATACTATATTTTTAATAGTTTTTGAAATGTCTAAACTAAGATTTGAATCAATATCTATATAATCTTTTCTATCCCATATAATCTCAAAAGCATGGCAGCCAAATAAATCACTATCTACCTCAACATTATTGTATTCTCTCTTCACATCAAGATCGTCTTTAAGCTTAATCCGATCATGATCAAATGTATTCAACTTGTCTTTGAAGCAATCACTAAGTTCTTTAGGTTGTATCTTTAATTCACCGGCTAATACGCTGCTCCCAAAAACATCATTTATGTTGTTCTTATAATGACTACACTCTGAAGGTTCGGTTTTTTCATCAGAATAAGTGCACATATACAATTGGTTAGAAAGAAAAACTTTATTCGAACAAATTTCATTTTGACACTGCTCAGAAGTTATATTAACTTTATTACAGTTCATGTTAAGTTTTATATTAAAGATTTCAAGGAGATCACGACCAATAAGTAAAGGTATAGGAGTTACTTCATCTGGAATAACCATAAGGGAAACAAGATTTAAATTATCTTTTATATTAATATAACAATTAATCGTACCGTACGTAAAGAGTTTAATGTTTCCTAATCCTTTAAATCTTGAATACGTTAATGATTCTTGAACGTTAATTTCTTCAGGCAGAACAGACTTTCGTATGAAACTAATCGGACTACCGGTATCCAAAAGAGAACAACAATCGATAAATTTTGTGCACTTATTCTTATTTGTCATAAAGGCGACACTCACCATCTGAACAGCATCCAAACTCTGAGTCAGCTCCTTGGTGTCATCATGTAGGGCATCCCGGTTCACGGCTCCAACTCTGGTCTTCACAATATAAGGGCAGTTTTTGTAAGTGTGCCCCTCGTCAGCACATTTGAAACAGGATCCAGCTGGTCGTTGCTCCTTTGGACATTTTGCTGCGATGTGCCCATACTTTGAGCAATTAAAACATCTCTTGGACTGCTCGTTGTTTGATGCTGAAGTTGAGGGAACCATATTTCCTCCAGAAGTTGTTGCCCTAGCAACCATAGTCCTCGGAACTCTTCTTTTTTCGTATCGTGGCAAGAGGTTTTTGAGCTCTACTATAGTTTTGGCGGCAAAAAGAATAGAGACATTTGCTGGTGAATCCCTCAAACCATCGATAATGAATTCGATCAACTCTGCCTCATCGATTTCAGCATGTGACCCAAGTTCTTGCATACATATGACATATCGAAGAAGTGGCTCGCCCTGACGACGTACTCTCTCACTCAGTTGACGATAGACCTGCTGTCTGCTCATCTTATGGTCGAATTCTTTGATAAGTATTTGCTTCAAAGAATCCCAGTTGTCAACGTAGACCGTGCGTAACAGCATTTTCGCAGTTCCCTGCATGAGACGGCGTGCAGACAAGTACTTGCATCGGTCATCGCATCCCAGCGAGTCGGTCACATCTTCGTAGTCAACTATCCATTTAGTGATGCTGTATGGATCGTCACCGTTGAATGCAGGAACAGCATTTTCGATGTCTGAGAAGTCCACTGCACGCCATGGTGCAACCGAAGATGTTGTGGGCGCTTCCATCTGGTCCAATTCTTTCCTTAGCTCAAGGATTTTTTTCCGACGCTCAAGTCTGGCCAGCTCTTGTTCTTCTTCCAAGTCTTGGACATCAGAAGCTGTATTACTGTGCCTGTTATCAGAAGCGGCCAGTGTTTCGGAAGTATTCTCTCCATTCGGAGATGCAGAAGGTGGAGTTTCCTCGGTTAGCTCAGCAGAAGGTGGAGTTTTCTCAGTTAACTCACCAGAAGGTTGTTGGGGTGCCACTGTAACTGTACTTTCATACAATGCCCGAAGTTGAGCTAGAGAAGCCGTGTCTGGCACATCTACTCCAGCGCTCTGAAGTGCTTCAACCAATTGTGCTTTGTTGAGTTTTGTCATAGCTGGCTTTAAATCCGCAAAAAGAGGTAATATATACAATAATTTAGTTTTCTTTTGGTGTATTACCCCACATCTGACGTTGTGGTATATAATTTCTTTATTAAAATATAACTCTTATTTAAAGACTACAAATCTAATTCGACTGGCTTGGGCGCGTCCGTTGAATAGAATAGACGTTAGAATACAAATTTTTATGAGAGCGAGCCAAACAACCTTTTGTCTCGCTTCTATGTCTCAGGTTTCAGAGTTTCGCGCTCAGCGTGCGACATCTAGCTACGAAACTCTGAAACCTAAACATAAGGGGAATTACACATTATTAATGATAGTTGCCTTAATTTTATACTACAGAAAGAAGAAAAGGGCTTTTATTTTGACACGTTTGTGGGGGAACTCAATTCTACAAAATACAAAAATATCCCTAAAATTTCCTATTTTAAGCTTGGTGAAACTAAAAAAATTTAAAGGCCTGATACAATTTAAAAATCTTAGATAAAATTACTTTTAGTGTTTGTTTATGAAATTGGACATAGGCCAGCTAAATTTTTACTTTTATTTCTTCTTAGTTTTAAGTTTACAAATGTATTAAATATAAAAAAAAAACCTCAATAAATATATTGTATTGTATTTTATGATCTGATAGTATTCTCTATCGCAAAATGTATGTAGTAAGAAAATAAATGCAAAGCTTTTTTAATTGCGTTGTTAATCTAACTAAAGAAGATTCTCAAAATCTTAACTGACCAATTTAATCAGAAAAAATTGCTTTTATTCGTATAAATTTCAATGGAACGAAATATGGCTTTTCCAAAATAAACCGAGAGTATTGATTCAAATTAAATACTTGAAAAATATATTTCATCCCTGCTTTAAGATTTCGAGTCTCGAAAGGCAGCTGGCAGCTGATTTTGACATATCGACCAACATCGACACTGCACTACATGTGTACAAGAATAATTTTTATTCATTAGTTTACGAATTTCTTTTTATAAATTTGTCGACTTTTTTAATTGGATACTAATTAAAAAAAATGTCATTAATCCTAAGAAGAATAAATCCTTCCTTTGCTCTTACAGTAGGTACACACAGTATAGCTAACTTCAATATATTATTCAACTCCAAAATATTTGTATTTATCCATAGCAAAGATTCTTCTGCTCAAAGGGTATTCCGAAAAATGTCTTGGAAGATAACCATACCGGTAGTCAACAACAAGAAAATGGTGTTATATTCGACAAGAAGCCATTCAAAATTACCCTAGAAAAAGGTAAGAATAAAATACTTAACATTTGATCGAAAATTAAAGTTTTCCTCAAACGCAATATTACCTTCCTATATTAAGTTTATTCTGCCGCCATAGTTTACATAATAATTCCTCTCTATCATGTACCTATCATCTTTCCAGATAAGATCTATGGTTGGTGTTTATGTGGTAAATCAAAAAACCAACCTCTTTGCGATGGGACTCACAAGAATATTTATTTGAAGATTAAGCTAAGGTAATGTGATCTATGAAATTCTCATAAGAAAAACAAACTAATTTGAACGCTTTTGTTATGTTTCTAGACCAATACGCTTTAAAGTGGAAAAATCAGGTGACTATTGGCTCTGCAATTGTAAGCAAACTAAACACAGGCCATTCTGCGATGGAACGCACAAACAGCCACATATTCAATCAGCAGTAAAATAAAGTAAATGACTACAAACTGTAAACACACACTCAAATCAAGTCCAATCTGTTATAAATGAAAAATCGTAATGTTGCTTGTTATGACTACAATTCACAGATAAAACAATGCACTTGTGGAATAGTTGTTTCTCATGAATGAGACAATTTAATGCATTTTTCTATTTATTTTTGAGGCTTATGTTTCTTCTAATTCTCAATTCACGAAGACTTTGAAGTTTTCGGCTCAATTCAGATCATAAGTTACAATTTGTTTACTTCTAAATGCCGAGCTCAAACAATTTTCGACATCAAGCTGGGAACATTTTTAGAAAAAGGGAATTTATGTGCCCAACCAGGATTAGTACTCTAATTAGCACAAAATGAACTTTAAATTCCGCTGCATCATCTGAATTTTGAATACGATGTTTCCAGGCTTACGTAACTACTAAATTTTAAATTAGGGTTGTTTACGTGTTAAATTACAAACAACAACTAAATTGGTCTCTAAAACAAACGAATGACAAGTCTAGAAAAGTCTTAAGGCCTTGAAAGGTCAAGAGAGGTCTTGAAAGGTAAAGGTCTAGAAAAGTCTTGAGGTCTTGAAAGGTCAAGGTCAAAAAACTCTTGAAAGGTCAAGGTCTTGAGGTCTTTAAGGGTCAAGGTTTTGAGGTCTTTAAAGGTCAAGGTCTTGAAAGGTCTAGAGGTCTTGAAATGCCAAGGTCTAGAGATGTCTTGAAAGATCAAGGTCTAGAAAAGTCTTGCAAGTTCAAGGTCTTAAAAGGTCAAGGTCTTAAAAGGTCAAGGCTTAGAAAGGTATTTACGTCTTGAAACTTCAAGGTCTTGAGGTATTGAAAGGTCAAGGACGAAAGATGTCTTGAAAGGTCGATTTCTAGAGGTCACGAAAGGTCAAGGACAAGAGATGTCTTGATGGGTCAAATTCTAGAGGTGTTGAAAGGTCAAGGTCTAGAGGTCTTGAAACTTAAGGGTTAAGTTCTGGAAATTTTAAGAAAGGTCTGGAAAAATCAAGGGAGGTCTGGAGATTTAAAGTCTAGAAAAATCAAGGCAGGTCTGGAAATTTCAAGGGAGGTCTGAAAAATCGAGGCTGGTCTGGAAATAAGCAAGGAAGATCTGGAGATATCAAGGGAGGTCTGGGGATTTCAAGGGAGGTCTGGAGATCTGAAATAAACACAAATTTTATTTCAATATTGGAGAAAATCTTAATTTTGAATTTAATTATTATTTTTTTATTAAATCAAGTTAAGTCTAGAATGAGACTCATGGCTTAACTAGAATGACGAAACGACTGAAGTCCTTACAATTCTGCTTAATACATACCAACCTACCCTCATTAATACTTACTTTTCTACATACCCACCCACTTCCAACTTTATAATAAGAAATACGAATTTAAAAAAATATATGCATCTAATGCATTAGCTATGGAAAAATTCAAAATATGGCACCGAAGCATTGTTTCAAAACTTAAATTTGAAAACATTGAAACAACCGTTACTCTAAAACCGTTTAGATGCGGTTTAGAAAAGTTACCAAATTGTTTCTTTTTGAAAAAAATACTTGAATATAGGATTCATGTTATTGCATCAATCTTCTGGTAGAAATAAATCTGTAACTTGTTCAAAAACTAAAAACAAACATTTTACTGATGGATTTTACTGTTAGCTATAACCGGTCCCTACCCTTCGAATTTTTTGAAAGTGGAATATTTTTGGCCTGCTTCCAAGTCTTTGGAAAAACGCCAGTTGTAAGTACAGGGTTTAAAATAAATGTCAAGTACGTCAAAATAATTGGAAGTATGGCTTTTACAATAAAAGGATTGTATGTACATATGTATTTCAAAACTCCGACCGCATTAGATTCAACAAACATTAAAATTTCCACCACATCAATGTAATCAATTAAAGAAAACTCAAACTCAATTGCAGAAGGAGAAGAATGATTTACTCCTTGGTTTAGTTATCCATAATAAAAGAGTAACAATGCAGTCGAATTTGTAAAACATTCCTTATTCGTCAACATTGATGTTATGACACTTAGACTTTTTTGCTTACCAATACTAACCTTACGAAGATTGCTCCAAAGTTTTCGACTGTTCATATTTAAATTATGAAAATTTGATCTTTTTCATTTCGTATCTTGAAAAAGAAAACATGCTTCTTTGGGAGCTGATAAGCTTTATGAAAACTTTTTAAGCTTTACCTTTTCCAGCGCAGGTAATTTTAATTTCGTTTATACATTATCGACGAAATTTCAGGCGTAGACCAAGGTCGTGATTGGTGTGTTATACATTTTTATTTAGGGGGAACATGTGAGTTAAAATTATTGCAAATAGATTGGATTTGAAGATCAAAACGGATCGCCATTAAAATGTCTACTAATACAGTCGAACTTCCATAACTCGAACTACCTTAAGTCGAATTTCTCTATAACTCAAAATTCTATTGAGAACTTTGATTATCGACCTTATTTTCATGAATTTTGCCCTCCATAATTCGATCTTCTGTAAGTCGAATTTCTCTATAAATCGAAGTTTTTAGATTCTGTTTGATCGTTGATGCTAAATAGTCTCTTTAACTCGAACTTTTTCTCCTATTGGAGAATTCCCATTTTCTTAAACCTCTTTTTCGAAATTTACTTAGGCTACTATAATTCTTTCAGACGTTTGTTCAGTAGATACATTCTTAATTCTTTCTTTATTTGGGAAATCCACTTTGTTTCAAATTTTTGAAAAATGCTTGAGTCTACTGTGATAAATTTCTGTAGTTTTGTTTGAAGAAGAGGTATGGCTATTCCGAGTTTGAATGTTTTTTATATGAACTTCGGTTTTGAACGGGTTATTAAATACATAGTTTCCTGCAGCGCTATTAGGCTGAAGGAATCAAAACCTTATGGTCACAGCAACACAACGAAATTGATTCCCTCAGATATTATCTCGGTAGACACTGACTACTGCACTCCTACTTTGAGCCTTAGTAAGGGTTTTAAGGTTATTTTCCCATCGAGAGAAGAATTGGGAGGATGACATCGTGTCGATAGGTTTCTACACAACCATCTTTACTGACGGCACAAATATGGAGTGCGGAGTTGGTTCTGGGATTTTTTCTGAGTCTCTAAATCCTTTAGGCTTTCTGACTTTGCTAGCGTTTTTCAGGCTGAACTGCTGGCAATAAGGGAGGGATGTAAGACACTTAAACAAAGCCCAACCAAATGCGGCTATTTTCACAGACATTCAGGCGGCTGTCAAAGCCATTAACTCGGCCACATCCTCATCTAAATTGGTCCAGCAATGTCGCGATGAGCTTGCGAGCCTGAATATTAACTTCGTGTCACCCTGGGGTTCCGGGCCATAGTGGTATCGTGGGAAATGAACGGGCTCACGAGCTAGCCAGGCAAGGATCGGCCCTTCATAGCTCACTTGCGGAAATGGTTAACATTCCTCTTTGTGCTATGGAGGGTACAATCTTTTCTATCTACCAAACTGAATCAAACCGAAGGTGGAGCAGTTTACCCAACTGCATTATATCTAGGAAGATATGGCCCACCTATAATAAAACCCGTACAAACGATCTTCTATGCAGGCCAAGACAAGACATAGCCAGGATTGTTGCAGTTTGTACCGGATATTGGCCTATAGGAGTTCATGCAGAGAAGTTGGGTATCTCTTGCAACACCTTTTGCCGTAGTTGTAGTGACCAAAGAAAAAATGAAAAGATAATCCATTTCCTCTGCAAATGTCCTGCTTTGGCAAACTCTAGAACGAATTATTTTGAAAAAGCATTCTTTCACGAACTTGATGAGCTATCTGAGACAAAGATTAGAGATTCTCAACGCGACAAAATGGCTCTAACATAATCGCTATGAAGCTTCTCTATAAATCTTTCCCTTTCATCAGGTCAAACGAGTTTTTGGTATCAAAACGGCGAACTACAGCGCTAATGGGATCTCTGGCTAGGTTGCCTTGAGATCGCCATTTCTACCTACCTACCTACCTTGAACGGGTTAACTAGGTTTTATGCGCTTAAATTCCTAGTTTTGTTTATTTTTTTAAGTTGGAAAAGCAGCAATTAACGAATTTAAAATGTCAGCAAGAAAATTAAAGTATTCTACTTTTGAACAAAAGCTGAAAGTCATTAATGAAGTTGAGAGTGGTGTCAAAAAGAAAATCGTAGCCATAAAATATGGGTTACCGCAAAGTACACTTTCCACCATATTGAAGAACAGAGAAAAACAAAAAAAAAATGCTGAAACTCCACGAAACGAAAAAACTTTTGTCTCATTTCTTTAAATCGAAGTTTCTATAACTCGAATTTCTTTTTTTTCATTTTGAGAGTTCGACTTATGGAAGTTCAAGTTAGTGTCAAAAGCTTAAAGTTAGGACAGGTTTTCAACACTGAAATGAGAAAAAAACACAAAAACCATAATGCCAGAAGTATGGATTAAAAATCCAAATTTGAAGATTTTTTTTAAAATAAAAACTTAAATCATAGGACGCATAATTAATCCAAGCAACGATAAATATAATATATTTATTTTATTTACTTATTTTTTTTTTAATATAGTATAAGTGTATACATTACAATAAATTTTAATTTTATTTCGCGCTCTAATAAAATACGACAATAAATTTATTAGAGTATATTTAATATAGCATTTTTGTTCCATCGATATTTTGGAGAAAAAAAAACTAGGTATCTTGAACCTATGCCTACGTATTTTTATTTTTCCTTTATCATATAAATGTTTGTTTTTACACTATTAATATCTCTTTTGTGTATTTAATATATACAAATAAGAATATACATAAACTTTTGTTTTTATTTAATATAAAATACTTGTTTTAACTTTTTTTTGTTGTAATAAACGTAAAAATTGTTATTTTTTTAAGTTTATTCGATGATATAGATGATATATGTATATTTATATTAAAAAATAAAAAAAAAAAGAATTCGGTTATATAAGTAACAAAAACAAGAAGTAGTTAGTGTAGATAGATTGTGTGTATTTAATGTTTTATATAAAAATATAAAGCACTTTATTATCTGGATAACTATTTATTAGTAATGAATTACATCATAATTATTTGAATATTTGCAATGCAATAAAGGCAACAAAGGATTGAACTACAAGTAATATTGTATTTAGTATGTGTTCATTAATAAAACGTTTTGATTGCATTCAAAGTAATGGTGTTGTTTTGTTTTTATTAATGTTGTATGAAAAGAAGTTTCTCAGTTTAGGGTTTCCATGGTCGATTTGAGAATATAAATAAATTATCTGCAATATCAAAAGTATATGAAAAGATGCCGTAAATGGGATTTCTTGAATCAACATTTATTTTGAATTGTTGAAATTACTGAAGTTATGTTTTTGCTTTTTAAGAGAGTATAATGGAAATGGGATATGACTTTAATCACCAATGTTTTTATCATATGGCGTGAAAATTCGTTAAAACATTGCCAAAGGATTAAGGTTACCGTGAAGTTAAAATTACTGCTGAAAGCAAAAAGAACCATGAATGAATTTATCTTGTTTGAATAAAAATCAATCTAAATTTCCATAGGCAATCTGAACTTGTCTTACAAAATCCCTAAAATCAAAACCACAAAAGACAACTTCGTTTACGCTTTTAAATTAGAAATATTGCATTCAGATTGCGCAGTTTGGAGAATTTTGCATAAATATTTCAACTGTGATTGCGAAATTTGGATGACAAATGAGTCAAGCTTGTTAAGTCAGGCTGCCGACAACAGTTCTGTTTGAGTTGTCGACCAGGTTTTTCGATTTAAATCAACTTTTTCATTTATTATATTACGAAAAACTAGAAGAAATCCCAGAGTCATCAACAAGACTTTTCAAAGCAATATTCTGAAGCTGACAACTTTTTAGCTTTTATAATTATAACCTATTCAGGCTCCAAGAACAATTAAAAAAAAATGTAAGTAAAATATAAATGCAAGTTTTGCTTAAAAAAAAAAAAATAATTGAAACTTAAAATAATATTACGGAATATTATTAAAATTTAAAGGTAGCGATAGTAGAAGTGATAATTTGAGTATGTTTGTTATGTAAAATGTAAATCATGTACCTAAATAAATCAACTATCTTAAAAATAAGTCATATTCTTAAAACTTATAAATAAAATTTATTAAATCCAACGATGAGCAGATATCCATGTTAAATCTAAAACAAAAATAATTAAAAATGCATGTTTTCTTAGTTGTGTAATTTGATTGTATTTTAAGTTATATTGTTTGTTTTCTATTTTTTTATTTGTATGAAATATTAAATATGATGATTAAAACTTCAACACAAACACAATAAAGACAAGAAATCACCAACGAAAATAAAAAAAAACAATGGCATAAAATAAGTTCTACTCAAAGTAAATTCTATTAAGAAGCATTTTAAAACTTTACTTTTTACAACACTTTCACTTCACAATTTTTATAGACATTGATTATGAAAATAATATTATTAAATCAAAAAAAAAAAACGTTACAAAATAGAACAATAGAACAATTTTGCTTGCTTGATCACCAAGTGCAAGTTTTAAAATTTAGTTTCTAAGCTTTTAAAAACTCTTCTAGAAACTTCTTTTAAACTGGGATTTCCTACAAGTTAACAATTCGCTTACTGCAAAGGAGCAAATCACTTAAAAGTTTACTTTATTCATAAATCCTTAAATAAAAATATAAAAACAGTTTTTGGAGTTTTGATTCCTATGAAAGTTTTGGGTTTTAAAAAAAGGATATAAATTGAAAGTATATACCCAGAGCCCAGCGACCTTGAGGTTTATAATAGACTTCCATTTCTGAAAACTATATTAGAGTGAAAAGGAGTTTCGCCAAGTAGTTTTCAATTAAGGTTGTATCTAATAATAACGTTGATATCCCCTCGCTTCAGAACGAAAATACAAATAATTATGTAAACTTCATAATTTAAATATAAATACTTTTCAACAAATAAATAAAACAATAATATATAATAAACAAAATGCATTTTATTTGTTTTGGTTTTTGTTTAGTAGTTTAGTTGTTTGTTTGTTTGTTTTCACAAAATAAGCTCTAGAGATAGATGTGGTGAAAAAAAATAATAATTTTTTTAAAATAATTAAATAAAGTATACAAAATAATTAACACACTATTCCTAGATAATAGCATTTCAATTATCTCATCATAAATATAAAAATAGTACATACTACAAAAAAGGACTTGTTGTTTTTGTTTTAATCTTTATAATCTCTTTTATCTCTAATACCTGGGTTGATTGCTTCACCTCAACTTGACTAAAAAAAAAACAAAACAAAACAAAATCAATTGCAGTATGAACGAAAAATAAAATTTAATTATAATGTGAATAATAATCAAATAATTTTGCTTGTATTTATAATTTTAAATTTAAAATAAAAATCATATATACTATATAAAAATGAAGAAAGTTGTGTAAGTTATTGAAGTTTTTGACTAAAATGAAAAAGAAATTTAATTTTCAAAACTACTTCCATTTAACATTTTTGTTTTTTTTTTTTTTTTTTTTTTGTATGACTGAAGACTGCGGTAAGGGGATTCGTTGCAATGCTTATTCAAACAACAAATTCAAAGAGATGATTACATGAACTTAACAATCTGAGTATATTATATGTAATTAACGAGGCAGGAGAAAACTAAAGTTTAGCATAAAATTTATATAAAAAACAGTGAAGTTTAAAAAAAAAAAAACAATAATTCAATTTTGAATTTATCAATTCGTTTTTGTTTAGCAACACAACAAAGAAACAAGACAAAACTATTTTTTTTATTATTTTTTTTTACACAAATGTTGTAGTTATTTTGTTGTTTAAAGTGATATAGGTGTTGTTACTGTGTGTGAATGTGATTGTGATGGTGGTGGAGCTTTCGTGTAGTTACTTTATGTTTAAAGCCTACGTAAGACTGCCGTTTGCCGCTGCTGCTACTTCTGCCAGAAGGGGTTTTAGGATGTTTTTACTTTTGATCTTTAGGTAGATAATCAATTTGGAATAGGGTTTCTATTTTTCTATTTCTTTTTTATTCGTTATAATCGCTTTCTTTTTGTTTTCTTTTTGGATTTAAAATTTTGTTTTAGGTTTTTTGTTTTTTTTTAATCAGTTATTTCACTTATTTTTTGTTTGTTTGTTTTCATTTGTATAGATTTAGTAACAATCCTTTGTCATGTCATGTTTCTATGCAGGAGAGTTGGTTTATATTTTTTTGTTTTAAATTGAATTTTGTCTTTTAATTTATATTGTTTAATATTCCTCATCCTCGGGTGGTATTTCATCTGGTGGAGCAAAGCCATCCTGTGGGAATACAATAAAGTTTTGAATTTTAAATTCATCCATTTGATTGTTATGAAACTAAGTATTTTTTTTTAATTTGGTGACGAATTTTTAAATGTTCTTGAAGTCAATTTTTTTTTGTTAGTTTTATTGTTGCGAGAAATAAACGTAAGATCCTGTGTTTTGGTTAGCATGAAAAACGTTTTTTGAGAAATGAAATGTATTGCAGAATTTTGAATCTATGATAATGTGCCCTTTAAACATAAATGTTCTTGCTAATTACTATGATTAGTTTAATGCCGGCTGATCTAGATCTATTTTATAAGCTTTCTATTAATAAAATGATATGCCTTTCTTTACAAAATATATGTATAAACTTACCAAGCGTAATAATATCAAAACCCTATACATTAGTTATTTTTTGCATAACGAAGGATACATAATCAATAAAATTCCCACCACATCGATGGAATCGATTTATGTAATACGTAAAATTTTGTGATTTGTGGCTGATCGCTAATTAATGTAAAAATTGTATTCAACACTATCAATACATTTTAAACAGGAGCCAGAAGACTAACATAATTAGTTTATTTATGTGGACATTCAATGGAATGAAAAGGCCAATATAATACATAAGGTGCAATTAAAAAATAATATTTAAAATATTACGTGTGTCATACATGAGGACAGTGCTTTGTTTTGAGAATCTTCATCCTTCATTGCACAAAGTAAACAACTAATCATGCCGACCATGGAATTAGCTAAACTTTTAAAATCATCATTTTTATAATTGTGGTTTTATTCGAACGACAGTCTAACACAAATCTAGGAGAGAAAGTTATTTTTCAAATAAAATGGAAAGTTCAATTTCGTCTATAGTAAAATTCGTTTTACTAAAAAGTCAACTTTCATCTCCAAAGCTTTGTCGTTTTTTAATCGTTTTGATAAAACGACAATTTTAAGGCGGCCGAGTTTTTATTAGGGCTTTATTTTGATGTCCGATTTTCTACGATAACAATTAGTACTAAAAGCAAAAGCTTATTTTTTTACAAAAGGATTGAAATAATTAAAAATCCATATAAAAATCGTTAGGAAGGAAAATATACTAAATCCAATCTGCACCAATTTCTCTAACATAAGTGCGAATAAGAGTGAATAGTAAAAAGTGCAATAAAATATCTTTTAAAATGTCCGTCACCTCCAAACTCAACCATAGATTTGCTCATTGAAATATATAATTTAATAATATAAAAGAAATATCATGAATGTATATTTAGAAAAGAAATTACTTAAAGAACCGTTGTGCATGCAAGCAAAAAAAAGCAAAATTAAAAAAAAATTATATTTTCTACCTGCGTTATTATGTTAATCCATTTTACTTCTTTGAACCACTCCGTGTAGAGATTAAATAAAAATGCATTCATTCAAAAAGTTAAATTAATTTTTAATAAGAAATTAAAATTATTCAAAAGATTATTCCAAAAAAAAAATAGTTCAAATATCATGTGCAAAGCATTCGCTGGCGTCAAATTAAGACGTCAAAAGCAGATCAGTAGTTGTCAGTGTTGTTGCTCCCATTAATAATTAAAGTCCTCTTATTTTATTTTTATTTCTTTTTTTTTTTAAATGGACATCAGATCAAAATTAGATTGAACAGTCTGTGCGGCATCGCCCCCATTCTATGAGAAAAAGTGCGAAAAATTGGAACTTCTTTTTATAAAAAATTCGACGCAACGAGATTGTGGATTATAATTTTCAATGTGTGCATTCAAAATTTATTTTATTTTTTTTTTAAAAATTTAACCATCGTCCACTTAGGAAACTTTTACGCCTCAAAAATACAAAATTTAGATAAATTCAGTTTAGAAAGATTTTGAAAAAAATGGCGTGCTCGTAAGTGGTTTGGAAATATGTTATCAAAATTAATATCTAATCTATTTCATTATTATTGTTGTATTATTGAAAGTGAAAATCGAAATTAGAAATTGAAAAATGTTTATTGATATTAAATAGAAAAGAACCAATAATTTAATACCCCCAATTATTTTAGTTTTCTACCAAATTCCGTGTACGAGTATTGTATAATTGATTTTGCTCTTAATCATATTGAAATCGGCTCCATCAAAAAACTAAAGACATTTGTTGCTGATCACATAAAACAACTGCTTTCTGTCCATTGTGTGGAAAAATTATGGAAAATCAGGAGGTGATATTTGTAGATAACGAGTTAGTTTAAGCTTTTATACACACGTATAAAGAGCTAACTTGATTAGCGACACCTAATTCGCGTCCAATAAAACATACTTATTATTTTATAAGTCTATAGAAATTTTAACAAAGCTTACCAACATAGTAAACCAAAAGTAATGTAAAGAAATTTAAAGATGTAAACTTTTAAGCAGCCTCGGTTTGCGCCATACTTTCTAACCTATGAAAAATCAACACTTTGATTTTTTATCAAAACAACTTCATTCATTCTGTTAAACCGAAAACAAAGCTTTCATTTTTTTCAAACTAAACATAAATCGAATCTTTAATATTGTTTATAAATATTATTTACAGTGCGCTTCATCAGGTTAGCATACTGATACATTGATCTGCTTGTGATCTTTGAAAACACTCCCATTGGAAAGAAGGACATGCAATAAATTATAAATAGAAAAGTTCTCAATATCTATGCGTCGCGTCGTCAGGTTGTACTTCTATGTTTTCAAAAGTTTAACGTGTATGACAACTAGGGAAGCATCTTAATGCCATAAAAGAACTCTTACAAAACGCTTTAAGTAAGCTAATACAATGGGCAGATTTCTGTGAATTAGATGTCAACCGACACAAAACCGATTAAGTTCTATTCTCAAGGAAATATAAGTTTCACAATAATAACCCCCCTTTTATTAAAGGTAACCATTTAACGTTTTTAGATAAAGCTAAATATGTGGGTCTCATTTTTCAATAAATTACTACATCCCAGATCTTTCTGGGATAATAGGGCATTCCTGGAAGAATAGTAAACCCACTTTTAAACAGATGGTTCAAAAACTAATGACAGGGTTGTTCGAGTCTCTTGAGTCTCTTAAGTCAAGGCAGGACTTTTTGCGATAAAAGAAGTATTGTCCTGGCTTAATGAAAACGTAATATCAACATCTGATATCCGAATAATTTTTGATAGTCTGGCCGCCATTAAATAGCTGGACTCTGTGTCATACATTCCAGGAAATTATAAAGCATGATAAACAGCCACGTTTGGCTAATTCTGGCACTACAATCGCAATATGTAAGCTTTTGCCAAAACAAGACATCATAAAGAAAACAAACATCATGTTAAATTATATATACACGTGTTAAGTCATGAAAAGATCTGGCTTACCATGTCTAATAAATAAACTCCCCGCAGCTAGGCGTGACTCAAATTACTTTTGCAGAAGTAGTAGGGTCGAATTATCACTCGCGAGTCGCCTACAAAAATGAGCGAATGTGACTTTTTCGCATTACTGTTTGCGATTCGCAAAGTTGACGTTCGCCTTAAACTTTAAAAATTTGTCGAATTGAAATGTCGTTCTATTGCAATTGGCGAATGCCCGCCTTTATCTTTCATAATCGGTCGAACTGTAATTCTTGGTGACTTTGAAAAAATCACAGTTTTTTTTTTAATATTTTGTTGCGACATAAAAAAATGAGCGAAAATCGACAAAGGTAAGAATAAATTAAATAATTGTGTATAGCATTGAAAGAACCAACAAAACCCAGTTCTCAAAATTGGTGGAGCTGCTAATGGTGGCATGCTCCGATATTGCCAAGGGTGTCGGGACGTTTGTTTCATCAAAAAAAAACAAAGCCCAATATTGCGATTCGTTTGACCTTGAGCTAAACGCATTGGGACCTCCTATACGAGAGCGTAAAGAATAGCATAAGAATATTACAAAACGGTTTTAGAAAATAATATTTTATAGGTTTCGCTGAACTATACATTAAAACTGAAGAAGAAAATCGCGACAAATAAAAAGGACGCAGTCGCAACAGGTGGAGCAACTTTTCGGCATTTGTCTTTGAAATCCTGAACTTATCTGACTTAAAACATATTTAAATGCGTGTTTGCTAAAGTATAACACAAATCTATGAAAAAAATCTAGTTAAATTTTATCAAAGTAATTGTTCATTTTATTACAAATTATCTGGTACTTCCAGTGTTTTGGAAGCATCTCTTAAACATCTCCTCAATCTGAAGATCATGATTGTTTCTTCTTTATTTTCATCCTCGAAAAACAACTAAACGCTGCTAATCATCTTTATTTTTATATACTTTTTTTCACAAAAAACAATTCTTCAATCTGACGTCATTAATACTTATGACAATGAATGGTACTTCACTTTCAGTTTTTAATGTTGGCAGTTTTGTTTTCAAAAACGAACTACGGAGTTTGCCGCTGGTAATACCACCAAACTGTTAATTCGCCAAAATATTCGACTTTAGGCGAATTTTCGACTCGCGAGTGATAATACGCCCCGTAACCTTCTCATTACCTGTCCTGCTCTAGCTCAAAAATTTAAAACCTACCTAGGAGAATACTTCAACAACGATCTTCTAAACGATCTAAAACACATTAATATCATTTTTAGTCTTTTACGTTTCGCAAGGAACTCCAATTGGTTTAATTGAGCTCAGAAGTACATAGCCTCAACCTATGACAGTAACTTTTTTGGAGTCTATATGAAATTAAAAAAAGAAGGAATATCGGTAGATTTCAAATGGAGTTATCTACTTTCCTGTGCAATAAACCGGGTTATGATAACAATAATAAGACAATGTTTTACAATGCTTATAAGAGAGCTATTATGGGCAAGCTTTAAACAACTATACCTTTTTAAGATCAGCGAAAATCGTGATATTAAAACAAGCATCTAATATTCAACGAATGATTTTGAGAAAGTCTTCACCTGTTAAAAGGAAAAAAAAAACTAAGAGAATGCGCTTAAACGCAAAAAACGCTAATAGAGTTCTGGTCTGCGTTGTCTTTTCGGGCAAACCAAATTCATTTGGACTGCTGCAACTACTCTACAAAAACGTGATCAGTTTTTTCATCCGACATCAAGATAAAAGGAAACGTGTATCATAAAGTTTACCAGTCAATGAAATAATAAACCAAAAAAGAAAAACTAATATAAGGTATGTCTATCATTTCTTTGGATTTCGTTATAAAATTACACAAGTTCCTCGTCCGTTGCACCTAGGTCAGTTTTTACAAGTAAGGATCTACACATTGTACAAAACTTGTAATTAGTATTTTATTCCCTAAATGTCCTAGTTAATATTTGAATAAGTCCGTGGCTTCAAATCTTAAAACAAATATATTAAGATCAGCTAACCTAATGACCCAAGTTCTATTCTAATTGTTGAATTATTTTAAATACAAAAATTCTAAACAACTTAATAAAAAAAACTTTTTGTTTTATTTGATTAAAATTTGAACCGGTCATAAGCAACAATATTTTTAAAATGTATGCTCATTTTGTTAAGCTGGAATCACTTACGCGAAGCAGTATGCTAATATGATGACACGCAGTGTACGAATTTTGTATTTATTTACACAATACTACTAATCCTTATTCATAATTCCTAAGAAGCATTAAGTATGCCATGCACAACGTTCAAAACTTTAAAGAATCAACTAAATATTGTATTTAAACATTAAAAAATAAGTTGCAACAAATTTTTGAATTGCCAAAATGAGAAAATCGCATCAAAACATTTGTAAAATTTTGTTGCAACAAGTTTATAAACTGTCAGAATTGATCGCCTTTCAATTCTCTTAAAAAAACTATGTACCTAACCTTTAAAAAAAATTATGTCGACTTTCAATTCTCTTTAAAAAAAATTGTGGAAACTTAAAACTTTGTGAATCTTATATTGGATGTTAACATTCAATGCAATTCATTTGAATCGTTAGTTGAGTTTTAACAAAAAAAAATTGATAACGTGGGTTAATTTGCGATTTGCAGATTGATTAATAATATTGAGTTCTAGAAACTTGGTTTCTTAATTTTATCATCAACATGAAGTGATATTAAACTATGTAATAACAAAATTTGCCAAGTGAATCAATCAAATATAAGATCTAATTGATGAAGAAAACTTTTTTAAAATACATACACCAACGACATCTTCTGGTTGATCTTAAAGTCGGTACGTAACGGCCGACCAGTTTACGAAACTTTAAAACAAAATTAAATTATAATAATAGAAAAATATTATAAACAAAATATACAAGTTTAAAAGAACAATATATGTATGTATAAATAAACTATAAAACGAGCAACAAACATTTCATTCAATGTGTATTAACCATTGCGTGTAAGCTAGTTACTAATACTAGTTTATACAATTCCTGTACAATATATATATTTTTTTGTTTTAACTACTGCAACATTTTTCACTCTCAAAGCACTTAATTATATAATTATAACTTTTGAATGAAATGAAACAGTATATATGCTTCAACTAGTGCAAACAACACAAAGCATTTTCTTGTTTTAATTTGCATTAGCTTTTAGCAAAATGTATTTTTCTTTTTTTGTTTTTAAATTATTCTTTTCAATTTACCTCTGTTGCGTACAAAATATCTAGGATCTTTTGCACTAAAGGATGGGGTTCTCCCTCATCAGCATCTTGACATCTAAGTTAATTAAATATTCATTAGAATGATAAGTAGGTATAAATGAGGAGGACAAGAGTGTTACTTACAAAATTTCAATGTCCCTCAGTTTGCTAAAGTAGAAATCTCTTTCCTTTTCAAGGCCTTCCATATTCAGTCTCAGATCCATCATCTAAAATTATTATGGGTTGTGTTTAAAGTTGTTGTCATAAGAAACAATATTTAATTTATTTTTTACCTGATTTGACAGCTCCTCAATTTGTTGATTTGATACTTGGTTCACTGGTTCAGCAGCCTTCTTAGATGCACCATAAGATGTAGGCTGTGATATAACCCGAGAACTACTTACTGGTGGACGTGCTTGGACCTTAGACACAACTGTTAATAAAATGTTATTTATAATAAAGTATAAAATTGATTGAGCTAATTATATTTGTTTTCTTTTTCTAAAACTTTTTTTTTTTAATTTAGGAGTATTAAACATTTGTTTTGTTTCGACGTAAAGCACGACTTTCTTATTTTTGGTGAAATATTACAAATAATTTATGAACAAATAAATACAAATGTTTTTTTTTAAATAGTGTCCACATAATTTATAACAATGATTTATAGTTTTTCTTGTTAATTAATAGATAAATTATAAAGTACAATTGAAGACTAGCCAAAAATTGAAATGCGTGTTGTAAGAACACAAATTGCCGTTTTCGATCGTTTTGTAACCCGTAAAGGTCTTCCAACAAAAGGTTTCATTTTGATATAAAAAAACGTATTTTTTCAAGATAAATCAATAGATGTTTATTTTATTGTAAAGAGGAATGCAAGCCATTAAAATTGAAAATGATAATAGTGAAAAGGTCACCACGATTGAGGTTGTAGCACCATTCCACATAATTTTACCAATCAGCACATTTGCAAAGGTGTTTCACGAGTTTCATCTTTATATCTTTCTCAAACAAAAAATGTAAATGTGTTTATCATGAGATTTCGGTGACAAATTGTCGGGAAACAACATGGGCTAGAAACTATTATTTCAAAATAGTGATTGTTTTATTGGTTTTGGGGTACTTGTAGAAAATAAACGTCACATAAACCTTCTAATTCCAGCTGTACATAATTGTTAAGCATAGCTCGGTAGCCATTCACCGTTACAGTTGCAAGATGTAACACCCAATCGCCAGCCCAAAAACCGTACTAAACAGTGACAAGTTGACGATGGAGACGCTTTTCTACAATCATTCTTTTCTTTGTCCCAAATATTAATTTTTGCTTTTAAACATATCAAAAATGGCACTAAAGATGATTTAAGGTGAAAATCAGCGGAGATACGACCACGGTACCCTTACGATCTATTTCTGCAAATTGTTGCGAATTCCCATAAGTGGAATGCTTAATTGAAAAAATCCACGTCAACTCTACAAGTTATGGCAACAATATATATCTTATAGCACAATGTAGTTGTAGCTAAAATTCTACACCGTTTGACTATTGCCTGCCGAGAAGATTCTTTACGACGAAACATAAGGGCTTTAGTTTTGCGATTTTTAACTATTTCAATGCTGTAGTATGTGTGACGGTCCTTTTTCAGTAATTACTTAGATTTTACTTATCAAATGTTAAAAAATGTCACTTTTAACATTGACAACTATTCAAATTGAAACCTTTTATTGGAATATCCCCTTTATTTTAAACACTTAAATGACTTAGTTTGGTGAACATTGTATTATGTTTATATGTGTTTTAATGTTTTAAATAGTTTGGTGCTTTTAATTAAATAAAGTGCAATATTAATTTTATTTACAACTAGTGAAAATTTCTAAAATATATGATTAAAATCTTTGTAATATGTTCAGGTATAAGAAAAATTTTAAATCCATAAGATATTTGATTGACTGATTGTTTCTTGTAATTTCATTTTTTATTTACAATTACAATTTAATTATTTACGACACTAAAAAAATATTTGAAGAAGTTTTTTAAATGTAATAACTTTGACTGCACTCTAAATAAACGAATCATCATAATAATGCACACCTGATTAAAGGTGTCCTGCTCTTAGGAAGGTTATACTGATTGATAGGCTGAGATATATCCATCTTTGGAAAACTTTTCAGTACTATTTCTTTAAAATGAACAATTTATCCTAAACAATTTGCAACAAAAATAAAGCCATCAAGCTTATAAGTGATATCATATAGAAAAACCATGCAACACAAAATAAAAAGAGAACATGATTTTTGTGATATTAAGAAACATACTCGGCCGCGTTGCAGCAGGGCGACTTGATCCTTGTGATGATGGCGCAGCCATTGGTTTTCTAAACGAGGGAGTAGGATTTGAACTAGCACCGAGATTATTTTTAGGTGCAGATCCTGAACCAAAGCCCATGGGCGCACCATCTCTTGCGCCGCTGGCATCATAGTCACGACCATCGTAATTGGCATCGAAGAATTTCTTAAACCATTGCAGGAATTCGAAATTATCTTGGAATCGACCTTTAATTAGTTTATCAATTGGTATAATCTAAAAATAAAAATGTTGATAGAAAATAAAATAAAAAATAAAAATAATAATACAAAATAGCAGCAGCCACAATGAAAAGGAAATCATAAAGATTATAAAAAAACAAAAGATTATAAAATTACTAAGTTGATTTTGGTTAGTCAAAAAATTTATAATAAAGAATAAAATAAATAAAGACATGAAATTAGTGTTTTAAAAGAGAGAATGACGATTTTTTTCGTTTTAATTAAGACTAAGTTAAAGATTAAATTATGAGTGGACTTTTGACAATTTTGAATGTTTTCTGAACTTCAATTTTTGTTTGTTTTAATTAGTTATTATGAGAGAGCAAAGCTAGCTTAGTGATCTTATGATTCTGGTTTATGTTATGTATCTCAATATTACATCAAATAAAACATGAGATGCATAATGATTGTCGCTTTTTATAGCATATTTAAGGCTTTAAATGAAGTCATGTTCGTAAGGTTCAATTCCTTAATAAGTGTACTTTTGGTTACATTACTTATAGTTTACGTTTATTTGGTGGTAATGAAAAGGGTCTTTTTTAATATTGTGCGGGGTTATGAATACTTTTATAATGGTTAAACACGAAGCTGTTAAAAATAATGATTATTTATCAAAAGCGTGATGCAAATTAAGAAAAAACAGTACACTATGATTTAGTGACGATTTTGAATATTTTAAATTTAATAAAATGTCTTTTTGCAAATAACTTTTTGATCGTTTGGTTTTTGGATTGATATTTAGGGATCGCTTATTACGTTTTTTTTTCTTTTTGGATTCTTCGTTTTAAAGGATCCGCCAAACAATTTTTTTTTTGAAAGTGCTATAGAAACATTGAGTGTAGCTTCGGCTGTGTTACACGCAAATGTTGCCAATATCCTCCTCTCCAATTTTTGTAAACAGAAATTCGTTCAACATGGCCCGACAACTCCTTGCTCAAATTTCGAAGAATAATGGTCCAGATGCATAATCTCGACCACAATCCGCACCAAACAGTGACTCGTTTTGGGGTATCGACTTTTCAATGTATGCTTGCGGGTTTTCTGTGTCCAAATGCGACAATTTTTCTTGTTTACATACCGGCCAAGATCAAAATGAACTTCATATGAAAAGATGATTTTTTTTTGACAAAATCGGCATCTTCTCTACGCGTTGTTCCCAGCGTTGTTCAAGTGTATACACAACCATATTCGTTTAGCAGAAGAATAAAACTAATTATCTGTCAAATCAGACGTGAGCTATGCGCACAACTTGAAAAAAAGTTAGATGGCGTACCCTATATAACTTAAGAAGCACCTAGCAATCAAATTAGAGTTGTATTACTTGAATTCCTTTTTGAATTGTAAATAATAGCGACTTACAAATCTCAACTATTCTTATTTGTGAGTCATTTCAGGAATGGAGGGGACCTAAAGTTTTTATGCCAAATCTGGACGGCTTTTCTCACAATAATTGAATCCAAATAATACAAATTATTATTATTATTTGACATTATAGACTGACAACTCTCAACCATTCCTGTGTGCGAGTACTATTGTCAGGAATGGAAGGGACCTACAATTTTAAGCCGATTTCGAACGGCAAATTTGAGAAAGCACTTTTCATGACAAGAATTACTCTTGGAGAATTTGTCAATTCCTCGCAAGAGGCAGTACCCGTGACAAAAACTTAAGGTGGCAGGCAGGGATCAAACCCAAGACCACTCACATGGCAGTCCACCGCACTAACTATCATGCCACGGCATTTTGTGTGTATTTGGGAGAATACAAACATCTCTTAGATTTCAGAAAGTTCATTCTCTCAATTATTAAGACTTATTAAACTACAGCTTCTATAATATAAAGTGGTTTGACAAGTTTTTATTTGTTATGCTTTAATTCTAAGCTTTAAATTAGCAACTGCATATACCAAGCTTCACCCTTTTAACAAGGCTTGCTATTGTCATAGTTGAAATGGTTACTTTTTACCATTCATTCTTTATTTCTAGAAATCTAAAATTAAGTATAATATTTTCATATAATTAATGCACACTTCCAGGACTTTTGCTTGAAAAAAATGTTTGCTATTAGAAGACGACGTGAAAATTGGAGCTACTCTCCTTTTTTTTTTTAAAATAAAACGTAATATGGTTAAGAGATTTAAAGGCCATTATTTTGTTTTTAATTTCCAATATTTTGGGAATAACTTTCCAATCGATTTAAGGGAAATGAATCAAAGCAATAATTGAGACTATTAAATTTAACTTTTTGAATGAAATCAACTGGCGATACGGATAAAACTAATGATAATGATTTAACTTCCGTAAAAAAGCATATTTGAATATACGAGTATATGTATTTAGACACTCTCTACATTATTATAATCAAGATTAAAGCGAGTTTAAAACCTAGGATACAAAAAATATACAAAATGGCAACGCATGTTTACTGATTTTATTATTTTGAATTTACATTTATACGATGGGGTTTAAATCGATTTTTTTTAGGCAAACAATAAACTATTGCCAATCCGAATAATAGATGAGGATATATCCTTGAAACAGAATGTAACAAAAATGCCAAAGTATGAAAAATCTAGAAACAAAACCTAAATTATACTGAATATTAACAACATATTACTAAACATACAAAAATACCGCACATGTATGCACATATATACAACTTTTGTATGTGCATTTCAATGGACTGTACATGAAGAATAAAATTTTATTTACCATTGTAAAGACAAGAAAAACAATCACCATAAATAAAATACAAGGATAAAGGAAAGAAGATTCAACCAACTTAAATTTAACTTCTACGTGTTGTGTGGGGTGGGTGGTGAATGTTTTTTTTTTTTTTGAAACATGATGTGTGCGGACAATTATTTATGAACATGGAAAAAGTTTTGAATGATATACATTGTATGTACTTAACGATAAATTAATCGCAGATAATTATAAATGACTTTCAAACATAATTTCACAATATATTGGTTCTTCTTAAAGCTTTCATGATTCAAAATAATCATAAAAACAAATTAAATGAATCAGGATAGCAGGCCAATCTTACATTGAAAATCATGCAAAAATTACTAGTACATACATTATGTACAAACATCAATATATAGTACACATTTTTATACAACAAAAATCGTGCTTCACGCTTGTTACTCTTGGTTTCCAATAGCAAATAGGTATGCTTTAAAACATACAGTGACACCAAAGAACTTGTATTGTCACAAATCACAATTGCTCACAAATCAATCAAATTGAATTGAATAAATCTAATTTGATTTTAAATTTTGTTCATTTCATTTATTCAACTAACTGTTTGATTGTCCTGTTGTCCTAGGTGTTGCTCTGCTTGGCTGTTGTATCTGACGTTTTTCAATTGGATCACTACTGCCGCACATACCTCCGCCGATGCTGGCACCACAACCAGACGTACCTTGACCTAATTTAATGCCACCTCTAGCTATTAAAGGCTCATACTCACGCCCATCGTAATTCGCATCAAAGAACTTCTTAAACCATTGTAGAAATTCAAAATTGTCTTGGAAACGTCCTTTAATCAATTTATCGACCGGTATTATCTATGTAGTACGTGTACATTCACAAGATACGAAAAAGAGATAATAGAACAAAATGTTGCAAAGTGCATTATTTATTTGTTCTTTACTAACTTAAAAAAAAACACACTGACATAACATAAAATAACGGACTCTCTTTTAAAATACAAATTTACATCACATTCAATTAGGGTTTTGTAAGGTTATGTACAAAATGATTTATGTACTTACTTTGTCGACTACCATCTTTTTAAAAGAAGCCTGCAGAATTTTAAAATTCTGAATGTATTCATGTTCGAGATTTGTACGGAACTTGACACGTTTCATTGGCACTGACCCAGGAAACAGCATGTCCATGAATTGACAATATGCGGCACCTGAAAGCCAAACAAATTCAGACAATAAATAAATAAAAGGGGTGAATAAAATATTATTAATTCATACCTGTACACAGTTCCTCAATTTTTGAAAATTGTGCTTGTAGGCAATCGTTTACCCAGGAAAGCATGTCATGTCTGGACAGATTGTCCGTCGTTACATTTGTGGAATAAACGTTAACGGCCATTGTTGAGCTGCAAATGAAACTTATAATTAATTTTCTATTTTAGAAAAACGAAGTTTATTTGATTTTCTAGTTCAATGTTTTTGTTTTTTTTTCTTTGTTTTTTTAAGGAGTGTAAAAAAAAATGCGTTGCTTTAAAATTAAATCGATAGTTCATGCTTCAATGAGTACGTATTTTTTGTCTTATTCTTATGTACATACTCTCGTATCTGGAAATATTTGGGTCATATATCTTTTGATTTCAAGATAATTTGTTTTCTTCATTCGAGGAGACTTTACAGTTTATTGAGTTTACTCGTAAATGGAAGAGAAAAGATTGTGAAATGTGAGAATTGTATTGTATATGGATACAAAATGTAGATTGTCAGTGGGTGTATTGGTTTGGGGTTCAGAGATCAAAAGATGAAGGCCATTTGGAAAGGGTTGTATTGGGATTAAACGAAAATAAGATAAAATAATAAAAATAAAATAATTCTCAATATTATAGGAAATTCGTTATTTCATAATAAAATTGATAAGTAATAACCAAATTTCAACAAAAAAGACAGTAAAACAACAGATGATTTACATATATCAACAAAAACACAAAATACAAACTTATTTTTAAATGAAACCTATTTCCTCAAATCCCATAAGCTGATTCCACAGTTTGATAATATGTAAACATTAACAGCAGGATTATGTACAAATAGACAACAAAAGCTATGTGAAGATTGCTCTAAGCTAAAGTCTAAAAGAGCCGACGAAATAAGGTTTCTTGTCTCACTCTTTTTAACCGTTATTTTAACCTTCTATGGACCAGATAAATAGCCAGCTGCCTTCCTTCTTCCAGGAATGCTCATCAGTATAACCTTGAGCCAGACTGATACAGAGATTCTTGTTCTTAAGCTGTACTTACGCGAATGTGGAATGCCATCCTTCACTCTGTCTTTCCTAGTTTTTGAAATATTTAGGAATTCAAAACCAATGTGTATGGACATCTCCTCTCAAACCCTCTTTTCTTTTCTTAGTGCTTACAATGTGTCTCTGCATAATAAAGGTAGTATTATCCCCTTGAGTGTGCTCGTATTATATAAAAAGATGGTGTAACTGTCTAACTTTTCAAATTGAACCCTAGTATTTTTGTTCAAACTGAAGGTTCTTATCAATGCGGCTTTAGACAAAATAAGTTCACAATCTAAAATCCCTTTGCGGAAGATCTCAAAAAAAACAGACGGCTAAGCGTACATTTAGCCAAGAGAATAAAAGTGTAACTTTTGAGATGGCTAGGTCATGTAGGGCATGCGTAAAGAATCCAGCTCCGCCGCCCGAAAAGTATTCAATTTAGACTTTACAGGAAAGCGAAGTTGAGAAAATTCTAGGAACAAGTCACAAAAGCGGAAAGTAACCTCGCGATTACTTCCAATTAGGAATGCGACACTGGCGACATCTGTTTTGGTACGACTTTAATAGGAAAGTCTGTTAAGGAAGGCATACAGGACTGAAGCGCCACACATAATTAGTAAGCAAGCATTGATATAAAGTAAGCAGTGATATAAATAGAAACTCATTTCAATTAGATTGTTTATTTTGCTCTGTTATCAAATCGCCCTTTTGTTATAAAACTCTAAGTGTTTTGAAATTTATACGTTTTTGAAAGAAGTGTACTTCTATTTTTGGACTTATTGTGATTGCCAAATAGCTCTAACATACACAAATCATAACGTTTTTACATCCAGTATGTACGCATCACAAAACATAAAATTATGTCCATGCGTATAACACGTTTAAATCATTTTAATTCATATCAAAACAAAAAAATGCATTTAATTGAACAATAGCACTTAAACCCTTTCGAAACTGCAATGAAAGAAAAAGAAAACACTTAAGCTTTTACAACACAGTAAGAAATTAAATTAATGTTATTTTTCTGTTTTTGCTCGTCTTGGGTGGGTTTTAATTTTATAGATTTTTAATATAAACACTTTAAATCTTTTCACACTTACATTCTTTTATTCATTTAAGGTTTTAATTTAATAATTATAAACAAAAAAAAAGCTCTCAAGGACGATGTTGACTCTTCTCAACTACGAATAGTGCGACACTAATTAACAAAATCAATTTGATTGCGAGCTTTAATAATTCAGATGAAAGTTGAGCAAGGGAAAAGGTATACCTTAAAAAAAAAAGTGTATAGGCTTGCACAGATTTGATCTGACTGATTTGTAATGAGAAACCTAATCAACACCTCTATAAATATTGCATAACTTGATGTCAATAATAAAACCCATCTCTTTGGTTTTTAGTTTTAATAAATTCAATATACTTAACCTACCTATCTATTTATTGTCTTCAATCATTTAAGAATGTAGATATAAAATTTCAATTCTACTTTACAACTCTTCGTTTATTGAGAATGCTACAAAATTATGTAAATTGATGACATTCAATCATCTGCTTTAATTTTATTTTTACAAATTCTAACACCTAAGCCAAGTGATATCATATCAATATAAATTTATCAGTTGATCAGATCAGTAGTTTGTTATAGTATAGTTTTAAGTTTTTAAATATGACACTAAAAAACATGGTTTGGCACAAGCATCAATAATTAGATATTTAAACTGATTGTAGAATGTTACGTACAACTTTAGGGAATTGAAACGTTAAAGAAGTCTAGACTTAAGTTGTAACATTTACAATGAGTTTAATATGCAATTTATGAAATTAAAAATTTATTATGGTTTAATATTCACAGGATGGGTCATCTAGTGGTTTCTTTTTAATATGTATGATTTTTGCACACATAAAGCTGTTTTATACTTGTCACGAAATCTAGACAGAAAAACGAAAATGTTCCTCCTAAAAATAAGTCTTCATTTTATAGCGTTTTTAAAAAGAAATGCATACATGGCTCCCTCTTTACAAAGAATACGAGTTATAAGTTTCAGCATGATACACAAAAGTTTGAAAAATAGTATTTTTATTATACCAAATATTAGTATTTATCCTTTGAAAAAATGGTTCAGAGGGCCTCAATTAATGCTTAGATAACATAATTGTATTTATATTTTGAAGAACATAAGTTCATCTTCATAAACCTTGGAACTGAAGTTATTTGTTTAATCATTGATCTCTGAAATATGGCAACAACCTTAACATGCATGCATACGAGATTAATCGAGAAAAGTAACAAACTTTTGTATAACACGAAAATAGAATCATTTGGAAGCAATTATACTTTCATTTTGTGATAAGAATCAACAATTACCCTCAGGTTAAGTAACATTTTCATCCTATAGCCAGTCCCAGCCAACAAACGAAAACTTTTCAAATATGTATTATAGCCAAATAATCGTTATCAAAAAACAAAAAAAAAACTTCAAGCCACCATTTTCGCCAGAGTACATTCTACTGATTTAATCATTTCTTAAGAACATGGCAATGCACTCAGTGGGTGCCAAATAGAAGAAAAAAAGAATACTTAATGTGTTTCCCCATTTTAATGCAGAAAAGAATCTTTCTGGAAAGATATTATATATACTTATGCACACATATACTTGTACATTCATCCACTTACAGTTCATAAGCACTTGGTGAAGTATGGAAGTAATGAAAGTCTGAATATATTCATAATTAGCAATAGGTACATGATGAGCAAAAAAAATAATAATCACTCAGACTCGTCAACAACATTTTGAGATATTTTGCATTTTTTTTTTGTTATTTTGTGATTTAATTTTGATTTACATTTTTTAAAATATCGAAATAAATAATTTTAATGACTTTAAGGTGTGGTTGGATTCTTAAATAGCCGTTGGATTCTTTTTAACGCTCTATTGAACTTTCCTTATATGGATTACAAAAATTTGACTAAGAAATGAAAAAGTTATTATTCTATGGTTTTTATTATTTAGTACCTTAAACAAAAATTATAACTGAATTTACACCGATAACAATAAAATTAAATTAAAACATTTGTTTACAAAACTATTCGGCTTGAACAAAACATCTAAATTTTATTTTTGAATTTATAGATATAAAAAAGTCCGTACAAATGAATAGAAGTCTCGAGAGACATTAGTTTAATGAATTGGAAATAGAAATACTAAGTGCTAACATTTTGATTGATTTTAAAAACTTCAGGAAATCATTGAAGAAAAATCAATAGGAGCCTTTAACTAGTAGTTAACTAGCGTTTAACTACTTCAAACTCCACCTAACATGGATTTACGCAACAAATATTCATGTTCTTATTTGCATGGTTTTCTGCAACAATTATCATGTTTTCATTTGTTTAATTGTTTTTTTTTTCGACAAGTAAATAGATAAACAAAATAAGTAATCTACGATTCTTTGGGTGTTGGTACAATTATCTTAAACAAAAAAATGAATTTCAGGTTAAATCGTTGTAACGGAATTTTTTTGTCTCGCTTAATACTTACATTCTTTTTTTAACATGTGACCGGGCTCACGTCTAGAACAATAGTAAGGTTTGACGACTTAGGCCAATTTTAGGCCTACATAAGTCCTTTAATTCTGACATCAAAGAATGTTCTTCCTGATTAATATAAAATATTGGTATCTTTTTTGATTAGTGAACCGAGTGGGCGTATGTTTTCGATTAGCATATGTATGTACGTTATTTTCTATTCCCATCATTTGACAAGACAGATAAAATTGTCCGTTTGATAGCCAAATAACTTTTTAAAAGCTATATACAGACATTTTGACAGTCTATGTATTTATCCATTTTACAATATGAAGTTTTTTCAAATTGTTTTTGTAAAGTTGGAATTTTCGGATTTAAAAATTATTTGTGTGACTAAGATATGATGGATTTAAGATCACAGGTTGTTTTGACAAAGACAACGATTATTACTATACATATATTGAAAAAAAAAAACAAAGTGAGTGTGGAACAGAAGTTTGTGCATGAGATTTGTATGCAAGCGAACAACAGTCATGGATTCTTAACGTTATTAATCTTAACGGGTCAACCATGAACTAGTCTGAGATAAATTTTGCACAAACATTTCGTATTATTCGTTTTAAAGATCCAATTGACTCTAATGACAAGTTTACAGTATGGTGGGCTGCACTGGAGAAAGTCACATACTACGACAAACTCAGCACATCTCTGCTTAAGCGGGGCATTGAGAACCACATCCTCAGCAGCGTTAGACACTCTCCTCCATCTGACACCCCTCGACATCTTCAACAAACAGCGCGTACAGCTATAAGACTCAACGCCTCATCTCAATGGAACAACAACAATGTGGGGCACTCCATCATTTTGAACCTCTTTGGTTCTATACCAAAGTACATAGAATACACTATTCCAAAACCCTAATTTGGAAAAAACTTCCAAGTATCCATTCCATGCAGAGATGAATGGGAAGACAAAAAACTTCTGGATGACAAAAGCATTCATTTTTATACAGATGGATCCAAGACAAATGAGGGAGTTTGTAGTGGTGTGTACTGAGAAAACCTTAATCTAAGCATCTCATTCCGCCTCCCCAATCATTGCAGCGTCTTCCAATCGGTAATTTAAGCGATGAAAGAGGTTCTCTCCTGGCTAAGAGAAAACGTGATATCTTCTCTGACAGTCAGGCTGCTATCAAATCCCTTGACGGTATCTCAACCAAATCCCTAACGGACCTCGATTGTCGATCATCTCTTATGGAGATGGCGCAACAATTTAACACTCACCTCTGTTGGGTGCCGAGCCACAAAGACATCACAGGAAATTGTAGAGCCGATAAACTCGCTAAAAATTGAACCGTCATACCTATTTCACCTGAAAGGGAGAAGATAGGTATACCGATAGCTACATGTAAACTTCTGCTAAAAGAAACAGCTTTTGCGATAACAAACTCTAGGTGGAACAATTTACCAACATGCGCAGCCACAAAACTCATATGGCCACATTGGACCTAAAGCGCTCAAAAGACTTGTTATCTCATATAAGCTTCCTAATTGGTGTTCTTACGGGACACTGTCTTATAGGCAGACACGCAATACGACTTGGTGTAACCTCAAATGACTTCTGCAGGAGCTGTATGGACGAGGAAGAAGGGGAAACAATCTCTGCTCTTTCACTAAGACGCAAACTTCATCTGGGAGACTACTCTTTTGATATTCCCAGTTAACTAGCTAGAAAATCTTCTTCGCTTTATAAAAAGCTCAAATGGTTCGACTAGTAAGAAGTAATTCTCTAGATTCATGTGGTATCAAAATGGGTCTTTTCTTTTGGCCTAAGTGCGTGGATTCTGAATCTTCAGCCACTTTAACCTAACCTAACCTAATGACAGCCAGAACGTATGGAATTGGAAACAAATCTTTTCTGATGTGGCGTATTTTTTTTTTATACCAGTGGCTATGTTCTCAAATGAAATTGCCGCGTATACAGCTCGGAAAATAATGTCAAGATGAAAAATCATCTACAGAGTTATAGTTTGGTGCAGATTCTGGAGTGGTGGGATAAAATGCAGTTTTTCTTCCATGTTGAAGTTAAAAATAAAGTTTCGGTCCACGGCATGTTTTACGGACCCATTTTAATAAATTTTCTATTATTGAAGTTCATGGATTTGGACGACTCCTTTGGACATTTTTTATTATTACGCAATAATCAAGAAACCATTTATTTAAATTCAAAATATCACCAACTTAGTCGGTAAGCTATAGCCAGCAACCATTTACAAAGTTTTAGAAAATTTGGAGGAATAGAAAGTGCTACTGCGAAGCCAGCCAAAAAATGGACTTGAATGAAATTGCGTTTCATAATAAATGTGTATGTTTGTTTTTACTTACATGGACAAAATTTAACTTTGTCGATTTTATTATATTTATATGTTAAATAAGATTTTTACAACAGTTTTGTTCTTTTAGACTTCATAGATCTAATAAGAATAAAGAACTTATTCAAATCTTACAAACTTTACATGTTGTTAGTAAATCAAAATTTTAAAATGAATAAAAGTCAACTTAATTCAATTACTTTTGCTGACGTTGTTAAAGTTATTTGTAAACAAATTTCCGCATTTCAATCTTAGGTTAGCAAATAAAGTTGCAAAAAAGTTTAATCAATCAACATGGAAAAGAATATTTCTGAAGCATTGTTTACTCTACAGAGCAGATTTATTTTTGTACACACATCAGACAGACATCACTTATGTGACAAAAGAGAATAAAATAAGTTAAGCCCTTGGAAACAATTCGCTCATTAAAAAGATTTAATTAAAAAAAAAAACACACAATGGAGTAGGTGGGCATATGGACAATACACACAAGACAATATGACAATTATTACTTTTAATTAGTATTCACGTTTATAAACAAACAAATTTAAAACATAATAAAAACGAATATGTGGTCATAACTGTAGCTTCACAATTACAACATGACATTTTATAAATCACAACCGCACACAACAATGCGAGCAACCTATTTCTCGTTCATAAACCCCCATGAACCGCATTAGCATTTCTGTATTTAACCTATTCTGTTGTTTCATTCTATTTATGACAAATATATTATCTCCCACTTGTTTTTGTTTTTTCTTGTATTCTTTTATCTCGATCAGAGCGCAAATCTTTAAAACCGAGAAAAGCATACACTTGGAACTAGTTTACGGAACTCTTTAATTCGTCGATATGCTAGTTGGTTTTGGTTTTCATTTTGGTATGGTAATGGATTTATCAATACATATATTACAACTCCCTTTTCTACGGTAACATGATTACCTCAAATAGGTCATAAGGTAACATTTAGAATTAGAAATAACTTATTGACCCTTTCACCATAATGCCGGCTAGCAACACGCGATCAGTTTGAGCAAGTCTAAAAGAAAGTAAATCATCCTTGAACATATCACAACAACAAAATAATATACTCCTACTTTTAGCAAAGAGAATAATATTCATATTCAAAAAATAAAGTAGTACCTTTAAGCATAAAAAAACTTGTTATCCCACCACAAGTCAATTGGAAATACCAGTGGGTTTACAAGAGCCCACTAAACGGAAGCTATGTGGGGAAAAGAACTGACGGATTAGTGTTACTGTTCGCCTGTTCGCCCATCCCATTGATAAAACAACGATGAGTGTACAACATGCAGTACTTCGCATTTCGTATTCGACCATATACGAGGTCGTCGTCGACATGCACCAAACAGAGGCATCGTTCGTAGTCCTCTTAAGTCTATGCTGTTTTCAAGGGGGAACAACTCATGCGGAGTGCAATGTATGCACAAATAAAGAAACATGATTTTTTTTTTGGTTTAATAGAGTTGCCAGCAATTCGGATCTCAAATCTTTAAAAAAAAAAAACTTAAACTAAAAATAATTCCTTAATGAGTTTATTTTTTTTTTGTATGAAAATCCTTTATATTTTGAAAGTCAACAAATTAAAAACCATTTAGTTATCAACAATTATAAAAAATTGAAATAAACAATTCATTGTTTCTTTCTTTTCTGAGTAACAGCCGCCGCGCCGATGCTACGCCTCTAATTTAGTTAAAAAAAAAGTCTTTAATGTCAAAACACAAACAGAAACAAAGCAAAGTTTTAATTGTATCTTCTTTATTAGATGCCGAAAATTCAATAGAATGACAGCTGCTTTGCCTCTGCACAAGTGGTGCAGGTGTGAGTTAAATTTTCGAATATGAATCTTCCTTTATCAAAGACCCCAGGAACAAAATTGTATTTCTTAATGATTTTAATGATGAATGAAACATTTTCAAAAAAACTGCGATTAGTTGTGAATTGATTTGAATACAATGAATACATATTCAACAAAAAAAATTAAATAAATATCCGAAGCTGATTAAAAATTAAATCTTTATACAAATATTTTTTTGAAAAAATTATGTTTAATTTTGCAATTTGAGAAAAAGAAACATCACACAATCTTAAATCTGCACAAGTGTTTTTTAGTAGGTACCTTTTCTGCCTTTTCTTGCCGAATACACAATACGAGAGAAAGAAAAGGAAGTGAAGGTTTTAAAGCAAGTTCTGAATGCCTGTATTGCAATGACAGGAAAATGTAGAAATGCATTCCAGATTCGAGTAATACAGCAAAAAGAACGAGTCTCTTCAAACGTGACATTATAACAGATTGATTTTTTAAGGATATGAATGAAAAGGAAGCGCAGTAAAAAATCATCCATTAAGTGGTTGGCAAACATATGGAAACATATGGTGTTATCTGAAGAGTCTAAAAAGGGTCTAGATTCCATTTATAATTGATGAAAAAGTACGTGATTCATCGGTGAAATTTCCCAATGCGTATGTGATTCCATGAAAATGAGTGTGGTGAAATGCTATGACCGCAATGATGAGTCAGTAACATCCCCATCTCTCAACTAAGCCTAAGCCAATAAGATGTAGAGCATCCATCGTTTTAGTCCATGGATATGCTTAGATGATGGAGTATGTAGCCAGGCACTTTAGATTTGAATCTTTATCACGAAATTCAGATTTATGAGTTTAGGTTATAAGTTATTTTATCTTATTATTTGTAATTTCTAAATTTAAAAACCATTGTTTCTTGTATTAAATTGCCTTTAAACTCGTAGTGAATAAAGGAAAACAATAACTTCTTTAATGATCACTATTGCTCTGAAGTAATCAATTACATGTGGGAGTTTTTTAAATTTTCAGTACTCAATAGGTAAAGGTAAAATCTAAATAAAATTTTAGAGCACTTAATTTCACCTGGGAAATAACCAATACCTTGAGAAAACTGAATTTTAGGGTTTTGCCCGAGAACTCCAGTACCGTGTTAAACTGTGAGGTATCGAGTACTCGGGTCTAAGAAAATTTGGTTAATGACTCATATACGAGGGGCGTTCAATATATTCTCTGTATCGAGGTGAAGCTGTTGTTATATATATAAATTGACTTATTTATCAAGTAATACTATTTTAGTGCATTCATGTAAAATTTCATATAAATGTGATTATTATTTACCGTTAAAACTCTATTTAAACAGAATCATAATGGCAACTGAGACGATGATGGTGAAAATTGAGCATCGCGCTGTAATTAAATTTCTCACTAAGCAAGGAAAAAGTCAAAAAACTATTCATGAAGAAATGGTGGCAGTTTACCAGGGTTCCGCACCTTCATTATTAGCTGTGCAAAAGTGGTCAAGTGAGTTCAAGAGAGGCAGAGAAAGCATTGAAGACGACCCCCGCTCCGGCGCCCCGGCTAGTGCTTGTACGGGAGAAAGCATCAAAGAAGTCGAAAAACTTGTTCTCGAGGATGCCCGAATAAAGGTGAAAATGATGGCAGTGATCACCAAGCTTTCGACTGGTACCATTCACACCATCCTTCATGACCATCTTAACCTTTCAAAGGTCAGTGCAAGGTGTGTGCCACGAATGTTCACAGCGCCTCAGAAAAAAGTGAGAATCGCATGCTATAGAGAGCTTTTGGAGATGTGTAGTGAGAACGCGGACGGTGTTATGTATCGGATTGTTACTGGGGACGAAACATGGGTTCACCACTATGACCCTGAAAGCAAACAAGAGTCCATGCAGTGCCATAAAAAAGGAACAGACCCCCCGAATAAGTTCAAAGTCACTCCGTCTGCCGGGAAGCTCATGGCCACAGTTTTTTGGGACTCAAAGGGAATCTTACTCATTGAGTACAAAAAAAAGGTGAAACCATCAACGCCAAATCCTACGCTTCCACTTAGGAAGGAAATTAAAAAGAAAAGACGGGGTAAACTCGCGGCGGCTGTGTTGCTTCTTCATGACAACGCTCCTGTTCACACGGCGCGAGTTTCGAAGGCTGCTGTGCGAGATTGTGGGTTTGAAGAAATTCAACATCCACCCTATAGTCCAGACCTTGCCCCTAGTGATTACTTCCTGTTTCCGGATTTGAAAAAATGTCTTCGTGGAAAAAGATTTTCGGATGATGAAAAACTCAAGTCGGCAATAAATGGGTATTTTGCAGGGAAAGAGGAAACTTATTTTTTTGAGGGTTTAAAAAAGCTTATCTCAAGATGTAACAAATGCATTGATGTTAGGGGAGATTATATTGAAAAATAAAAACAATTTAAATTGAATTCGCATTTTCCTTCATATCGATACCGAGAATATATTGAACGCCCCTCGTATTTATATGAAACTTGAGAAAATGCCTATTGACATCTGGCATGATTTATTGAAGACTATTTTAAGGCTACAAACAATTTTAAGAACATTCATTGTTTTTTTGGAATATGTATGAAAAACACGCTTAGAAACAACCATTTTACCTACGACATTTAAATTCTTAATAAGGGTTTCTTCGTTAATATTAGGCTACATTTTTAATTTATCTTGCTGACCCCACAATACCTTTCTTTTTTTAGCTGATCTTCTAATTTGGCATAGCTCAAATAGGGGCCCGACTGTTGAATTTAAGAAATAATATACTGAATGTTAAAATAAAAAAAAATATTTTCTTCAGTGGTCGGCCGGGAGAACCAACTTAAGAAGAACTATACAAAATTTGTTTTCTAGGGAAGCCCCCCTCCCACTCTATGTATCGAAATGTAGACAAAATTATTATATTATTAGGAACAACAAAAAAAAAGTATAGAAAAAAAACTTTTAATACAAAAAAATAAATAATCTAACATGACTTAAAAAAGTTAATTCACATCGATATTTTATTATTTACAATACTGTTGTAGATCCCTTTAGTTATTTTTTTTTTCTTAATCAAATTTATATGTTACACTTCTAACAAAAACACGACTCTAATTTGGATGTGGGGTATACAATATAAGGAAAGTTAAGTTAAAAAATTTAAAGGAATTAAATCAAAATGCATTTTCAAAAGAAACAAGATAAAACAAATTCAAATTCATTGACAGTATTAATTGAATTAAAAAATTAAACAATATAGCTCCAGTTTTACTTTTTCGAAAAAGGCGAATAGAGTTGGTAGGTTGCGTAGGCTAGGTGGAAGGCGGTTATACAATTTGCAGGAGACAACATGATACGAGTTTCTAAAGCTTGTAGTACGAAAAGAAGGAATGGCAACTAAGGATTGGTAATTACTGTGTAAGATATAGTCTTCACATTTTGGACTCTGCAAGTACCCGCCTCTAATAAAGAAAATCTTGAGAACCTTGTAATAAAATAACTGACTGACAGGCAAAATCTTTATACGCCTAAAAAGCTCCATGGAATGAGAGAGACGGGGTGAGTTACAGACTTTTCTTATAGCGCATTTTTGGAGCACAATAAGCGTCTTCATTTTGTTCTGATAAGCACCTCCCCAAAAGCTTATACCGTATCGCATTCGAGAATGAAAAATCCCATAGTAAACAGTTTTCATGGTGTTATCAGACAAATACTTTCTAAAGCGATAAAAACAACGGATTGTTGAAAGGAAATATTGTTTAAGCCCTAAAATATGTTCAAACCAGGTCAATTTTCTATCGATCAGAACACCCAATTATTTAAAACAGTGAACGTTTTCAATTTGAAAGCAGTTGGTGTCGCAAGAAACATTAGCATTAAAATAGTGATACGGATTTTGAAAGGATCTTAAATGCAAATTATACCTTGCACAGTTCGATGAGTGGAATACGACATTAATGTCTAGAGTCACGTTAGAGCTGAGGAAAAAAACATAAGTTTAGTTTGTTGCTTACCAAAAGTTTATGGTGCATCAAGACAAACTCTCAATAAGTGAACATCATGATTTAAATCGCCAAATCATCTGCAAACGCCCTTACTTCGCCAAAAAAAGGTTGTTCAAAAATAGAATTAATAAATATTAGAAAGAAGACGAGAACAAGAACAGATCCCTGAGGAAGTCCAAGATTTAAAACCTTGGAGTTATTCAGACAGCTGCCGAGTTTAACCTTTTGTTCCCGGTTCTTCAGATAAAAATCCACTGAAGCCAATTTAATTAAAAAATGTATTTTCCAATTTATATTTATATATAGATACAAATCTAATTTTAGATCGAATCAAATTATTAATCGTGCCTGTCACGAATTCTATTGTAATCACAATTTTGTGTGTTACAAAAAATCGAAATTTGGTTAATACGTTGTTCTCCGATGGAGAGTTAGCTTTTTACATTACCGTTTAGCAAAATGAGTCTGATGTTTTAATTTCGTAAAGACAATTTGACTATTTATTGATATTGTCAATTTAATTTATGCAAAAATGTTGATCTTCAAACTGTTCAACACTATCATCACTAAAGTACGTAGGTTTACTTTAGCCTCGAGCCTTGTTAAATATGCCCTTGAAATTAAGTGTAAACAATTTTGTTTAAGTTGTTTTACCAACAAGATAGGTACTTATGAATATCAAAAGGCTTCAAATATTTCTGCAGATATATTAATATTTATAAAACTACTACCTATGCATTTTATTATTTATCTTTTTATAGGAAATGATTCAAAGTTTACTGTTTTAATCTAAACAATTATTGCCACAAGAAAAAATACCGAAATGAGTCACATCACATACTTTTGTATGCCAAGTTATCAAATTTTTGGCCAATGACTTCTATTTTTATAGGATTTAATTTGCATATGGCAACACTTGAAATCAAAAATATAAATGAATGTACTTGATACAGCTATACACAGCCCGGTGTTACTTTCAAAGCAAATCCAGTTTATTTTTTTCCGATCTAAAATTATAATTTAATGAAGTCAGTCCGATTTTAGATACAAAATTTATTGAAGACACAACCGAATCAATCCGATGACGCAATCATGTCTATCCCCCCGAAAAGTCCAAACCGAACTTTACCTTTTTTGTATCTAGTCTTGACTCCACGAGTCTACTAGAGTCTTCACCGGCACGACTCGACTTGAAAATTAACAAAAAAAAAAAAACATACTTCAAATTCTACAATATTCAGCTAAGTGGAAGAGACGTAGGAGACCATAAGGCAGAAAACCTAGATAGAAGTTCCAAGTTTTAAAACAGCAACCATCCATGTTTATTGGTTTTTAGTTTTTTTTCCTTATTTTCACAAGGACATCTCCCCACAGAGAATAATTTTTTATCAGATTACATCCCGATCTGCCAGTGCCAGCAAAATAAAAAAGAAAAGAGCCCAAGGAGTAGGTCGAAGAATACCGATTGACCATGACAAAGACGACGGCGGCGGCGATGGGACGGAGACATGTTTTTTTCTTTAAGTCTTCAGTCTTCACCACCGGAAAAATTTAAAACGCTGGGGGTTGTTAGAATTTCAATCGCAATCGCAACGCAATGCACTCACCAAGGCTATTATTTTCTTGTTGTATTTCTTTAAATAAACTCGAGATTCTAATTGCCTTTTTGGTCTTTTCAAAAGTCTTTATATCTTGAGAGCAAAAACACACTTTTTATTTTGTATTTTTTTTTCCAACGAACGACAGAGGACAAAAATTGCCTTCTAGAAAAACCAGAACCAGTACACGAAAGAAAAGAAATACGAGGACTGAAATTGAAATTGAAAATTTGAGAAAAAAGGAGATAACCGACTCGACTACCGACCTGCCTCGCTCGACTCGAAAATAAACCTTTCCGAATGCGATGCAAGATTCCTTGCATACCAACAACTTCCAAGTGCAATGCCAAAGTTAGAACGAACCAAAACTATATTACACGCGAATATTATTCATGAGTTACGGTCGTCGGTCGTTGACGGACGAGTGAAGTAAATAGTGTTATCTTAGTCACTCCCAATATAAAAACGAAGGAGGAAAAAATGGCCGCACATCGCAATCGCACAGTATCGGAATTTTCAATTGGGAAAAAATCTAATAAAGTACGTTTGTCACAGTTATTCGATTACTCACATTTGATTCACTGCAGTGTGATGATCCTGAATTGAATGCACTTAATTAAATTAGTTTCAAACTAGTTTTATTTAATTGGTTTTAATATTTTTTGAGACTTTTTCAGTCGCCGACTACGGAGTAAAATTGATTCGGTTCTATAGCACAGTAACGTTTTTTCTCAAATGGGAATACGAATTTATGAAGGAAGAAAGAGTAGTATCTTGTTTTTTCGTTCAAAACATTTGAAATGTCAGATTGTCAGTTTGTTGACAACGCCAAGTTTCCAATGGGCGTGGGTGAGTTTGGAAAATGGATGCTTTGCTCAAAGTATTTCTATTTGCCGATAGATGGCCAAAATGTACTTTGATGAGTTCATAAATGCATTATTTTCTTAGATTAAAAACAAAATTACCCAAAATTATTTAATACATAGAAAAATTGCACAAAAAGTGAGTATGATACTTCGTCACGAATATAAACTCGCCATCAATTTAAATCCAAGGCGCAGGCGACGGTGCAGTTTTTATTTCTCAGATTGTTTAGAATTTTATCTTGAAAGTAAAGGAGTGCGTGCTCAGTGAAATGGCCACGCTTAAACCCAAATTGTTGGTCCTGTACAGGATTATTTGATTCAAACAGATTAAGCATTTTTAAAAGAATTACTTTTTCCAGAATATTTCCTAGGTTGGATAGGAGAGATATTGGCCGATAGTTGTCAATTGTGTTGGGAGTGTTCCTTTTTTTATAGGGATTAGTATGGCTTTTTTCCATTTCTCTGGGAAATAACAATTATTGAGACAATTGTTCAAAACTGGTTTAAAAATTGGGCTAATGTTGCTCTAGCCTTGCGCAGGATAGAATTAGAAATTTTATCCAGGCCAGCAGATTTTTTGTTATTAAATGAATGGATAATTGACTCGACAACATTGGGAGAGGTAAAGCGATCGTCACGAGTATCGTTAGATCTATTTGAAGGAGTGAAATTCGTAATCTGGATATTTTCATTCCAACTGCTGAAGGAGCTGTAAAAAGTCATAACTTCCAGAGAAGATTCAGGGTTGTTAGGTGGAAATTTAAGCGAGTACAAGTCAAAGTAGAAGGCACTAAATGCTTCTACTTTTTCAGAAGAGGCGGTGTAAGTTCTATCACCAAAAGATAAAGCAACATCCGTTAGATTATTATTCCTTTTTCTCCCCGTGATTTGGTCGATTACTTTGAAGACGTTAGAGAAGGGTTTTAGACTATTCAATTTGTTTCTGAACTCTTCGTTAAGCTCTATGCGAACCCTGTCTTTGATAATTTTACTGAGGCTACTTATACGCGCAGATAGTTCTGTATATTGCTGACTGATACGATCTCCATAGTGGTGGAAGATCCTTTTTAGTTTTTGTTTCCAAATTTTTCGAATTTTTAATAAATTTAACGTTGCTTCCGTTATGTTAAACCAGTTTTTACGAGGGGGCGCTTTTTTACTGTGATTGTCCATACAGGTGATTATCGCTGTTGTCATTGCCTCAATAATGTTATCTATTTCAGAATTGGATAGATTTTTTGCTGTGGGAATATCTATACATGAGAGTTTTTGGCCAAGAGAGCTGTTAAAAGACGAACAATTAGTGTTTTTGAAGCTAATCGAATGTTGCGGAAAGTCAGGGAGTGTTACATTTTGTGTCAATTTAATATTCATAAAGACCGAGAAATGATCCGATATTAGGTCTAGAGTTAAGCATACAATGTTGTTATTGCTTCTGAGGTTAGACGAGATAATAAAAAAGTCGATATAAGAGCCAGAGCTAGGGCGAGTAGGGCCTTGAGCCGCTACAATTACTAGATTGAGAAAATGGCTATCTTGAAACCATGAGGTTAAATAGGAGCCATTTTGGTTTATGACCGTGTCACCCCAGAGTGGGTGTCTAAAGTTAAAGTCACCACCGATTATGATGTAGGTAAAGGATTGTAAGGAAGAGAACAGGCTATCCAATGCAGTCGGCAACGTGGAGCCAGCGTTGCAGGGAATGTAAATAGAGACAAGTGCTAAGGATCCAGCAGAGTGAAGTGAATTAAAGGGAATAGAGGCTATTGTTGCCGAAATAAAGCTGTTTGAAAAATACTTTTGGTCAAAATTTAAGGAATTTTTTAGGCGAATTCCAGTTCCTCGACCTTCATTGTTTCTTATAAAATCGTAACTGTTGTTAAAACGACATTTGTTGAGGCTTTTTGAAAGGCAAGTTTCTTGCAATAGTATTGCGGTTGGGAAAGTGTCTTTTAGTAAAAGATCAATTTCTTTTTCTTTGGATAGGGAGTTGACATTGGAAGTAATGACATTAAAATTCATGGTGAGGAGGAGGAAAGGGATGCTATAAAGCACAGGTACGCTCCTGGTTTTTGAAAATCGTCCCTTTTTTTATAATTAGGCCAGAAATCTTTGGTTCTAGCAATTAAGCTGGTGATCGGCAAGCCGAAAAGGCTATTGGATTCGTTCATGAAATCCGAGACATCATTTTTTGGAATTTCCGGATGTTGCGAGCTATTAGATTTCTTTTTCCCCCTTACAGCGTCTGCAAAAGATACATTTTCTTGATGGCTGTTAGCCAAGTTCACAAAAGGAACGAAGAAATTTGTTTTTTTAGCCTTAGCTTCCACCAGGGCATCCTTTTTTTTAAGAAAAGCAACTCTGTTTGGGCACCCCTTGTAGCTTGCAGGGTGGCCCTCTGATTGACAGTTGACGCAAGATGCGACAGATGTTTTTGTTTTTTGACTGAGTTCGCATGCTCCAATGTCATGATCTTTAAGACATTTCACGCACCGCGGGGGCAAACTACAGTAAGCAAGTTTTGAGCTGTTTAAGTTTTATGAAGCTTTCCCTATCCTCCGTAGTACAGAGAAACAAGTCAAGAGGTATATCATTTAATTTAGACCATTTGGTCTCGAAAGTTTTTACAGTCACCCTCAACGAGGGGTCCAATGAAAGTAATTCATTTTGGATTTCCATAGTCGAAAAAACGCTGGAAATACCTTTTAAGATAGTATTATATTTTTTAATTGTTTAGGAGTAAAAGAGTAGGCATCTATACCAAGATCCTTGAATTTTTTAATGAAAAAGCTATGCAACCCTACATCCCTTACAAAAATTTTAAGTTTTGCAAAACCATTAGATATAAATTTAACATTATTTAGGTTATAATTAGTCTTACTCATAAAATCCATAATGGTCTTTGCTGAAACGCCTTTGGTAAAGTGGGAGGACACCATGGTTCTGTTTTTAAAGATGGGTTCGCATTAACTCCATCGATGCTGCTGCTGCCGTTGTTGTTTACGTGGTTGAGGCTTTCAATATAACTGCCACTTGTAGCACTTGAGTTGGTTCCATTATTTTTTGGTGGAATAACTTCCTCATCCTTCTCAGCCAAAGGATGGAATCGGTTGTGGGTGTTTACTACCTCCCCGGCCATTCTTTTTGGCTCCTGCATTGGTGCGTGTTGACGCCTTTTTCTGGCAATAACTGCCTTAAACATTTTCTTTTCGGTGTCTAGTTGGTTCTCCAGAACATTTTCATTTATCGGTTGGGGATTAATTTGTCCTGCAACCGTTGAGATATTTTGCGCGTGCCCAATTATAACGCAGTTAGTTAACGGGAGACGATGGCTTCCGATGCTATTTGTTGCACTAACACTAGTGGATTTTTATTTTGTCTCACTATCCATCTCTTTTTCGCAACCGGAATATTGCGCGTCTTCGTCTGAAATCCACTTGTTGGTAACTGTTTCTATAATTTTTTTTTATCTTTTTCTCTTAGCAAACTGGATGGAAGATTGATTTTCTCATAAAATGAGCGTTTATCTGGAGGCCACTTCAGCCCCAAAAGAGGAGGGTGATTATCACCATCCATCACTCGCAAATTTAATTCTCACAAAAAAAAAAACTTTGAATTAAAATCAATTAATGAAGCGCTGCCTGAAACACGTCCACACTCGTTCGCGTTACCAGAGAGAATCCAACAGCTGAAATTAGTTTTTATTTTTTACAGCTATCAATACAGCTATCCAACTCGTTCAACAAGGTATCAAAAAATCCACCTATCCAAGATACCCTATCCAACACGATATTTTGACAACTCCTATTTAAGCTTTTTTTAACAAAACCGACTTTTTTTACTGAATATGACAAAGTGAATTAATCATTAAGGATAGCTGCTATAATAAGAATCTTGAAAGGATTCAATTATTTGCAATAATTGGGCAACAACTCGCTTAATATTCTCTTGTAGGGTGTCAATCGTCTCGGGATTATCTGCGTAGACAAGCAACTTCATATGACTGCATACAACAATTTTCCCGGTATAGTTGCGTCGTGATTCGAACCATTCTTTTGGTAATAAATTTGCATTATTTACAAACGTTGTGTATAACAGCAAGAGCTCAACTTTCCTTTACTGAATCAACGGTGTTTCCTTGCCTTAATATTTTAAACATGTTCTATTGAGACCCCTACCTAACTGTAAAAAAAATCTGAATTAAATTCGTGCTTCGGTAATGAAAAGTCGTCCCCATAACAAGTTTGTAAATGCAAACCAAGATTTCAAATCAAGATTATAAATCAAGTAACAGCTGTCAAAAAAGACTAACCCCGGAAGAAGTAACACTCGTTAATGCTTACTTAAGGCGGTGCTACAGTCCTGTGTGAACTAGGGCCTCACCCAACAAACTTCTCCATCTAGCTCGGTTCCTAGCTAGATATCTCCAGTGTCACGCTCCAAGTTGGATGAGGTGAGGCTAATGAAGATAATTTTAATTTTAATTTTAATTTTGATAATTTTATTCAGTTAAAAAAAAAATATTTGTATGACAAAAACGGTAAAACGGCTATAATAGATCGGGAAATATTTTTCAAAATATGGATTCTTGTAACGTTTCATATGTTACGCCTTAACAAATGCCTATTTTTGTACAGCAGAATCGGAATTTGTAGTTATTTCAAAAAATTTGACAAAAATGTATTTGATGGTCTGTAGCATTACTTTTTCTAGACACATTACAAATAAAATTAACATTTATTTACATTTTATGGAAAACTTATTGTTCATTTTGTACGTTTTTAATAATTTAATTAAACGCTTTTCTTGAATGTACATTGTACATAAATGTAATGAGTTTATATTTACATACATTAGCTTACTTTAAATGTAATCAAAAATCTTTCAAACCAAATCATCGTTTGTAAGTTTACTTATAAAAAAGCCTTGCATTTGATTTTACAGGAAGTCTAAAACAGTTCATTACAAAACCAGTTGAATTTTTCTGTGGAATGACATAAAAAACCTTAAAGAAAATACCGTTTCTTACTTTTAAACCAAACCTATAGCTTATATCCTTCGTAATAACACATCACAGTAAAAACTTATATAAATATTTCAATTTTTTTAAGCTAAAAGTAAAACACAATGCATTTATAAAAAGTATTAAAACTTTATTAATAACAATAAACCATATTCAGTAAACTGAATTTATTTATAAAAATATAAATGCCAACATTTCTTTACTTAAATCTAATAAATGCAACAGATTCTGTTATATTTCGTCTTAAAGCATTCACAATGCACCAAAGATTAAAAATAGATTCTTTACCATCTTCAAAATTACATTCTGAAAATACCAAACTTTGTTTGATTTTTAGAGTTCCTTAGCGAAGAAATCAAACTCAATCCCAAAACTTTTCTAGTATCAGCTGGATCAATAACTCCATCATCCCATAATCTAGCTGTGCTGTAATAAGGAGAAGCCTCTTTTTCGAACCGCTCCTCAATCGAAGATTTCATCTTATTGATTTCTACTTCGCTCAATTCCTTGCCATCTCGTTTTTTCTGGTCGGAAGTGACTTGAGCAAGGACATTAGCTGCCTGAGCCCCACCCATCACTGAAATACGTGAATTGGGCCACATGAATAGGAACCGTGGGGAATATGCACGGCCACACATTCCTGAAATTAAATGCCAGTTTAATTTTGCGATATGTAAAAAATGTATTAAGGTCTTACCGTAATTTCCAGCTCCATAGGATCCTCCAATAACGACGGTGAATTTGGGGACATTTGCACAAGCCACAGCAGTAACCATCTTCGCTCCGTTCTTGGCAATTCCATTGGCTTCAGCATCCCTGCCAACCATGAATCCAGTGATGTTCTGAAGAAAAACCAAAGGAATATTCCTCTGAGCACACAATTGGATAAAATGAGCCCCTTTCAGAGCGCTCTCTGAGAACAAAACTCCATTGTTGCCAACAATGCCGACAGTGTGGCCATACAGCTTTGCAAAGCCACACACTAGAGTTTCTCCGTAGAACTTCTTGAATTCATTAAATCGACTTCCATCTACAACTCGAGCAATGACCTCTCGAACGTCAAAGCTTTTGGTAAGATTGGGTCCCACTATTCCGTATATTTCTTTAGGGTCGTATTTAGGTTCTTCATAGAAAGAAGGAATTGATTGTGGGCTAACCATTGGAGTTTCAGAGTCATTGTGCGTGTAGGAGTTAGTTTCAGGCATATTGAAATTACTAACAATTTTTCGAGCTAAATAGAGAGCGTGCTCATCGTCGGTGGCGTAGTGATCTGTAACTCCAGACGTTTTGCAATGAAGGTCGGCTCCACCGAGATCCTCTGCAGACACTTCTTCCCCTGTGGCTGCTTTAACTAATGGCGGCCCAGCCAAGAAGATAGTTCCCTGTTTTCTAACAATGATACTCTCATCAGCCATAGCTGGGACATACGCTCCACCAGCTGTGCAACTACCCATGACCACTGCTATTTGAGGAATACCAAGCGCTGACATGTTCGCTTGGTTGTAAAATATCCGTCCAAAGTGCCACTTGTCGGGGAAGACTTCTGCTTGGCGTGGCAGGTTGGCACCTCCAGAATCCACCAAGTAGATACAAGGCAAACGATTCTCTTGGGCTATCTCTTGGGCGCGAAGATGTTTCTTCACTGTGACCGGGTAGTAGGTTCCACCTTTGACTGTGGCATCATTGGCAACAATTACACACTCCGTTCTAGAAAATAAAATCAGTGTTAAATAAGCCAAGAATTCTCGTATTGCCTTTCAAAACCACGAACCCACAAATCCTTCCTATTCCGGTGACGATACCCCCTGAATTGATTACTTCTTTGCCATACAACTCATGTCCAGCTAGTGAACTTAGTTCCAGGAATGCAGTTCCACTGTCAACAAGTTTATCAATACGCTCACGAGCCAGAAGTTTTCCTCGAGACCTGTGCCTCTCCACAGCTATTGGGCCACCACCACTTAAAGCTTTTGCTGTATGATTTCGCAGCTCACTTACAAGATTCTTCATTTCGGTTTCATTTTGCTAAAAAGTACAAATATTTGTGATGCTAAAAGTTTAAAGCAGAGGAATTCTCGAGAGATACTTGGAAATCCTTTGAATCCTTATCTATGGAGGTCGTTATGACGTCGGTTTCGCTGATATGAAGTAACCGACAGCAAAAGCTTTTGCGTGTCATTGGAGTGCATAGTGTTGTGCAGATTTTAGTAGATATTCTTAACATAATCGTTATTAAGTGAACAAATTATTTACAAAGTAAAAAACAAAACAAAAAAAGTTAAAAAATAAAACAGTGCAATGATAACGATAACGACAGGTGGAATATTTAATATCGACTTTTGTGACGTCACTTGACAGCTGATTGCAGAAAAAATTCTTCGAATGTTTTAGGTTTGTTTGTTTTATTCTTGTTCGAGTGTTAAAACCAAATATTTTTCAAATAATCTAAAGCTCAGCAAGCACTACGCAAGAGGTAACTTCTCAAACTATTTGTTTCTATTTATTTGGAATTTCTGAAATAATTTTGTGCAAATTTCAGCAAATTTTAAATTAATTTATATCGGAAAATTAAATGCTTTATAGCTAGAAGATACGCATTAACACAAGACAGGTGTTATTGGTAATACGTAGACAGCACTGTAATAAAATCATAAATAAAACATTAAGCTCAAATAAATATTTAATTAAATTTCAATTTATCTTCTACAGATGATAAAATGTTCAAAGAAAACGTCATTTTACACGTACCTGAAATTTGATGTTAAATGATGTTTCGTGTGAAAGACTCTTTAAAGGGCACTTAACAAATGGAAGCTGAATTTCTTGGGTTTGACCCGATACAGTTCAAGAGTCTATTGGCGTTTTTCTTTTTTAGTTCAGAGTAAAGCTCGAACTGTCAAAAAAATAGTTGTGATCTGATCGTTCAGAGCTTCAAGTTCGTGTTTCTTTCTTAGTTCTGAACATGTTCAGAAAGCGTCCTGTGATCCCAGAATAGAATAACAAAGTTAACTGAGTATAACACTGAACACAATCAATTTGATATGAAATTAAAAAAAAAAAACATCGTCAAAACAATAAAAACGGCGGAAGAGGCTGGTAGCTCTAGTGCAGAAGGTAAGATAATTTAGAAATAACTAATTGCATGTAGCATTTTTATGAATCATGACAGTTTAGTGCTCAAGTTGTTAATTAAATCAGACAGCTCTGAACATACTCTGCTCAGAGCTCTACTCTGTTCGCTTAGACTCTGCTTAGTGCTCAGCTCTGAACTAAAAATAAAAACGCCATATGAGAAGAATTTTATTTAAAATCATGATTTGGATCAGTCTCTTCATTTCGTTATAAAATTAACAAAAAATTGTTTTGGTAAGTTTGAGTAGAAAAATATCAACAAACAAACTTTAATTGTTTTAAGCAATCTAACTGAATACTACTTTTTCACAATCTGAAACTCAATCTTCATTTAAATGTTTTGATTTGTACTGACTTCTTTTCATACTTGGCCGTTTTATTGTTTCCCGCGTTAAATTTTCCGATGCTGCTCCTATAAGAAATATAATTAAAGCACTTAATATCTGTCCTTTTTTATAGCCAATGGCCCATATATTTAAATTAAGTTTGAAAATAAAATACGATGCAAGCCCACTTATTACAATTCTTATGTTTGTTTACTTTTCAAACATTTTCTGCATCTTAACATTTTTTAAAACACAAAATAGTTATCTGCCTGTGATAACGAAAAATATTTTGTAGGATTCTGGAATTGACCCAGATAGGAATAAGTATCACACATGATTGTTGTATTACGTATTGACTCATTTGGATCATTTTTAAAAGCAAAATGCAGCTAATATTAACTTGTAAGCTATTTTATCACATTGACCATTTTTGATCTAAAATGTTTCTATTTACAAAACTTTCTGTAGAGGATGAGGAAAAATTTAAGTTGTCAAAAGTTACCGGCAAAAAGATTCTGGAAGCAACTTATAATCAAAGCAAATTTTTAGTTGTATGGTAAGATCTTGTCCTTATAAGTCAATGTATTTAAACAGCGAAAAACTAGAATTTTGACAATACACATTCGAGTTAAATGAATCGTTCTGTTGAACTCTATCAAATACAAGAGGCAACAAACAATTAATCTTTATGAAACGATAAATTTGTTCAAATTAAGTTGACAATACAAAAAAGAATTTTTTGACCAGCTAGTATTCTTTCTTTCTGGAAATCCAAAATAACAATTGGCTCGAACAGTGACCAGTTGCCTAGTGAGCGACAGGTTTTAATTTTGTTATTAGATTTTTTTTCTTCTACTACTTCAAATTGCTCATATGCAAGGAAACCACATTTCAATTCGAAAAATATTTTGACATTTCACCATGATTTTCGAATTTTTTTATAAAATCGAATTTTTCGGCCATCTCTATCAATCATCGTTTTCCTGCAACACTTCTCCAAGAGCTGCAGATTTTATTCCACATTTTTGCACTTTTCGCAAATTAAAACTTAACTTTAATATAATCCAACAAAATGTTAGGTCGTGCAAGTCTATTGGCCCGCAATTTGGTTAAATCCAATGTCCGATTCCATTCCCACGGTGGTATCCCCGGTGAGGTAAGTAAAGAAAACTCCGCCTCGTGATTACATAATAATTTATAAGAAAAAACAAAGAAAATAAATTAATTTTTCGTAAACAATAAATTTTACTATCATATATATTATTATTTTATAATAATAGAATTTGCCAATGGACATTCATAACCGATACAAGCTGACAGCTTTGTTCATCTTGTTTGTCGGATCTGGACTTGGTGCTCCCTTCTTGGTTGTCAGACATCAACTCCTCAAGAAGTAAATGAGATCTTTGAAAGGTTAGTACAATTTATCACTTGTCATTTTTATACCATAACTTGCTGTTTAAAAATCATATAAATGCAATTGTGTTATATAATAACTCGTCTGTATCATCTGATATTTATGTAACGAAGGAAGTCATTAAATGAGTTGTCTTATTTCATCAACAAAATGTTAGTTTTTTTTTCTTATTGTGTTGCGATTCTTTTTCCTCAAGAGATACATATACATATATGCAATAATATATATTGTGTATGTTTAATTGTCTAAGCTAAAAAGAGCAAATGGTTCATAAAAATCTGTTAACAAAAATGTTTAACACTTGTACATTATATGTAATTCATGAACAGTATACGCTTCGCAGCCTATTACCAAGCTTAACTTAACTTTACAATAAATTCCGGTTAGGTACTCCTTGCCTTATCTAATTCAACCAAAGTTTACCTACCCGTGCTATTTTTGTCCATTATGAAATTCGTTTAACTGGAATATTGTATAAAAGTAAGGTATCTTGATGAAGTTAAGTTGAAAATAATTTAGCCAAAATATAATTTGGGTTTTTTAATCAAATATTACAGAACTTCCAAAAATTCATCTTAAACTATTCTACTGAATCGGACTGATTAAAAGTTTTTTGGAGATATTGAAATATATAACTTTATTATTTATATTACCTAGTTTCTACAAAAGTATATTAAAATTGTTATCAGAGCAAATATTGATTAAAAAGATTTTTTTTTAAAGACAGTCACTCAGAATTTAAAAGCTATGACCAAGGCCTCCACTATTACGGTTGCAGCACAATATAATTTACATAAAATGTCAATGACCATTGGCACATTTGCCATTGTATGTCCTCGATAGGTAGGTAGAAATGGCGATCTCAAGGCAACCTAGCCTGAGATCCAATTAGCGCTGAGATCAAGTTCGTGAAAGAATGCTTTTCCAAAGTATTTCATTCTAGTGTTTTCCAAAGCAGGACATTTGCATCATCGTTTCACTTTCTCTTTGGTCACTACAGCTACGGCAAAAGGTTTTGTAAGAGATACCTAACTTCTCTGCATGAACTCCTCTAGGCCAATGTCCGATACAAACCGCAACAATCCTGGCTATGTCTTGCCTTGGCCTGCATAGAAGATCGTCTGTACGGGTTTTATTATAGGTGGGCCATATCTTCCTAGATATAATGCAGTTGGGTAAATTGCTCCACCTTCGGTTTGATTCAGTTATGTCCTCGATAACTTAGCGAATATTATCCACAAAATCTTATCTTTAACGTAGCTCAAAGAAAAAAATCTAAAGATATTAAATTGCAAAATCGTGTTGACCAATTGGAATCATGTCTTCGAATAATAACATGGCCAGGTAACTTCTCTTATAAAATTGCACAAACTAGAAAAATGTTAGTGATTTCTTAAAATTTGTAGGCGCTGTTTAAGTGTATATAATAATAAAGTGTAATTTTTACTTGTAACATGCCAAAAGATAACAAGCTACCAAAATCAGAATAGCTGCGTGTTGAAATATAAACTTCTAGTTGGAAAAATCCTCTATTTTTAAAAGTAACATACAATGCCTTGCATAAGCATAACCGCAGCTGAAAAAATGCGTTTTATAAAAAACTTACAATAAGAGTGACTCCTTACTATTTTTTTTATTGAGTTGCATTACTTATCAAGCAAATTGAGATGAAAATCAAGTAGCGTTATTTTCTCTCCTGGTGTTTAAAAATTAAAAACAGATTTTGATGTATTGCAAAAATATAACCGCATTTAAAAACAATTTTTTTTTAGTTAATTTTTAACAAAAAACTAATATGCAGTTTGGCTGCCTCTATTTTATACCAAATCTTTTTGACATTTTTTAATATGAAGTCGTCTAGAGAGTTCCATTTTGTCACAACTGCCTCTCGGAGCTCAGAAACACGAGCAAATTGCCCATTATGGGCATACATTTTGCAGTTAAAAATTCCCCAAAGATTTTCCATAGAGTTGCAATCTACAGAAAGTGACGGCCACACCATCAAATTAATTTTGTTCAATCCGAAAGAATCCAAACTTTAAAGACAAACATGAATTGGGGCATTATCTTGCTGGAAGACATGCTCAACTCGACGAAATCGTCTTAAATAAGGTACCAAATTCTCCTCAAGGACCGAAGTGTAGTCAGAACTGTTCATTCTAGTAGAGGTGAATACAAGTTTAACCTTACCACGCTCGCAGAACCATACAGCTGCCACCAGAAAATTTCCTCTAGGAAAAAAACTTTTTTTCTTTCCGAAAATCGGGTCCATCAAGATTAAACTTTTTTTCATCGCTGATAATAACCTAATAAAAAACATTCAATCGATTATGCCATTTGGAATAACGATATTTTAATAAAAAAGTAGTAAGGAGTCACTTTTTTAAGTTTTCTATAAAACGTATTTTTCAGGTGCGGTTATAATTATGCAAGGCACTGTATACAAGTTTTATTACAAGTAAGAACACTTGCCACTTAAACTTATTTTTCACTAATAACATCTGCCTTATAATGCGAAATATGTTAAATGCTGTCATTAATACGTCCGTCATCAAAGCTCTTCAACATTGATTACTCGGTATGTGCACAGTTCGGGTCAGTAGTCAGTAATTGTTTTCGGTCGCAGTCTAAATAGAAAGTTGTATTCGGCCTCTAAACAATTGTTACATAATAAATGTAGTTGCACTTTCAAGAATGTCTATTACTATTCCCTTTAGATAAATTTTTGACGTACTGTCAAAGGTACGCAGGTTCGTTTTTCAGCCGTACAGCAAGAATGTGAAATACTTTACTCAAATTCAGAATTTGCATTACATTTTATACTCCTCTGCACACAAATGTACGAAGAAGGTGACACAACACAAAAATCAATTCAAGACAAATGAATATGAAAGAAAGCACAAACAATAGAAAAACAAACAACAGAATTATCCAAGGCAGGTTTTCAAATGACCGCCTATCCTTCTACTTACCGATTTCTCTAATGCTTGATTAAGGTAATCGATTCAAATCGATAGTTTATCAATGACGGTATGACGCTCGCACAGTTTTAAACTTGCTAAGAGCTATAGTCTAACTTCTGTGGAGTCGTAGTTTTTTTTTTCAAAAACAGTAAAATAGAAACTAAAAAAAAAATAGAAAATGTATTTAAACTAATTTAAAATTTGCCATTTGCAGCTTGTAAAGATTTTTGTAACTATTTGATCTTTGAACATTTGATTTTAACAACGAACAAATCCTACGAAGTTGTTGTCCGTTTTATAAAAACACTTCTGTTCTCCTTTTCTATTAGATGAAACTTAAACATGGTTGGGACATTTAAATATTTATGTTAATTTCTCACATAAGTGTTTATGTTGAACTAAGTCATTCTTATTTTATTTTAAGCAGGTTCATTTGCTAATTAATGAGCTGAAAATTAACATATAAATACAAGCTAAAACACTTTCCTAAACTACAGTTTTTTCATCAAATCAAACTGCTTTAAACCATGGCCGCGTTCTATTAGTTCTTAATTGAACAGATGTTTTGAATCTGATATTTTACAAAAAAAAACAACATACCAACCTCTTTAAATATGTATTCCTGAAGAATAAAATATTGAAATTGTTAAAATATCAAATCATTTAACTGTGAGAAAATGTTTGTATGGAAAAGAATGAGTCAGGAAAGCTGTGTCAATTAAGCCGAAGTAAGGCTCAAACTTTTTCGGTCGATTGGTCTAAAAAAAAACATTTCTCTTTCGAAAAAGAAATTATTGAAAACTTACATTTTACATAATAACTTCAACCAGAAAGCTTCTATAATCCTTTTCCTGTCTGGTTCTCCAACCTTGTTTTTTTTCGTGTACTTGTTGAGTACAACGAAGTCATCCAGGAAAAACGTTCAATCAATCTTAGTAGCAAAGGCTGTAGGCCACATTACACACATTTTATTATGTATTCTACGTTCCTAAGGGCGGATTTCATTGAGCTCTAAAATTGGATGTTTCTTATTTCATTAAAAATCTATCACATTTAACTTTTATTCATGTTCCATTTTTACATTTTTTGTATTGAAATTTAATATTAATAATTATTTTTGAAGGTTCTGTGCCAATTCCATATTCAGCTTTTTTATTATTATTTTCAGCTTACCATAGATACTTAAAGTTAACACATTTATAATATTATTGTTCTCCCTTCTTTTCAGATTTCTTTTGCAGAAAAACCTCCATACTAACAACCTGTGGAATTAAATGTAAACCAAACTTTAAATAAATTAAATTACAAATATAATTTAAAACATCTAGTTTCATTTTATTCGTCTTTTTTTCTTATCAAATGGAAGGTACAAACATCTATACAGACGGAAGTATTGTTTACATTGTTAAGTCGTCTTTTTAAACTAGGAACCAATAATTTTTTTTAAAATGAAAAAAATATCAAAAGTTATATTAATAATTTTAACTCAATTTCCTAACTACATAAATTTTGTTTCAAAATATTCGGTTTCATCATAATTCTTCCCTCAAATCTTCGTCTTCCAACTGGTAATCCTCTTGAATTGGTGCATCTTTACAATAGTTTGTCTTCTGGGAACATATCCTTATGTCCAAATCACTTTCTAGAGTCTCACTCATGAATGATTTTAGGAAAGCGTCTTCTTGATCTTCGAGAATCTCAAGGCACTACAAGAAAACATCATACGTGGTTTAATTTAAAATAGGTATAATATTGTATAAAACTTACATAATGTGGAAGACTTTTATTTAAATCACCATCTTGAATGAAATCAAACTCCGTCATAGCCGAACTCAAGCCATCCGTGCTCATTTTCAAAAGTTCCAATTTACCAGTCTTCTTTCTTGTCACTTTAACATAGTCGTCTATTTTCGAGCAAACAGTCTCCATCAATTCGGTGAGGTATGTCTCTGATTTACTGTACTTGGCGGTTTTACTAATGAGATTACCCTTGTCATCGATTCGGAAACCACTGACTTCAACAACTCTTTGTGGATCTATTTTGGAAACGGCCTCTTCCATTTCCTGAACTGTTGCTTTACATACTACAATTTAAATAATTTTTAAAATTTCATTCATAATTATAGTTGAAAAATCCAGTCTTACCGAGGCATTTAACTTCTTGTGGATTAATATTTTTTTGCAATGAAGCAAGGCCAATTATTGACGTGGAAACTAAAAATATCAATAGACTTTTCATGATAACTTAAAATGTGGGACTAGTTTTGATAGATTACACAGGTGTTGGGAAAAACCTTTTAATTAAGGTGAACCTCTTTTTCGTTTTGATTCAAATAAATCTAGGAACAGACACACGTAGTAAAATTCTATTGGTTTCCTTGCATTGAATAAAAATCTGACAGTTTAGTGTTAAACGTCATCAGCGTCAGGTGGAAAGTGAACTTTAATGGGCTTACACAACACAGGCTTTATATGGAATACCATGGGTTGAAGTTGGATAGCACGAGTGTTCAAAAAAGTACTGTTGTGAATATTTCAAATCTAATATTTTGAAGTCTCTGTTTGGGTAGTTTTGAAACAATTTAAGATTGATTTACATGTTGATTAATAATACAAAATTATTTAAAGACTTAAGTCTAGAAATGGAAATTATTCAGGTTATTTGAATCATTTTGATTTTCAACAATTTGGAAATTCAAAAATCTCCAAGTGTGGCAGATTCAAGTAAAAAAATGTTTAGCTTGATTTTGAGGGCTATGGAAAGCAAGAGCTGGGTTCCAATGTCATAATTATGTGGTGATAGCCAATTTGTATACCAAAACTCTGCAAAATCTTACTTAATTTGCTAAAACAAGTGACTTACAAAATTGTTGAAGTATGAAACAAATTTTGAACCATGCGTCGTTAGCTACGTAATTTCCGAGTTATTCAAAATTACGTTCAACAATAACTGTAAATTTAGTATTGCTGTTAAACGCAGCCAAGGATATAAGTAAAATGTATTTTACCTCAGTGACAGTAATTGATACAAAATTGTAACCACGCTTTAAAAAAGGTTCACTTTTTTTCTTTTATTTTGTGAAATATTATCAAAATTCAAAGTACATTAAACAGCACAGGAAAACAAAACGTATTTTTTTAAATGATTGGAAACTGTGTTCTTAGATCCTTTTTCAAAATTGGCAAAAAACAACAATTAACAATTTTAAAAAATATGCAATCAAAGAAAAAGTAAGAAACATAACTTACGCTACGAAGCGTTAGGTTACAAATTTTTTTTTTGTTTATAAAACTGACAGACGTTAAAAAAGGTAATAGGGGTGTAAAATGTTAATTGTTTTACGGAACTGTTACCGTTTTGTTTATTAATTTAAAGTTATGGTTGCCCAAATTATTTGTTTTTAATTTTACAAACGTTGTTCAACGTGTCGTAACCATAATGGCTGAAACACATACACGCTTCAGCTTAGGCTTCGTCTCCGTTACGTTAGGCCCGCTTCGAGGTTGCTTTGAATGACATTTCTATTATTTCATCCCTCCAAAGAGCAAATATTTTGTTTGTTGACATTTTTTTCCTGCTGATGAGCTGTCAGACAAAGCAAATGTTCAAAAAATTGAACTAGAGCTTCCGTTTGGAGTCACATTACGTTACATTACATTCTTTTCCTTACGATTGTCAAACAAAACGTGAGGTCGAAGCTACATTGTGATAGCATGCATTGAATTCCTATGGCTGAACTCGTAAACGTCAGGCGAAGCCGAAGCTGAAGCGTGTATGTGATTCAGCCATAAGTTGTTCTAACTATTCGTCAAACCTTTGGTTATAAAAAATAACTTACAATTTTCTGAAAATGCTTTTTTCTAAATTTTTCAAACGTTTTCAAAATAATTGTAAATGAACTTCTAGCAGTATTACTTTTTCACTAGCATTGAGTTCGTGACTTTTTTAGAGGTTTTCGGGACGACTTTCCATTACCGCAGTACGAATTTCCTTCAGATTTCTTACAGTTAGGTAGGGGTCTCAATAGAACATGTTTTAAATATTAAGGCGAGGAAAAACCTTTAAGTCATAGAAACAAATATTTTCTTTTTCGGTCTTAACCCTACTTTTTTTGTATTTTATTTTTTGAGCCTAAAACAAGTTTTTTTGAATTGATAACACGGCGCACTAACAGCTAGGAATTAAAGGAGGATATGCTGCCCCCCTACTTGGGATCACTATAGGATTTGGGAGGGGGTGTGTGAGTTTGGGTTTATGCAAAGTACTTTTTGCATTTGAGCACTTAAATCAAAGAAATCCCCAACAAAAAAAAGTAAGTATGGCAAAACTAAAGAAAAAAAAAATGGAAGAAATGTCAAAATCAACCATTTTTGTAAAAAACTAAACTTTGAAAATTAATTTAAAATAGATATAAATGTTTCCTCGATCTAAAATTACTATAGTTATTATTTATTTGCACATATCTATAAAATAGAAAAAAACGCGAGTCGAAACTCGTGCTGCGTTAATGGAAATTTGAACCAGGTTTTCTACTCTTTATGAATATGTTTATGTTTTTAAAATTCGATCGGAAGTTTTTATAGTTCTCCTTAATGATGATACTCTATCCAAAATTCCTCGAAGAAAATACTTCTCGGCAACACTTTCGAATAAAAATAGTATTATGTTATTTCCGTTAACCAAAAACACTCTATATAAAGATATAAATCCCCGGTAGACATCTTGGTTTGCCTACAAGCTAAACCGGAAATCAGCCTCATAAACTTTTTCATAGTGTGCGTGTAATTTCTCCTCCAATTTATTAAATTTCCCCAAAAAACTCAGTAAGTGTGTCTATGTATGCGTGAAAACACGTCAATTTTTTCTCGTTGAATTCGTTCACATTACAAATACAACAATGTAAACAAATGGGTTTTGGAGGGTGATACGTACGAAGGATTTATATCTTTACTAGAGTGTTTTTGCCGTTAACATTTACCTCCCTTTTTATTATTACCCTGGTTACAAGACGAGATCGAGGAATCGAATCGAATCGAATTGAGATTTCGATCCAGGTATATGGTGGCACTGAATCGAGGAATCGAATTCAAATGGAATCGAAATGACATTTCGGTTTTATTTGTGTGCGTACTGCTACTTTTAAATAAACTTAAAATTTTGGAACAGTGCTCTAAACACAAAGACGAGCGCCAAATTAAATTCAGCTTAGAACCAAAAATACTCCATTTAAATGGACTATTTTTGCTTAGAACAATCAAGAGGGAAAAAACTTATCGCACGCACACAAGCAAAACCTCACACACCAATAACTCGATTCCCCGATTCGGGTTTACAAACAAATTTTCGATTCGATTCACCTCTTGCAGTGGGATTGGATCGAGTAATCCTATTTCGATCCGATCCAGGTCTATACGGCGCTAAATCCTGATTCAATTCGGATTCAATTCTCCTTGTAAACGCGGTATATAACTGACTACGCGTTGAACGGCTTCTAATGTGGCGCGAAGTCCAACAACGCAATCAAAAGAATAAGAAATGTACTTATGCACTAGCTGACATGCAGACATGGGAAGAGAAGAAGATTACGCCGCGAATATATTGCAAGGTGCAATTAACTTATTACTACTTTTATTGCATTACAAATAAACAAACTAAAATCAGAAATAAAGTAATAAAATTCTTGAACATCATTATTCAAAGAGCAAAACAGTGTGGAAAAATTCATATAATTTTCATCGTCATCAGGTAAAACTTTAAAGGTTTTTGATTTCATGAAAAAGAAAAGACAACCATAACACTGGCGTCGCCGTTTCTCGAAACAAACTGTACTGTACCTGTAGGAAGTCCTTCAAACGCTCAACAATTCCAATTAACCCGCTCCTCCCCCTGCATAATTATTTTTCACTGGCCTGTACGATAACCTTGTTTTATTACTGCAAATAATATGAATATCTATACATAAATATAGAAAGTCCCTTATCAGACAAATATATTGAGTGAAAAAGAATCTTATCCTTTGTGGTAAACCTCAAATCAAGTTGTAAATAAAATGTGAGAAAACTGCTAATATTGATTTAAGTAAACAGCGAAAAATTTAAAATTAATCACAATTGCAATCAATTATCAATATCAATTCAGTTTACAGCAGTGGGTGGGTGGAAAATATATACATCTGCCTTGTTTTGTGAATTAAGTTGCGGGAAAGGTAAGTTCTAATTTAATAACTAGTACAATGAAATTATTGTTTCAACTGTTAACTTAATTTAGATTTAATATGTGTTTGGAAAACAAATTGGAGAAATATTTTTGTTTCGTTTTTGTGTGCGGTGCGCATTTACGTACCAACCTACCTAACTTGGCTGGCTGTTGGCTTTTTTACCCTTTTACCTTTTTTGTTTTTGTTTTTCATGTTCACAGATCACAGAATAAAGTGTAGGTATAGTTTGTAGTGAAAAAGTGTTACCATGTAAGTTTATGTTTATGACATTTTTCTTATAGAGGTATTAAATTTTATTGTTGTTTTAACATAAACCCTTTATTTTATAACAATATTTCTAAGATATTCTCACTGATAACAGAATCCGATAAGTACATGCAGAAAATTAAACGTCTGATTGCAACAGTCAAAATATTTTAAAAAAATCACCAGTTAATGGGGTTAAAACTCCGAGATTATCGTATCATATATACCCTGGTTACAAGAGGAGATCGAGGAATCGAATCGAATTAAGATTTCGATCCAGATATATGTTGGCACTGAATCGAGGAATCGAATTCAAATGGAATCTAAATGATATTTGGGTTTTATTTGCTTGCGTACTGCTACGTGAATAACTTTCAAATTTTATAACAATGCTCTCAACACAAAGACGAGCATCAATTTAAATTCAGCTTAGAACAAACAAGAGGGAAAAACTTATCGCACGCACACAAGCAAAACCTCATACACCAATAGCTCGATTATTCGATTAAGGTTTACAAATAAATTTTAGATTCAATTCACCTCTTTCAGTGGGATTGGATCGAGTAGGTAATACTATTTCGATCCGATCCAGGTCTATACGGAGCTAAATCCTGATTCAATTCTCCTTGTAAACGCGGTAATAAATTCCTTGTTCTTGCTTTAAAAACTCAGATGATGGAATGTTTGTGTTTCGTTTTCCTAAAATGACAACAGAAACAAAAGATATTCATAGGAACCTATGGAAACTTCAAAGAAACTGCTTAAAAATCTTAGAATTTTGTAAATCGGTACAATTTGATTTTCTAATCAACGATTAGATAATTATAAAAATACAATACTCGTTCTGTAAGAATCGTTCTCACGGCACATACATATTTGTATTTTACTTCAAAACCCGAAGGTTTTAAGTTCAAAGCGTTAAAGATAGTAAACAAAGTTTACTTTATAAACTTTTACCACAAGCTTTTGGTAATTTCTGAATTAAATTATTTTAAGTACCCTTTTAATGATGGTTAGGGCGCTGGACTGTGATGGAAGAGGTCTTGGGTTCAATCCCTGCCTTTGCCATCTAAAGTTTTTTTTTCAAGGGTAGGTACTGCATCTTGCGAGGAATCGATAATTCCTCCAAGAGATATTTTTATATTCATGAAAAGTACTTTGTCAAAATAGCCGTTCAGATTCGGCTTTGAACAGTAGGTCCCCTCTATCCCTGACAACAGTATTCGCACACAGGAATGGTTGAGAGTTGTAAGTCACTTTGCCCTAGTTCTCAACGGACTTTTGCGCTACCTAATTTACTTATATGTCCATTCACTAAATCAAAAAAGGTTATGCTTGAAGCATAATGAGTAATTCTAATAAATTTACTTGAAGAAAAATCAGTCCTTTTCTTAATTATTTATTTTCAATTTAAAGAAATTGTCTGTCAGATTTAAAAAAAAATAAAATTGGCCAATTTATCCCTGACAACATTACTCGCAAACAAGAATCGTTGAGAGTTTTAAGTCACTAGGACCTACATAGTTCTCAATTGACTGTTGCGCCACCTTAATTATTTATTTTAGTTTATATTTCAAAGATTTCTTTTATTTTCTTAAAAAAATCTTTTCACGATTTCTCACAGCAAAAGTGAGAAATTTGAGAGATTTTTTTTGTATTTCGAGAAATATAGAAATCTAATCTTAGAAGTATAAACTGGCTAAATGATTTTCAGTTCACAAATCTTTAACATAAATTCTTCCGTTTATTTAAAACAGCTGTTAGAATTAGAGCAACAAGAAATGAATATTTACAAACAAGTCGAAAGCAAGTAAAACATGTGGATACAAATTTGAAAGTTAAAACGGATTTCAATTGAAGTTGATAATCGAAACCGACAAATCAAAAGCTTAATAGTAGGAAATTATATTTAACCAGTTTATAATACCTACTACTACTATTATTATTTTTCCTCCCACTATTATTTTTCCTAGCCTCATCTTGAATAACTTCAAAAAGCCATGCTAAAGCCTTCTTGTCAATTATGAGAACCAAAACTGTTGATCATTAAATCAACTTAATTTGTTTACCATGAAGAAGGGAAAAATCCTCCGTCTAGCAGCAAAAGAAATTTACAGAACTTCTCTAGATTCGGTGTTTTAAAGCAGTTATAAAGTAAAATCTAATATTTTTTCCACAAAACATCAGTTTTCTTCGATTTTAAATGTCATGGCAACCAACCGTCAAGAGGAAAAGGAAACGTCAGATAGGATATTAGTTCGAAACGCATGTTGAAATTCAAATCGGTGCGGCGGCAGCATGTAAAATTATTATATATTTTTCTCTTGCGTATTTGTATTTATTATTTTTAAAAACCAATTTCCATGGGAGTACTTTATTTCTCTACAAAAAATGCAACAATCAAAATTTCTACCGGCAACACTGCTGAAGTGCTGAGCGCTGCCGACTGCTCTTAACTTTTGCGTTGTTGTATTTGTATAAAATATAAAATGTTCATGTTCAACTTTTATCTACGTTTTCATCGCACAGCACACTTGCAGCACCGCACCGCCGTGTGTCGTCGTAGTCAATCGTCGATTTGGTAAATATTTGGTCGAATCCATTATTTAGCCCTCTCGCTGAGTGTGTGGTGTGTTTGCTTGGTGACTTTTCCATAGACCATACTTCAAACAAAAGAGTGTCTGCCTTCATCTTTATGAATTTTCTTCAAAGTATTGAAATATTTAAATTTAATTAAATAATAATAAATTTCCTAAAAATCTCGACGAATAATTTTTTAAAATAAATAAACTTGAAAGAAATTAATACAATGAATAAAAAAAAGTTGATTTATTCTACCGTTCTGTGAATTTTATAGATGGCAGACATCAAATGATTCGAACAAAAAAATATTCAAGAAGAAAAATCATTGAAAAATGGATTCGACCAAACAACCGCGCGCCATATTGCAAAGGTTGGCCAGTCTTAATCCGGTCAGCTGCGGAGAAGGACGTGTTTTTGAAAATTTAATTGAAAACCTAAAGAAAAATTTATACCTAATCAAGTTGAAGATATATTTTTAATTTCCATAAATTATTGTGCTTAAAAAAATAAAGAAGTTAATTGACAGAAATAAAAGAAAAAAACCTTAAACAAAAACAAGGAAAGAAAAAGTGAACTTATTCGTGGAATAGTTTATTATAACTCCACCACACTCACTGCTGGTTCTGGTCTCGAAGACACTTTTTTTCAGGTAACCTTCGCGATTTTCATTTAATTTGTTAAATTTATTATACTCTCATTTTAAATATTAGTGCAAAAATAAACTAAATAAAAAGTCGAAAAGCAATTGCTCCCTGTGTCAAACATTCAACCAGAACGACAGAAGCTTCAAATTCATGTCCAGAAGACGACGAAGATTATTGCTTATCGTCGAAAAATTTATTCTGTGTGTGAACTAATTGCTTTGTTAAAGGTAAGGCGATTTATGTAATTTTTTTTTATTAAAAATTCCTTTCTTTTAAAAAACTAAAGTAAATTCAAATAGATTCGCTAAAAAGGAAAAAATCTGTTCGCCCATTTGTCTCACATAACCTCAGTTTTTTTCAGTTTAAAATATGTTTTTGTAATTTTTTTTTCTCCTCGTCTATACGTATTGTAGGAAGAGATGTGTGCTGTTTTGATATGTGTATTTGTCGTGAATTTATATATATTTTTCTTGTTCAATTGGGGGCACGCATTAAAATTAATAAATATCGGTAATTTTTCGGTTGGTGATTTTGTTTTAAAAGAAACATTTGTGTTTTGTATGATGGTGCGTCTTATTCTTCTTGCGCTTCTAATGCAAGTTTATAAATTTTATATAATTTTCGCAAAGATGTCATGAAAAAGTTTGGTTAGGATTCACAAAAAACCAGCACAGTACAGAACAGCACACTGACAGGCAGGCGAAGCGGAGACGTCATAGATATAGAAAACTAAAAAGCATTCTTGAATTTACTGTTGATTGTACTGGATTGAGACTCGTGGAAACATACGAAATCAGTTCACTAATTATCGCACTTAAAGAGTTCTTAAGAATTTTTTTAAAGAAAAAGTTTTATTTTTCAAGTAATTTTTGACATGTACCTACCTACCTAGTATCTTATGATATTAAAGTTAAAGAGAAATATGTGGCAGAGTCATGTCATCATACACTACGCTACACAGCTAGCTAAGTGAAAGATAGTATACCGAAGATACGAGGGCAAGAGAGACGTGTCTATATGTAAAATTATTTGCGCGCACACACAGCACACTGATGCATTTGAGGTGCTTTTGCTTTTCTATGGCACTCGTTCCCGTTCCCGTGTCCCCATTGCCCTTAGAGTTAGTCAGTCATCCACACATTAGATTTGGTTTTCTTTTTAAGAAAATTGTGTTGTGGTGGGTGGTGGAATATTGAAGGATTACATATTGCCATCCCATTGAGGGTGGGAGTTAGGCTCCTGATTGATGTTAGATTGTGCATATTTTGTACAATATGCGAATAGGTGGTGTACCTAGGTTTTGTTAAAATTTACAATTCCTAATCAAGTTTTGTGTTTTCTCTTCTTTCAACAGAATACAAAAAAAAAAACACCAAAAACAAGTTGATGAAAGAAAAGTCTCGTCTCTTTTCTACCTTCTTGGCGTGTTCTCTTTCTAGCTTGGTTGCGATGAACAAAGGCAATATGTGAAAAAAAGATGGAGATAGAGCGAAACCAGTCTGATTGTCGGTCGTTCTCGTTGTTGCTTTATCACTAATACCATAACATGCCAGTAACGTAAACTAGAATCTAGCTCTGGTGGTGGCTCCTCTGGATCTGCTGGATGGCAGTGGACACTTAACTTACTGTACGAGAGTACCTTTTTGAACTTGTTTCGGATTTTGGCTCCAATATTCCGATTCCTCAACCCCATCCCAATCAACGAAGTTTTTCATAGGTAGTGTTCTTTCTGTTTAGTTGTTGCTGTTTTTGGGTATTTTTACTCTTCTGCATATCAGTTTGTTGAAGGTTTTCCTTTTTTTTATGTTTACTGTTGCTTGCTTCCTTGCTTGGTTTTTGTGTTGTAGATTATAGAAGTCGCCCATGCCTACCTACATATGTGTTTCTCCTTCAAGCGTTGAGGATGATTTCGAATAGCTAAATTCAGATTTAACTTTATGTCTGTGCACTTTCCACCATGACAATGCAATAAGGAGAAATTTTTCAAAATTAAGTAGGTTTTAAAAGTTAAGGCATTGTTAACTCCAATAGGTAGCACAAACAAGGATATCCTTGGTAGAATCTATTTTAAATTTTAACCTACCTAACTATCTGGTGGGAGTAAAGCTATTTTTTTACACAGAATTAAATTCAATTACCTACCTACTTGTTACATATTTTATATATTCGGCATTTGTAATGTTTTACTTTAAAACTGTTACCCAAATGGTGCAAGAAAATTTTCAATTGACATCTTCTCGTCTTCTTCAAAAAACATTTTTTTGATTTTTAGTCGCTTTCAAATACAATATAATTATTTTTTTTTTATATTAGCATGTATTTAATGTAATATGTTTTTTAATGCTAAAATCAATCGTTGGTCTTGACATACAATAACCAAGAGTTTTGTTAGAGACCAGTCAAGTCTTTTAGGAAAACGCATCAGGGAAATTCAGGCACACATTAAATTTATTCTTGCCCGACACCATGAACAAAAAAGAAGAAGGTGCAGTGCATGCTGTCAAAATCGCTCACTTATGGACACAAGAAACCTATTTGTTTACGAATTATTTTGTATATTTTATATTGTTTAACTTATTTATTTGAAACAAAATATAAAAATAAGTATTGAAGGGTCCTCTTGTTAGCGCTGTATAATATTTTTGCACATTTTAACTGCAATTGTGTTTTAATCAGTGATATTCGTCAAAACTAGAAATGGCCAGGACAAAAATTGGGAAAAATGTCAGTAAAACAGTTTTTGTATCGACTAGACCGTAAAGTTTTGTATGTACATATTTTCTAACAACAGTTTAATATTTTTCTAAAGGTATCTTTATTAAGAATTTTTGTTTGTCCAATTGTAGATAGGTATAGGTGCTTTTTAACATTACAAATTTTATTTCGGGAATAAAAAGCGATAAAGATTGTTAAAATTATTATATTTGGTATAAAAGTGAAACCAAAGAGATAAACTTTTTCACTTAAAAGTAAATACGTTTATTTAGTTCATTTTTACTTGCTTCAATGGTGAAATCGTTTTCGATAAATAGGTAGTTGAATTATAATTGAAGTCATTTATGATTTTATTGCCCATTTTCTGCATTTCACTTATTGTGAATACACTTTGCTAAAGTGAATTTGGGTGTTCCACAATTCGTTATTTGAATTAGATTTTCGAACATGGAAATCGATGTTCTTTATTTCGGTTTGTTTAATTTTGTTGATCGCATTCAAATAAGATTTTTTATTTCTTTGAATTGATCTTTGATAGCATCCTTCTTCTAGGAATCGAAGGGTTGCAGCAAGTTTTTAAATTAAGGGAATCGATGAAGGCATTATCTATTTCCCTTAGAACATATTAAAAAGCGTTTTTGCTTAATCTAAAATTGTAATGAAAGTTTAAAAGGAGATATCAAGAATTTACTATTTTTTTTAAGAACAATTCTAAATAATTTTCACACACTTGTGTCAGGTAAATCTAATATATTTGATTTGTCTCGCAAAATTCGTTTTCTTATTTTTTTCTCTTGAATTCTGTTTCCTTTTTTCACTTAAAATTGCCAATAATATTGCATCTATCTTCCAAACAGCAAAAATTTTCCTTTAGAACCAAAAAAAAATGGGATGATCCTTCAGTTCTGACAGTTCGAAGCAATTTCGAAGTTTTTGAAATCGATCGAATTGAAGATATGTACATGCATGTATAGAAATTCGGTACATAGGCGTATAATTTGCAACAAAATCGTTTCATTGAAGGCGTTTCACTTTCTTTTTTTATAACAGTTTTAATTTCAATAAATAACTCTACCCTTAAATAATCATAACAATTGACTCGTCAAAAAATTCCTTTTTTAACATTATTTTTATGGAATATGCGCTAGTGAAATAACCTACTGCATTCCACCTCTTAAACAATTCTACCGTAATACTCGTGCTTCTAGGAATGCCCATAATTTTACCCTTGAGTTCCAGCTCAGACGTACTACGAAAATACAGAGATTCGTTTTTAGCCGTACTAGGCGAATGTGGAATGCCTTGCCAAGTTCTATTGTTCCTGTCATTGCAATGGTCAAGAATTTAAAACCAATGTACCGATACATCTTTTCCTAATTCTCTAACGTTTTGTGGTATATTAAAGGGTATTTAAAATCCTTTAAGTGTGTTCTATATCAAAAATAGATTTCAATGATAAAAACCCAGCTATTACTGACATCTAGACATAGCTTTGCGCTATGGAACATAAAACTTTAGATTTCGTTTTGATAGACATATCATTTCACTATGACGAAAAATTAACTTACATAAGGTAAAATAGTACCCGGGCATGATGTTTAGTGAGTTGGACTGTCATTCCAGAGTTCTTGGGTTCGATTCCTGCCTGTGCCACTTAAAGTTTTTTTCACGGGTACTGCCTCTTGTCAGGAATTGACAAATTCTACAAGAGTAAATCTTGTCATGAAAAAGTGCTTTCTCAAATTAGCCGTCCCTGCAGTTAATCGCACACATGAATGGTTGAGAGTTGTATGTCACTAGGCCCTGGTTCTTTACGGATAGTTGCGCCACCTAATTTATTTATTAAGATAAACTTTTATTTTTGTGTTGTTATTCTTATAAGGCCACTCGTTAGAGGAATTACTGATACCGTCTATAAATTGTTGTCCTGTCTTGCAAACACTTCTTCGGTTCAATATATTCCTCACTTAAAATTAAAAATGTATCAATTCATCAAATTAAATTTACGCGATTAATAAGCTATTATAAAGCTGTGATTTTCAAAGATGAATGAATATTACTGTTCAAAAAGACCTTTTGATGCATAACAAAAACAAAAACGTTTGAAAGCTTATGACATTTTCAACGTTTGTAGAAGAAAATATACCACTTAACAAATATTTGTTTTTTAGACGTCACTCGTACCATCGATAAATGTTAAATTGAAACTGACAATCCCGGAGGTAACTCCTACCATCGATATATGTTAAATAAGAGGAAAGTCGAAACTAATGATATATTAAAGAACACTTATTTGCTACCCAGTTTAAATGGTATGACTTGAATTAATTTTTATCTGATTTGTGGCTATCAAATCTTATTTAAATTGACTTTTTAAAGTCAGCAATTAATCTTTCAGTGAACTTAAACAAATATCAAGTTTGTTTGTCTCCTTATTATGTAAAACAAACGCTCGAGTCTACGCATATTGTTTATTAAGTTTTGCTTGTTCGATTCCAGAACCTAGAATGAGAGGACAAACAATTCATATTTTAGTTTAGAAAAAGTAAAACAAAAAATAATATATCAAGTTGCTACCGAAAGTTCTAAACAACATCTGCTTGCAATCTGGAAATCTTTCTTTGATGAAAAGACGTGAAAGCTAGGAAATATTTTTATTGTTTTCTTTTTATATTACTCTGCATTCTATATTCCTTTAATTTAACCAATGATTCAACAGAGCCAAATTTCACTCTAACAGAAGTTTTTAGCAAGTATCGCATTATTCCCTATAATTTTTTTATTTGAAAAATTTAGAACTTAACCATTTACGTGTATGTATGTGTATGAGGGAGCCCATGTATTTGCTTTCTTAGATCGTAAGATTTATAATAAAACATTACATTTATGATGCTCAACTCGTAAAAATTCTTTTTGCATTAAATTATGAAACAGTTCCTGATATTAATAAAACTATTTGCTTACTTGGTCCGCCAACTTAATTTTACTTTTTCCTTGGGCTGTTTAAACGTTGGGTTAAGTTAAAAATACTTGAGCGTTTTGCCATTCGAGAGGATTGATTAGTTACTTTTAATTTGGAGTATAGTTTTAGTACTATAAAACGAATGAATACTTTCGCGTTTTGTAAGTACTTTCTCTGATTGTTTACTAGTAAAAATTATAACAATTTATCAATGTTCAAAAGTTGAATAAAACAAACAAATGTTCAGATTTACAAGTAAAAAAAAGACAAACGTAATCTACGTTGTTTTCTTGAAACATTATAACACTTGACGTATGGTTAAGTTTTACTTGTTTGATTCATGAATATTTCTAAACTAAGTACTCAAAAATTAAAAATATATATTTAAATGTTGGCTCTTCTAAACTAAGTACTCAAAAATGCAAAATTTTTAAAATGTTGGGTCCTTCTTGCTACTACTGCATCAACAAAATCACTAAAGAAACATATGAGGAAGGAATTATTTAAAATCTATAATTCCTTGAATCTATTTTGACAAACACAATTCCCAATAGCTTAACATTTCAACTTGATATTCAACTTCTTAGTATTGAATTAGTGCAATTGTTTAAAGTTATTAACTCGCAATAAAACATTAACGAAACAACCAAAAATTATTTTTCAAATTTGATACAAAATCAATAGAAAACCACAGCTGATGAAATTAAGTAAAACAATTTCATTTTTTTTTTCTTAGAAAATATCTTCTTTCTTTTAAAAAGGTTTTATTGAGTTTAAATATGTTTTTGTTACATTATTAGATTTTTTTTTGTTCTTATTCTAAAATTAAAACTTATTTTTATATAAATACCAATGCAATACTTTTGCGCCGTGCCGTGTGTTCTAAACGAATTTGATGCTTTTCCTTTCTGATTCTCTATCACTCATCCACTTCGTCACATTGTCAAAATATAAACAGCTCACCACGATGTCACCATCACAGCAGCATACCACAGAATGAGAATTTATTTTTAAGTGTATACATAGATAAAAAAAAAAGCAAAAAAGAAACAAATTCTATTGTATCGGATGAATCATATTTTATCCGTGCTTCTTCCGCGGATGTTTTTTTTGTAGGTATTTTACTTTTTATTTGTTTCTGTGATTTGACTTATAAACTGGCATTTTTGGATTTATTTATTTATGCGTGCCAATATAAAATTATAATGGTTTGGTTTGGGATTAAAAAAAAACTTTTCTCTATAAATGAATATCTAATGACGTGATATTCATAATAGCTTGCAATTCGTTAATCTGTGATATGAGTCAAAAATAAAATTGATATAAAAATAAAAATATTGACGTAGATTTGTTGTTTTTGGGCATACATTCCAATTGAAAAAGTCACATTGAACGAAACTATGATCACGTATCCAATGAACCAAAAGGAGAGGTACTCTTTTAAAAGTAATTACCAAAAGCAATTTTGAGTTCATAAACATTCACTCATCATCAATCTCAAAGGAGATACAAAAAATACCAAAATTGGTGTTTTGTTTTTCCATTTGCTGTTTGCAGTTTCCCAAACAAGCAATGAGTATTAGTTGAACCATGTGCCCCCCTTTTTAGACTGTGATTTCAAGAGATCTGTGTTAAATTAAATACAGAAAAAAAAACTTGAAAAACTTGTTAAAGAAGCGACTGATTCTGTGTTGTGTTCGCTTTGGAATGGACTGATGAAGAGGCAATTTCTCACTTTACTTTGGGGCTCTAAAAATTCAAGACTTCTTTTCTTTTCAACAAATGCAGTTATGCATGAAGGAACATACAAAATTCATTCAAGAGTGAGAGGGGCACAAAAAATCAAAGATTATTTTTGTACCAAATCAACATCAAAAAGATTTAACATAAAATCAATAACCGAAGATTGTCTGAAGGAAAAGCAACAGCGATTTACACTAACAATGACAATGGGCAACCCAAAAACAACAAAGAAGAATATTTTTACTTTTCACCTCCTTTTGCCTTCGCCGCCCCGCACCGTCGTCAAACCGACGTCATATTTTGTGTTGCGCACGAGTTTTACCATCAATCGTCCGGCAAACAATCGATTTTTTTTTAAATATATTATTTCATTCGTACGTAGTATCCGTTTTCTTTAGCTTGTCGCTGTGGAGTTGATTATAAAATCAGGTTACGAGCGATTAATACCATATTCCTGTTTCAGCGCGCGAACTCTCTAAAAGGCGAACGAGATAACCAGCACGATCTTGTTCACGACACGGCCGACGTCGGCGGTGGAGGTAGTGGTGGTCCCATACGCGGACCCATAGCAATCACAACGCAACCAAATAAACACAAGCCACCAAGAGCAAAATCGCTTATGTTGGGACTGTTGTTTTTTTTTTTAATTATAATTTCCACAATTCTCAAAACGCATTTTCAACTAAAGTAAAATAAAAAAAATATCGCACCCACTATGAAGAACCTTGTGGCATTCTATTCGTGTACAGCGTCATTGGATCATTTTATTCGACCGAAGAATGTGAACCTCCGAGAGCAGATATTATGTAGATAACGTTTCCAAAAAATATATATTTTCAATATAAACAGCAGCACCTCTAATTCAAATCGTTTCTCTTTTCGCCACAATGGTATCTCAATCGCTCTCCTGAGGAGAACATATTATGACTATTTTTTCTTCTTCAATAATTATATAAACATTTTTTTTTATGTATTTATGTACACATATAAAAAGGCATTTATTTTAGATGCACACACGAAGAGTTCTTCTCGTTTTGGGGTTTATTTTTTTTTATTTAATCGGAAAGGAAAAGAGAACTGTGGCTCTAAGTTTGAATGCCCGTCGTCGACTGATTTCACAAAACCACTGAAATGAGAATACTTGGGAAAAATGTCTTGTGTTTGAATTGAAGCAAAAACCAGCGACGACGACTTTGATTCTGGTGTATTGGATTAGTAGACAATAAATTCGTATATACTTTGGGTTTTGGTTACACTCTCGCGCAAACGTTTGTTATGCTCTTTAAATTTCCTATACGATAATATTTTCTTTTGTGCTTCATTAAGTTATGGTGTTTCTTGAACGATAAACATATTTTCTTATAGATTTCAATGAAATGTTTATAGGTACGAGGTTAAATAAGTTGTAAATGTATGATCTGTGAAACCATCACGATGATGCCTATCGAAATTCTGATAACCCAATTCAAGGTTGTTTTGTAGTTGATCTGTAACATTTTATTTATATGATGAATTGAGACTTAACATTTAAATTATAATAAAGACTTTTCGATGGTTATTTTTACGACATGGGTTTTTAGTGTGGCGGAAATCTGTCAGAGCCAATTTGAAGACTTTATTTGTTTAGAAGAATTGATCCGCCTAATAGGGACTAGGAAATGGTAATGTGTTCAAGTAATTTCTCAAGCCATGGTAAAAGATAGGTATTGCTTTTCAAAAACCAAGAAATAGCAATGAATTTTTAATGTTGAATAAAGACACGCATAAAAGCTTAATCAAATACGTTTTTGTTCTCATAATAATTGGTTTTGTTCAAGGTTCTGAAATCAAGTCTATAATTGATATCTGCATGCGTAAACTGAAAGATGCTCTTTTTACAGAAAAAAAGTCAAAAAGAATAAAGAAATGGCTCGTTCTCCTAAAACTTTTAAACACCACTGTAAACTACTTGAAGAAACTTTATTTATAAGTATCTCATTGCACACTTTTTGCTAATCAAAAAAACTCAAATATGTATTCGTCTAAAAGTTCCACATAACCTTGCACGTATACATTTCTAACATTTGTAACATTTTTGGCTTTTAAGTCGTTTTTATTTATATTATTTTATTTTTAACCAAGAAATAATTCCACTTTAAATTTAAATAAATCATGGAATTCAAACAATTTTTGCATTTATTTTTAATAAAAATTGTACTTTATTTATACATTTCGTCGTATGTTTTTAGAACCCCACCTGAAACTAGCCTTTTTTTATTGTTATATTTCATTTGTTTGTATTATTATAACTTTAGGGCAATTTGTTTTCTGTCTCCACTTGCTGCTACTGTCATTTTCTGCCTGGCTGTAGTGCAGTGTTGGCGCAATATTTTGTGGAAAAAATCAGTCTGATGTTATATAAGAATTGATACAACGAAACGCTAAATAAGATGTATAACTACGTGTTTATTTTTATATTTTTAATAGAAAAAAGCTCTGACGCTTTGTACCTGCGCCACGCCACGCCGAGCCGCTTCGAACGCTTTTGCTGTTGTAATTTATAATAGATTGAATGATATATATAAAGGGTGGGTGATATGCCAAAGCACGTCGTGTGAGTCTGATGAATTTCCTGCTGTGTCGTAGCGCTGCGGTTGCTGACTTTGTGCTAGGTCATGATTTTGGTTGCTCTTCCACACACGGTGCAAATAACTGAGAATTAGGGGCTCATGTCGTCTTGGTGGTGAAAATTAAAAAAATAAAAGTTAAACGTTTTTGGGGAGGAAAAAAATTAAAATAAGAAAAACATATGAAAACTTTTGCTAGTACAGTCAGATTTTTGTTCAATTTTATTTTTGGTGGTTTTGTTGGTTTTGTTAGAGGATTTGTTTATACAAAATTTGTAAGGTTGGTGTCGAAGGCACTCATGTCCGTGTTTGTGTCAATAATAGATGTATTTTGTTTCTTTTGTCTTATATTGCGCTTCTGATACGAATTTCATCGATTTTACAAATAATCAAGGGTTGCTCAAATATAAAAGCATTCGTCTTGCGTAAAAGCATCGTGTGCGCAAAAATACAACGAAAACAGTTTTAGCTTTTGAATCCTGGCTGTGTCAGGTACAATGGGAGGTAAAAGGGGAAATTTGGGTTTTTGGTATGCAGATGAAGAGTATTTGTTGCAGGAAAAGGACGTTTTTCTGTTTCTGATTTGTGGTTCCTCCATATAGGTATAAAACCCATAAGAAAGTCGAGTCGTATCGCTGCCAACATTGCATACCTAGAAACATATATGCAATTTACGCATATTCCAGTCGGTTCGAAGTTTTTTGTGAATATTTTTTCTTGTTTGTGTTTTATAAATTGAGATAGAGGTGTTTTATTTTTTCTATTAAAGTTTATAGGTATGATAGGAAAATTTTATTTTGGCAAATTAGTAAATCTGGACATGCGCGCAAGTTAAGGAAATATCATCGTTATGAAAGAATTTGCAATAAAAATGTTATTTAGAGAAGATGGGGTGCTTTAATTTAATTATTCTTCTCACCTGACTGCTTGGGTGTTGTTATTTAAGAAGAGTATTCTGTTTGGGAATGTATTTTTATCATTTAAAGATAAAAAGTAACAATTTATTGACTTGATATCTGTGTTATCTTTTTAGAGATAGTGTTTTGTTTGGTAATGTTATTGTAAAGTTTTCGTGACGGCTTTTTGTTCCCTTCCTCTTGTAATTATTATCAGTTGATCATACTATCATATTCTTTGGTTTTTGCACTTGCGCTGTTACCATGAGTTGCTCTCAAATTGGTTTACCAATACCCATAATCACCTATTTCTACAGTCTTTCTAACTAATAGTAGTGTGAATTTCTGTGTAACTGCGAAGCACCCAAAAACAAGAGGGGCAAAATTCATTTTTATCCGGGATGTTTCGGTATGAGAACACATATTCCTTTTTTTTTTGTTATTGTTTATCATAGCCAATGTTTGCAGCCTTTGATAAGGGAGTTTGTTGTCGTTGAATACAATACAATTTGAAAGCAAGAATTAACTTGAAATTTAATTGATTTTCTTCATTCATTTGTCTAGAAGCAAAAAACTTTATAAAAAAAAATAAGTCAATTAAAAAATTAAACTTTTTGTTAGAAGTTTTACAGGATTAATTTAAATTTAGATCTAAAAATAATGTGAACTCAAGTATCATACCGAACTAAAATACAAATATTCTTAATTCCAGAGTTTATAGAAAGCCAAAATCTAGTGATTTGGTTCTTGAATGAATAAAAAATGATCTAAATAACGAAACTAGAATTCTTAATTAAAAAAAAAGAAAATGAGCTTCACGTTGGGCGCCACACAATTTCTAGCTTTGTATGTTGTCTATAAATCAAAAAGTGTTGAATAAAATAATCTCAATAACCAAATAGTTGTCTTAAAATAACAAAAAAATATAGTGGATAAAGAATATTGATTTTACTTGAGCCTACCGCAAACTGACTCATATCGAAATGAAGTACACGAATATTTTTGCTATGCCCAATTTCTTTATGTAGTATTACAAATTAACATCGTAGCAAAATGGAAAAACTGTTTTGTACATATTATGTTTCAGTGACATGTTTTGATTCTTCAATTTAGTTCTGTCAAAATTAATTCCAAAGGAGAACATTTCAAAGCTTTACAAAACTTAGATGTTAGTATTTTTTTTGGCAAGGCATAACCACTGATCATCTTTTCGTATCAATAACCGAAAAAAAACTTAGTAAGCGGGATAAAAAGAACGATGGGGAATCATCTAAAACCTGCCGAAAGTTTTTGTGGTGTATTTTTTCTCCACTGTTTTTCTGCCTTGTGTTGTTTGTATCTCTTGTTAATCCTCTATTTTATGTTTTGTTATGATAAAGCAAGAACTCCTCACGTTGGGCGCCATTTTCTCATAATATTTTTTTTTACACTTGACAACTTTAAAATTTTAAAATGAGTATTTATTTCTCCTGGTGTTTAGGTATATCCAAACTTTGCTGAAATAAACCATTGTATAAGTTAGTTTTTATATTTAATAATAGTAACGCAAGAAATCCCCACGTTGGGCTCCATTTTCCATTATTGAAATTGTAAAGATAGTTTATTTCTTATGAAATTTAGGTATATACAAATTAATATCTAACCCTAAGGAAATAAACCATCACATGAGCTATTAAGTTTTTATTTTTGATTACAGTAAAGCAAGGAATCCTCACGTCGGGCGCCATTTTTTCATATAAATATTTTTTTACAGTTTTTGAGTTAAAGTTTTTTGTAAAGAGTATTTATGTCTCATGATATTTAGGTATAACCAAAGTAATTTGCAGCCTTCATTACTGAAATAAACCATCGTATGATTTAAACCAAACATATAACAATCAGCTGTTTCGTTGTCAAAATGAAGTATTACATATAAATATATATATATTTATACACTATATACATATGTATATACATACATATGTATATACATACATATGTATATACATACATATTTACTTATATACATTATAAAATACAAGCCTATATAGATTATACTAAATGACAGGTATTTCCCAGAAACAACTAAGATCCCCTTAAGTTATTATCTCATTATTATAATCTTCGATGGCAACTCTGTTCGTTGATATTTTCTATACAAAATTCAAGAGTACTTAAGTAGATGTATTGAAATTGAAAATCCGGTTTTTAGTGTTTCTCTTCAAGAGATAGAATTTGTAACTCAGTTCTCAAATATACGTTTGCGCATTTATATACCTCTAGCTCACTTATACAATCAAACATCTACCACTACCACCACACACATAATATTTGTTTATGTAGAAATTATACAATACAATGCAATATCGAATGAATTGAAAAATACCTTTTGCCAGAAAAGTATAGTGTGTTTAAAAAACTTTTAGTGGAAAAACGAGATATACAGTTTCTCCTGTACAGACGATAACTATGTGTATGTATGCAGGTAGAGTTTGTTGTTGCTTGGGCCTTTGATACCTTCAAATATATTACCCCTAGAAACACACATACAAACACAAATATGTATATACATAAATCTGTAGTATATAGAGTATAGTTTATAATATATAACCGAAAAACAACAACGTTGCCATACACGTATTTAAAAATGTATCTATTATCTATCTGGAAGAATTATATGGAGTATTGTCGATCGAAATGTCGAGAGCCGAGGAACTGCTGCTACCGCGTCACTTTAAAAAACAGCAGCTAAAACATTTTACGATTATTTAAACAAAAAGAAAATTCAACAAAAAAATTGAATAATAAACTTTAAACAAAAATAAAACGCTTTCGTTTTTTGTTCGACGTTTAAATCCATCGAAAAAGTGAATAAATTTAATCGGAAGGTTGAGATTGACTTCTCCGACACGACCGAACCGAGTGCAATAACATCTGAAAGCGAATATTTTATGTCTGTCCAAGTGAAGAAAGTTTACATTAAAAGCAATTAAATATATTTAAGTGAAAAAGCAAAAAAAAAAATTTCTTCTGCCAACGTTGTTGAATTTTTCCAACAAAGCAATAAAATATTTGGAGTGATTATACTTTGCAGTGTAATTTTCCAATAAATACAAGAAATGTACAGTCAAGCAAAGAAACTACATCTACTACTAAGGTGAAGAATAATTAAAATTAAAATTTAAATTCAATTAAATTAAATTCAAAAAAATTACAAAAAAGACTTCAAAATGCCTATCCAATGTGTACCTACATTAATGTTCATATATTTTTATATTTTGTGTTGCTTGTCTCGTTAAGTAGTTTTTTTTTTTTAAATTTTTTTTCTAGGTTAGGTCACTCTATTTGTAATTGTGGTTATAATTATTTCGTTTTTAGTTTTTTTTTTGTTCTTCTATATTTTATTTTGTTTTTCATTCGTTTTGCTTCGTTGTGGTGTTGTATTTATTAATAGATTGTTTTTCTTGTCTCACGAACAAAATGGTTGACAAATTATCCGGAAAAATTAAGGAATTTGTGGCTCGGGTTTTGTTTTCGTGTATTTTATTTCGGCAATACAAAATAAAAATCCACAAATCATGTGTATCCAATGACCAAATTTTGAAAACGTTTCAAAAATTCAATGGAAAATAACGATTAAAAACGTATAGGTATCTTATCATCCTTCCTATACTAAAAACTCTAAACCAAAACCATTCGATGATGGTGATGATGATGATGAAGGTGGCAGCCAGCAGTGCTATTATTATTTGCTATCGTCGTTGTCGTTTTCGTCGTCGTCGTAGTCGTCGTCGGTCGTTGTTGTTTTTGTTGCTGCCTTCACCTCTTTCTCTTTGAGAACGTTGTGTTCACATCCGTGAATCGAATCGAATATAATAAAATATATAGTATGACTACGTATGTACATATTTAGATATATGGTATGTTTTAGTTTCATTATCTAAAGTACACACGAAATTTACCTGCTTTTTGCGAGAAGAAGAAAGGTGTGAAATTAGAACACAATTTTTCGATAAGCTAGGCTGCTCCCCATATTTCTTCAAAGTTGCAAAATTTATCGAAATTCTGTAAAATTCCTTATCCGATGTATCAAAATATTATGACATTTTGAACAAGTTCTATCGTGTTTTCATTTTTATTTTATTCATTTCGATAATATTATGTACACATTGTAAAAGAACACATTGCTTAAGCTTAAGTGAATCTATCTCTATATGATTTCACTTCTGCTGCTGTATCTCTCACTTTTTGTTCCTGCCTGCCTCTTCGTCTAAATATTTAGTGTTTTTTGTTTGTGGTTGTGGTAGTGAGATTTTGAGTCTTACTCATACTTTGAAGAAAATAAAAATGCGATTGCGCGGTGTCGTTTTTTAAAATATACTTTTTCTGTTGTATCTTTCACTACAGAAGGGAGTTTTGTTGTTTTCTTAAAAAAAACCTACATTCCGTGCCCGCCTGTTCATAATTAAACCCCAACAAATGGTACTTATTTCTTGAAAATGTACAAAATATACAACAAAAGTACAATTATAATTTTTCCAAACAAAAACAAAAAATAAAGTATTTTATTTTTTGTTTTGTTGTTTTTAATCAAAAAACGCATCAAAATTATCATATGTGTATGTATTTTATTCATTATGCACTTACCTACTTTTTTTTGTTTAAGAAAGAAACAAAAAATAGGTATAGCAGACAAATAATAAGAACTTAATCATTTGGTCTTGTGGAGATAATAAAATGGGAACGTAAACACAGAACACCCATAAGCAAATTACGTCATACTATGATCTTAATGATTATTCAAATAAATGCTTCTACAATCTACAATATTGTAAACATTTTCGAAGTAAGTAGGTATATTTTGGCAAAACAGTTTTATCAGATAGCATTCGGTCAACCCAAATAAAATAGAATGATTAAAATATTGGTTTGTTTCATATAAAAGGTATTATTAATTTTTAAAAGCAAGTGTTTTTCAGTAATTAACATCATTAATTTTCCTAATGTAATATAATGCACTAAATACTGAATTCATTTTACAAATATCAATTAGATAAACCTTCTTTAATTAAAAAAAAAACACACTCTTCTAACCAAGTGTTTGGAATAAGAATAAGGCTTTGTATGAACTGCTGCATGTTTCCTACTTTTCATGGGCCGTACATGTCAAAGAAAATTTGTATTGGGAATGAAAAACACTTTTTTACCTTCAGTGTTAAACAATTTTTTCCACTGGGACTACTCTTTACGAACTCAATATTTTATAAGAAATATTTGCTCTGATTTTTTTTCTCTGGGCGATAAGGCCGATTGTATATGAGTAGTCAAACCATTAATTGCACCAAAGAAATCTTCAATCCTTCATGCATCATATAGCAAGAAAAAGTTTACATGGATTCAAATTATTTAAGACCTGTGGGAGAACTCAATTCTAAATATCTTAAAGGGTATCATTTATTTACTTTGACAGAAAATTAATAAAATCAGTGTTATTTAAATTCTTAGCTAGGTATTTGTATTGAAATTATTCCAAATTTAGATTGGGGGCTAGAGGGAATACAATTTTTCCTAGGAATAATTTCCAACTTTTGCTTGTAAGCTCAAATAAAACCAAATGAAATGAAAGCTAAGGTCCCCAAAAATTGAATTATTGATATAACTTATCAAACTCCAAATAACAATTTTGACATTCAGCCCTATCATAAATTCCATCGTAATCGGAAATTTGTACGAATCCCAAAAAACTTTATTATGACATCCGTTCGTTATGTAAAATCTCATAAAATTTTGCATTACGAACCAATTTCATGATACAGTTTTTCGGGATTCTTAAAATTTCCGATTACGATGGAAATCATTAGGGCTGATTATTCGCACTTCTAACTTTCGAAGGTGAGAAAAATTCTGTGGAAAATTTTATTCACGATAGCCCCCATTTTAACCAACATTAAAAATTAATCCTAAAATCATAATTTCTTTAATTCACTAGTTCAGTGAAACTTTCTTGTAGTTAAAGAGTTTCTTTTACCTATGTGTGCAATTCTAACTTGTTTAAAATTGAGTTAAAAAATGTTTTAACTTTCAGGATTAAAATTGTTCATTGGCAGAGAAGTTGTCCCTTTGTTTGCTGCTAACAATAAATATTTAGCCACGCCATCTACCGTCAACTTAGGTTTTTACTATGAATTTAAGTAGACACAGTAGCTTTTGTACGTGTATACAAATTAGGTTTTTAGTCAGTTGAAGCTTAGTTTGTTTTATCAGAGAATTTATCAAATTCAGGCTGGCGTTAATTTGAATTTTTTTGTGTCTTGTGGTATATTCAAAAAGTACGCACGTTCTTAAGAGTAAACAAACCCTACATTTAAAATAAAACATGCTGTTGACATGAACACGTGGCCCTAAGCAAATAAAATTTCTCAACAAACGTTATGAATTAACTTTCTATAAATTGGTTTGAGTAGACAAAGAACGAATGGCCATGATCCAAAAATCTTGACTAAATTTATTATTTATTCATATGACTTTTGGAGTCAGTCGATAACTAAGCTCTCTTTACTAACTAGTTAAACTAATAAAAAAGTGATAGGTACCTTTTTTTTAATCGTTATCCAAAGTTAAAATGAAACCAAGCTTTATCATTAGTTTACCCAATATTCGATTATATTTAATTGTATGATGGGAATTGAATCAACAAATGATTATGTAGGTACCTACTTATTATTCTTGTAATATGATTTCATATAGGTAGGTACTTTGAATATTTTTTCAAGGGAACTTTTCTAACAAAACTATAAAATTGACACAAAATAATACTGTTTACGGAACTCCGACCAAGGCTTTCTTCATATATTATTTGATTTTCATTTCATTCGCTAGGTCTTTTGTTGTTATTTCTGTGTTCATCTTCTGCTGTTTCTTTAGTTTGACACATTTCGTTCGACCGAACTAGCTGCCCTTGTTGATATTTTGTTTTAACATTTCGATTGTAATCTTTTTATTCTTAAAATTTAATCAAAAATTCCTCTTTTTTAACACACAAAGTTTATTCAAAAGAAGAAGAATGAGAAGCAGAAAAAGAAGAAGAAAAGATAGAATAGTGAACAAAATAAAAAAAAAACACAAATTTGAACAAAATGTGAGAGCGTTTAAAGAAACTGCGCAATTTTAATTGAAGGCGCGAGTTCCATAAGAGGAGAAATCGACATCGCCATCGACAACGACAGATCCCAACCAGGCATATGAAAATGCACAACTAGCGCCCATCCGATCCGAACTTCCAATTCCAACAACCATAATTGTGTGTTTGTGATGATGATGATGGTCAAGCACTATTTAAGAGAGTAGGAACACAACACAGCAATAATTTGAATTCGGTTTTTCTTACTTACAAAAACAACAACAACAAAAGCAACACAACAACAAAAAACAAGATTAGAAATATTGAAGAACAAAAATAAAAATGAACTTTTTCTATTCGTAGATTATTGAACTACTGAAAATGAAAAAGTCGTGTGTGTATCTCCTCCTAGCACTCGCATGTCTCATGGATAGATGCAGAACTTGTGCAGCAGCGCATTTTGACCATATTTTGTGACCGACCGGTGAAGAATGTGTACATACTGACGACTACTGACACTGTGTATTTTTTTTGTGTGTGCACTGTGCAGTGCAACAAATGTGAGAAAAATCTATTCGTCTCTGTGTCCATATACTCGTACTTGCCTTGCATATATTATGTGCTCCTAGGAGGTGTATGATGTTTCCATATATGACGAATATAAAATGCATTTGTGTGTACATCGAAGTACCTATACCTTACCTACATATATCTGCATTTGAATTATCCCGCTTTTCGAACGAAAAGTTTCTACTTCTTTTTTTTTTTGTAAAGTTTTATTCTCTCATTCCCTCTCTACTCTTCATCCTCCTAGATGGCTAGATTTTCTAACAAAGGATGATGATGGTTTTGGATGGAAAAAAAGGACTAATGTTTGCCCGCCCGATGCATTTTTGAAAGGATCATGCGCATCTTGAAGTTACATAACCAGTTATGGAACACAGTATTTGGTGGGCCAGAGTGGGTGGGCGATGCAGATTTGTACGCTAAATATTGCAAAGTTTTCTTTCTCCCTGCAAAAAAAAAACACATTTCACTTGTAAAAGGAGTTTAGTGTATATTTTGTGTTCGTCTTCACTAGATAACAACCCCGACGTTAGCAAGAACTTTTTGAAAAGTTTTTCTTTGTTTTAATAAAGTAGGAGTTCTCTAATAGTACTGTTAGTACTGTCTCTATATTAGCGAAAGCCGCCCGCCAACTAATTTGATTGAAGTTATTTTTAATTGAATTGTGTGGACCTTGGAAAAAAAGATGTGTTGATCAAGTGTGTGTACCTATAAGTTAAATATTATTTTCTTAGTTAGAGCTGCATGAGTAGAATAAATATCGATTTCACTGTCCTAGGCTTTTCATATAGCAGCGTCAGCGGTAAACCTTTTAAAAAAAAATAGGCATATGTACAATGTGAAGCCTTATTTTTTGAAAAAGGCATTGGAAGACGAGTTACGTTGCAGAGAATTCCCGAATAACCAATACTGTCTTTTACCTTAACTTAAATTAATAGAAAAAAGTTTCATAATTTACATTTTTTGTTGTTAAAAGCTCATAAGTGAAGAATGTACATATTTATCAACCTATATGAAATAAAAGTAAAAAGGCGGTATAAGGAAAAAGTTTTTGGAAAACAAATTTCGGCAGATACCTGAGGTAGGCTTCGGTTTTTATGTTTAAACAGTTAAATTTAAAAAAGTTTACCTGTGGTATTCTATATTTTAAAAGATAATTATTTAATATGGCAAAACTGTATAATTAGTGACAAAAATTTTACTATTATAACAAGAACTACCAAAGTTTTGGCAACTAAAAAAAATAGGTCGAAAAATGTACTCAAAGTAGTGGGAAGGAACATCAGAGCAGCACTGCCCTTCAGATTATAATAGGTTTCTAGACCTATTTTTTTGAGAGAATATTTTCTATGATGTTTTGTAGATTTGAACTGCATCGTAAAATTTCTATGAAACTAAACTGACCTATCTAATAGATTATTATAAGCCACGCTTAAAGTTGATCTTTATCAATATCTTTTAGAATGTACTTATTCGTTAAAACATATCAACTTATACTCTATTTTTGTTTTCTTCCACTTTAGATTCACCAATGTCGTCGTCTCTAATGATTCAACATAAAATTGATTATAACAAAAAACATTTTCGGCGAAAAATACATATTAAACAATCACTAATGTGATCTTCTATGGAGCGATTTGTTAATATTTTCTTGCACAAAAGATTAAACAATTAAATAAGAAATATAAAAAAGAAGAAGAAGAAAAAAGGTTCTTCCCTAAATTAAGAATTTAACAAATTCCAATTCTTAAAAAAGAAAACGCCGATACAAAAACAAAAAAACTATAAAAAGAGTCGGCTTAACTCAGACACCAATTAAAGTTACAAAAAAAAAAACAACTAGAAAGAAAAACAAACAACTTAAACTCCTTGAGCACTTGAACTTCCTTGAAATTAAAAAAAAAAGTTTTATGGGAATGATGAAACGAACGCGAGTTGAAGAAGTTCAATATGGCCAAAGGCCAAGTGCGGGCGGGGGAGGAGGAGGCCCCGGAGGTGGAGGAGGAGGGGGAGGCGTGGTGGGAGTAGGCGGCGGGGGAAGTGGTACCAACTCGAATGCTGGTCATCATCGAATACTCACAACTCAACATGGTAGTGGTCAAACAATTCAATATCTTCCAGCAGCAACACCGGCTGGTGTCCTTAAAACGGCAAATGTACCCGACAATGGACCAAATGTTGTGCCCGGCACTGGTGGCGGTGTACAATCACAAACTGTTCAGTATTCAACTTGTAAGAAATTTAAAATATTTTAAGCCACATTCAATTTATTAATATTACGTTTTCTTTTTTTTTTTCAGCTTATAATGTTGCCCCAATACCAGGTGGTCTGAAAACACAAACTTTAGGACCCGATGTGGTTGCATCAGTAGCTGCTCATGTCTCCAACACGAACATGAACGCAACATCAAACTCAATACGTCAACGAACTGGCACAGGTGGGTCGAGTGGTGGTGGTAGCGGAGGCGGAGGAGGAGCTAGTGGAGCAATGGTTGGTAATGTGCAGGCGCAAATGGTAGCGGTTGCAGATAGCACAGGTGGAAATTCCGTTCCACAACCTGGACCCGGAGCTCCGGCTCGCTTAAAAGTCGAAGATGCACTCAGCTATTTAGATCAAGTCAAATTCCAATATGCAGATCAACCACAAATCTATAACAATTTTCTGGACATTATGAAGGAATTTAAATCGCATTGCATTGATACGCCTGGTGTTATTCAAAGAGTTTCGAACCTTTTCAAAGGCCATACTGAACTGATCTACGGCTTCAATATGTTTCTTCCACCAGGATACAAAATTGAAATCCGTTCCGACGATCAGGGAATCTCGGTGCCATTTGTTTCGATGCCATCGACTCCGGGCAATGCCTCTGCCGTAGGAATTCCCGGCCCTTCAGTTTGCTTAGCACCAATTTCAAGTCCAGCTCATAAGCCTAGTAATATGCAGAGTGCAGCTACAGTGCATAAAATACAAACAATCGGGCCTGTTAATTTAATAACACATCCATCAGCAGTAAATGCTGCGTCGGCAGGAACACCACCAACAATCCATACATTACCGCCGCCACAGCAGCAGTCGGCCGCTACAGTTCCACAACCTGCTCTATCATCAGCTATTCCACCAACATCAGCGGTACAAGTACCACAAAATTATTCACGCGATCGAGAACGAACACTATCGCAGTCTAGTAATAATATAATGCCTGGTCCACCAACACCAAACTCACTGAGTGAACTCAGTCCGCAAGGTCATAATCTGCATCAAATCTCACAGGCACATCAATCGATTTTGATGAGTGAGGCTAGCGGACAGCAAAATCAACCGGTGGAGTTCAATCATGCCATTACCTATGTCAATAAAATTAAGGTGAGTTTATTGATAGTTTTCAAGGCGTGGTAATTACTTTACATTGGAAGGTGTTTCTATTTTCAATGAATAGTCTGCTTAGTCAACAGGCTGTCTATTCAAGGTTTGCGATTCAATCTTTCTTTTCTTAGAATTGCCGATAATTCATTTATACCGGTTTCTTGTAACTTTTTTGATTTATTGTTCTTAATGCAAATTGAGACCGAAATGACCTTAATCTCTAAATAATACAAGGGAAAGCTTGTCAAACAATATCAAAACTAAACTTATTTTTATTCTATCGGGTTCTTATGATCAGATGGTTATTTAAAACTTTAAATAAATGTCAAAATTCACAGCACTGCTTTGGCTACTACTTGAAAGCTAGACAATTTTTTTATTTAGCAGACTTCATTACTAAAAGGGGCATGTTTTGTTTGTAGAAGTCCTGTCCAATGTTAAGTGTTGTAATTAACCAAATAGCTTTAAAGGATACTCTATATTTTTGAATTTAAGAACTTCCCATATAATAATAATATTTTTTTTTTGAATTTTTCTTACGACAGAACCGCTTCCAAAATCAACCCGAAAAGTACAAGCGTTTCCTTGAAATCCTGCACACATATCAAAAGGAACAGAAAGTCCAAAAAGAAGGCAACGTACAACAACAAGGTAAAACCTTAACTGAAGCCGAAGTCTATACACAAGTGGCAATGCTCTTCGATCAGAATGAGGATTTGCTTCGAGAATTTGGTCAATTCCTTCCGGATGCGACGAGCCATCAAACCGCACAATACATGAACAAAGCGCACAACGATCACAAGAAAGTAATGTCAGCTGCAATTGGCAGTAACGTTGGTAGTAATGCTGCTCCTGCACCTGCACTTGGTTCAAATCTAGCTGGAATGCCATTGTCTGTTAGTGGTGGTGGTGGTGGCGGTGTTAGTGGTGGTGGTTCAGGACCAAATAGCATTCCTTCCGCCCTGAAAAACTACAATAACTCGCAGAATAATAATCTCTCAAGATTTGATCGTGATTTGGTGTATGAGAAGGATTATCATCATACGGTGCAAAGAAATGAAAAAGAACGCAATCATCATAATCAAAAATACAATTCCTCCTCGCAAACTAAGAAATCGCCGAGTTTCAGTGCCATGCCTGTTGGTTTAGGTGGAAGTGGAGGTGGTCACATACCATCACGTCGAATTGGAGGACCTAATTTGGAAGAAAGCGGTGGACCTCCAGCTAAACGCCATAAGCCTATATCACGGGACATAACCTACTCGGAGGCATTTCGCTATGGATCTCTGGAAGAGGGTGCATTTTTTGACAAAGTACGCAAGGCTTTACGTAGCCCTGAAGTGTATGAGAATTTCCTGCGTTGTCTGACGCTGTTTAATCAAGAGATTGTGTCGAAGACCGAGCTGCTCAACTTGGTCTCGCCGTTTTTAAGTAAATTCCCTGAGCTGCATCGATGGTTTCAAGACTTTTTGGGACCACCATGCGTTCCCGAAGGTATTCCCATACAAGCAGCGCAGCGTCAAGATCGCAATCAAGGTGGAGAGTTAGCCCAAGAAATTGATTTAACTTCTTGCAAGCGGTTAGGTGCCAGCTATTGTGCTCTGCCGAAGTCTACCATACCGAAAAAGTGTTCCGGACGGACACCTCTGTGTAGAGAAGTTCTTAACGATACGTGGGTATCTTTTCCAACTTGGGCGAGTGAAGACTCTACGTTTGTGACATCGCGGAAGACACAGTTTGAGGAAATTATCTATAGGTGGGTTGGATTATTTTTTAAATTTTCATTTTTATCTTTTTCATTTTATTATCTCATTGCTTTGAAAATTTAACTCAAACGAAACAACATTCACTCCATACATGAAACTCACTCGCATACAAACCAAACACACACACACACATGAAATACCTTACCTTTATTTTTCTTTTGCTTTTTTTGTTAATTAATTTTTCCTATACAAAATTCTAAACCAAAAGAAATATCCACAGAACTGAAGATGAGCGTTTCGAATTAGACGTTGTCATTGAGACAAATAGTGCAACAATACGTGTGCTGGAAGGTGTTCAAAAGAAGCTATCTCGTATGACGCAGGAAGAGGTGCAAAGATATCATCTAGATGACTATTTAGGTGGCAGCTCACAGACAATCCATCAGCGAGCTATTCATAGAATTTATGGTGATAAAGCGGGAGAGATTATTCAAGGGCTGAAAAAGAATCCGGGCGTTGCTGTGCCAATTGTTTTGAAGCGCCTTAAAGTCAAAGAAGAAGAATGGCGTGAGGCCCAAAAGGTTTGATTTATTAATTTTAAATTTAATCAGCATTAAAATATGTGTTTTCATTTGCAGAATTTTAACAAACAATGGCGAGAACAGAATGAGAAGTTCTATTTGAAATCTCTGGATCATCAGGCAATCAACTTCAAGCCAAATGACACAAAAGCCCTTCGATCGAAAAGTCTCTTTAATGAGATTGAGACTTTATATGATGAGGTAAAATAATTAGAATATTATTTTTCAAAGACTTTCTTTTTTTAACAAAATGTGTGTTTTTTTGTTGTTCTTTTTAGCGGCATGATCAAGATGAAGAATCCTCAGAGCCTATGGCTGGTCCGCATTTAATTTTACCCTATAAAGATAAAACAATATTGGATGATGCGGCTAATTTGCTTATTCACCATGTGAAACGACAGACTGGAATACAAAAGCAAGAGAAAGCTAAGATTAAACATATTTTAAGACAATTTGTGCCTGATTTGTTCTTTTCAACGCGTCAGCCGTTAAGTGATGATGAACGTGATGATGGTGAGTTAATTTTTGAAATATTTTTAAACATTGCAAAAAAATAAGTTTTTAATAAGTAATTAATAATTTAACTTTTTATTTATAGATGACATAGAAAAGATGGATGTTGATCCTTCCGATATGGACTGTCCGAAAAATAGTAAAAGTAGGACACCTTCAAGTGGCGGAGTGAATAATAATTCTTCCGTCATTGGTCATACAACAATCAAGTCCGAAGATTCAAAAGACGCACTAACTGGTCATATAAATATGTCATTGTCATCTGCGTCGAACCCGTCAACAATAACCGCCACACCATTTACAACAGGCTCAACAACGATTCCAACTATATCGTCGTCATCAATGGGAGGCAATGGTGGTGCTGTTGGTGGTATGGCATCGTCAACAACAGCAGCAGGTACGTCATCATCGCCAAACTCCTCGTCGCTGTCTTCACCGTCCTCAACATCGTCATCGGCTGCAATCGGTGGTGGTAGTGGGGGGGTTGGTGTTGATAAAAGTGATACAAATGACTGTAATAGGACTACAACGCAATCACAGTGTAAAAATAACAATAGTAATAGCAATAGTAGTAGTATTAATAACAATAAGATTCTGTTAAACTCTTCGGCATTAACGTCTTCGTCAACGGCAGCATCTTCATCACCAACAACAACATCTACAGCTTCAGCTGCTGCTGCGACGACATTAGTTAGCGCTATATCTACAACGCCGTGTGGTGCTGCTGCGAGTGGTGCAAATGCACAACATTTACAAAATTCTTCTAGTAGTGCAAATATTTGTAATAGTGGAAGTACTAGTAGTAGTGATAACAAAGTTGTGATATGTGGTGGTAACACAGTTAGTGGTAGCACGACAATAACAACCTCATTGATAACGTCCTCCTCTTCTGCCACATCGAATAGTGGTTGCAGTGGTGGTAATTTAAGTAGCGGCGGTATTAAGCTAAACGACAATATTAGCAATATAAATAGTAATAATAATGTCAACAACAAATGTGATATTGCTGGTGCAACAGCATTAGGATCTAATACTACTGATGGCATTAAACTCGAAGTAAAAGAAGAAGGCGACGCTGATATTCAAGTGCTGCCACCACATGCAATTAGTAAAAATGCGGTAAGTTAATATTTTCTTCTATTTAAATTGTTTTGCATGTGATTTTTAATAAATTTATAACGAAAAGCAGATGATTTTGTATAAACCACGTAACCACACGAGTTAATTCTATATTTTTATATCAGTTGATATATGTTATAACTTAAAAATGCTTCGATAAGACTTATTTTAAATATTTAAAGCCACAAAGTAAAATAAACTTAGTACAAGTGCAATGATCAGATTGCTGTTGTAAAACCAGTTTGATCAACTTCTCGTTCGTTTCTACAAAATCTTCTCTTGTAATCAATGGAAAACTGGTTGTATTGGCTTGATTAATAATTAGTTCGATAAAGATGATATTTGAACTAAACGAGATCTCACGCAATTATAGCAAACAATGTTAACTAGTTTTCCAATTACTTTAATTCATAAAACTATTAAAGCTTCGAATTTCCTTAAAACCAAAAGTTCTTTTCATCTTTCAATAATTAGTTTTGGAATCTAAAATATTCCATTGAAAAGGTGAAATTCATTAAATTAACATTTGAGCAATTGACCTAGCTCATGGCTAGAACATTAGTAGAAGGTTTGAATACTTCAAAAAAACTTTATTGTGGCTAGAATTTCATATGTTTCACGGGTGCCAACCGATCATCAGATTCCTTTTTTATGTAGTACTTAGTCTTTGGTTTGTTTATATGAATTGAAAAACTTTGAGCCTGTTATTTATGTTCTTTACTTAAAAATATGTCAGAAAACTAATTTTTAATATTTATCTATTAGGAGGAAGCATATGCTCTCTTCTTTGCCAACAACAACTGGTATCTGTTCCTACGGTTACATGCAATCCTCTGCGAACGTCTTCGTACCATGTACGAACGTTCGCAAATACTCGCAGCCGAAGAAGAGAAATACCGTTCCAATCGCCGTGAAAGTACAGCGACAGCACTGAGACTGAAACCCCGTAGTGAAATTCAAGTCGAAGATTATTATCCAACATTTTTGGATATGCTTAAGAATGTCTTGGATGGAAATATGGAAGCGAATAATTTTGAAGACTCTATGCGTGAGATGTTTGGCATTCATGCTTATATATCATTTACTTTGGATAGGGTAAGTTGCAAAATCTTCTTTTAAAAGAAATTTAAAATTAATTTTGAATTTGTGTGTGTTTCTTTTTTTAAATAAATAGGTGGTCTCAAATGCTGTACGACAATTGCAAAATTGCGTTACTGAACGTGCTGCTCTGCAGTGTGTTGAACTTTACCACAACGCTCAACGACTTGGAGGTGCTGGCTGCTTATGCCGTTATGCAAACAAACATCTTAATCAAGAATTGGCCTACCAACGAGAGGCAGAGTCAAGTTTGCATGACGAAAATTGCTTCAAAGTTTATATCGTAAGTAAATTATAAATTTGTAAATGAAAACATATTTAATCTTTGTGGTTTTTATTCCATTTTTGCAGTACAAAATTGACTGTCGTGTTACAATAGAACTTCTTGACACAGAATCCGATGAGATCGAAAAGCCAGTAAACAAGGCCAAATCATGGGATAAATTCATAAATCGCATGGCAAATCCAGCAAGTACCAATGCCAATGATACTGGATTTGAAATTAAAGCTGAACGATCGGATGATGAGATGGTAAGTCAAAAACAATTTTTTAATTATTATGTATTATTTATTTAATGGAACTATATTATGATAATACTTCTTCTGTTTATATATATACAAAAAAAAACATTGAAGTACTGTATTGTAAATTTTAGTGCACCTTAGGTATAAAATCTTTTTGTAAATCAATTTTTCGTTGTTTCTTTGTGTTTTGTTTGTCCTTTCCTCATATGTTTTATGTTTGTATTTCTGTTTGTTTTTTGTTTATCATCCCCCAATGTTTTTCTCTCCCTTAACAAAACAAAAATAGCCAGTTTGTATTTCTGAGAACTCATATTTTTTTCTTTGTTACTTTTTAAGTTAGCACAGAAGGGTGTCAAGTAAAAATACATAAAATCGACCACCTAGGAATCGAATATGCTCTTATTTTGTTTTAACTTAATTAAGTGCGACTTAAAAAAAAAAAAAACAGTTACAAAACAAATTGACAGAAAAACTCAGCTAAGGTTTCTCATGTTCATATTTTATTTTTGGAGCGGAGATCTCAGAAGTTAACCAACCGATTATTTCCACTAATTTATTTGTTAATCGATTGTTTTGTCTTGGTTTAGTTCTTAAATTTTAGAGTGCATACTTTTTAGCAACATCTTTGTAAATAATTTTAGTAATCAAATACATTTTTCAATGTATAGGCTTTGTTTGATCAAAAATTTTCAAAACAATAATTTCTATTAGGTATGAGTCTTATCTTATTTAATGTGAGTTACATACACAAGTTTAGAGCTAATACCTGAAAGCTTTTTGGCTATTTACGTGAGTCAAAATTTTAAATTGAATTGCATTTAAAACCGTAGACGGTCATCCAAAAGTCTTGGGATCAATCCCTGCCTATGCCATCTAACACTTCTTCGAGGGTACTGCCTCTTGCGAGAAATTGAAATATCCTACGAGAGTAATTCTGTTTACGAAAAGTGCTTTCTCAAATTAGCTGTTTGGATAGCATATACATATGTAAACTGTAGGTCTCCTCCATCTCTGAAATGACTCAAAGACAGAAATGGCTGAGAGTTGTAAGTCACTAGACCGTGGTTCATTACGAGCTGTTGCGCCACCTAATTTATTTATAATTATTCCTCTTAGACTTTAGAACCACATAAACAACTTTTTTTCTAAAGCTATAAGTTTTTTTTTCGTGAGTTTGATTTCATGAGACAAGATTTTAAATTGAATTTAAATTCAAGAACTATATCTTATTATTGTTTTGTCAAAAAAGTCAGTCAGGATACTTTTTTCAAGTCACTGTCATTCCCCTTTTTAAAATGTTACTTCTTTTCTTTTGGATTCAAATATCTGAATGAATGAATATCTGACGAAAAATTGGTTCTTTCTACCTACAGCTTGTTTTAAATTGTTTGTTTAAAAAAAAAGTATGCTCTTTAATTTAACGTAACTATGTGTTTTCTATTTCTTTATCCAAATCCCAATGTTTATTTCTTACAACAAAAAATTGCACAATTATGTACAATCGTTTTCGTTTTCCTTTTGTTTGGTTTTCTTCATTTATATTTTGTTTTCCTTAAACGTTTGTAATATGCAACAAAAAAAATCAAATTCATTCAAAACCACTAACGAACGCTTTTTATTGCATTCTTTCTCATTTAATCTGTACCAGGTCAAACCAAAGGCATTTATTCACAAATAAATAAATTAAAAAAACAAAACCAGATCGTTAAAACAATAATTCACAAATTTGTGTATAAGATCACAAAACAAGAGTTTTGTTTACCACTTTTATTGTCTATTTTTTAACCTGTATTTTCTCATTTAAATAATTGTTTTTTTATTATTTTTTGTGTATAATATTATATTAGTATGCAAGGCAAACAACATTAAAGTTTATAAAAGTATATTCCATCGGGGTATTAACAAAAAAAAAAAAAAACGTTGTACGTGCTATGTGCGAACGAACAAATAGCAGCAGATAAATGTACTTCAGTATTTTAAACAATTTATTTTTTTTTCTAACAAACATTGTATGTGAATCTCTCTTTTAACTAGTTGCATAGTTGTTTTATTTTATTTTGATTTCTTTCTTTATACATGATGTATATCCTTAAAACAATCATAATTTCGTTCAATTTTTGTATCAGTTTTTTTTTAAATGGTTGTTTTTATTAAACTTTTACTTTTACACCACTAACAAAAAATCATTTTTAAATATAAATATATATTCAAATGTTAATATATTTTTTTTTATTACAAAAAAAAAGAAAGTTATTTGAAAAGTATATAAAAGTAAAAAGTTAAAAAGAAACAAAATAAAACATATATATTTGAGATTCATAAAAATTTCTTTTGTACAAAGTTAATACTTATACATATGAATATATTATATATATATTTATATATGTGTATAAAAAGATTTATTACAAGTTAGGAAAAAAAGTAGTTTCCAAGATATTATTCTTTTAAAGTTGTAAAAATACACGTCGTCGTCATTATTATAATATAAATCTTTATACATAGGAACTTTTCTATTTTTTAAACAAAATAATTCTAAATCGTCCTATCTTGTTTCTATATTTTAAAATTCAATAAGTGTCCAATAAGTAGTAAAAATAAACAAAAACAGTAAACAGTAAAAAAATCCATAGTTATAAATGTAGACATTGAATGTTAATTTTTATATATATCTTCAATATATATAAAAACTAAAAATCGTTTTAAATTAAAATGTAATTAAACAAAGCTAAAATTGTAAATATCAATATCACAGTTTAAAAAAATCACACCCCACAAACACACATCCATATAAACTAAAAAACATACAAAAATGGAAACAATTTTATTTTATTGACGAAAAAGAATATTATATTGAATAAAAAGAAAATCGAGCATTTAAGTTTTAACTTCTTTTTTTTTTAAATTAAATATAAATTAATGAGTTCGAGATGATGATGTTGCCAAGTTCGTTCTGAGCGATTTTTTGGTAAGCAGATTACAAGAAAAAACTGGATAAGAGTTGGGACATAAAGTCACATAGCTGATAAGTGTGATATTTCAAATAAATACAAAACATTTATGGGCAAACAACGACAAGTGGAAACGATTGCCTAACCGAATTCTAATTTTACATGAATTTGAAGAATTACTCACTTTCAAATTTATGTTATTTTAATCAACTTAAAGAATCAGAACCGAGATTACATGCATTTATTTTTATTTTTGAAATTCGGTTAATTGGCTTGGAGCGAGTTTGAGTTATAAAATTGAGTTGGAGTTATTATGATTAATTGATGTATCAGGCGTCATAAAGGAGGGAAGTAGTCTAACGTTCGACCGAAATCTATACCAGCGATGTGGCCGAAAAAAATCATCTCTATTTTGTGTCTTATTTGTATGTCCAACAATAGTTTTAGACGAATCGAAGTGCATCAATTAAACGACGTCAACGATACAAAATTATAGACTTGGCAATATCCAAACATTAGAATAGGATATTTTGAAAAAAATGGTCCGTCCTATAGTGTTTAAGTCAAACAAATATTTGTTTTATTTAATTTTAGCCTCTAAAAAGAAAGCATGTTTCAAAATAATAAATATTTGTCTATAAAATGTAAACATAAAAAAACATAAGTACGTGCGTAATTAAATTACTCTTATTTACCTGAAGGTAAGTTTTAATTTTTAGTTTAACGACTGAGTTTTTTTTATTTATATTTACAAAAGTCCGGTAGTCAAAATTTCTATATTATTTTTTGTTTACAATAATATTAAAATTGAATTTTTAAAACTTCTGTTGTTGCGCATCTTTAAGTGTTTAAACTTCAAAAAGAATTGGTTTTGCTATTTTCATAAATATATTTCTTTTTTTGTTATATATAGTTTAACATTTTATACTTTACATTGTTAAGTATAATTTATTGTTTCAAAATTTGTGTGGCTTGTTATTGGGTTTATATGTTACGTAAAGAATTTGTATTTAGTTTTTAAATCTGTATTAAATAAATTATATATAATTTCATTGCTTTTCTCTGGCTTAAGTTAAAAAGAAAAATATCTATGAAGATGAAAAGTTTGCCGTTGTTTTTGTCATTATATCAAAATTAAAATATTTCTTTTCTTTTCGAAATAAAATTATTGGCTTGTTTAAAATTATATCTCTCTCGCTATGTTGTGTGTAATTTAGTCATAGTTATAGTTTTTTTTATTATCAAAATGTGAGTAATTTAATGTGAAGAATATAAATTTTTCGACGGATAAAAATCTTGTTGAATCATTTCCGTTTGACCTGGTACCAATGGTAGAATTCTTTTCTTTTTGTCTTTTGTGTTTCAATTAGTGCCTCCTCCATATTCTTCTCAACACATGATTAGATTTGTTATTTTTATCTCCTGTTGCCGATTCCTATTCCAAAACAAACAGAAAATAAAATCATTGGTGTCTCGTTTGCATGCTTAAAAGTTATTTCTTTTTTTATTCAAATTTCAAAACAAAGCATCACTTATTTATTTTATATTATTATCTTTATATTTTTTACAGGATCTTCTTATATCAGAAAGACCGCTTTACTTAAAGCGCAACAAGCGTATCACAAACACAAGTGATGCAGCACAAAAATCATATCAAACATCAGTTGATCTTTCGAGACGTTTGTCAGCGAGCAGTCAAAGTGGCGGTGGTGGAATTGGAAGACCACAACACTTGACATCAGGCACAAATGCAACAGGCAATGGAAATAATAGTGATAAAACTAGCTCTTCCAATTCCTTGTCAGCGGGCAGTGATAGTGGAATTGTTGCTGGTGGTGGTAGTGGCATTAGTAGCAATGAGGATCCGTTCTGGGGTAAAAGACTACCGGAGAGAGTTGGCAGTGTAATAACAAATGATAAATACATGATTAATGATCGAGAGGAAATGAAAATCGATCAATCTGGACGATTGGTATTCCTGACAAATAAGAATCTCATGATATTGAAGTTGGACTCAGTTCGGCAAGCCAAGAAGGTAAGTTATCAAAATAAAAAAATATTTATTTGAAGAATTATAAACAAAACTAAACATTTATGGGAGCCTTTGGAAGAAAATTTTGAACATTTTTAAAACAAAATTTATCGTTATCATACACTGCCGCTCATCTGAATAGGTTCACAAATATTTTCACCTCACTGTTGGCCTCTCCATATGTACTGCAATGACACATCTTTTTTATATATGTAATGATAGAGCATCATTATGTGCTTCTTTTGGGAGAAAAAAATGTGTCTTAAAGCTTACCGTTAATCTCCCACGGTAGTCACACTAAAGGTATTCATAAAAACAATTATTTTTTGGCATTTCGGGAATCAGGCCTAATCCAACGACTTATAGCGAAAAAATTCCAAAGAAGTCAAAATTTGGTAGGCAGTTACTTGCGGTATGTCCAATTATGGAAAAAACATGAAAGGAGGTACTTATACGGCCTTATCAATGGCTGATAGACGTGCTTTCATCAGAACAGCTTCTAATTCTTGTGATTCTTATGAAAAATAAAAACCGGTGTCAATTGCACTTTAGCTACGGTAAAACACGTTATTAAAAGTGCTTCTCTTTTGAAAAGAAAAAAATCAGAAAAAATACCACTTAACGAATCTAGGAACGTCTCCAATTCAGAGTGGAAAAAGTCATTTTTTTTTCAGATGAGAAATTAAATTTAGAGGGCACTGACGGCTTTAATTATTGCTTTTATGACCTTCGAAAAGTGGAGCATTATTTAAGTCGGCTGCATAGCTGTGAATGCAGTGTTATAGTGTGGGGAGCTATTTTCTTTTTCGGAGCCTTAAATCTCCAATTTGTTACATCGCGAATGAATGCAAATTCTTATAAAGGTGTGTTGGAAATTAATTCCCACAGATTTCTGATCTCTTTTTGGACCAATATCTTGGACATTCCAACATGATAATGCCCCTACCCATACATTGAGGACAGTAAAGCGTGGATAGAAAGCCAAAATGTAGAGATGCTGGTGTGGCCCACATACTCCCCTGACCTTAAAATAATAGAGGATTCGTGGAGACTTCTCTTAGATAAAGTATAAGAGTCAGGGAGGCAGTTCAAAGACAAAAAAAAAGACTGGTCAGAAATTTCGCTTCAATACCTGGAAAAATTGTATAGTTCCATTCCGAATCGAATTTACGAGAATTTATATTGAATATAGGTGGCAACACTCTTATTAACTATTGTTAAATAATTATACAATACAAAAGGGTAAAATAATTCATGGAGTTCAAAAAATTTGTATTGTTTTATTCCATTTCATCCGTTGAAACTATTCAGATGAGCCAAAAAAATGCTTGTTTTTATGATTATATTTAGTGTAGCTACCCAAAACAAGCACATAATGATGCTCTTTCATTACATGTATAAAAAAGATGTGACATTGCAATACATATGAAGGCAGGCCAACAGTGTGGTGAAAATATTTGTGAACCTATTCAGATGAGCGGCAGTGCACGTAACGTGATTGAGTAAGCTTATCATGCCAGAGGCCTTGGGTTCAATCCCTGTCCGTGCCACCTAAACCTCTGGTTCAAGACGCTAATATTTTAAGTAGAAAGTTATAATTTTTAAAGAACTTGAAAATTGGAGTAATCTGGTTGAGACATGATAACTATTTTTTTATGCTTTCAATCTTAGTGTCAAAAAACTTTAATTTTTTTTACTATGCAACAATTAACCATCTCAAAATCAATGCTTCATGTTTACGATAAATTACCCATTAAAAAGTAAAATTTATAGAAAAGCACTCAGAATACTTGCAGCAAATCTAATAAAATATTTCATTTACTTTCTTCATAGACTCATTCTCTGCTAACACAACGAAAACAAAAACGGTTCCAGTTATTTACAAGCAAATGGCTCGATCAAAATGTCAGCGATAGTCAACGGCAGATGTGCACTGACTGGCTCCTTGGAAAAGTTCCCGAAATCGAACCAAACATTATAACATCAATTGTCCAAGAGAATGACATTAAAAAGACTCCCTACAGACATTTCAATCGGTATCGAGTAAGAGTGGCAGAAAGTTGAGCTAATCAAAAATGTTCTTACAACTAAATGTTAATGATGAGACCTCGAATCATTGATACAACTCAACAACTCTTTTTTCCAATAGAGGACGTAGTAAACCAAATGTCGAACAGTGTTGTATGGGAGCTCCGAAATGATCTCAGGTCAGACAATGTCGTTTTCCAGTCCCGTAATATGTAAATACTTCTAAGTTCCATCAACTCTCAAAATAAAATACTGTTCGCTACAAACTGGAAAAATTAAAATTCAAATTTAAGAAATCGTAAACTGCTTAGAAAAAAACAAACAAAAAAATGTAAATAATGTATGTAATTATGAAAAAAGAGACAAGAACATTTTTCTTCAATTATAGTTTAAGTTTTGACTACACATTTATTCTTTAATCCATTAATCAATAAATTAAAGTTCAACAGATTTGTATAAACAAAAAATAAAAAAACAATTTATTATGTTGCATTTTGCTCTTTCTCATGTTTAATTAAATTTAAAAAGAAAATAAATGTATAAATTCAAACTCTTGATTCTGAATGTAAATATAAATAAAAATTATACATATATATAAACATACATATACAAATAAGTGTGAAAAGATGTAATATATATATATTTTTGTTATTCATACATTTTTTATATTAAACCTAACGTAAGTAAAAAATTAAAAAAAAAAAAAACATACAAATCCTCCACGACCAACAACAACAAACAAAAAACACACTTCTCTCAAAGCACTTAAAAAAAAGTATTTTTATTTATTTTTTAATTAAAAAGTGTATTAAATTTTTAAGATTTTTCTTGTGTATTTATGATTATGAGTAGTTTTAAGTCTGTATTTGTATATAGTAAGTGTATATTAAGATAACAATTATTATTGAAAAACAATCGAAGTTAAAAAAGGATAGAAGTTTAAAATACAAAAATTAAGAAAAACAAAAATACATACACTTAAAAACAATGTGCGAAAAATATATAAATGAGAGTTAATATCGGTTAAGTTTTTTTTATATATATATATATATAAAATACATACTTCTAAATTTATGTAATTTATAATTAGTTTTTTAATAATTTTTTTATATCATAAGTCAGAAAATTTTAAAGAAGTGAACGTTAGATGTATTATTTTGTTTCATCATGAAATGAAGGAAAATATATAAAGAAATAATTTAAAAAATATATATTAGTTTTCATTAATCAAATAATAATTTCGGGCCCTATAAGGAAATGAATTTTCCTCGGAAACAAATTCAGCAATGAGAGTTACGTAGCCTATCTGCTGGAACACAATGGTGTCGGAGCCGGAGTCGTAACTGGAATAGCTGTCAAAGTACTGAATGTACGCAAATGCAAATGTACGAACACAACGCGACGCAACTGGAATCGGAACCGCAGCCGGAGTCGGAAGGAAGAGTTGACCAACTGTTTACTTTGACGTACGACACATTTGACGGTTCCATTTTTGAAGTGAATAACTTGGTTATATTTTTTTTTAATACTTTTTCAATAAAAAAGTGTAAATAAAAGTGAACAAAAAAATGTTTTCTTGAAATTTAATGTGGTTATAAACTGCAAATATACCAAAAACTTTTTGTGAAACGTACGACAACTTGTGACAGATTTTCCGACTCCAGTTACGACTCCGGCTCCGATAAGTCTTAGCTTTTTAGATCACAGAAAAAAATAGCATTTTATTAAGCGCCTGTAACTGTAATGAAACAATAACCCCAAGTATCACAGTGGAGGTTTAAACTTCAGTCAGCTGAACCTTAAACTGAGTTCAATTTTTTAGTTTAACTAGTCTGGTTTCACAGTAAAATCTGAACTTTAGTTCAGTTAAACTTAGTTCAATTAGATTTTATGATAAGTAGCTGGCAGCAATGTTCATTGTTGTTGCGTAATGTGACGTAACGTGTCCATATTGTCACTTTTAAGAAGTTTTTCAACTGTCTTTCCTTGTCTTCTCTTTCTCCCTCTGGGGTAAAGAACAAAAGAAAACAACAAATATTTTGTTTTGTTGACGAACTCGAGAGGTTTATTTTATTTTTAAAATGGAAATAAATTTAAAACAAAAGGATGTACCAACAAAAATAACGAGCAATTTTTCATCAGCAGATTTATTGATGGGGGTTAATTTTGAAAATAAAGAATATTCTGAAAAACAAAAAAAAAAATTGACGTACATTGGGAAGCAAAGGCCGCGGAATTGGATTCCATTGCAAATATGTTCAATTCGAAGAGTGGATCCCATTCCTGGACAACGGATAGCTCATCAAGTTCGTGAAAGAATGCTTTTGCAAAGTATTTCATTCTAGTGTTTGCCAAAGCAGAACATTTGCAGAGGAAATGGATTATCATTTCACTTTCTCTTTGGTAACTTCAGCTACGGCAAAAGGTGTTGCAAGAGATACCCAACTTCTCTGCATGAACTCCTATAGGCCAATGTCCGGTACAAACCGCAACAATCCTGACTATGTCTTGCCTTGGCCTGAATAGAAGATCGTTTGTACGGGTTTTGTTATAGGTGGGCCATATCTTCCTAGATATAATGCAGTTGGGTAAATTGCTCCACCTTCGGTTTGATTCAGTTTGGTAGATAGATAAGATTTTACCCTTCATAGCACCAAGAGGAATGTTAACCATTTCCGCAAGTGAGCTATGAAGGGCCGATCCTTGCCTGGCTAGCTCGTCAGCCTGTTCATTTCCCACGATACCACTATGGCCCGGAACCCAGATCAGGGTGACACTGAGGTTAATATTCAGGCTCGCAAGCTCATCGCGACATTGCTGGACCAATTTAGATGAGGATATGGCCGAGTTAATGGCTTTGGCAGTTGCCTGACTGTCTGTAAAGATAGCCACATATCGGTTTTGGTTTGGGTTTTGTTTAAGTATCTTACATGCCTCCCTTATTGCCAGGTCCAGCCTGAAAAACGCTAGCAAAGTCAGGAAGCCTTAAGCTTTAGATACAAATTTAAATGTCATCGTGGGAAGTGTTTCCAAACGCTGAAGTAAAGTTTAAACGGCAGAATACTTTCGGTTAACTTGAACTGCAAATTGTACTGAGTTCAAGGGTTAAACTAAACTGTGAAATCGAATAAATTCTTGAACTGAAGTTTAAACCGAAAGTGGAGTTTAAACTTCCACTGCGAAACTGGGGGTAAGAATCCATTAATGTGTATATTTATTCTGAAAGAAAAGAGGAATCCCAGGAATTCTCAAGATTACGTTTGTCAAATTTGTATATAATTAAAATCAAGAAAGAATCCATGAAATCGAATAGTGAATATTAATAAACATTTTCGCCTGTGAATCCGTCTAAAAAAAGATGTCGTATTTCAACTCGCCAACAAACATTATGACATTTCAAATTCGCCTTCGAATTCGTTAATTGGTGGAATTCAAAACCATGGAGGCGAAAGCTATAGCAATAATTGAAAAATGGCTAGCAAAACGATTCGCCGCGAATCCCATAATCGGCCCCAGAGCATCAACATCAGGACGAGACTTTTTTATTTCAAATTATCCTTGACGTGTTTTTTTATTCCTTAAAAAGTAATCTTAGCTTAAGTCGAGAAATAACGTCACGCTTTCCATGAAGTTGAGAGCATTTATAAAGTTAGTGGCTACCTAGTCAAAACTAAGCTAGCTTTGTGAATGTAACATTACACTAAAGAATTTGTCAATCTGGAACTGTCATATTAATGACAAATGTAAATATATATTTTAGAACTTCAAATAGTTTTTTTTCTTCTTAAATTCAATTAAGGGTGTTTTCATAAACGTCAAAAATCTGAGCCAGTACAATGTTCTTTCTAATTTGATGCATTAATGAGCACACTCATTCTGCATAACGTGTGCAAGCCTACGATTTTAAATAGTAACATAATCTTCATAAAGGTCACAAAAATTTCCACAGATAGATTTTTTTTGATAGCCTACATAGATGTCAAATGAAAACCATGTTTCAACTTTCTTAATTTTAAAGAACACCGTCCTCCATAATGAACTTTCTTCAGATCTGGATTCTTTTCCCATGATAATTCTTCCTTAATTCAAATTAAGAGGCTTCTTTTTTCCAACTTTATATTTTACTATTAACTCCTGTGCTTCTGCAGTCAAAAAGATATGGATGCGCAATATGCGCGACGTTGATGTCATTTATGATGTTTATGAACATATCTTCTGCAATTCATCTGCGTTTGTTCGATCGCAAATCTGACTTGTTGAACATGTCAAACGCAGGTCTTAGTAAGGCAGACGTTTATGAAAACATACAAAACCAAATATAAGATATGATATGACGGATTTACATTTGTATTAGAATACCGAAAGATTTTATAATGAATTCTTGTGTCCTTACCGAGCAGCTGATTGTGAAACGTCTAAATCAGTGTGCACTATAACTTTGTAGCTAAAAATTTGTCACTACATCGGAGGTGAAATTTCAACTCATTTTGTAGTTGCATTTAGCCAATCAGAATGCCTTGACTACCTAACCGCTAGCTTAGCGAACGCCCCCATTATATCGTTATTAATCCTTTTTACTTTTGAAGGCATACATATACGGCGTGATTTTGACATTTTTCAAAGTACATCAAAATATGTTTCGAAGATTTCTCCGATTGTGTATCCGAACAGTTACGATGATACACAAATCGTACATTTCGGATTAGTCGGAGAAAAATCTTCTTAGACCAGTTTTATCGATAGGAGTGAATGTTTCTTATTCAACCCTATCAACTTTTACGAATCCCGACCAAAAATTATTACCAAATACGTTAGTAATGGACAATATCATACAATTTTGCATTAAGAACGGATCTCGTGTAACGGCTACGATGAGAATCTTAATTGGCCCGGACTGATTGTGATACTTTCAAGTGGTTTCAATCTGAAATCCAAAGTCTAGCTTTTTGGTTTACTGTTTTTTTTTGTTGACATTTCTAACATTCTGTTAGCTCTATTTAAGAACTATTTAGTTACGGGCCTGAAATCACTAGCTTTCTTTCGTAGTAGAAAGAGTTGATGACTTTTTGATATATATGTTGTCGTTGTTGTTGTTGTGTTCATAATCAAAAACTACTAAAATAAATTTTGAATATTAAATATAAAATTAATACAAAAACATAAAAATACAAAATAATATTTTATTGGTCGATAACAGAAACTGAAGTAGAAGTAGTTGACAGATCTTGAAACGAATGAAGTTAGATGCGCTTCACATTAGATTTGATGGTTTTACTTGCATTGGCAATATTTTTGTATCAATCTATTCATAACAAACGATTTATATTTATCGGGATTTGTCTTGTGAAGGTTTTGCCTTATTATTACGAAACAAGAGGCGAGTAATCAAAACCTATAAAAAGCGTTCCTTCATTACGATCGGATTTTTTGTCGGTAGTTTTAAAAGTTTCCGATTAGTATAGTATTTGTGATTATCGAATCTATCGATCCTTTGGTGTAATCTGGATTTATAAAACATCGAAAATTCAATTGTTTCGGACAAATTTAAATATAAAATGGTTCGGACAAGTCAGTTGGATTTCTAGAAAATTAGAAACACACCGAGTCTTCCAATAAGAGGTAAGATCCTATATAATTTTGTGAGATACGTGACAGGTTGAAGCGACGTCTCGACGTGCCGTAAGGTTTAATTTTTTTTGACTATTGTTTCCGACACAGCGCTGCCAGATTTTTGGTAAGTCGATTCCCTTTTTTCATCCAAAATGTTCTTTCCTCTTTTTTTATTTTAGTTTAGACCATAATACATTTTTTTTTATTTCAGAAAAAATAAATACAAACATTTAAAAATACTACACTACTTGTGTTTAGCCACGACCATTCTTTATCTTTGTCTTTTCCCATACAATTTCGGTCTTTCATCAACAATTTAGTATTGAGAATCCTGAATAGTGTTCTGTTTTCTAGCTTATTTCTTAAAATTACTTTAAGTTAACTTCTCAGCGTTTTTCCCCCTTTATGAAACTAAAATTTGCATTTTGACTCGCGGTTCTTTTTTTATTTGATAATTATGTGCAAATAAATAATAACTATAGCAATTTTAGAGGGAGGAAACATTTATTTCTATTTTAAATGAATTTTCAAAGTTCACTTTTTTACATACAAAACACGCAAAAATAGTTGATTTTGAAGTTTGTTGCTGTTTTTGCCATACTTGCTTTTTTGGGGGTTTCTTTGATTTTAGTGATCAAACAAAGAATTACTTTGCATATTCCCAAACTCGCAATCGCCCCAAATCCTATAGTGATCCCAAACAGGGGGGTTGTAAGTTGGTTGTACGCGTGCCGCGCCGCCGTGCTATCAATTAAAAAAAACTTGTTTTAGGCTCAAAAATGAAATACAAAAAAGTAGGGTTAAGTCCGAAAAAGAAATTATTTTTTCTATGACTTAAAGGTTTTTGCTCGCCTTAATATGTAAAACATGTTCTGTAGAGACCCCTGCCTAACTGTAAACAAAAAATTCAGAAGGAAATGCGTGCTGCGGTAATGAAAATTCGCCCCAATTCGCCCCATGTAATGCAAAAACATTGAAGATTTGAGTTTTGACAGATCTACATCAAGAGTAAATTAATTTATTTTTCCAATAGAACTCCCTATGAGTGACCCATATTCCATATCTAGATCACTAAGCTCAGATTGAGTAAATAAGAGTAAAATGTCTACATAGGGGAATTAGCGAAAAAAACCTCTTATTAACTTCCCATAGGAAGTTATTGTTATGGGTTTGATTTGTCAAATTGAAAATTTTGACATTTCTCGACGTTTCAAAGTCCCTAGAGTCGAAATAAAAGATTTTAAAAAGATGTATGAGCGTGCGTGCGACGTTTTTTTCGTTGTCCATAGCTCAAGAACCAGAAGACATATCGATTTCAAATAAATTTTGTTGTACAGATAATAAGGCAGAAAGTGCTAAAAGGGCTCTCAAGAAAATTGCGTAGGTGGTTTTTTTACCATAGCAGTTTGAAAAAAAGATGAACATTTTGGTTAACCCTAAATATCTTACGAACCAAAAACGCTAGAGACTTGAATTAAATTTTATGTAATATATTGTAACGTGATATCAAGGAAGTATATTTTTTGAAAAAAATCCATTTAACGGTTTTTTTATAAATAAAAAAAACTAAAAAAAATGTTTTACCTGCAAATATTAACGACAAAAATTTGATTTTATCTCCAAAACAATTTTGTGCAACGAAGAATAATGTTTTTGATATCTGATAAAATTTTGAGAAAAATCGAATTGACAGTTTTTTTTATAAAAAATAAAAATCTAAAAAAACATTACTCAAAGTTGGTAAAAATTGAATATCGATTCACATATCTTTTCAAAAACTTGAAATTTAGGCTTTAAGCTTGTTTTATCTTACAAGAAATATTGTTTTCAACATTCTGAAAAATGTTGAGAAAAATTGAATTGACTGTTTTTATTACAAATAATAAAAACCTAAAAAAAAATGTATAACAGTTGGTAAAAATTGATTTTTGACTCAAATATCTTTTCAAAAATTGTAGATATTGGCTTTAAACTACTTTAATCTTTCAAAAAATATTGTTGTTAACATTCAGTAAAATTTTGAAAAAAATCGAATTGACAGTTTTTTTTACAAAAAATAAAACTCTGAAAAAAAAACAATACTTAAGCTTGGTAAAAATTTACGTTCGACTCAAATAGCTTTCAAAAATTAAAAATATTGGCTTCAAACTTATTTATTTCACAGAAAATATTGTTTTCGAATTCAGTAATTTTTATATAAAAATCCAAACAATCCGTTTTTTCATAAAAATTAAAATCTGCAAAAAATAGTACGCAAATTTGGTAAAAATTGATACGAGTACATATAGACAAACTTATAAGCAAGACAATTCAACAGGCGGGATGGGAAGTTATCAGTGTGGGTCGCATCCCAGCCTCTTTTTTTTTAATGATTGAATTATTGAGTTAATAAATTGGAGGATCATACAGACTTTTCGGTCATCATAAAAATTGAATCGCATACAAATTTCTTCCCCAAACTGACTTATTGATTTCAGATCGTTTTAATATGGCCATCTCATTTAAAAATCGGTAAAGTATTATTGTCATTTTTCAAATCTACTTTAAAAATATTACAAAAATTTACATATGAATAGTTTTGACATAAAACAGTCTTCAAGTGTCCTGAGCGTTAGTTCAATTTTTGCATAAAGCAGATGTATCCTTTCATCTTCCGACTGCATTTGGAAATTAATTAAAAGAGTGTAAAAAGAAATTCAAGTAGGTTTCTGTAGTAGTACATATATCTTCTTTAACTGTTTATTATTCACGGCATTCCAAAACAGTTGCAATAAAATAGAGTATTAAAGCCTGGCACCATGTGATACGAGAGCAATCTGGTATATCAAAACGATATGATAAAATTAAATATTATAGAAATATATTTTGGTATTAAAACGTGAAAGTTTATGGGCGGACGAAAAGTCCCTCAATCTAGATTCGCTGCTCCGACAACAAAATATGGAAAACAGGGAAAAATTTGTAGGTAAGTTTTATAACTTCCCATAGGAAGTTATTTTATTTTTATTTTGTGACCTAAATAGAGTTTTATTTTTTGTTTGTCACAAAGAACAAATAAACCAGAGCCAGGTTGAAAACTTTTTGATCTTTTGTATTTAAAGCCGTCCATGTTCCTTTTACTACTGAGTCAAAATTTGTATTTAAAAAATTAATTCATACTTACTTGTCATATTTAATGCAAACATCCGACATTTTTGTTACTTTTTCCTTCATACGTTTAAAGGCAATTTAATTTTTTGGTTGTTCGAATAAGGACTTCTTTTACTTGATGATATTATTTGCCAATCTGGCGACTGCACGAACCCTTATTTTTTTTGTTCTAATGATTAACAGTTTTTGGAAATGTAATTTCCTGAAACTAAAACTTTAGTACTATCCTAAGGCATTTTAAGATTTCCCATATAAATTACACGTTAACTTTGATCATTTTTCTGTAAATGTTTAAAACGGCCTTTTATAGTACCCCATCTCGTACAGTAAGCAAGGGTTTTATTTTCTCATAAATGAAGGCTCTGCAAGTGTCCATTGCGGTTCCTTTACTCCTACTTTGTGTTTAATGTTTTGTAACTGTTCAACGATGCTCTTCCTTTAATCATGGTTGGTTTCGGTTTGGTTTGTAGACACCCGATGGGTTTATGAAGCTTATAAAGGGTTTTATTTTTAAAGATACCTTACGCGAGCTTTCCAATATTTTAACAAGATTAACTCTTGTGTACCTATAAGCTAGGTTTTTTGTTTTGTTGCTTCAATGTTTGTATGATAACAATACATTTTATTCCGAATACAAATAGTCTATAAATAAATATAAATTTCCCAGTCTATGGAAGAAGTCATTTCTAACACCAATTTTCAAGAAAGGTAACAAACTACAGGCCCATTGCAAAGCTTTCTTGCATTCCTAAATTGTTTGAACAAGTTTTTTGTGAAAGTGTAGTATTTTTTAGTAAAAATATCATTTGCGAACAGCAACATGGTTTTGTGAGAAAAAGATCAACCGTTACTAAACTCCTCACATTCTCAAACATATGTTCAAACGCTTTAGAACAAGGTTATGAAGTTGACTGTGTATACTTTATACACTGGATCTTCTAAAGCTTTTGACCAACTAAACCACTGAATTATTTTATTATTAATACTTTAAGCTCTTGGTTTTCCACCATTTTTCTTAGATTGGATCAAATCATACCTTGAAAACAGATCCTATGAGGTATAATTTAGAAATTGTTTTTCAGAACCTTTTGTTACTCAATCTGGATTTCCCCATTGAAGCCATCTTGGCCCTTTTCTGTTCATCCTGTCTATTAAGGACGTATCGTCATGCCTACGTTCAAGTGAACTTCTCCTTTTTGCTGACGGTATGAAGATTTTCAAAATAATAAAGTCCACCCATGATCGTATCCTTTCACAAGGCGACATTGACAGTTTTACATTTTGGTGTGGACAAAATAGCCTTGCCCTCAACCCTTTAAAATGCCAGACGATACCTTTTACTAAAAAAACGAGTCGTTAGTGTATTTGATTATTGTATATCACAGCAAAAACTCTGTAGCGTCTCCACACTTAAAGATTTAGGTGTTTATTTCTATTCCAACTTAGAGTGTACACATCACATTAATTTTATTGTCAATAAGGCAAGTTCTATCAAATCAAATGGGGTGGCGCAACAGTCCGTTGTGAACCAGGGCCTAGTGACTTACAACTCTCAACCATTCCTGTGTGCGAGTACTGTTGTCAGGAATGGAAGGGACCTACAATTTAAGGCCGAATCCGAACGGCTAATTTGAGAAAGCACTTTTTCATGACAAGAATTACTCTTGAAGGAATTGTCAATTCCTCGCAAGAGGCAGTACCCGCGAAAATTAATTTTTTAAATTAAGGTGGCACAGGCAGGGATTGAACCCATGACCCCTTGCATGACAGTCCAACGCACTAACCATCATGCCACGGGTACTACTAGGCAAGTTCTATGCTTGGTTTTATAAAACGCTGTGCAAAGGAGTTCAATGATCCCCATGTTACTCTTTCTTTGTATAATTGCCATGTTCGTCCTTATCTTGAATATGCATCGCAATTATGGACTCCGTATTACGAAATTTATAGAAAACGTATTGAATAAATTCAACATAATTTCATTCGTTTTGCCCTAAAGGGTCTTCCTTGGGAAGATCCTTATGATCTGCCTCCCTACTCGTATCTACTTCTTCAGATGCAATCTCTCCATCAAAGGCGTATTAATAAGGACTAAGTTTTTTTCATCAACTCATTAATGGTGAAAATGATTAACCTTATTTGCTGTCTTGTGTACATTTGAATTACAGAAGCGGAACTCATCACCTACGTTCTTTTGATTTTATACATATTGACTTCCATAGAACTAAGTCGAATGATCATTTTATATAATTTAAACTGTTCATCGATAGATTTAAATAAGGTGTGATTAAAATCATTGTTTAGAACAAGTGCTCCACTATCGTAAACGTCTTTATTTTATCTTTTGTTGTTCTGTATTAATTCATGTTAAATGTTAATCATGTTTTGTATTTTGTGCATGTGTAAGGCTTTAATTGTATTATTATCTTACTAACAACTAACACATGCACTCATGATGAGCCTCTGATCGTGGTTTGATGCTTGCTATAAGCTAACTACTTTCTGAATTTCTATAAGCTAACTACTTTCTGAAGTGTACAAAAAAAGTCTTCGTACAGCACCCTATTTTTTTTGAAAAATAGTACTAGGAATAAATTTAAGACCTAAAGTGGTGACATTGAAAAAAAATTAGTTCCACCTTCACCTTTTTACTAAACTAAAAAAAAATGTGATTTTGATTTTCAAAAACCTGTTTTTAAGATATTGTTATAGTAAATATTAAATCGCGAATAAACAAAAAGAAAGCTGCTGTACAGAGACTTTCTGGACTATGGGTAGGTTTGAATTTTAATGCATTAATTAAATTTGGTAATTACTCATATTATGACGTCTTTGATTAAAAATTCCAAAAACACAATAAACTATTTTGTTTTAAAAACTATATTTATTTATTGAAAAATACTTATTGTTTTATAATTTTTGCAGTTTAAAGTTATAATAGTTCTATGGTTAAAAAAAAACTAATAATTATACTTTATTTTAAAAAATCTTTTCGCGTTATAATTCCAACAACACGATTCTCTTTATCAATCACAATAATATGCCGCAAGCCCAAGGCACGGAATTTATTAAATATCCTCGGCACTGTATCAAACTAAAAAATAAAGATTATTTTATATATTTTCTCAAACAAACAAAATGAGCTTAAAACAAATGTATGTACCTCATTAGCTCTCACAGGTGATGGGTTCATGAAGATGTCTAAATTTACAGTGTAATTCACTTTGTCTGTATGCATTCTTACGCTCTGAAAAATAAATTATTATAATACTTTAGGTGAAACTAAAAAAAATTGTATTACATCGATTGACGGATATCTAGGATAAACGTCGCGGAAAGTTTGATTCGTAATTTCATTTTCCCAAAATTGTTTTTTTTCTTCATAGAGACTCTTTAGTAAGATCACAATTAATTGTGACCTCAAAATAATTCCACAAACTCGACCATTTGATCTATTGTTCTGAAAATAAATTTATAAGATTATTACAATTGTAACTTTTCTTTAGTATATTTACCCCTTGAACGTCTTCGACAACAGGAAATCCATTGTGGTTACAATTCTTAAGGATTTTATAGATGTGATCGGCCTTATCACGAAGTTTAATGCAAACAACAGGTGAACTCATTATTTTGGAGGCTATCAGACCCTGGTGAGAACGTTTTGGTTCCCACGGGAGGATGGGAACGTTGTTTACATGAATTTGAATGTCATATATGCCCTGTGTGATATTTTCAAGTTAGTTATTTATCAAACAAGTGCTTAAAAGTTATATATCTTACTTCATTAAAATAGTCACCAACCCATTTAGCAGTTATCAAAGTAATGATCAAGGGGAAAAAGAATATAGTTTCTACACCTGTAGTTTCAATTAATATCACACTGAGACTTATTGTCATACGAAGAACACCACCCATATGGGCAGCTGCTCCGATTAAGGCGTATTTTCCTGGATGAAGGAACTCCTAAAAATAAATGTTATATTTGTTTGTTTATAAGTCATTAAAAAATGTACTAACTGCTTCTGGGAAGGCTTCAAACAGGAACATAGACACCAAACGACCCCATGCAGCTCCTACTAAAACTGTAGGAATGAAAATTCCCAATGATACATTCAATCCGAACGTCAAGCAAGACAATATGTAATAACTTAAAGTAAACACGGCTAGTGTCAGAAATTTATGTGATCCTAAAGAGATAGATCCAATAAGTTAAAAAGTTATAATTTTTTTTTAAATAAATTTGCCTGGTGGGTCATGCAAAATCGATTTCACACTAGCTTCAGGAGTTTGAAACCAAAGTGAGGCTACAGCATTGTACTGGTTGTCTTCACAATAAAGCTGAAAAAAAAATTCAAGTTCAGTTTTTTTTTTTATGTATAACTAAAACAAGTATTGATTTCATACTTGAATTGGATAGTCTGTCGGATCATTTCCTAAAGGTCTGCAATCATTTATCAAATAAACCATTATACAAGCCGCAGTTACTCCAATAATTGACACCAATATTGCCTCGAACACTTGAGCCCATTTACATTGGATGCATCTCTTTCGAAAACGATTAATTGCTGTATTTAACGAATTCCACATTGCTCCCAATATTCCACCAGTTACTCCCATCATAACAAATATTGGCACTTCAATGTAATCAAAAGTCAACGGATCGTTAAACTTTCCCAAATTAAACAGACCCGAGAATGTAAAGTACTTAAGATCGTGGTAAGCTGAGAGGACAACGTTCAATGTAAAAGAACTGATAACAGATGCCACTAAAGTTCGCCATATAAGATTTTGATTCCAAAAGCTCGCCGCCTCTTCGAGAGAAAAGAGAACTCCACCGATAGGTGATCCAAAAGCTGCTGCAACACCTGCAGCTGCACCACCAAGTACAAAATCACGTTTCTCATGATCATCGCGGAATCCTTTGAAAACTTTGAAGTCTTTCACAAATGTCGTGCTTTTTCCTTGAGAGATTCCAGCTGCTACAACTGCTCCAGCATGAATCATTGGTCCTTCCTATACCAATACAACACATACAAATGAAAAAGGATATATTTAATTAAAAAAAATAGTTGAACAAACCTTTCCACCAGTTAATCCTCCAACAACCGAAGTAACAACACCAATTGCTTTAATTGTCATTGTTTTGATGCGTACGACCCGAGGAATTTTCACACCGTTTAAGTAGCATTTTACTTGAGGAATACCACTACCAGCGGTTATAGGTTCAACATACGTAACAAGAGCTGAACCCAAACCAACAGGAACAATACTCAGCAAAATCCAGTACAAATAAGGAATAACAACGTCACCATGGATTACTTCATTTTCAGCGGTGCCATTACCTAACACATGCGCATCAATTGCTAGAATTAAAAAACAATACAATTAAAACCTGACTAAAGGATTATCTACGGAGGTTTATAATAGAACTGAATGTAAGAAAAAAAAACTTGAAAGCTTATGAAAGTTAATTTGTTTGAAGGGCAATTCACTGCAAATTTCACCTTGCTGGAGAATGTCTATGGGACCTATATTTTTTCGTTTTGTTACTGTGGCGAGAGTCGTTAAATATTTCAATATGTATAAATCAGCCGCCTCTGGGTCGAATGGTATTTCCGCTATTGTTTTAATGAGCAAAACCCTTATCTAGGCTTTTAAAGCTTCTATTAGCTATTAGTATACTGTAAATTTTATGATTATCGCAAAGAACAGTTATACAAATCTTTACATCGTTTTGGAGAAACTAAGATTATTACGCTTGATATTTCAAAAACATTTTTTAAATTCTGTGCTGTCGACTCCAACGCATTTCTGTTAAAATGGGTTAGAAATGTTCCTTTGACTTTAGTCACAAACATAAAATCTGGTGTACCTCAGGGATCTATTTCTTCTCCTGCTCTCTTCTTCATCCTTATAAACGATCTCATGTCTGCATTACTTACTTTTCACGAAAGATAGTATTCTTAGCTTTCCAAATTCGTTGTAAGCCTCGTATTCCGATCGCTTTCTGGGGGTTGGCAATCTTACTAACATTATTGAACATTTTTATATAACCACATCTGCACTTTTAAAAAAAAAAAAAAAAACTAACAATTAGTACATATTTTATCCAAAGAAGTCTATTTCGAATTTTATTGATGTTATAACACGTGACGGGCTTATGCAACCCAGAGTTAATTCTCTTGGGTAGTCAGAAAAGAACTTTTAAAATGGTTGGCGAAAACAAAATAGTTGACTCAATTTACGCTACTTGATTCGTCTTTCTTTCTTTTCTCAAGCTTTTTATTTATTGAATGGACTATTTTACTCTTCGGCCTAATTTACCCTTGGGCCGTACTGTGAAGTAAAGAGGTTTGTTACTTAGCCGCACTACACGAATGTGCCATTCCCTGTCATTGCAATGTTTAAGAATTCAAGACCAATGTACACCGATATCTCCTAACTAACCCCTACCTTTGTTACTATGGCTCACACTGTGTCTCTGGCATATTAAAAGTACAAAAGAAACACTCTCTAAGTTTCTTTTGAAAAAGTTGTAGAAGTATTAGTGAATTACCTCAATGTCGTTACTTATTACTTACTTAAGGTGGCGCTACAGTCCTGTGTGAACTAGTCCCTCACCCAAAAAAACTTCTCCATCTACCTCGGTCCCTAGCTAGATGTCTCCAACTTCGCGCTCAAAGTTTGGAGAGGTCACTTTCCACTTGTGCGCGCCACTTGGTTCGCGTTCTGCTCTACTGCCTATGGGTGTGGATTCGAAGACTTTCCGGGCCGGAGCATTGGTTTCCATGCGCTCTACGTGACTAAGACATCTTAGTCGTTAGACTTTTATCCTTCTGGCTAAGTCTACGTCGCTGTACAGCTCGTAGGCTACAAAAAGAACTTTTCTCTCGAAACGACCCAAGGTGCCTTCATCCGCTTTTGTCATAGTCAATGCTAGGTAGACTAAGTCCTTGACGTTACGTCTGTCGATGGTGACGTTTTGACCAAGACGTCGGTGTTGACCTCATTAACCGTTAAACCCTTTGCTTCAATGCTCACAAAAGCCCCATTGACATCACGCTGAGTTCTTCCGATTATGTCAATGTCATCAGCATATGCTAGTAATTGGACACACTTTTGAAAGATAGTGCCTCTAGTTTTGACTTGTGATCTCTGCGCTATTCTTTGAAGCACGATGTTAAAAAAAATCTCATGACAGTGTATCACCTTGTCTAAAACCTTTTTGACATCGAAAGGTTCTGTTAAGTTGTTTCTAACCTTTATGGAGCAGCGTGAATTCTCCATGGTCATCATGCACAAACGGACCAGTCGGGCAGGGATGTCAAAACCAGACATGGCTCTATACAGCTCGTCCCTGCAGATGCTGTCATATGCGGCCTTGAAATCGATGAAAAGATGGTGGGTGTAGATTTGGTGTTTTGGATTTTTTCCAGGATATGCCGTAATGTGAATATTTGATCGACTGTGGACTTTCCTGGTCTAAAACCACACTGATCAGGACCTATCAGGTTGTTGATGGTGGGCTTTAGACGTTCACATATTAGGGACGAGAAGATTTTGTAAGCGATGTCAAGTAGATTGATTCCTCTATATTTGGTGCAGTTAAGAGGGTCTCCTTTTTTCAGGATCGAACAAACAATACTGAGGTTGCATTCATCGGGCATGCTTTCTTCCGACCATATCTTACCAAATCTCCAGCTGCTTTAAAGAGCTCAGCATTCAAGCCATCCGCTCCAGCGGCTTTGTTAGACTTCAGCTTAGATATGCAATATTTACTTCGGCTAAGCCGGGATATCTGGATTGTTTGCTTTTGTCGTCTATGTTAAATGGATCATCCTGTCCTTTTCTATTAAAACTCCCTGAGTCCATTTTTTATATTTTGAGATATTTTGCTTTGCATTTAAAGTTTGAAATCAATATAGAAATTATCAGACTTCGGAAATCTTACTTGTTTTTGAAAGAGTATAGAGGGTTCATGGGGTATTTATCTTATTTTTTTAATAATGGACTTAGGGAGTTTCCTTGGAACGACCACGAAATGTTGTCATTTATTTTCCAAATCTTAAATTATAACTGACAGTTTGATCTCTTGTTTTGTAAAACTAATTTTGTTAAGATTATAGTTACATGTATGTATGTACTCGTCGCACAAACATTTTTAATGCGATAGTGCCGATAGGAGACACACTGCAAAGTAGTAGGGCAAAGTTGAAAATTTACAATACTACATACAGACATCTATAACTAAGAAGATTTCGTAGTTCTAAAAAATAAATTTTTCTTCTGTGTTTCTGATTTCGATTTTCAAACAAAATTTAGAAGTATTTTTCATTTTTCTAGTCTCTTAGTTAAGAAGCATCAAAATTTAACACAAAGCTTAGCATCATTATAAGCCGATAAGATTTTATTCTAATCATTGTTTAAAATTACCTTTTTTTAGAAATTTATATTTCCGTGTTGATAGCTCTTCAATAACAATATCGATGGCAGCAGCAATCAGAGCTGTTATCACTCCTATTTGTAGAAAAATAAGCCATCTAACAACATCTTTTCGTGGCTCAAAACGTTCTGTGCGTTTTGCTTGCTCTTGTTTGTGTAAAACATTTTCGCACACATCATAATCGAGACTCTGTAGTAAAACAAAATGGTATTAGTTTTGTTTTTAAGATTTCTAATCTATGTTTTAATGACTCACCTCGTAAATATCTTTAATTTGTGATGCACTTTGTGAAGTGATTGCAAATGTAGGATTTTCAATATCGTGTTGTGGTGACAACAACTGACTTCTGCTACTACTAGTTGCTTGTGCTTGAATTCCTGAAGGTGCGGCTGGTAATGCATCTATATCTTCCTGTATATAAATATTTATTAAAAAAAGTGTTGATTTTTAAGAAAAAACTGATAGGAAGTAACTAACATTAGGCAGGATACTATCATCTTCATCCTCATCCCGCGGTAAAATCGGTTCATCGTCTGAACTTCCGTCAAGGGTTGCGTGCTTCTTTTTTGATTTTGATTTCATTTTATTAAACTAGAACACTTTTGATAAACATGGGTTGAAGATTCAATGTACAAACTATTTTTCAAGAGATTGATTAGAAGTTTAGTAGGCGTAGCAAAACGCAAGCTAACTCAGAAGTCAAGACCAGAACAATTGAAATTATAAATAAAGGGCCACAAAGCAGTTTGACAGATTGACATTGGTTGAAAAAAGGGAAACCCCAATTTCGGTATAAAATGAAATGTCAAAATGTGTATGGTGACATGTGTCAACGCATCTTAGGGTGTAAGCATAATGTAAAAACTACATTACCATGTTAAGGCTGAGTGCTCATTAGATAATGGGAAAAATGTCCAACATTTTCTTTTATTGACACCAACTTAATTAGTACAAATGTCACCACAAAAGCAAGCTAATTAAATGAAAAGAAACACTGAGTGTAATTCAACAATTTAATATTACAAATGGAATTTTATAATAATAATAATTCAAAATGAATATTAATTTTCAAGCAAAAGAGACTGAGTTAAGTGCGGATGGACATCAGAAACTAGAGTGAGGCCAAAGTGAAGTGGATATTCAAATGTCGGTTTCATTGACATACTATACATGGACTGCTGTGGTTTTCCATACAAAATTTGAATAAAAATGGTTCCACTTCAAATTAACTACACTAGCCCTTCCAAGCACGGTGGCAAAAAAAGTTATGAAATATTTAGCGACATCTGTTTGTATTTAGTTGAGATAAGCTTTTTCTGACATAGAAAGTATTGACATCTAGTATAATTTGTTGTAGACAAACGATGCCATGTTTTTTTTGCTGTGATCAGTACTGTCGTTTTAAAAAGTTCAAGAGTAGTATTTTTCTATCTTTTTGGGGAGTATTTTCTTAAATTGAGGAGTAAAACAAAAAAAAGAACAAACACATTCTTGGCCCATAAACAAAATTAAAAACTGAAAATAATAATGTCCTAATTCGAAGTTAATTGGCCTGTTGCGAAAGTTAATGTTCCGAAAACAGACAAATAGATGGATGTAATTTTGTACCAAATTTTTGCTTTCACTGCTCAAAGGCCAACATTTTAAAATAATATAGTTGAAATAAATAATTTAAATTCATCACTTTTTGTTTATTAAATAAGAAATTGACTGTTGAAATTATATTTTACATCAACATATGTACATGTTTAAATATTTATGAACAAATTAAATTCATTATTGTAAATTCGATGTTTCATATTTTCAGTTACAAACATTAAGGGGCCAATTATACCTACCATTGAAATCGATCCAGAAAAAAATTTGTACGGTATTTCCCTTTGAAATTCATTTTCCTGAACAGCTGATACTTTCAGAAGTGAAACGAATCGTACCACTGATTTGTGTTCCAATTTTACACAATTCCAGTGATAGATTTCTATCAGTAAAATTTTTTCGAATTTTTCGCCCTACTAACTGTCCTTAGCCGTTATCTTTTATAAGGCTTGCATCTGAAAATTTTAATTGGGGCATTAAATTTTAAATTTCTGTTTTTATTGTAAACCAAATACAAATTTCTTTTCTGTTTTATTTTGGGGAGTAGTTTTTGTCCATGGGTAGAGTAGCAGTTGACTCTGAAAATAGTAAAATACTACTATAGTAGCAAGAACGACAGCAGTGGCTGTGAGTATTAAATGTAAATGTTACACAATTTTTCCGCATAGCCCTCTTTGCGCTAGTGTTTTGTCCGTTAAAAGTGGAACCATCGTGAAGGTGGCTACTAGCAGTTCATGTATAGTATGTCAATGGTCGGTTTGTATCTGCTCACTGTTTCAGTTTGGTTTTGTGCACTTTGAAATAAAACTTTGTTGTGTTTTGGAATGTTATACTTCAGTTTTTGTACAGTTCGAATATAAGGTGTTGAATGTTGGAATTCGCCAATAGAAGCGTGACTATCGTTAGAGTGTCCTCACATTCTGTTGGATTTAGAGGCATCTGCATTTCGTTTGGGAATGCAGAATGTTTTTAAGATAAGGTACATTTAGAGCTATTTATTTTCTCCATGATGAAAAGAAGTATTTATGTTCTCATTTTTGTATTAATATTTTTAAATTTATTTATATTAAAAACTGATAACTACATATAAATAATTCGTAACTTTTATGGATACACAATCTTATTTAATAGAATTCGCTAAACCGATGAATAGTTATAGAGTGCATAAGGATTTATGTAGACTCTATGTAACGTTGCGAAAATTCCCATTTATACAAAATTTTGCTATACATTTTAGTTATACAATGCTTTTGTCAAAAAAGAACCAAAATGGAGCAATCTATTCCATTTATCTGTCTATCAAATCATCTGTTTGTCATTACAAATATAAAATATAAACATTTGTGTTGTGGGTGAAAGAACATCCTGGAAATAAATTGCCAAGTTATGAAGGCTACATTAGTTGTTTTGGCATTTTCTAAGGAGCACCTTATACCTTATAACAATTCTGCTTTCCCTAAAAATTCGAGAGTCATGAGTGCTGCCTCTCCAGCTGCAAACTATGTCATTCATTTTTAGGGATGCGTCGCATACTACTTGGGTATTCAACGAGTAGTACCCTTTTCTGTTTCATATCGTACTGCCCTGATGGGCCACCTACTTTTGGGATCCTTAAGTCAGTCAATGGCCCCACCCAGCTTTGGAAACTCCCGTATTTGAGAGAACTTAATCATAGTTCTTTTGGTATCTAATGCTCTTCCCACCCGCTTACAAATTTGGCAAAACGAAGGTTGGCTAAATCCGTGGATGTCTGTTCCATCGTTTTGAATCTGTAAACAAATCATAAAAGGCACGGATTCGAATTGGTGTGAACTTTTAGTACAAACTTACCTCGTTCCGTCCCTATTATTTTATTGTAGCCATTACTTGGATATCTATGGGGATGTGGCCAACTCTATTATCGCTGCTGAGGTCCGAACGGATAATTACAATTATTTTTATGATAGGTATGCTCTTTCGAAAATCTATATGTGTTTTTTAATTCTTCGTTTCTTAGGTTCTTTCCGCCTTCTTGGAGTTGGTAAAACGCGATTTATTAATGGAAAGACATTATTGTTTTGTTTTTAATTTCAAAAAAGGAGAGAAATCAAAATGACATTTACGAAATAAGTTTTATAAATAGCATTTTGGCGTTTAGAGGCATTATAGAGATTAAATTACTTTATGTAAGCTCTATACAGCGTTTTTGAATAAGACTGACAATAATTAAAATAATCTCACAACGACCTCAGTGGATCTATAGTTTTCTAGGATTTGATCAGAATTTGGGTTGTTGAAGGAAGGGTGAGATTTAATTTATTAGTGTCTCTTTGAAGCATCCTAATCTTCAGCAGAATGTCAGGCGATGTTCTTTATGTGAACAAGACGAGACGTTACTTAGGTTTTCATAGAGGGAATAAAGGGTGTTGTTCTGTGACTTCCTCTCCCTTTAGATGAATTGACACCTATACTTCTCATGTGTGTGTTTATTATCACCAATGACCCTATCTAAAACAATGTAGACCCTAGACATAAAACTTTATTACAGCTATGCCTTTTTTCTAATGTTTGTTCACACTACCTTACCTTGTTTGAAACACAAAACAGCCCTCTAGGCGAAATAATAATATATAATTTAAATTCCTGAAATTGACCCCGATAGAAAGCAGGTTCACAATTAGTTGTTGCATTACGTGTTAAAAGATAACCCATATATGTAGATAATTTCCTTTTATAAAACGCAGCTATTGAAGTTAGTCTTAAAAATTTGTGTCTACACGTATGTTTATCAAATTTGAAGTACTATTATCGGGAGACTCTGCAGTAGTGGCACCTAGCGGCTACTGCCACATAAGCTCGTGGAGCTTGCTTTGTACTTAATCTTTGCATATAAAACCCGCAAGGTAACATTGTGGCTATAGCAAACGTTTAATACAATTGCAAAGCCTACACCCCGTAATTTTACCAACTTATCTAACTGCAGAAATAATATCTTTTGTTCAATTTTGGCATTTGTATATGGAGAATAAATTAAACTTAATATTTCCTAACGACTTAATCGAAATGGAAGCAATAAAAATAATCTACAACAAAGACATGTCGAATTATGATGAGTATCAATGATGCCATTAAAATGTATTTTCATTTTTCATTAAATTGACACAAATTAGCCAAATAAAAAATACAATATAATTGCTAGAAGTTCACGCCTTGTCAACTCTATTATTAAATGGTAACACATTACAAAAATCGACAAATCAGTATAAAAGCATCAACTGAATAGTTTTCAATATTATTCATTTCTAAAGTGTTTAACTAGAAGCCAATATCATGGGAAAAACAATTATTTTACTTCTCGTCGTCTGTATGCTGATTGGTGCATCGGTATAACTTTAAAAAAAATATCCATTTAAATGGATGAATAATAATATCAACAATTTTTTTCGTACAGGTTTCTACGCCCTTAATGGCAGCTAACTCTGCTCCTAAGTCTGTCGCCATGCAAGGTTCCTTAAAAATAATTTCCCTTGATATTTGCTCATTCTAATACGATTTCCATTAGGTTCACCCTCATCAGGCTCCTCTGGAGGTAGCAGTGGTGGGAGTGGCAGTGGAAGCAGCGGCAGTGGCAGTACCAGCGGTGGTGGTTCCTCACAAACTTCATCGGGTTGAAAGGATCTAGACAACTGTTATAGTACTACGAGTTCCTTGAAAGTTTAATATTAAATTGCAATAAAAAAGTATTTCAATACACAAAAAAAGTTTATTTATAACGTTCAAGCCTTCCGTATACATATTTGAAAAACTTAGTCAACTTGATCTTTTGTCCAAGTCTCCCTTATTTCAAATAACATCAAAAAAGAAAACATTAAAAATATTTAAAAGAACTTTCATACCATATTTTTAGTGATAAAATACAACTGTTTTGCTTACAATTTACTAAATAATTTATTTTGTGTTCAGCTTGACAATTATTTGACGGAACAAAATCATTAGCATTTTTATTCGCCAGACGTGCTGTCAAACATTTGTCTCTAAATTTGCTGTAGCAGTGTGGCGTTGGAGCAACTGTGGCGACACTCTAACGACAGTCACGCTCCTGTTGGCGAATTCCAACTTTCAACATTTTATGTTTAAAGTGTACGAAAAACTAAAGTAGAAAATTCCAGAATAAAACAAATCCAATGATACATTACAATGGTCTCGAGAGTGTTTATCAGAGAGCCAAAGTAAATCGACACACAAAACTTCAACCAGACTACATCTCAGTATCAGACTCAAGATTCAACCATGTGCACATCGACATTATCTTCTTACCAATGGTCCAAGGCTATCAATACTGCCTCAACATGTTAGACCGCTTTTCAAAATGGCCAGTTGCAGTACCAATCAAAGACATGACCGCTGACACTGTCGCAACAGCACTGTTCAATCACTGGATATCTCATTATGGTTCACCTGTTACCATCACATCAGACCAAGGATCGCAATTCAAGTCAGCGCTCTTCCATGCACTCACCAACCTCGTGGGAACACAGTAGACAAAAACAACACCCTACCATCCTAAATTCAACGGCATAGTCGAACGCATGCACAGGACACTCAAAGCAGCACTAATGTGTTCTCCAAAATCATGGATTGAGATTCTGCCGACTATATTATTTGGACTGAGAACCTCTTTCAAGGAAGATATTCAAGCCACTCCTGCTGAAATGCTTTACGGCACACATCTGAGAGTTCCTGGTGAGTTTTGTGTGTCAACAGGTCTTTCATCCGATTCATCACTCTTTATTGAAAAACATCGAGAATACATGCGAGGAATACGTCCAACACCAACTGCACATCACAACAAAGCCATGATCTTTATCTCCAAGGATCTCAACAAATGTACACACGTCTGGTTACGCTGTGAACACGTTAAAGCTCCCTTAGAACCACCATACCAAGGTCCTTAAAAAGTCATCGAAAGAACATCAGACAGAATCTACAAATTAAACATCAATAACCAGGAAAAAAATGTGTCAATTGACAGACTCAAACCATTTTACATCACTAAATCCGACAGCACCAAAGCAGATGAGACATCTACAGCAGCAACAACTCAAAAAATCCATCCACATCTTTGGAGTTCCACTATTGATCCGCCACAACAAACTTACCAAAGACGAATCGTAAAATTTCATCAACCAGCTGATAAAACCCACTCAAGGGGGAGTACTGTGGCGACACTCTAACGACAGTCACGCTCCTGTTGGCGAATTCCAACTTTCAACATTTTATCTTCAAAGTGTACGAAAAATTAAAGGAGAAAATTCCAGAATAAAACAAATCCTTAACTCAAAGTGTACGAAAAAGCAAACTGCCAAATTGGGCAGATACAAACTGAAATTTGAATTTCTCTAACCATTCGTACTTTTATTCTCGTTGAACTCGGTCTGATTTTGTATCACAAAGTCTCTAATTTCAATTAATATTCATTTAACTTTATGTACTTGTTAGTTTATTATTACTATCATTATTATTAAAATTGTTAAAACTAATCTCAGTTTTTCTTTCTTTGGTTCACTTGTTTCTGTGGTGAATTTGGCACTCGTTTAGTTGGTGTCAATAAAAGACACCACACAACTACATAGATGCTGCCCTCTAGAGTCTCCTGGTGATATTACTTTTGACACATGAAGTCACGACACCTGTCAGTCGGCGCGTGAACCTTCAATTGTGGATAGATTATACATATTTTTCGATTTGATTCAAAATACGTTAATTTCACCAAATATGTTATAAATTTTTATTTGACATATTAAATAAAATTATCTGATCTCCAGGCCCCTATTTCATAAAAGTTGACAGGTGACAAAGCTGTATTTGATAAAATATTGATATTGATTGAAAAATACGAAGACAATTTTGCCACGATAAATTTTGAATTTTCATATACTGACACATTTGTCGTGATAATTTTTGTCATTGTGAGACTTACCAATATTTATTGACGAATTTGAATTTAGGTATATTCTTAAAATATGTTATGATCGGAAAATTATGAAATATGGAACAAAACCTTTGCATTACACGGAGACCGAAACAAAAATCGTCATCACTCATTAAACGAAAGGATGACACTTCTCGGATATTTTCCTACAGTTCTACAAAATTGTTTATGAAATAGAAACCAGGTGGTTTGGAAAGCAACTTACCAATTGTCATTAGGTTTTATATTTTGTCAAACATGTTTGAAAATGTAGCCAGTTTTTTGTTGCCTTTTATAAACCCTGAAGAGATTACCTCGCTATTAAAATCAAAGTGTCATGAAGTAATATCATTATTTGTTATGTTTAATTGTTTTTGAGGCTTTGAAATTACCTCAGATAAAAACTCGCATCCAAGATTGTTGTTGTTTTTAAAAAATAACCTAAGCCCCTATACGAAAAAAAAATACATATAATCGGTAGTAAAACCCATAGATCCGTAGAAATGTGTTAATAACCGCTATTGTCAGATGAGATATGTTAGATAATTCTTAATGTATAAATTCGGAACGATAAGTGATAAGTGATTTTTTGAGCTTAATTGAATTGTTATCACCTTTTTCCCTTTCATTGAGTTCATATTCAATAATAATTTTCCTTTAGTGAAAAGACAGGTATGTATGTATGTATGTTCATACATTTGAAAAACCAAAATATTGTATTTAAAAAATAAGTAACATTTTTAAATTTTAGTAACAAAGTATGAAACTACTCTTAAAATAAAATATTTGAAATTCATATTTATGAAATTAAAGACTTAAATAGTACCTATATACATTTGGCATGTACCTATTTCATAGAAATAAATCTTGACCAGCAAGATAATTATTATTGTTGTATATAATGATATCTTAAAGTGCTTAAGATTGATAACGAAATCCCGGATTGAGATATTTAAATTTAGCCAAATCCAAGAAAATACGATTAGTTTCAATTTGATTTCGTGTCCTCATTTCGTGTTGTATATCTTGTAAAGAACTTTCAACTCTTTCGAGAACTTGTTCCCAATTAAGATTCGATGTTTGGAGACTTGCTATAATAAAAAAATAAAATTACTTTTCATCTCCAATCAGAATGTATAGATTTTTAGATTATTTTAACTTACAGCATTCAGAACGCCTGGAGTTAGAAGTTGTGAGGTCCATTGCTTGTTCATCATCCAAAGTAGATGATGATTCTTCTTTGACGATAGTTGAAAAATATACTGGGGTTCTATGAATACCCATATTAGCATTGCTATCACAATGCACTTCTGTTGCTATCAAAATGTGTGGCTCGTTTTCAGTTGGCATAGGTGATTGTATCTTGAAACAAAAATATAATTATTAATTGTTTTAAAGGAAAAAAAAGATAGTTTCATTGAATAAACTTACATTTCTATATACTTCTTCAGTTGGCTGAGACTCATTTCTGCAACTATAATCAAGTGGACGATCAATATTCTCGTGTTCAGTTAAAGGTAAAGTCTCCTAAAATTAAAGGATAACAAAATTAAAAATACTTATGTATGTGTATGCTTCACAAAATACATAAATCTACTCGTAAGGATTCAATGTTAAGAGCTAGTCCAGTAAATATAAAACAAAAGACCCTAAGTCAAAAGAAATAGTTCAATTTGGTTGCTAAGTTTCTAAAGTTAAGCATATTAATAATCCAAGTTTCTAAATATATAAGTATACCATGATTTTAAATTAAATTAATTGCCCCTGAAGGTCGAGAATTAAAAGGGAATGATTAGTAAAAAAAAACTGAGCTTGGCATAAAGTGTGGGGCAAGTCAAACATTTTTAAGAGTTGATAAAAAAATAGATTTAAAAACAAGAACACGATATTATTCTGTTACAGATTTTATAAATGATGTTAAAACCTCCTTAAGCAATAATTTAAAAACTCTTAAATAAAAGCTAAATTGAGCCTTTTCAAGACTTTTGTTTATTAACTCCCCATAGGAAGTTATTGTAATGGGACCGATTTGTCAAATTGAAAATTTTGACATTTCTCGACGTTTCAAGGTCCCTAGAGTCGAAATAAAAGATTTTTAGAAAGATGTCTGTGCGTGCGTGTGTACGTACGTTTGCACGTCCGTACGTCCGCGACGTTTTTTTTGTCGTCCATAGCTCAAGAACCAGAAGAGATATCGACTTCAAATAAATTTTGTTATGCAGATAATAAGGCAGAAAGATGCAGAAAGGGCTCTCAAGAAAATTGCGTGGGTGGTATTTTCACCATAGCAGTTTGAAAAAAAGGTGAAAATTTTGGTTAACCCTTAATATCTTATGAACCAAAAACGCTAGACTTAAATTAAATTTTATATAATATATTGTAACGTGATATCAAACAGGTATATTTTTTGAAAAAAATCAATATAACAGTTTTTTTTTTATAAATCAATAAAACTGAAAAAAAAATTTGTCACCTCCAAAATTTTACGACTGAAATATGATTTCATCTCTAAAACAATTGTGTGCAACGAAGAATAATGTTTTTGACATCTGATAAAATTTTGAGAAAAATTGAATTGACAGTTTTTATTACAAAAAATAAAAACCTAAAAAAAATGTATAAAAGTTGGTAAAGATTGATTTTCGACTCAAATATCTTTTCAAAATTTTGAGATTTTGGCTTAAATTTACTTTTATCTTTCAAAAAATCTTGTTGTCAACATTCAGTTAAAGTTTGAAAAAAATCGAATTGACAGTTTTTTTTACAAAAAATAAAAACATAAAAAAAATGTATAAAAGTTGGTAAAAATTGATTTTCGACTCAAATATCTCTTAAAAAATTTGAAAAATTGGCTTCAAACTAATTTCATCTTATAAGAAATATTGTTTTCAACATTTGGTAAAATTTTTAAAAAATACGAATTGACAGTTTTTTTACAAAAAATAAAACTCTAAAAAAAACAATACCAAAACTTGGTAAAAATTTACTTTCGGCTCAAATAGCTTTTCAAAAATTAAAAATATTGGCTTCAAACTTATTTTATTTCACAGAAAATATTGTTTTCAATATTCAGGAATTAAAAAATAAAATCTACAAAAAAAAAATGCGCAAATTTGGTAAAAAAACATATAGACAAACTTTTAAGCAAGACAAACCGACAGACGGGATGGGAAGTTATCAGTGTGGGTCGCATCCCAGCCTATTTTTTAATTTATAGTTATCTTGTTGTTTTTATTTAAAGAAATTTGTTCATCTTCTCATAATTTGTTTTTATTTGAAAAACCGAAAAAGTAATAAAAAAAGTACCTAATAGTAAATCAATTGAAGGTGTATTCAAAAAAGTTCTCAAAACCAATTGATTGTATTTAAAAACATATAAACTATGTTTTTCAATTCCAACTAAGAAAATAGAACAAATTTATTAGTCATCCAGTTAAAAGTTTTGTTTAAACTATTGAAAGTTTAAATGTTTCTGAAAGTATTTGATAAGTTGTTTATTTTCAAAAAAAATTGGAAAGATTAATTTCGGTAACTGCTACTTTTGTGTAAACGAAAAAGGAATATGAAAAAAGTGGTTATCATAAGGTCCCCAACCTGAGGAGTTACAGAATCAAAAATTGTATTTACAAAAAATAGATTTTTTAAGAAGGTAGGCTTGTACTTTAAGGTTTTTGCTGCAAACAATGGAAAAGACATACTACTAAATTCCTTATTGACTGATTTGCTTTCCGTTTCAAATTAATAGGCAAAGGGTATGTATGCCAGGGATGAAAAATCCTTGTTCACGAAAATTTTTATAAAAAACATAACAGGTGTATTGAACTGTTCTTCTTGATTTAACATAATAATTTTTAATATAAAATAGGCAGTGTTCACAGGCATAAAAAGTCTTTTTAATTATTAAAGTTGATATAGTTTCAATTTTATGGAAACAAATATTAAGGAATAAGAATGGGGCGTCTTGTCATTACCGCAGCACGAATTTGCTTCTGTTTTTTTTTATAGTTAGGTAGGGGTCTCTATAGGACATGTTTTAAATATTAAGGTTTTTTTTTATAGTTTGGTAGGGGTCTCTATAGGACATGCTTTAAATATTAAGGCGAGGAAACACCTTTAAGTCATAAACAAAAATATTCGGCCTTAAACCTATTTATCTGCTTATATCTATCAAATACAAAAACCGTGTGTCGAAATTCGTGCTGCCCTAATTGAAAGTTGATCCATAAAAATATAACATTTCAAAAAATATATATTTTATAGTTTTTAAGTCGCAGTACTAATTTAAAGTTAAACGCGTATATATCAAAAAAGTACAATTGTACAAAAATATTCGACCTTAAACCTATTTTTATTGTATTTCGTTTTTTGAGCCTAAAACAAGTTTTTTTGAATTGATAGTACGGCATACTAGCAGCTTGGTATGTATGCTTGCGATTGGGATGCTATAGATATGGGGTAGGTGTGAGTTTGGGTACATGTAAAGTACCTTTGCATTTGAACAAAAAACAGGGAAGAAATGTCAAACTCAACCATTTTTGCGTGTGTTGTATGTGAAAAAGTGAACTTCGAAAATTAATTTAAAATAGAAATAAATAAATCCTCTCTCTCGTTGATGAATTAGTCATCATTAATCTAACATGATCCCAAATCGCTTAATATAAACTTCTTAAAAAAAACGGAAAGTTTCAACCTTAAAATTTACTTTTCTTTGCACTTCATTAATACAATTTACAATTATTTTAACAAATGCATATACAATACACATATAATTTTATATGTTAAATAATAATTATTAACTTACGAAGAGGTAGGTATGATTATGAGTAGAAAACTAAATTACATTAAAAGATGTTTGACTTATTAAAATGAAAAGAAAACTAAATTTTTAGAATTATTGCACATATTTTTTTTGTTAACTTTATTTATTTAAAGGAAAACAAATAATTAATTTTAATTTCAAAACTTGTTTTTTCTCTTTAAAGTATTCATTGGCGTCTTATAATAGCTCTTGTTATACTCAAAGATCTAACTAACCAATTCAAATAGGTACGATAACTTAGGCGATTTGTATAGAACAGTTAAAAACAAGCAATTTTTACTACAGGAGGGGGCCTATCTCCCCCCGTTTAGGGGGTAGGGGCAATTTAAAAAAATATGTACGTTACATGGAAAATATTTATTAAATAATATTGGTAGTACTTACAACTAAGTTTATACATTAAAGACAAAATTTTTGTCTTTTAGCTTGTTTTTTAAATCGAGTCAAAACTATGCATAGTTTTTGAAAAAATGTGTGCAAAAAAAACTTCAAAAAAATGTTTAAAGTGTAATTTTTCAAAACTTTAAGATTATCTACTACTATTTTTTTATAATTTATTGCTCTAATTTGTTTTTGATCAAAAACTGAAAACTAGATGATTTATGCCTCCTAGTTCTTGAGAAAATTAAAAATTACCAACAAATATATTTTTATTAAATTCCTTTTTCCTTGCTAAAGTATTTACGTAGCCTTATTTTGATAGTTATAATCGAATATGGATTAAGATATACCTAGGATAAATTAATTTTTCTTAAATCCAGCTTACTTAAATGCTACATCTTGCACCCACCGTACCTTGCACCCCCCCCCCCCCCACCTTGCACCAACCCCAAATCCTATAGTTTTCCCTAACACATCCTACTGTTGCATACATATAAACTCGCACCTACCATTATAACTATCAAAAAAAGAGGCTGGGATGCGACCCACATTGATAACTTCCCATCCCGTCTGTCGATTTGTCTTGCTTAAAAGTCTGTCTATATGTACTCGTATCAATTTTTACCAAATTTGCGTACTATTTTTTGTAGATTTTATTTTTTATGAAAAAATGGACTGTTAGATTTTTATATAAAAATAACTGAATATTGAAAACAATATTTTCTGTGAAATAAAATAAGTTTGAAGCCAATATTTTTAATTTTTGAAAAGCTATTTGAGCCGAAAGTAAAATTTTACCAAGTTTTAGTATTGTTTTTTTTAGAGATTTTATTTTTTGTGAAAAAACTGTCAATTCGTTTTTTTCAAAATTTTACTGAATGTTGACAAGAATATTTTTTGAAACATAAAAGTAAATTAAATCCAATATCTCGAAGTTTTGAAAGGATATTTGAGTCGAAAATAATTTTTTACCAACTTTTATACATTTTTTTTTTAGGTTTTTATTTTTTGTAAAAAGAACTGTCAATTCGATTTTTCTCAAAATTTGTCTTAATGTTGAAAACAATATTTCTTATAAGAAAAAATTAGTTTAAAGCTAATATCTACAATTTTTTAAAAGATATTTGAGTCGAAAATCATTTTTTACCAACTTTTGTTAATTTTTTGTCGGTTCTTAATTTTTTGTAAAAAAACTGTCAATTATTTTTTTTTAACTTTAACTGAATGTTGACAACAAGATATTTTGAAAGAAAAAAGTAAATTAAAGCCAATATCTCAAAGTTTTGAAAAGAGATTTGAGTCAAAAATCAATTTTTACCAACTTTTATACATTTTTTTTAGGTTTTATTTTTTGTAAAAAAACTGTCAATTCGATTTTTCTCAACATTTTTCAAAATGTTAAAAACAATATTTCTTATAAGATAAAATAAGCTTGAAGCCAAAATTTCAAGTTTTTGAAAAGATATTTACGAACTTTGAGTAATGTTTTTTTTAGATTTTTATTTTTTATAAAAAAAAAACTGTTAATTAGATTTTTCTCAAAATTTTATCAGATGTCAAAAACATTATTCTTCGATTCACAAAATTGTTTTAGAGATGAAATCATATTTCAGTCGTAAAATTTTGGAGGTGACAAATTTTTTTTTCAGTTTTTTTTTATTTGTTAAAAAAACCGTTATATTGATTTTTTTTTTTCAAAAAATATAACTGTTTGGTATCACGTTACAATATATTATATAAAATTTAATTCAAGTCTCTAATTCAACTTTTTTCAAACTGCTCTGGTAAAAAAACCACCCACGCAATTTTCTTGAGAGCCCTTTCTGCATCTTTCTGCCTTTTTTCTATTAAAAAAAAATTACTTGAAGTCGTTATCTCTTCTGGTTCTTGAGATATGGACGACGAAAAAAACGTGGCTAACGTACGAACGTACGTACACACGCACGCACATAGGTACATCTTTCTAAAAATCTTTTATTTCGACTCTAGGGACCTTGAAACGTCGAGAAATGTCAAAATTTTCAATTTGACAAATCGGACCCATTACAATAACTTAATAAGACCACTCGAGCGAAAAAAAAGTAATTTAATTAAAATATTTTTTTTTGTAATTTTCAATTTGCTCAAGAACTAGAAGACATAAAATCATCTAGTCTTCTGTTTTTGATCAAAAACAAATAATATCAATAAATTCTCAAATAAAAACAATAGTAGATAATCTTGAAGTATTGAAAATGTACACTTTATACCTTTTTAACTTTTTGTACTCAAATTTTGAGTTTAAAATTATTTTATTCAAAAACTACACATAGTTTTGACTTGATTTAAAAACTGGCCAATAGAACTTAATGTTGGCTTTAGAAACATGTACCATACTTAATTGTAAGTATTACCGTTATTTTTTATCTATTTTTCCCATTTTAAATAATATTTTTTTAAATTGCCCCTCCCGCCTAAACGGGGGGAGATAGACCCCTCTTCTATAGTTTTTAACTGTTCTATACAAATTCGTTATAATATCTTGTCGCCTAAGTTATCGTACTCTTGCCATTCAAATTGTTATTTATTTATGAACTTCTAAATCTTTTAATATGTTGAAATAAAATCTATATTATATAAATGTACATTTATATATTCTTTTAGTTAAAACAAATTGTTATATTTATTATTTATCTGCTTATATCTATCAAATACAAAAACCATGTTTCGAAATTCGTGCTGCGCTAATTGAAAGTTGATCCATAAAAATATCACATTTCAAAAAATATGTATATATGTTATCCTTTTTAAGTCGCATTAATTTAAAGTTAAACGCGTATATATCAAAAAAGTACAATTGTACAGGCTTTATCAACCATGGTTTGTATAGATATTTGTATATAGATGTGGAAATGTCGAAAGGAACTTTTTACATAAAAATAACTACATACAATGTAAGTACAAACACAAGCGAACGAGAATATTCATACAAACACATATATGGAGGTATATGGCAATACTTATAATTTAAGAAATCTATTTTGTATTTACTTACATTTATAAGCGTATCTCCAGATCCGGAACTCTCTTTTTTTATGCGACCTCTAATAACGAGCTTTTTAGCATTCAACAAGCGTTCACGACGTTCCAGCAATGATCCTACTTTCATCTCATGTAATTTTCCTAAAAGCTCTGGATGTCTTCTCTGTTAAATAAATTTTTTTTAACCATGGGTAATAAGATACTTTTGAAACTTAAAAAAAAAAATCCGGTCTAGGTATGTATGTCAAAACTTACTTTAATATGCATGTGGAAATTTCCTGTAGAACGAACACTACCCCGATAGACACGATCTGCTGGACAGCTTGAACATCTGACCGTAACATTATCTCCGTGTTGGGTTAGAATTTTATAAAGCTCTCCATTTAAGATATAGGGAATGCTAGGATCTTTTAGGGATTTGACTCTTGTCGAAACGGATGAAGACATTTTTGAGTTTTTAAATATTTTTTTTTTAATTTGAGGAACAAATTTGGTAAACGAAATAGAAAATCTATATGTATCGATAAGTATGTTTTTAGGAATAAGTTATTTGAACTATGTTCCTCTCACTATGATTAGTTAGGTGCAACTGCCAAAAATCGAATGCGTAAATTACGAAGGTCGATGAACAATCTGCAACAAATGATTTCATGGTTGCCATTGTCTAATAACTTTTTTTCAGAATTTAAAAAATCTATGTTCAAATTAAAGAAGAAGAATAATTAACCTACTTTTAATCCTTTTTGGTATACAAATATTTAATATCTTCTTGCCTATACAAATTTTAACAGGATAGATTAAATAAAAAACAGTTATCAGCTTTAAGCATTGGTAGCTCTAGTTCTGTTGCACAATTACTATATTTTACATTTATGTAGAGTTTAATGAATTGTTATAATAATAATAATAAAAGACAGTTGTTAAAATTTGACTGGTTAATTAAATTACTTTTAATCCATATAAAAATTTTTTCCTAAAGTGTAATTTTTATATATAAAGTTTCGAAACCTTGGAGAATTTTTTTGTGTTCGGTTAAGCACTTAACAGAAGATTGTTAAAAAACATAAAATTGAAAAAATGGTTTTACTTTTACACAATACAAGATAAGGTGCGCCAAAAGGCTAGAGTGACTAGGGTGCCGTGAAATAAGACCAAATTTTAAAAATTGTTTTTTTTTTAGAACTTAGCAAAGTAAAATAAGTCAACAATATTTTCAGAAATTTAACCAACTTATATTTACGTTGGGTCAACAGCATCCCCCCACCTGCTTAGGCACACTATAATATTTGAGGTATGTGTGAGGTTGAGTGAACGCGAAGTTTCTTTTGCACATCTCTTATAATGCTCTTGAAAGTGAAATAAGAAAAAATTGGCTTTATTTCACTTTGTCTAAGTGTAGTAAGACCAAGTGCTTAAAGTACACTTTACATAAGTGATTTAAGACCAATCCTTCATATTTGGCATTATTTTACTTTGTTTTTTATTTTCACGGCATCAGACTAGCAAAAACTTGAATAGTGTTGAGGGGGGGGGGGGGGGTGTCTTCTTTGTCACCTCGCCAAGGCTGAAAAGTCAATTAAAAAAAAACAGACAAACAAGTATTAAAAAATAACGGTAACACATACAGAGTCATGGTATAGCTTTTTCGAACTCAAAAACCCATTCTTTAACTTAATTTTAATATAAAGTTATTTCAGTGAATAGCTTAGTTTTTTATTCAAAAATATACTTTATTACCTATATTACATATGTATGTATGCATGAAGGTAAAAAAAATATAATTTTTGTTTTCAAAATTCAATTAATTTTACATAAAAACAGAAATCCGGATGCTAATAAGTATTTTAGTTTTGAGAAATTAAACCAAAGTATTAAAAGTACATTTTTCTAAAAACAACACTTCGGGTTTAAACTGCTCGGGTCAACAATTAAAATTATTGAATCGGCGAACTATCTCCTTTTTATTTTTAATTGCATACCCAACGGTTGTAAGCCATAAATAAAAAAAAAATTAGCTGTATTTAGGTACAAGTAAGTTAGGATCGTAAAATTTACAAGTCATCTACAGTATTTACATATTTAAACAAATCTACTTCATCTATGGAGTCTCTATTGAATAAGTAGACCTGTGTCAATCGTGATTGATTCGGTCTTTATGACCCGTTCATCAAAAAGATTGAATGATTGCAATCATAGTAAACCAAATCAATCGTTCTCAATGTCAATCGTTTCATCATGCTGTCTTTCGTTTTAAAGGAAAAGAAATATGTTTCGTTCATCCAACTTATTCTCATTCAAATGAAATGGTATAAAATGGGAATTAAACATAGCTTTGAAACAACCAATCAATTATTTCAATACTAATCGTTTTAAAGATCGAAACTGAATGAAAATGAAGTACCTTAACCTTACCTACTCTGCTGCAAAAAGTTCCATATGGTTCCACTCGCTTATTTTCCATCCATAAACCAAAATGAAACAGAAACCTAAATGATTGAAAAAGTGAACGATTGGAATAGAATGAAATTTGCCTATTTTATTCGCATCCAAATGAAACAGATACCAAAACGATTGAAAAAATGAACGATTGAAAAGAACGAATCATTGAACTGAACGACATATGAACGATTGAATCTTTTAAAATGAACGATTGACACACCTCTATGAATAAGCTTCTTTGAAAATTCTTACGTCAAATTTACTAAGTACTTGTATTTTGAACCAAGTTTTAGAACAAAAATTATTCCAAATCTTTCAGCTTATCCTTAAATTTGTTTGACCTACCTTAATATCTTCATTTACTATTGATTTGTTCACACTGCCAAAAACTTCTTGAGTTAAAACTCAAATATAAGCCTCGAGGTATAAAGCTCTGAACCAACTTAAAAAATGGGCTATGGTAGTTAAATTAAACGTTTACAAAAATGTATTTTCACTTTCAATGAAATAAATAAAAAAGTCAAAGTGGCAACCATACTTATTTTGGTTTTTGACGCTTTTAAAGTTTTTACAGTTGCGCTATTTGAAAAATATAGCTACACAAATCGTATTATTCTATTCTTTTTCCTTATGTCGCCTTCCTTCGTTGTTGTTAGGGTCTATCTATCACTATTGACCGTTTATCTCTCTTCCAATTCCAATGCACTTGTTGTTCTCTTTGCAGTAGAAGTAGGTATAGTCTTTAGATCTGTTGTAGGGATGATGATTTAGGTGAGAGCTTTGGTTTTCGGAATTATAAAAAGTATATTTTTCAAGGTTTCAGCTTTAACCGTTATTATTTTAAAGAACAACAAAATAAGAAGAAGATAAGAATGAATATAGGTAATATGGGTTGACAGTTAAGTTAAGGCTTGCAGAAAGAAAAATCGGGTTGCTTGGTGAATTAACTAAATGTACATATGTCGAAGGTATGATGTATTTTTGTAAATACCTAAGAACCTATACATTATATATACGACTACATTTGTTGTAGGTTGATACATCGCGGGGATAAACTAAAGTTGTAAATAAGCAAGTGAGCTAGTTTTTTGTAGCCTAGCCTTATGAAGTCAGGTTTTTTTTGTAACATTAGGTTTGGTGATTATTTACCTAAACGCTTGGCCTATTTAACGGTTAATTGTATCTACATACATATGTATAAGTTAAGAAAATATGGACTTATTTAAAGGTACTTTATGATTTTCCATATTTATATTTCATCACATTTCTGATATATAACCTTCAAAATTTAAAGACAAAATGTTAAACTACGCTTTTTAAAGCTTTGCTAATTTATGATGATTTTGAAAGTCTTTAATTATACAATATAGGTAATCGCTTTTTTTAATATTCAGCTAAGAAATTCGTACCAAGTCCCTTATTTACTTTCAAAAAATCTTCATTAATGGTTGAACTTCACCTTTCCCACATAAACCTTAAAGGAACACTGAAGCATTTATGTTGAAAAGTTTTTACAGATGCGTAGCTATATAAATGCAATTAAACTTCTACACCAAGTTTTTGAAATATATTGAAAAAAAGAGACGGGGATGAGACCCACACTGATAACTTCAAATCCCCTCTGTCGATTTTTCTTTCTTAAAACTTTAACGAAAAATTCCTAACAATATTTTGTGTAAAATAAATAATTTTAAGTCAAAAACTTTCTTTGTTCTTGTAATTCCTACTTGAGCCGAAAACCATTTCTTATCATTTTTTTTGTTGTGTTTCTAGGTTTTCGTGCTTTTTTTTAAAAAAGGTTTTCAGTTGAATTTTTCTAAAAGATTAACATAACAATATTTTGCATGGAATAGTTTAATTTCAAAATATATTTTTGTTAATGAAATCCTTTGTCGAAAACCAATTTTAGTTGCATTTTTGAAAGTTTTTATTAAACATATTTTGTTGTAAAATCTATCAATAGTATAGTAACATTTTACTCGAATAACAAGAACAATATCCGCAGTATGAATATTACTGATAAAAGTTAAAGTAGAATCCAACTTCGGATGGGTTTTTGATATTTATACGAGTCTCGAAAGGATCTTATGTGATTTCGTTCTCAAATGTTGGTACGATTAATATTGCATTTTTTATTATCTCGATGGCTGTGTCCGTTGAGTAGTGAATGGTGGATCCAGGGGGGGGGGTTGTCGTAGGGGCCATGACCCTAGAGGAGATAATTTGTTTGCTTTTTCGCAGGAATTCCCTTCAATTCAAAACTAATCCTATTGCGTTGATGGATATGACCCCCATTATATTTGAAATTTAATTTTTGTATATGAAAACACCATTTATATTTAACTTCCTTCAATTTGTTACTAAAAGTACTACTTTTGACTGAACATTGGACCAAGAACATAATATGAATCGGATATTCAGCCTTATTCCAAAAAAACAACACAAATTCATCAACTTTTGACCAATTGACGATCCAGGGGGGTCACATGAGCCAAAAAGCTTATAACAGTTAATTTGTATAAGTAAAGATTTTATTTAAAGATTTATTAGTAATTTAACGACATTGACCAAAAAGTGGTTTGCTGCCAAAAACAACTCAAATTTTGATTTTCGCTCAATTTAGAATTTGAAAAAACTTTAGTCATGCTTTAAATTATTTTCATAAAAATTGTTTCTAAGAAAAAGAGCAAAAATTCAGGTTCTCAAGAAGAAACCTTGAATAAGAGATCTTGAATTTTATATTAAGTTGTCTTTGAATTCCTTAAACTCGCCTTCAATTTTATTATTACATTTTTTTACGCACATAAATAGTGATTATTGAAGTGTTTTTTACTGCGACATATAGGAACTACATAGCAAGTTTTGCATAAGTAAACAATTTCAAACTAGAGCTTTTAATCAAATATGACATTTCGACTGTAGAGAAGCCGAAAAAAGTGGGTACCCCGATTCCTTTCCTCTGTCTATCTTGCCTGGCCCCTACAGTCCAAACAATTGTGTTGATTGAATGAAGATTTTCAGCCGATAAGTGTAAGGTGTTTTTTTTCATTTTATCAATACGAAAAATAACAGCAGTCCCCACACAAATTTTTTGGTTTAAGATGTTGTGTTCTTAATTTGGCTTCTTTCTACCAGAAAAACATATATTCGTATTGCTCAGAAGGGTACTATTAAAAAACCTTTTTTGTTTTTAAGTTTTCTCAAGAACTAATGGAACGATTTCAAAATTCTTCTCTTTCTGTGCAAGCTCTTGTCAATGATCAAATTGATGATGATTTTCTATGGTCAAACATTTTATTTTTAATAAAATACTAATTTTCTTTACAAAACTCGATATTTCAGGAAGGGCCAACATTTTTTGACAAAATTTTAATGTAAAATGTTCATATATATATAAGCTCTTTATTTAGTGCTTATACCAAAAATATTTTTAAGACAATATTTAGAATGATTTTCGAAAAAAAAAATAGGTCAATCTAGATTTTTTGACAAAGAAAATGGCTTTTAAATTTTTGAGAATAACTTATTTTGCAGGTACATTTTTAAATCTTAAAATATAGGAAATATTTTTAAACCCACTTTTTGCAAGAAATTATCAAATTCTAGCGACCCAGTCGTGCGTTTCATTTCTTTCAAAATTGGTTTTCTGTTGAATACAAAAGATTTAAAAAAATATAATAAATCTACTTTTGAAGTGAATTTGCTTTGGATGCTCCAGAACTGAGATTCAAACACGAATTTCAATAATACAAATTTCCCCAAAAAATTAAGTGACACTTTTTGTTAAATTAATGACTAAGTGAAAAACATAATAATCGTTTCATATATGTTGATATAAAAGCTTCGAAACGTGTAACCCTCTAAGCTATTGTATATGGCATATTTAAAAAACTGTTGGAATCTTGGAATGCTTTCATATGAGTCATTCAAATTAAATAATAAGACCATACCTTGCTGGACAACAGTGTTCTAAATAATTTAATAAATAAAGTTGGCATTTTAGCAATTATTAAATTTTGTATCATCATTTACAAAACAATTAAGAACATTTTTTTCATGAGTAAAAACTCATCTAAGTGTGTGACCCCCCCCCCTGATGAAAAGTCTTGATCCGCCCTTGTGAGTAGTTGTGCATTTTGAATTATGTGTTTTTCACTGAAAAAAAAAACAATCTGTTACAGTTGATATTATTTAGTTTTGTTAATGAAAATGGAGTAACTGGGCTTATTTTGCGAGAAAAAACAATGGAAAAGATAGTTAAGTTTTGCTATGTTTCAACCAAAGGTTTATTTCAGTTTAGATTAAATAAATCTTTTTGGTGTTTCCACCGCACAAGATCTAAATATGATTAAGTTTGACAGCACTTTCTAAAATGCAAATGTTGTTTGATGTTTTCGATGTGTGAAGTGCAAGTGAGATAGTTTGATTCCTGTTAAACAATAAAGAACTGATTATATCAGCACCATATAAAAATATGCTACCTATTCAGTGTCCATTTTTTTTATAATTTGATTATCTGTAAAACCAACTCCTCCACACAGGGTTTTCTTCACAAATTTTGACTGGACTCCGAGTCCGATCCCCGACGGGAATCGATTCGATTCAAGCTCATTTCAACTCGATTCAGGTATATAAAGAATTGAAGAGGCCTCAACACTACATGTTAATGTAGTAGTCTACGAACAAACCCCCTCCTTGAAGCAATTGTTAAAGAACTTTTTTTTATAGAATCTTAATTTCCAGATGTTTTCTTAACATTTTTCCTTGAAAATTGTTCACTTTATTGGTTTTAGTCAGTTTTTTTGCTAAGTTAATTTTAACTTTTAATTTTCACAAAACTTTCTTCTATTTGTGTGTGTTTTCTTATTATTATTATGACAGATGTTCTTTCAGTTGTACCAATTTTTAAATAAATCTGGCAACTGCCGATGCGTTTTGTTGGGAATTTTCTAGTATTTTTAGTATTTATTTATTTTCTTGATTAGCTTACACTTTAAGATACAATATCTTATTTATAGTGTAGCTTGTAAAATGTACAGTAGCTACGTACATAATTGATTTTAATTCAAGTTTTAGATATTTTTACAAATTTGCGAATATAACTTAATCTATGCATTATTAAAGTAAAGTTTAAGTTCCTTTCCCATTTGTTTCGTGCTATTAATACTTTTTATTTTTCACGGCAATGAATTCCAAATTCTTACTGAGTTGACAAAGAACTGACGTTCAGATATTAGACAATGAAAACGCGGAATTACTAGATCACGACATCTGTTCATTGTAAAGATCCTCAGGTTGGCGGGTTAGGTTAGGTTATTGTGCGAAATTTTATAAAATTCTTAAACGACATCCCAAGAATTTGGGAACTATGTCTTACAATTGAAGGAAGTTCGTTAACATAGATTGAAAACAACAACGGGCCAAGAATCGAACCGAATCTTCAAAAACGAAGAGTGCATATTATCAAGGCCTATAACATTAGACTTAATAGAGAGGAGTGCTTCTACCACATCCTCCGCAGTTATTGCAGAAAACATAAATGAATTTGAGTTTGAGGTATGCGATGAAAAAATCTCTTCACAATATTGTATGGGGTCTAACGATTGCTGGTTAACAATTGGGTTAGAAACGAAAGATTTGTTGAGAGCGTTGATGTCTATGTCTTCAGCCAAACCACAAGATACTTTTCCAACACCGATATTCTTCAAATTTTTCCAAATTTGTTTACTTCCTAAAGAAGCGTTGATGCGAGTTGCGGATTTTGCCTTACGAATTTTTTGAACAGTTTTGTTGCGCAAAGAGGTAAATTTTTTGTGAAAGGTGTCAAGACGAAAGAGTTTCCACCGTCTATAGGCTAGGTCGCGCTGTCTCATCAAAGAACGTATGTCATTTGTGAACTATGGTTTGTTGTGAGGAGCGCAGCTTTTGGTTTTTAAGACATGGCTCTCAAATAATCTATTCACCCTGCTATTCAGAAAATCTACCTGCTCGCTAGGGGATCGGATTTCCATGATATTATTCGAGTTTATGCTTCTAAGATCCATTTCAAGGGAAGTATAGTTGATTTGTTTGAAATCACGGTATTCGATGGAACGAATATGAATCTCTACTTGAAAGTCGAAAGTTAAAAAAAAAATCATGCTTTGAAAAAGCTGCCGCAGCAACTGATCGTAAAGAATCACTTTGCTGATCGGTCACAAGAAATAAATCCAACAGAGGGCGGTCAGAATTTGAAAAATGGGTGGCAGTACATGTGTTTACGGAGTAAAGATTAAGAGAGAGAAATTCGTGGAGAAAGTTATTTTCATCAAAAAGGTTGCAATTGAAATCTCCACATTATTATCATTAGTTAACTCATCAAAAATATATTCAATTTCTACTATACTATTTATAGAATGCCAAAAAAACACGTATATTTACTATATAAATAAATACAGATTGGATTCTTCTAAGATCATTTCTAACGTTAATAACAAAATTTAGCACAGAATGAAAACATTTTGAAGTTTATTCACGAGATATCGAGAGTCGAATATATATGCTTACAAATTTTGCGTACTATTTTTTGTAGATTTTAATTTTCAATATTCAATTTCTACTATACTATTTATAGAATGCCAAAAAAACACGTATATTTACTATATAAATAAATACAGATTGGATTCTTCTAAGATCATTTCTAACGTTAATAACAAAATTTAGCACAGAATGAAAACATTTTGAAGTTTATTCACGAGATATCGAGAGTCGAATATATATGCTTACAAATTTTGCGTACTATTTTTTGTAGATTTTAATTTTCAATATTCAATTTCTACTATACTATTTATAGAATGCCAAAAAAACACGTATATTTACTATATAAATAAATACAGATTGGATTCTTCTAAGATCATTTCTAACGTTAATAACAAAATTTAGCACAGAATGAAAACATTTTGAAGTTTATTCACGAGATATCGAGAGTCGAATATATATGCTTACAAATTTTGCGTACTATTTTTTGTAGATTTTAATTTTTAGAAAACAATTTCAAAAAAATTGTATTGAATGTCGAAAACAACATTTCGAAAAGATGTTGGGCTGAAAATCAATTTTTACCAAGTTTTAGTAATTTTTGTTTACGTTTTTATTTTTTATAAGAAAACTGTCAGTTGGATCTTTCCCGAAATTGTACTGAATTTTGAAAACAATATATTTATAAGCCAATATCTTAAATTTTTGAAAAGATATTTGGGTTGAAAATCAATGTTTACGAACTTTTATAATGTTTTTTAGGTTTGTATTTTTTGTGTAAAAAAACTTTCAATTCCATTTTTATCAAAAACACGTTATTCTTCGTTTATTTTGAAAATACAATTATTTTTGTATGTAAAATATTCGATCTGAAGTTATTTTTTTTAAGAAGACCTTTATTTTAGTTTTTTTTTTAAATAACATCAATTTGGTATTATGTGATTTAATTCAAGTCACTTGCTTTTTTGTTCCGTAAGATATTTTACGTTTAACCAAAATTGTTTGGAGACTCCTTTCTGCATCATTATCTGTGTAACAACGTTTATTTAAATTCGATATCTCTACTGGCTCTTGACATATCGACACGAAAAAAGCTTCCCGAACGTAGGGATGTACCAAATATCTAAAAATCTTTTATCTAGACTTTCGGGTTCGTCTTTTTAACAGCTGTCACTTGATTTATGCTCAGTTTGGTTTGCCTTTATAAAACAAGCATTGGAATTTTTTTTGACAGGTCGTTTAGTATAATTCAAAAATTTTCTGTCATCTGCAGTCAACTTCATTCTTTGAACGTAAATTTTGACCAAGGCAATGAGTAAGTTTTTCAAAAGTCATGAATTTCAAATTCAGAACTTTACTTCGCAAATCTTTACTTTAAGTTCATAGTACAAAAAGTACCAACTAAACTACTGTCTTAAAAACACTCCTCAGGCAAGCTGCAAGTCCACCACGATTTGTATTTTGTATTGTTATTTCTTTTCAAAATTGACAAGGAACCCTTTTACAAATAAAGTTGTGGAGAGAATAAATAAATCATAAAGTAATAAAGTTCAACTTTCAGTTAAATAGAAAACATTATCAACTGTCATTTTGATAGAAGTAGACTTGACTTGATAGTTAGGGAGATTTTTCTTGACTAACTTTCCAGTTAGCTTTTCATTAAAGTTGCCTTATTTGGAAGGCAATTTTTTTACAGCTGGCCAATCAGATAATAGAAACTTGCCTTACTTTCAAACCTGACCAATGTTTAAAAATTGTGCAATTGTATTACTAAATTAATAGGTCGGTTTGCTGCGTCGAAACATTCAATTTATTGAAGGAAACTTTTGGTGAGCGAAGTGTCTAGCGTTCTTTACGTGTATATCTCCAATTGTGCAAATAAGTCATTAATATTCTTTAAAGATGTCAACCTATCGGCCACCGTAAGTAAAATACTACAAGTTTTATATGAAAAGACGTCGAGTGCGAAACAGCTGTCAGTGTCAAAATAATTATGTTTTAAGAAGAAACCACTAGATGGCTTATCCTGTACATGAACAATAAACCAATACAAATTTAGAAGGTAGATAGACTTATTTATTATACACAAAAAATAAATAAATAATCTCAGGCCAGGCGTAACTTTCACACTTTTGTCATCTTGAATTTCAGCGCTCCTTCAGGTGCATACATAAAGGTAACAGCATATTCCAAGGGTTTATGATTAAATTCTAGCTTGTAGTTTCTTATTAACTGTGAAAATAGAGTAAAACAGCATTAAGAAAAATAAAACCTTTATCTTTCAATAGATACTTACTTTGGATAGTAAAATTTGCATTTCCAAATCGGCGAATCTCCGTCCAAGGCACATACGAGCACCATAACCATATGGCAAAGAAGCAAACGGATGTAGTTTACCTTCGCCTTGATTTGACTTCAACCAACGTTCAGGTTTAAAAGTTCCCGCATCAGTAACATATTCTTCCATGTTTCCTGTTACAATTGTAGGGAATACAGCTTGAACCTAAGGTACACAAAGCTATATAAACTAGATGCTTTGAATATAAGCATTTGAGTAATATTTTACCCCTTTTGGAATTTGATAGCCACATATCACAGTATCTTCCTGCAACGTCCTCCCATTACCAATTACTGTACTGTAAACTCTAAAAACTTCTCGTATAAAAGCTTTCAAATAATGCATTTGGTCTAGAAGTTGTATTGTCAGAGGTGTATCGGGGGTTGGCAGCACTCTTCTGAGTTCTTCACGAACTTTTTCTTGTTCTTCTGGTCGAATGGCCAATTGGTATAACATCGAACAAACTGCCATGGATATCTTTACCAATTGTTAAAAAAGTCACTTGTTACTTAACACAATCTTTAATAATTCAGAATCCTTACAGTGTCAATTCCAACAAGAATAAGATCCAACGCCATAATTGTTGCTATTTTGTCGTCTTTTTCAGTGAGAATAACCTTTTCTAAAAGTGACGGTTCTCCAGTTTGAGTATATCCCTCTGATTTCATTCGGTCTGTGGCACTTTTAATATATTTCATACAAACTCTACAAAAAGCCAATCAAAACTTTATGTTGTCTTCAAAAAATTAAAAAGTAAAAATGTCAACTCACTCAACGAAGAAATTCATGTTATTGACGTAGCGCGTCCATAACGGTGTTGGGAAATATCGCCAATATGGCGCTTTTAATTCGAGGGTTGCAACATTACGTAGAGCATATTTGGCAGCATTGATGATTTGTTGTGGTTCTGAATCTTCAGAGAGGTTTGGTTCTAAGCAGCCCAAACGAGCATCGAGAGCAACACGTCCAATACCTAAAATAGAAATTCAAGACATTTTATTTATGAATTATTATTTATGTAACTGATTTTATAAAACTTATTATTTTACATTCTAAAGACCATTTGTGAATTTCATTATCAAAATCGTCAGGCAGTTCAGAATTTGCATCCAGCAAAGTTTCACATCTTTTTAGAAAATCATTGGTTACTTCTTCTAATGGACCTAAATATCGACGTACTGTCGATAGTTGAAGCACAGGTTTTTGAACTCGTGATCGAAATTGTCGCCAAGCTTCTCCATGACTGAAATGAAAATATTTTTAATGCAAGTTTCTAGAGTGGTAACTATAAAAAAACATACACTCCAACAACTCCACCAAGATCTCCGAAAAAATCTTTTCGCACAACACTTTTGTACTTTACTAGACTAGGCATTGAAGGACGGAATGGTGTTGGACCTTCATTTCTGTAGCACTGCAAATAAATGATAATATTTTAATGTTTGATTTTGTTGTTCAACATTTTTTTTGGTTTGAGGATAAGCCTAGTTCTATGTTAACTCAACAGTTTTATTAAAAAAATAGGATTAACGAAACATTCGAATAACTTAGTCCAGGCGTACAGTGTCTATTTTTTTATATTACAATATTGTCAGACTTGTCAATAAGTTGACAATAGGCAGAAAACCTTTCCTCGGCTTTGATATATTGTGACATTCGTGAACACAGCCGGAGTCACAGGAACAAAGAAGAATCGAAACAGTACTACTCCGTATTTTGAAATCTTAACTTTGCAAGAAAATTTTCCTGTGTCAGAATTTTAAAAATTTATCAATTTTTTCTCAAAGAAAACGTAAAAGGTAAAGTCGATGAATAAGCACGCGCTATTCTGAATTTCGCTTCGTTTCAAAAACTCTCTCAAAACTTTAAAAACATAAAAATGCCTAATTGGTAGAATTATCAATTCCTTAAATAAAGGCCAACGTCCAGCCAAACGATTTTTATTTAAAATAATTCGTATTAAATGCTTCTGTGCAATCAATAGAGGTCGAACCACCACCACATAGGAACTACCCCAGCCGTATTGCAGCTTTGAGTTTGCAAACCCATAATGTATAGTTTTTGAAACTTCATGGGAGAAAAAAGACTAAATTAAATATACATTTTTCGTGTGAGAAATAACATGTATGTTTTGATCATATGAATATGATTCTTCCAATTTAGATTCCTATCAATTACTACTCCTAGGTACTTAAACTGTTGAACTGTTTCAATTGTAAAGCAATTATCTGTGCAATGTAAATTGTTTATAAAATTACTTTTACCACACTTATGAAGAGGTTAAATTGTTTACAATCGTGAGCTTGAAACCGTAAATTAAAATCAGTAAGACTATTTCCAGTTGCATTAAAACACATCAATTTAGTTTTATCGCTGATAATCAATTTATGATAAGTAAACCACAACCTTAATACTTCCAGATCTTCTTCAATGTTCACAATACTTTCAAAGATAGTCCTAGATGAATATTTAAAAACGTCAGCGAAACCAGTTGAAGTACCATTTAATTTCAATTTGAAAATGAAATTAATATAAATCAAGAAAAACAAAGGGCCAAGAACAGATCCTTGTGGAACACCGTTCTTTAATAGCCTTGATACACTTAAGATTCTGTTATTATTAACTGTTTTGTTTTCTATTTTTTAAATAAGAATTCAGCAAATTGAAAAAACTACCGCGAAAGCCTGCATTATAAAATTTAGTTAGAAAAAGATCGTGGTTCACCAGATCGGAAGCTTTAGTCGTACCAGTAAACAGACCCATTGTTGATTTATTGCTATTTAAACTTCCATAAAGCTGACTACATACCCTTAAGATAGCATCTTCTGTTGACAAACCTGCTCTAAAACCAAACTGATTATTACAAAAGAAATTAAACTTTTCCAAGAAGGAAACTATTCGAATCTTAAGTAACTTCTCAAAAATTTTTGAAAAAGTTGAAAGAAGCGATACTATAGGCCTATAATTCGAAATAATTTTTTCTTATTTCTATTTTTGAAAAGTGGTATGACGACCTATGCACATTTAAGATGATCAGGGAAACAACCAATTTTAACACTTTTTTTAAAAACGAAGGGTAGAATGTCAACAAGCAACATTTTTCAACAAAATACTTGTGCACGAATTTTTATTCTGTAGAGACATAAAAACTTCTCTTGATATTATTCTATCAAAAACAAATCTATTTGGTTGTGTAGGTAGAGTCGCTAGTGGCCGGCCCCCTAAGGATTTTCCTCATAAAATATAGGACAGTAACAACAAATATTAAGATTTTCGAATAATTCTTGAAATTAATTATTATTTATTAATTTCTTAATAATTAATCTTACCATACAATTATTTATTTAGATTTTTGTAAAAAAATGTCATTTTTTCCTGTGGCCGGCCCCTTGTTTCCTATTTCCGGCCAGCTGATGTCCTATAGTCGGCCACCCAAGAAATAAAAGGCTTAGATTTCTTAATTGTTTTTCTATAAGTGTTTTATTTAAAGTTGCTAGTTAAAGTTGCTGAGCTTAACTTAAAAAACTATTTATATAAATAAAAATAAATTAAAAAAATACAAAGAAAAAATAAATTATTTTTTTCCATTTTTAAGCCTTAAAAAATAAAAAAATCAAAAAAATTCTTAATTTAATTCATTTATAAAAAGTGAAATAATAATAGATAAATACTTATTTTTTATACACCTTAAAGATTGTATTTATAACAATTGAAACAAATTCATTAAAGTCTTTTTAATCACATTCAAAATAAAAGTACAAAGAAAAAATAATTTGTTTCCCATTATTAAGCCTTAAAAAATAAAAAAAACAAAAAAATTCTTAATTTAATTCATTTATAACAAGTAAAATAATATAAGATAAATATAGGAACTTTTTTATACACTTTAAAGATTGTATTTATAAAAATTAATTAGAAATTCATTAAAGTCTTTTTAATCACATTCAAAATAAAAATACAAAGACAAAATAAATTATTTTATCCATTATTAAACCTTAAAAAAAAAAACAAAACAAATACTTAATTTAATTCATTTGTAACAAGTAAAATAATATAAGATAAATAGGAACTTTTTTATATACTTTAAAGATTGTATTTATATCAATAGAAATTGATTTAAGTCTTTTTAATCACAATTTGGGTAATAAAGTATCACATTTTGTGCATACAAATTCTTTAACCTCAGCATCTAAAAACGACATGGTTGACAAATTTGTACATTTAAAATGGAACCAGTTTTCACATCTATAGCATCCAATATTCTTCAGCCCTTCTTCCTCAACGTCCGTGAGAATCGCAAACATTTGAACCGCTGCGAACATCACCCCCAAAATCGGAAACACTATTGGTAACATTTAAAGCTTCTAGAGTATTTTTTATACACTTGGAGTAGTCTACGGCATTTGGATCGAATGGAAATAGTCCACATTTTTTGAAAGCGTGTTTTATGATGGTCGTCCTATCCTTGTAATTTAAAAGCTCATCTAAGACATCACAAAAATGCTCTTTGTTCATGATGCTGCCGTGGTTACCCGAACGTTTGCGCCATTCATTCAAAATATTTTGTAATTGGACGTTTTATATCATTTTTGGATATTTAAACATCAAGACCTTCTTTAACATACTGCAGGAAAGTTTCTCCTCGCAACCATCCACTGTCTGTTTTTCCAAATACCCAGTCAGGTTTTTTGCTTTGAATTGCTTTTAGCCAGCTCGGCGACCTTTTGTATGGCGAAACAACCATAGGAGGAAGTGTTCTCCCATCTGCACAGTTAAGTTTTCTTTTTCGTTTCCTGCCTTAACTTCGTACAAATTCTTTATTCCTCTTGGGGCAATCACATTCCCAGTTTTTGGTGCCATACTAAAACCCGTTTCGTCGGCATTAAAGGTTCTAGAAGAATCCTCCAGCACGTCTAGGGAATTTTCTTCTGTAAGAAATTCTTTAAGCTCTCTAAACCATTTTTTTATCCCTTCCTCCGTTATTTGTGCCCTGCTCTCAGCTGTTCGCAAGCTTAACTCTGGGTGAAGGCGCATAAAACCGTAGTACCATTTCTTTCCAGGTTTTCCGTCTTTGAAAGGGGTTTTCCGGCCCTCTTCCAGGATAATAGTTTGGACTGTTTTCAATAAGCTTTCGGAGTTTTGTGGAAAACCACATTTGGCAAGATTAATAAGCCAGTTTTTGAGCTTATTTTCCTCTTCTGCAGACAGCACAGGAGAGGGACCAAAATTGCCAATATTATCTGAAGTCCTTTTATGAATCCGGTCTTGAAGAGTCGCCCCTAGGAATATTGAATCTTCTAACGGCTTCTCTAATTGGTAATTTGTTTTCGCGGATTTCAAATAACGCTTGGGTCAAATCTGTTTCTTTGTATGAAATGACACGCTTTTGCTTATCTTTGTTGTTTTTATTTGTCCAAATCATATTTAAGTTGCTAAAGACAAGAAAAAGTGGGAACCTTATAACTAAACATTAATTTAAACCTATGATAAAACAAACGGCCGGAGTTAATACTCGCGTGTCCTATAGCCGGCCACCACGATTTCATTTTGAAAAGAGGGGGCCGAACACTGGAAAACTTTGAATTTTAACTCTTTTTTTTTGTTGCAAGATGAAGAGAGTAGGTTTATTCATCAAAATATTTCAGATTTCTCCTGTTTAAAATTTTACTGATGGATTTTACTGTTGGCAATACTGACAGAAAATCGAAAATTTACACAGTTTTAAGAGGTTTGGATCTGACAGTATTGCAGAATCTCTTAATAGAGTGTACTTAGCTTATCGACTTTATCTTCTTTGTGATAAATTACAAGGTCTTCAAAATTCACAGGAAAATTGACTTGCAAAATTAAGATTACAAAATGTTTCGATTCTTCTTTATCCCTTCGACTCCAACTGTGTTCACGAATTTCACAATTTGTTAAGTGAATTTTTAACGATTTGAATGCATTGTTAAAGCGTGTATCGTTTCATTTTCAGCAATGGCGTAGTTTCTATTTGTCAATTGTCGAAAGATAATAACTTCAAAATTGACAGCCGCCCAAATAACAGACTTTTCTAATGATACTTCTAATTTAAAAATCGTTTATTTTAAATTTAAAATAAATAAAAAACGAATTTATAATTAAATTACTGCGAATATTTTTGTCGGTGTATATAGGAGCCAATAATTAAAAAGCAAGCAATTTAACTTCCTATATTTGTATATATATGTTAATTAAAACATTATTTATTCACTTGCATTCCATAAATAAAATTATTCAGCTTGAAAAGAGGAAAATATTAAGTGCGTAGCTTAACTGTATATAATACAATATAAAAATAAATATATCTTGAAGCCATGCAGCCAACTCATCTGAAGAACATGTTTTGCATGATAATATCTCCTATAATATAAATAGTAATACTTTATTGTTGGAATTTAAAACAATTTAAGCTCCAGCTGTAACTTGAGGTCTTCCCAAAACAATAAATACACAAACAAAATAAACAATAAAAAAAACACATGATTTGTAAAGTTTTGGTTTGCACATCTGGGCCAACTGAAAGATTGCAAAAATTGCATGGTAAATCTGAGGATGAGGAACTACACGTCGGATTTCAAGAATTGTTTTCTGTTTCAAAATTTATTGTTATAGTGCATGGATACACGAGCGCAAAAAAGAATTACTTTTGTGGAAACACACTGACAAAGAAAAAAATTAAGTGGCCATGCAAGAAAATTTGACAACAGAGGAACAGTCGGAAATTAAAACACAACATATTATTATTAATTTAAGCGTTTGAACTAGAGTCCAACTAGTAATTGCCTTAAAATGATTGTTTTGTTTTTCTACCGAATTAAAAAAAAAAATGAAATTGAACAGCACGAGCAAAACAAAAGGAAATTTGTCGTATACGTTCTACTTTGCCAGCAAATAGAAATGAAAATGTCTGACAAAAATAAAACGTTTTGAGAAAGAAACATCTTAAAATAAGAAAAAGACGAAACTTAGCATTTTTCCCATCCCCTTTCTTCTTTCTAAAAATCATCCATTGTCTTTCGTGAATTAATTCTAGGCACATAGATCTGAATTGTTCTTCTTATAGGGTAAAGTGGGGTAAATTTGTTTTTATTTGGTGCATATTTGAATACCATTTTACGGATATACTACATATATTTTCTAAATTAAAAATTGAAAGTGTTAAATTGTTTAAATATATTTTTAACATTTAATCATTTCAATTTGTTCACTACTTTTTACTTTTTATTTTATCTGATTCATCTTGTATTCTTTTTACCTTTTCAATTTCATCAACATCATAGATAAACAGTAAGTCTGGCCTTCCTATTAATCCACTAAATCGTACTATTCGTCCATATCTCTCGTGTAGAAGTGATGAAATTTTGGCTACATCTGAAATTGTATACTGTCCAATAATTGGCATCATTCTGAAAATCAAACAGAAAAAAAGTTAAAAATTTAAATAGTGAATTAAGATTTAGGAACTATTTATTTAGGAACATATAAGGATACAAGGACTTTATTTTTTAGGGGTATGAAACATTGAGTTGGCAACACTGTTTTAACTGGCAGCTATTTTGACAGCTGTCAAGTTGTTTATTTTAAAAGTATGATTTGACATTTCAACATAAATAGACTCACTGGTACTGGACTTGTACCGTTGTTGATTCCTATTTTCATATGCAAATTTTGTTTCGGATTATCGAACGCTTTAGAGTCATGCTGATTATTGACTTATTCGTTCATTAATTGAACAACCATGATGAGCAGGAGCTTTGATTTTAACAAGATGGCGCAACATTTCACTAAGCGCGGCATAACTGATTTATAAAGTAATCGTTTGAAAACCTCACAATTCCACGTTTAGGACCTGTGAATTGGCCTCCAAGACCGTGCGACTTAACACCTCTGCTTCACTAATTTCGTTGTATATATGTGAAGTGAGGAATCTACGTCGATAAGCCCGAAAAGATTGACCACTCCGAAGCCACCAATCTCTAAGTTATTGCCCATATACTAAGGTCACAAATTTTGAAAAAAGTATCCAAAATTTGACCTTCAGATTAGACGACGACGTCCGACCCAGCTTTCACAGACGTATGCCAGATATATAATACATTAATTATAATGGCACAAGATCATCTTCAAAGTTCTATACCTCTAAAAAACACCCTATTTGACGTTAGAGGGGAGTTACCTTTTTCGTTAAGAAAATTATAAGTTCTTGCACTTATTCATTTCAATTTCAAGAAATCTTATTTTGTTTTGTTAAACATTTCATTATTTTATCGATTACATAAAAAATAAATAAATATTATTCTTTTCGTTATGTAACTATAAAATATTCCATTTCCAGACAAATACAAATTTCAATGCGGAAACACTGTTTTTATTAAAATAGCTTGCAGTGATAATAACCCTTAAAAAACAAAATGTCACCTGGTGTGAAATAGAAAAACTAATTTTCGTATCACAGAAATAGATCCAATCATAAAGCAAAATTTAGTATTGTTGCTGTAATGCAAATAAATAGATGACCTGATATGGATCACGGGAAAAATTAAACACGGCTATAAAAGCTTAGAAAATAGAAGCAATACATTCAACTACAAATGATCTTAAATAATTGCTCATATGATGTTAACTTTTAATAGCATTTTAAAAACTTTTCTATATGTTGACGAGAAATTTCACACCTATTAGCTAAATAAATTGACTGTCAGCCGTTAAAAGCAATTGCATGCCTATTAAGACCTCAATTATGTATTGACATAATACCTTACAGCATTTTTAAAATAATAATATCCACATGACTAAAAAAGTTGATGAAAATTGATAAATGTTTCTTAGCTTTTGATGAGTTGGTTTAAATTTTGAGTTCACTTTGTTTCTAATTACGTCGATTTCTTGATCAACAAAAATCAGACCATATAGTGGTTTTCGAAATTACAACTTTTAACAAAATCTGCAATGTTATTCTCTTCCGTTTTTAATTAAGATTGTCATTGTCGAATAATATAAAAACTGTCCTAAAACCAATCAAAACTTAAACTTAAAAATGCATTCTTTTCAAACATCTTCTAAGTCATTTAAATGACAGTTAAATGCATTATAAAATTATTTGTTATACAAATATTTGTCTGTTCACAAAAAAGAACATCTTCTTTGACCATAATTAGCTGCTCCATGTCTATCGTCCATCACCTCTTCTCACATTTGAATGCTAACAAGATTGTCAATAACATTATGTATAATTTTTAACAAGAAAACTAAAACCCAAGTGACCAACTGACACTGACACTTTTGTCCATTATTCACTGTCAGGGACGACTCTTTGGTCATTCAATGGCAATTTGCACAATTAATTTTTCAAGGTCATCATTGTACCTGCATATATGGAAAATTGCTGGCTAAAGAGCGCATTACTCATTAAAAAGGTTTATAAAAAGTAGTAGTAAAGTAGGCACTTATACGTTACATAAACTTAATGAAACAAAAAGAAGTAGACAAAGTCATTACTGCTAGTTAAGCTAATTGATATTTTTCATTAATCTTTGTATAAACAATTCAATTATGGAAAATTGCAAAAGAAATACATACTCGTACATGTTGTAAAAGGCAGGGAAAGGTATCAAAGTTCTGAGTGTCATCTTGGTAGCCCTTAGTTTTTATAATTGGTTTTCGTTATGAAACCTTTAGGAACATATAAAAAAGTATCAATTTTTTGTGGTTTTACGAAATTTTCCAAAAATTAATATGTACATACGTGAGTGCCATTATTATTGTTTAAATAAAAACAGTTAAAAAAAGTTAAAAACCAACACTTCTGCCTAATGTTAGACAAAAACATAACATAGGAACACCACTTGCTACATGCAAATATCTTCTCAAGCAATATGCTCGAGAATCCGCCTAGCAACCAAGCAAATATGGCCAAGTATAGACTTAAAACAGTCAAAAGGCTTGATATCACTGAGCAGACAAAATATAAGCTCTACAATTGGAGTAATAACAGGACATTGTCTCATAGGAAGACATGCTCTGAGGCTAGGGGTCTACACAAATGACTTCTGTAGAAGCTGCATGGACGAGGAGGAAGAGGAAACAGTCCAACACCTTCTATGTACATGTCCAGCACTCTCCATTAGAAGAAATAACTTTCTCGGTAATCCCTTCTTCGATAATACCAGTGAACTCGCAACGATTGACAAAAAACGTCTCTCTAACTTTATTAAAAGTACGAAATGGTTTGTTTAAGTTCATTACTCTCCCATTAGTACATCTGGACAGCCACTCCAACCTAACCTATTCCTTATTCAATATACCGTCAATGAATACTAAACTTTCCATGCCTCTTGCTGAAATTCACCCCCAAACCATGATGTGGCCGCCTCCATGCTTCACTGTTTGCTATGTGTTCCTGCTTTTAAGCTCTTGATTTGGCTTGCGCCACACCATAACTCTTCCATCCGATCCAAAGACGTTGAACTTACTCTCGTCAGCAAATACAGCATCATCCCACCTAGTTGCATCCTTATTTTTGTGTTTGATCCGAATTTGCCAGTTGCGAATATTGATAAACGACTTTTTTCGGGCAACACGACCATTGTCTTTATGGTTCGTAGTACCGTTGATACTGATATTTTCTTTTTGCATTCCATAAACACTTCTTCCACAATTTTTGATGCACTTAAACTAGGATTTGCTTTAATTTTTCTTACTATAAGCCGTTCTTCTTTCGTTGTTAATCTGTTTGGTTGACCCATTTGCTTCTTTGGTTCGATCCTTCCTTCTCTTTTATAACTCTAAACAATATCACCGACAGTGTTTGATTTCATGTCTAAAATATCAGCAATTTTTGTTGTATGTTTCACCTTTATTATGGTGAACAATAACAAGGTTTCTTTTTTCAAGGCTTACATTTTTTCCTTTGCGTCCTATGATTAACTTTTTAAATAAAGTCAAACGATCTTACACTAAATCGTTTTAAAAATGTATGTAAACATCTAGTTGCATCCTTATTTTTGTGTTTGATCCGAATTTGCCAGTTGCGAATATTGATAAACGACTTTTTTCGGGCAACACGACCATTGTCTTTATGGTTCGTAGTACCGTTGATACTGATATTTTCTTTTTGCATTCCATAAACACTTCTTCCACAATTTTTGATGCACTTAAACTAGGATTTGCTTTAATTTTTCTTACTATAAGCCGTTCTTCTTTCGTTGTTAATCTGTTTGGTTGACCCATTTGCTTCTTTGGTTCGATCCTTCCTTCTCTTTTATAACTCTAAACAATATCACCGACAGTGTTTGATTTCATGTCTAAAATATCAGCAATTTTTGTTGTATGTTTCACCTTTATTATGGTGAACAATAACAAGGTTTCTTTTTTCAAGGCTTACATTTTTTCCTTTGCGTCCTATGATTAACTTTTTAAATAAAGTCAAACGATCTTACACTAAATCGTTTTAAAAATGTATGTAAACATCTAGTCAACACTTTATTTTAACTGTACTCTTGAATAGACAAACTGTTAATCGGAGCAAATGTCAAACTCAGCAAAGAAAACAAAAAATCGAATATTATGAAGCGCTTACATGTGTCCTTTTTGCGTTGTTTATCGTATATCTTTATGCAATTAAGTTATTGCACCATTTTTTAATGAAATATTTAGAGAATAATATACTTATTTATTATTTTATATTATTAAAAAGTATGTTTAAGAATAAAAACTGAATACTAATGACTCTAACTGTAGGTATATTGAAAGTCGTAAGAATTTGATTTGTCAGCCGATTTGAGTTAATTCACGCCATTTTGCTTGATATATTTTAAAGTCAAAGCAAAGGTATAGCATTTAGCTAAAATTCGATTCCTTGTGAAGAAAATAATCTATAAATTCATAAAACTTTATTAAACTAAGTCGGAGAACGTACGCATCGCTTCAAGTGTTCCCTTGGTTTCAGTTTTTGAGTCAGATCCATAGGGTATGGGTAAGAACCTTGCAAAAATACGCTATAAATTGGTCTGCGCGTTGCCCAATTCTGGAGAACCCCGTAAAATTGATTGATTTGGATCGTTTCCTACGGACACGGCTGAAAGGCCAACCGGTTGTCTACCTGACACGGACACGGAAATATCACACAACGGATATGTAGAATAAAATGTTTGAGATCAATTTGCTATTTTCCTAAGACGCGACGAGAATAAGTTACGCTCACCGACTCCGAATTTCGGTAGGTATACAATTTTTATAATTTGCAGAATTTAATTGTTCGTGTACCTTACCACGTTGAGTGTACTGAAAAAAAATGACACTGACAGTTCGATGTTTAGTGAAAGGGCGTGTTCATAAATTAAATTAAAAGTTGCCAAGCGCATATTATAGAAAAACAGAAATTCGATACACAGTTTTTTCCCTTAAGAGTTTGCATTTTATATAAAATTGGATAGGCTTTAATTGAAATCAATGTTAATAGAAATAAATGTTAATAGAAATCAATTTTAATAGAAATCAATGTTATGAAGAAAAAAATGTCAATAACAATCATAAATGATATCAGTTTATTCTTAAAACTTCCCATGATAATTTTACATACTTGCGGATGTGTGTTCTCAATAACTACACAAAATCAATACTTAAGGACTTGAATAATTTCTGGAGCAGTTGCCTGAAGCTTATGAAATATCTCCTTAGAAGAAAGTGTAATGTTGTCTAAACCAAAAGATCTTGGTGGTAAATTTTGATCACTTTTTTAAGAAATAACACGATTAGGAAACTGTCACTTTGAAATTTGTGATTATTTCCTTGCTTGTTTGACACGTAGGGAATTTAAATAGTGCATTTTGATAGTTTCAATACGTGTTTGAAGCGTGTGTTAAATGTCAAAAGATGACAAATTCAAAAGTGACAGCTGCCCAAGTAGTGGAGCTGTATATGTTTTTTTGTTATTTTGAAGCATACCTGTGGTTAAGTATAAACACCAGGGGAGTCATTCCGTAATTTTCAAAACGATAATCGTCAAAACGGTTATTGTAAACGATATCGTCAATAATTTGCTTTACATAATTTTGTCACTTTCGTCTCGTCTATCGTTTTCAGTTTAAAGGCCCAACTATAATAGACTTTACCGAGCTTAAGCCAGCTTAAGGGAGCGAATCAATACGCAGCCTTATATGTCACTAACCATAATAGACGTTCTGCTCAGTTTCGTTAAATTTCGTTAGTTGCAATTGCGCAAGAGCCATTTAAATGGCTCGAGCTTAAGTAAATCTCAAATTTAAAACGCATTTCAGCCCAACATTTGCTTAAGTTACTTGAATCCATTATGGTTACTTTTTGTTTTGACGATAACTTCTGATAACTTTTCGTTCGGTTTTGACAGTAGCTTACTTTCGGTAAAGTCTATTATAGTTAAGGCCCAACTATAATAGGCATAAGCTAGCATATATGCGCGCATAAGTAAACGTGCGAATACAAAAAATCTCAATACGAGTGAACAAAATGGAGTCTAGCTCCGTTTCGTTCAATTTTTCTCAGTTTTGTTAACTTAAGCACACTTAAGCAAGAGCGATCCCAGTCGCTCGCCGCATAAGTAAAATCTGACATTTAGATACGTGAGCAAAATTGCATTATGGCTATGCAGTAATTTTGCAAACTTAAGTGAATTATGTTTTCTTATGCCTATTATAGTTGGGCCTTTAGGCTTTAAGATAACTGAAATGTCAAAATGAACTCAACGAAAGATAACGCTTGTTCGATAACTTGAAAATGTTATTAAACTTGGTTTTTATCTATTTGAAGTTGTAAAAATTTGCAACAAATTGCTTTTTAAGAAACTTACCAACTGATTTATCTCTTATTTATTTCCATAACCGTATTCATATTATTTTTTTCTGAGTTTTCATTTTCACTTTGTAACAAAACCTAATTACACCGAAACATTTTTATTTTAATTTGCTTAGTAAGTATTTGGAAATCAATGACAGACAATGACTTCTTCGTACAAACGCTATCTTTTTGGCGATATCACTTTGACGATCATCGTGTTACGTTTAGTGAGACTATCGTCAAAAGGCTATCGTTTGACTATAATCGTTTTACGGAATGACCCCCAGCACAATTCTTCTGCATCTTGTTAAGTATCAGCACCTTTCCTTTAAACTTGTACTTAAAAGTTTAAGTATAAGTTTTGGGACTTGTACTTGTGCGTTTCAATACCTTTTTAAAACAAGGAATTTTAGATATTTATACTTTAATCTTATGAGTACAAGTACCTATTTATTCATTCTAGTTATAAGTACTTAAATGAAAGTCAGCAAAAAAAGTAATTGTACAAAATTACTTCACCGGTCTAATTTAAAGTGGTTTTCTATATCATCTCGATAAAAATATATTATTTTATTCAAAAATTCGTAAATACCATAATGCATAAATTAGCATATATATAATGTACATTTCAACACATGTTTATCAATGTTAATCACGCACTTAATAAAACATAATCGCTCTTCTCAGATGTTCTAAAAAAACAAACATAATTTATTATGACCTAATTTAAAAAGAAAACCAGAAAATAAGTTCAACTTTCTTCTTCTATAATTTGACAAAGCTTTGTCTCTTACTTATACGAAATTATAGAGGAAGGTGTGAATCCAAGTGTAAATTATTTTAATAGTTTTGGTTTTGTTTTTTATTTTCTCTCTATTCTTTATTTTGTCTTTCTTACCAATTTAGAGAAAAAATAAGTTAACACTCTCTATCAAACACCTGCGAATCTTTTAACAACAACAACGTTAATTGACTGGAATTGACTTAAGGAAACGTTGCGCCACCTGATGGGCAACTGTGCCATCTCCACTATATACTCGTTCGCTTATGCAGACAGCATTTCAATCATCATATCGGGAAATCTTAATTGATTGACAAAGTGTTTGATGTGAGTTAAAAAATGTATGATTGATAATGTCCATATTTTGAAGTGATTCATATTGGTATTTTATGTTAAAAGGATGTACCTTTACCGAAGTATGACACTCGTTATTAAATCACATGCTTCCATATTAAAAGACAACAATTTTGTTATGTTTCTTTATGGGCTCTTAATTATTTTGTTTAAATATTTATTTATTTATTACTAATTTTAGAAAAATAAAAATTTAGAAGCCTTGGGCTCTTTCGGCCAGGCCAAGGGAAAATACAGGGCATAGTTTTTTTTTTAAAGATAAAGAATATTAAGTTGGCAACACTATTTTAATTGTCATCCGTTTTGTCAACTGTCAATTTGGTAATTTAGCGTAAAAAAAGACTGGTGTCTTAACAACGTTTTCAAATTGTGCAAATTTATTTTGAAAATCATGGTTCTGTTCGAAATACGAAATAGCAATGAAGCTCACTTTTGGTTGAATGAATACGTTAAATTCACAAAACAGTTTTAATAGTTGGTGGAACAATTTCACAGTGTTTACAAACGATGCTGGCCAGAACGTCACAGTGAATAGTGACCGCTTTAGAGTCATGATTACTGACAACTATGATTACTAAAGGAAAGTTTGGTAATCGCTAAGTTTAACTTTACGGACCTGTGAATTGGCCTCCAAGATCGTGCGATTTAACGCTGCTTAGATCTTTTCTGTGAACATACAGCGATGGACACGAATTTAGCACATTGAAAAGAGTACAAGTATTTTTCTAGTTTCAATTCTTTATTACTTGCAAGTAATGGTTCATTTTTATGTTGCTACTATGATTACCCCATATGGTAATAAAAATATGTAAATGATTGAAAAGTAAAATACCGTTTTGCGTAAAATGAAGATTGTTTGTTTTTTGCGTTGTTTTTAGCTGAACATAAATTTAGCCCGTTTTGCAATCCAAGAGTGTATTTTTAATTTTTGTGTTTTTTTAAAAAGGAAATAATAATTTTTGAGGTAATCAAATATTCCTTTAATGATCCATATTAAAAAAAATAAAAAAATGAATTAGTCATTAGTTAAAAGGAAAATGGTGCTCAAAGGGAAAAAAAAGTCTGATCTTGAAAATGAAGTCAAAAGGGCGGACGGTAACAGACATTTCTAAGTTTTCGAATGCTCCAGGAAACTGGTTTATAATGCCCTTCGTCATTTCCAACAATTTGGAGTGATTGAAAACGTTAAAAAAAACTCCGGCCAGCAAGACAACTACAAATGAAGATAGAATTATATATAGGTTATCGATCAAGGATTCTTTTAAGACCTCCAGTGCCATTCGAAGTGAACTTTCAACGAACTATGGAGCAAATGTTTCCTCAAGGGCCATAGGACGCGCGCCGCCGATTAAATGAAAACAATCTACGTGGGTGTGTTGCTCAGAGAAAACCGCTTGTATATCAAACAAAAATATGAAATCTAGATTATAGTTTGCCAAAGCTCACCTAAACAAACCAATTAGTTTTTGGAAAAACGTGTTCTGGAGCGATGAATCCAAATTCTTCCGGTTCGGATCGGATGGGAAAAAATATGTATGGCGTCCAAAAAACAGGGAATATGATCCAAGGTACACCATTAAAACGGTGAAACACGGTGGACGCAACGTTATGGTCTGGGCTGCTTTTTCATGGCATATGTCAGTTGGTAAAAATTGACATCAAAATGGACCAGAATGTGTACAGAGATACCCTGTTGGATCATATGATAACCTACGCAGAAGACAATTTGCCGTTATTATGGCGCTGCATGCACGACAACGACCCTAAAAACACTTCAAAGTTAGTGAATTGTGCCTTAGAGGTGAATAAAATCGACGTTTTGAAGTGACGAGCACAATCACCCGATCAAAAATTTGCGGAATGATGTTGAACATCACATTAAGCAAAAAATAAAACCCAATTTAACACAATTGTGGCAGGAGATTCAAAATGCTTGGTATGCAATTCCAAAGTCACGATGTGAGGCTTTTGTTGAAAGATTGCCAGAAAATTTGCTTCTGTACTGCAAAATAAAGGGTTCCCTACCAAATACTAAGAAAAACTTAGAATTGATAACGGTAGATAAAATTTTATCAAGGAGCCGTTGAATGTGCTATATTCGTGTCCAGGCGAAAAACTGATGTTTCTTCATTTCATACTTTTTTCTTCTTACAGATGTTAAACATATTTGATGAAGTAATATGAAAACATAGTGCTATATAATTATGTGTATATTATAATGTAAATAAAATATAACTAATTTCATAATAAGAAAACAAATTGAAAATTAAATGTATTTTATTTTTTTTAACAAGTGTGCTAAATTCTTGTCCACCATTGTATGTGATCGTTAGTCTATTTGATAAATCCAAAACGATTGACTACTTGGAGGAAAATATTAGCCGCGTTATTGCTAATAAACGGACACAAATGTTAGAAAAAGTCATAGAAAATTGAACCTTTAGATTAGACTAAGTCGCAGCCAGTCGTGGAGGTCATATCCCGAAAATCATATTTAAATTATGATACCAGTAAAGTAAAAACAACGATCTTTGTTTTAGTCCATTTCAAAATTCGATACCTCTTAAAAACACCCTTCATAAATACAAATTTAAATTTCAGAAACAAAATTATAGCACAGAATTCTGAAGTTATAGTTTCTTTTAAAAAATACAAAATGAATAAATTATTTAAAATATTCAAGTTTCGAATTCTCAACAAAAATTCAAATAAAAACAAAAAAAAATATTTCAATAAAAGATTTTCAAATAAGAGCAAATTTTATTATGTTTATGTTAAAGCTGCTACGGTTATTATTGACTTTTAACAGAGCTACCTACTATACATATATAAATATAAAGTAGGCTTGAGCTTCAGTAAATTTATTTTTGTTGTTCAAACACAAATAATTGTTCGCGCCTATAATGAAAATGTGAAGTAAAACAAGAGGTGTAACAACTTAAGCACACTTCAAGCTCATAGACCTATTTGAGCTTATTTACAGATATGATGTATTATCTACGAACTTATGGGATAGGCATACCTTAACGTTGTTTATGTTTACTTATTGGCTATTTGAGAAATTGTGATTTTGATATCAGTATTAGACGTAACATAATTTCTTAGATATTAATAAAGTAACTGAAGTTCAACAATCTTAGAGGATATGGTATTTATAAATCCTTATTATTATTTTTTTACTTGAGGCATGATTAATTCGAAGCTTTGGCTGTAAGATTCAATTCTATTTTTAGATTTACTTTACTCTTCATAGAAATAAATTGCACTTGGAAAAAATAATTACATTTTTTTTATTTAATATTACCTATTTTGTATGTATAGTGTTTTTTCTAAAACTTAAGAATACATTTTCTTATTTACAATCGTAAAAAAGGTATTTAGGAAACTTTTGCACGGACCTAAGTTCTAAAAAACGAGGGTAGGTGAAGCAACCAACTAGAACTTCAAAGCTTGTACACTAATGGATCTAAAAATGTCGGGAGGAACTGGTAGCCTTTTCACCGTCCACTACCACCTAAATATTCTAGGCTTAATAGACACTGCAATTAATAGGTTTTGCAATATATTTTGAATTTTTGGTGTCAAAATGAAGTTGATCAGTTGTAGATTGTTTCTATTAATTTGAACTGAAACTTTTCCTTCAGTTAATTTTTAATTTTTCAATGATGAAATCATGAACATGTGATTGTTGATTTCACTTTTCGAAACATAATCGTTTCACTAAAAGCGTTTCATTTCCTTTGTGTTCCCAACTGTCTGTCAGATTTACTTTAAATGATCAACTTTAACCTCAAATGCTTGATTCCTATGAGGAACTTTTGTTTCAATGACAGACATTTTCAATGATAGATCAGTCGAAAAAAATCCAATGATTGGTTTCAATGATGAAAACCAATAAAAGCTATAACGAGCACCAAAAAACATAACAGCAACCACAAAATAATTTTTCATTTATTTTTGATTTTTAGAGAAAGCAGGAATTTTCCTTGACCACTTCGCATAGTGCGTTGGACTGTCATACCAGAGGTCTTGGGTTCAAACCCTGCCTGTACCATCTATAGATTTTTTCTGCGTCTTGCGAGAAATTGACAAATTCTCCAAAAGCAATTCCTGTCATGAAAAGTGTTTTTTCAAATTCAGGCCATACGAAATCATTAATTATATTTCGGTAACATAATCCGTTCACCGTAAATGTTGCATCAACCAAATATTTGAAAAATTAAGGTAAAAACTCTTCATCAACCCAAAAACTGTACAAAATATTGATACATTTAGGATGAAGAGGATGTTCAAAAATCATTTTTGAAAATTTTCAAGCCCCACATGCAACAATTCTGTTTGTTAATGTGTCTTCTTACTGGTGTTTGATCGAATTAAGTTCTGGTGCAATTTCGTTGATGGATTGCCTAATTCCAAAGAATCGATAAACATATGATTTTGTCAAGACTACGAGCTACAGCAGCTATACTCTGAGTTGTTCTTCCCATGTGACGGCCTGTATTTTAAGGAATTTATAGGATTTCTTTTTACGAACAGTAAATAGATACAACTTTAATAAGTTTATTATCATTTATTAACATACAGTGGTGTAAAAAATAATAAGTGTGCATGAGCAGTTGCATATCATAACGGTTATTTTTTGAGTTTTATGATTAGAGCACGCTGAAAATATTGTATCATTAAAAGCCATCCTATTGATCATTGTTGATATTGCGCGAGTAAGAATACTACGTGTGTCATCAATTTGCAGTGAAAAAAAAATAGGTGTTATATTAATTTTTCACATATTTAAAAGTGATTACTTGTTTTTTATTATTTCTTTGCAAAGTAACTTCTATTTTCTTATATTTTGTATATGATTTTTAAGTTTTTAAGTAAAATTTTAGAAGAATTTTCTTAAATAATGGCCAGTGCTAGACATTGTTCCGATGAAGAGAGACGTCTCATGCGAAAGCTTCGCTCTTAAGGAAAAGCATCAAAATAATATCTGAAATGTTGTCATGTTCACAAAACAAAATAGCAAATGCTCTAAAGAAAAGAAAAGAACAGGAAACGAGAGGAAGAAAGAGAAAGACATCTGACAAATTGGATCGTCAAATAGTAAGAATGGCAAAGAAAGACCCTTTCATTAGTGTCCGACCGAAGCTTCGGCTTCGGCTTCGGTTTGGCCGAAGTTCGGCCAAAAAAACAACATTCGGCCAAACCTTCGGCTTCGGCCATTTTAGGCCGAAGTTTTGGCCGAAGCCGAAGAATCTGTTTATTCGAGCATCGTAATAGGCGCCGAAAAAAAATTTAAATTTTTAAAATTTTTGAATAGGTATTTCAAAACACTTGTGTGCCATCATAGTAGTCATAGTAGGCGCCGCAGAATTTCAATTTTTGAATTTTGCCTGACACCTTTTGCAAATCGTTTATGTTTAGTTTTGTTAAATCGTGGTTTCGGTTTGGTAAATAAATTTCAATAAAAATAATATTTGTATCCAATTGGAAAGGAAAATTCTTGACTTTTTTTAACCTTAGGCTTCGGCTTCGGCTTCAGCCGAAGATTTTCTTTCAGCCTAATAATTCGGCTTCGGCTGAAAATCGACCTTCGGTCGGACACTACCTTTCATTACTTCTACAAAAATAAAGAAGACCCTTAGATTAACGGTAACAACAAGAACAGTTAAATAAATAAATAAATTGGGTGGCGCAACAGTCCGTTTGAGAACTAGGGCCTAGTGACTGACAACTCTCAACCATTCCTGTGTGCGAGTACTGTTGTCAGGGAAGGAAACAAGAACAGTTAGAAACCGGTTAATAGCAGCTAAACTTCCTGCTCGCTCTTCTAGAAAGACCCCATTTGTTTCCGAAAAGAATAAGAAGAAGAGAAAACTATTTGCTAAAGGTCAGATTGAAAATTTTAATGAAACGGGTATAAAGAGCTTTAAGAATATTTTGTGGGGCGATGAAACCAAGGTGAACTTGTTTGGTTCAGATAGCAAGCATTATGTTAGACGACCTCCTTGTCAAGAATACAACCCTAAGTACACAGAAAAGACCATTAAGCACGGTGGTGGAAGCATCATGGTATGGGGTTGCTTCTCTTGGTATGGAGTTGGACCATTGTTGTGGATAAAGAAAAATATGTAGAAATCTTGGAAAATGTTATGCTGCCTTACGCTGATGACGAGATACCACTGATTTGGAAGTTCCAACAGGACAATGATCCAAAACATACCCCGAAAAAAGCAAAGACCTGGTTTTAAGAAAGACATATTAAAGTTCTCGATTGGCCAGCTCAATCACCTGACCTCAACCCAATGGAGAAAAAATTTCCTGCAGAAACTTGTAGGAACCTTGTGGAATCCCCGCCGCGACGTTACGAAGCAGTAATAAAAGCTAATGGAAATACAACAAAAAAAATCAACTATTTTCATGCTTACCACAAAATTCTTTTTTATCGATAACAATTGACTTTGAAAAAAAAGTCGAAATATGAAAAAAAAATTAAAAATTAAAATAATTATAAATCAAATTTGTTTGCATTTTTCATTTACACCTATTATTTTTTCCACCACTGTAGTTTGACAATATAAATATAAAATTTTAATTAAAAATATTGTAAAGAACACGAGTTTCACCGGTGTAAACAACTCCACCTCAAAAAATGGGCTCGCACTTCCTCCCACGATTCCGGCTGATTGGCTTAGGTATCTAAAACAAAAAAAGGAAACGGCGGTTTAATCTGTGAGCCTAAATGCATGGAACGAGCTATTGGGAGATATTTGAAAAAAAAGTCGTGAACTTTGCGTTTTTTTTTGTTTTTGGCTATACATGTATTTTTACATGTGCTGAATCCAACACATAAAATTTCAAGTCATTCGGTCAAGCCGTTTTTGAGATACATGTGCGTTTACATGTGCTGAATCCAACACATAAAATTTCAAGTCATTCGGTCAAGCCGTTTTTGAGATACGATGGAAGAAAGTTTGAAAAACACAGTTTTGAAAAAAAGTCGTTTAAACTTTCCAGTCCTTTTAACTATGAAAATATCAACTTACCTTTCAATCGGTTATGCCTGGTCCATAGAGTATTCTTCTTCTTGAAACTCTTTCAAAGCAGATTGTTCAGGTCTTGAATCAATTCTGGCTTGTTTAACGGCATCACTTACGCGCCGCTCAGAACGTGAGATTCGCTTTTTATCACGTTTCTCAACATAAGTATGGGCTTCGTGGCCTATAGTACATCTCATAACCGACATTATTTTCAAATTACCTTCAAAACCTTAATTAAAAATTTCCTGAATAATTTTATAAGTTTAGCTGGTCCTTTTCCACCGATTCTTTTATTTGTTTTATCTTTTTTAACAGCCCGAAGTCGTATCTTTAAAACGACTTAGAATTTTGAAAAATCCCTTTACTGCCGTATTCTAGATATATTAAACTAGCAATTTATGAAAACCATCACATGGGATGACCCCCTTAAGTGACGTAGACGATTTCAATCATTCACATCACTAACTTGTCACAACGGGTTACATGTATCTCCTAGTTTTACTATTACTAGACGAGAAGATGCTTCAAAACGAAACAAAATGGCTTAAATTTACGATTTGTGATTACAAAATGTTTTCAGTTTAATTAAAAAAAAAAATTAAAGCGATATTGAAGGTTATGGCTCTCCATTTTAAGTAATGGCGTAGCTTTTACTTGTATGTAATACGTCAAAAAGACACCATCTTCAAAAGTTGAATGCTGTCCAAAGAGGGGCTATTCAAAATAAAACCTCTTAATACTTTACTTGAATTTGAGCTTAATCACAGTTTTGTGCATTGAATCGTTTTTGACTTTTAAATATTTTTCAAATAACATTTTTCATATCTGCTAACTTCCTAGTAACTATAGCTTAGCAAAAACCTATTATCAAATTTTAGAAACAAATGTTTTAAATACGCCAAACCATACCCCAGTAAGCTTATTATAAGGAGTTTAACAATAGTTATTTTGTAACTCTCTAATTTTTAAATTGTGGAAACATAAAAAAGATGTTAACTAATTTTAAGTAATATTTTCTTGCAATGATTTTTTTGTTTAAATTTTATAGTTAATTAAGTTTTTAAGTCAACTTTATTTCAATATGCAAATGAGAAAACGTTAATCTATTAAATTAATATTTGATGTCATTAATGAAAAATTCATATATGCTAGATAGATATCCAGGTTAGATAAAGCCTCTAGTTACGTAATTAATTTAAGTATTTAAATGTATAACTATTTAAATTAAACTTCTTAACATTAATATAATGTTAATATTGACATTAACCTTGACCTTCAATAAATTATAACTTTATAATTTCCGGTGAAAACATACCCAGGACAAAAATTAAGCCTACGAATATTAAGTTCAAAACAAAATTCTTATAGAAATGTTTAAACTACAGAGTAAACCGACATAAACTTAATCCACGAAGAAAGCAACAACATTCACCTAAATAACAACCTATACAAATTCTTTTCCCCAAACTTGATCACTATCAAATTCGTTAAAGCCCAATAGTCACAGAAATCATAAATAGTTTTGTATTCAACATAAAACTTTCTGATGTCGTTTCATCGAACTTTAATCTCTTGACCAAATATATCTATAATTAATTTTTTTTATAATCCAAACCAACTTTGAAATACAAAATAAAACACAGAAAAGCAAATCAAAAACAAGATTTTGATTATGATGAGAATCAAACAAAAGAAACAAAGCCAACAGGTAGTTTACAATATCTGAATGACATGCTGTCGAAATTCAACCAAGGAAAACGAAAATGAAAACAAAAACGAGTTTTTCAACTCGTTTTAGAGAATCTACATAAATTAGTTGGTAGTTTGGAATGAATGTTAAAACACTAAAACCACACACGAAATTTTTCCAAAAAAGAATCAAACAAAATCTCACCGCCAGGTATTACCAAGAATTGGTAATGGTTTTGGCCCAGGTACTTCATGGTATGGCAGTGCATTTTCCCATTCTTTGCTAGAGGAAACATCTGTACTACCGCCAGAGGTAGCAGTTGCAGTTGCAGCATGTGGACAGGTTGTTGAACGTTGACGTTGACTTTGCGAAATAAGTGAAATTTCGGGTAAGTTGGTGAGTAGAGACTTGGTTTTGTTTAAAATTGGTAAAGATCTCATTTTTTTAAACTAACACTTTTTTCACAACACAAATAATCGTAATTGAAAAAAAAACTATTCTTGAAACTTTTTATTCTCAAAAGTTATCAATTCTATCAATCTTTGGTATCACTTTTAAATCACATGAATATTGTAATAAACCAACACCCGATAATAAGATACTTTAAGTTGTTTCAACTTGGAATTCACTTTTAATAGCACTTTCTTTTCGCCGAATTCGACATTAATTTGCATTCGGAAATAAACCAATAGCGTGAAGGCTATAATAGATGCGAAAACTTTTTATATTACAGGCGAAGTATCTTCGAAAATGAAATGAAAATCCGTTGGCATCAACACTACACACGCTGCGGTAGACGCTTTTCGACTGAATCAATTCTAAAAAGACTGCGTTACTTTGAGCCAACATTCAACAAACAATACGAAAATACTACATGAATACATAAAGTTTGGCCCGTGCTTATGCTAAAGTATGTGAAGTGTATACAGCCAAAGTTAATTCAACTGGCGATGTTGATGGTGGGCGAAGCGATATACCGTCCGGCCAGTTCGGAGTTCGGACAGACAAGTTGTCTTTCAAAAGTAAGTAGAAAGAATCTGCGCAGTTCAAGTTGATTCAAAGCTCATAGATGTCCGTTCTGTATAAAGCTGATGGGTCAAGTGCAAAGAAAAAGTATCTAGAGGTGTAAAAGATGGAAAATGTTGATAAAGTTTAAAGTTTTTCATCTACAGGTTTGATGGTGATGACGATGAGTATAGATACACAAAATTTGGTTCGAGAGCTTTTATGGGAAATATTCGTATTCAAATTCGAAGCAACATTACACTCTGCATCGCTTAATATGTTCCATGATATATGTATGTACACATTATTTATTGAAGACTATCGGGAACAAGATTTATTATGGTTTTACAACGAAGAACCTTAGAAACCTTGGAATTTATAAGGTAAGTTCTTATTTACATATCTTTACCAATCTTAATACGGAGATGTATTATTTTATAGGTGGGAATAAATACTGCGCATTAAGGAGAAAAAAGTCAAGTTGGGTTAAATGGTAAGGGCTACAGAATTTAATCTTCAGATCCACCAATTACAAAACACAAAAACATCACTAAAATATTGACACAAGTACGACAACTAAAATAAATTAGGTGGGGCAACAATCCGTTGAGAACTATGGCCTAGTGACTTTTAGCTCTCAACCATTTCTGTGTGCGAGTAACATTTTCAGGGATGGAGGGGACCTACAGTTGTAAGGCTTATCCGAGCGGCTAATTTGAGAAAGCACTTTTCATGATTAGAATTACTCTTATAGGATTTGTCAATTCCTCGTAAGAGGCAGTACCCGTAGAATAAGACTTTAGATGGCACAGGATTGAAACCAAGAACTCCTGTAAAACAGTCTTACGCACTAATCATCGCGTCCCAGGTAAAGCTTTGTAAAGTACGGGTAAAGTAAAGCAACTAGGTTGCCAGAAATGTATGACGAATTTGTGTAGAACGGTCAAAAACAAACTTATTTTGCTTTAGGAGAGAGGCGTCTATATCACCCTGTTCAGAAGGTTGAAGTAGTTTAGGGAGTAAATTACTTAAATTCAGATTATTAAATATCAAGAGTAAAACTTAGACTAAGTACTATACCATTCTTAAAAGTATCTTATAAATACGTAGTTTAATTAATTTTTATAGAAAATGGAAGACATAAAAACATTCGGTTTTGTTATGTTTTTTTTTCAGAATTGATCCCTGCCTGTGCCATATAAAGTTTTTTTTTTTCAAGGAATTGACGAATCTTCCAAGTGTAATTCTTGTCATGAAAAGTGCCTTCTCAAAATTAGCCGTTTGGATTCAGTATACAAACTTTAAGTCCCCTCCATTCCTGACAACATTCCTCGCACACAGGAATGGTTTAAAGTTGTAAGTCACTAGGCCCAAATTCTCAACGGACTTTTGCGCCACCTAATTTATTTATTCAGAATTAATAGTTTTACTAACCACATATAGTCAACTTAGTACTTCAATTCACATTTAAAAAAAATTGTCTAAACTTTTTTTTTTCATTTTTACCTACGACACACAGGAACTATATACGACAAGTTTTGTAATCGTAAAAAATTTCAAAATTGATATTTTAATACAATATTGAAGTAGTCGAAAAAAGGGTCATCTGATTTCGTCCGTCTGTCTGTCCTCTAGCCTACAGCCCAAATCATTGGGTCGATTAACTTCAAACTTAAACAGCCTTATCGGAAATTCCTTGGGAAATATGTTTCCCCAGGAATTTTTCCCTTCCCGGAAGCAAGATCATACTATCGGGAATTTCTCACGGAATTATTTTTCCTTGGGAGTAAATTCTGCCCTCATAGAAATAATGAATTTATTTTCGAACATAATTTTGAAATGATCTGAAAGTCAGTTTTTAGTGAAAAAAATTTGTTTGTTTTCTTCCTAAGACGTAATCCTTATTTAAAAACGCAAGGAATATCATTTTTATTATTAATCGATGAAATACAACGAGAGCAACGAACATTAACATCTTCTTTTGAAACTCACTAATATTGTCATTGGATCTGAATGTTTTCTTGAAATGGTATTCCATTTGTTTTTGGTGTCGCTTCATAGCCTCAACTGTCTCTTCAACCTTATTGCAGCGTTCTTTTTGGATTTCAATTTCTCGTTCCAAAGCGACTTTACAAATTATGCCTTTTTGTGGCTTTTTTGTAGGAAGAGCAGTTGAAGTTCTGTTTTCAATGTTCATTAAAATTAATTAAAATTAATTAAAACGTGAACTTGGTGAGTATTTGTTGAATTCGACCTTAAAAAGATACATTTTTATTAATATTTCTATTATTATTTTGTTGAGAATTGATTACATTGTTTGCTCCGCTCTCAATTCCGACAAGTAAATAACGGGGAAATATTCAGAGCGAAAAACACAAGATACGTATTTTTCCATAGGAATTTTGTTCCCAATTTCGAAAAATTTCCGATACCAATTTTTCGAATATGTAAATAAATCCATGGGAAAAGATGTTCCCGATAATCCCAATAGTCTTTTTACACCAATTCTAATTGATTTTAACGTAACACTAGCTCGTCTAGAAAAAGAGTTTCAACTGAAGTTCTAGGGACGGGTGGAATGAAATCACGACATGAACCAACAAGTTTCACTTCAACCGGTCCAAACAATTCACTAAGGAGAAGCTAATTGTGTAGAAAATATATCATAGAATCAACAGCAAATAAAACTGTTACAATAAAAATTAATTTTATTAAAAACATTTTCTTCTCCTTTCACAACAAACTCAATCCAAAACACTGAGCTTATGACTATTGCTTCTGTTGGCCAAATGTCCCTACAGAATCGCCATATAATGTGGCCGTCCGACAACTTATAGGCGGGGTTGAGAATATTCTGAACGATTTCGCGTAGGTCCTTATGGCCGGAGCAGTTCCAGATTCGTACCAAAATCACACTAATCCAAAGCGATCACTGAAGCTGTTATGATTAGCTTCTTCCTTTGAGAACTTGCCTGGTTTGCCCAATGCACTGAGGATCTTCTTGATGTTGGCAGGCTGTTCATCCAGTTGCGATAGCCCACTGTTGTGGTTTTATTCAGTGGAACAACGATTCCTACATTGTGGAATGTTTTGGTGCAAGTTTTCCTAGTCCTCCTGCACCAGAAATTTTTTTTCATACTTATTCTCCTCCACAAATGAACTTATCGCCTTTCTCATATCTCCCAAATCCTTGTGATTGAACGGAGTTACCGGAAAGTTTTTCTCCAGGTAGCAAACGAAAGCTTCGAACATATTTGTGGCGACGATTTCGAAGACGCATCCCTTGGTAACGTCATTACGAACTATGATCAAGTCTTCCTCGTCCTTGGGGTCGTCACGCCAGTAGCCTTAACAAAGAGCTTTTGAAACTCTGGAGAATCATGGAGGAGAATTTTCGAAAGTGTAGTATACGAAATCCCTTATGATAGCTTACAACTGTATAACAACACTGTACGTACACTTATGTTGTGTTGATGTGACATTTATTGAATGATTACTTGGGGAGCCCAGTCGTAGTCCCACCGCCGAACAATCATCACTAAATCAATATATTCTACTACCAATACTTACTTTATTTTATTATACTTATTTTTATATTATAACGTTACTAAATAAATAATTTACTACTTATAATTAACGTCGTAACATTTTGGCGACGAGAAACAAGTTTTTTTAATAAAAAAAAATCGAACTACGCATCATAAGTAATATACCCAAATTGTATACCTTCACTCCAACAGAATTAATTTGGGTTTCTTTACTTTCTTTCCACGTGTCAGTTCAGTTTACAGCTGAAAAAGTTGTATGTAAGCTATGGAAGCAGCGGAGTTAAAGGAGCTACTCAGACAACAGGAACATTTTCTGAAGTCTTTAATGACTAGTCAAAGAGAATGGATGAAAAAGTGACGAAGCCAGATATGGTTATGGATGGCTTGGGAAGACTTCCGTCAAATACACCTGCGCCTCCACCTTTCCATCAATACCAGAAAGAGAAGCATCACTGGGAATCATATTTGAAGCAACTAGAGCAACATTTTTCTGCATATTCGGTACAGGAAGACCAGCAACAAAAAAAAAGTGTTCCTTCTTTCGTGGGTAGGTTCTGAGATTTTTGAATTGGCTCAAAATTTACTTGGAGACAAATTAGAGGATCTGTCATTTAAGTTTATCACAGATAAATTTTCTGAACATTTTAAACGCAACGTTCACATATTTGCAGCACGATATGAGTTTTTTTCAGGCAAAAATGGGGGAAGGCCAAAGCTATGCAGATTGGGTAGCTGAGCTACGAGGCTTATCCCGCAATTGTAAGTATGTCTGTTCAAAACCAGAATACAAGCGAGAATTTGATGATGAACTGCTGCGGGATACCATAGCCATCAATACAAAACCAGAACCCTGCTCTGGAAGATGTACTTTTGATAGCAGAATCTTATGAAGCCACGAAAAACACAGTAAGTGTCCTTAAAAATGTAAAAGGGCAAAGTACTCAACAGCAAGAAATTTGTCTTCCTCGTCCTTGGAGTCGCGTTTGAAACTCTGGAGGATCATGGATTAGAATGTTTCGTAAGGTTTGTTTGTTTAGTTCAACTTGGAATTGCTACTAGTTTTCGAGTGGTTTTATATAAAACTTGTGGCTTACGAAAACTTGTGGTTTACCAAAAATGTATGGCAAAATTTATGTTTTCGATGTATGTAGGTTTCCTGCGAAAACCAATAATTTAATTTTAATTTTCATAGATTAAAAATAACAATAGGCCCCATATAAAATTCGTATTTTCTCAAAAACGAAGCTATACGAGTAGATTTTTATTAAATTTTATATAAAAATTTGTTTACTACCTTGGCTTCTTTTAATAAAAAAAAATATATATATTTGTATTACTCCGTAATTTTGTTTTTTTTTTTTTTTCTCAGGAACTCATGAACCGAATTCAATAATTTTTCCATGCACAAGCTCTCATATCTCTAAATAATATATTTGATCATCAAAGATTCTCAAAAGAATTAATAAAACATTAAGAATTGTCTTTTGTGTATTAATAATGGTCTGTATTCAATCAGATGCTAATTTTTGGGAATAGCAGACATGTTTTTGGGAATTTAAGAATGAAGAAATGGATGAAAAGAGTTTGTGTATAAGTGAAAGGAAGATAGTATAAAAAAAAGACAAACTTGTTTTGCATGTATAATTTAAAATTATAGTTACTACATGTTTTTAAAAGAGACTCCTTGGATACATAAGCAAGTTCGTGCGATCCAGTCGTGCATTTTATTTATTCAAAATTGTAAGTCCAAATTTTTAAAACCCAACGACAAATTTATTAATTTAATTTTAAGATTACAAAAAAGATCTTTGGTTTTCAAAACCGTTGTTTTTAACAAGTTTTTTTTTTCAATTTAAGTATTTTCTTTTAAACGGTGACAAAATTTGATTTCGACCATTCTACTCTTCCCTAAATCTTTTCTCTTTCTAGAAGTACTAAAATAGTTGAATTTTTTCGGCACCATTTCCTAATTAAGATCGTAAGTTAAAATTGTATTACCGCTAAATGCCGAACAATTCATTATTTTTTTTTATTTGAAGGCATGCAATGTTGGACAGAATACTTCTTTAAAGACTGAAGTAAAGAAGGATTGATTTACAACTCACTGCTGAAACACAGTGGTGACGGAGCCGAAGTCGTAACCGGAGGACGCTAATGCAGATGCACGAATACAACGCGACGGAACTGGAATCGGAGCCAGCCGGAGTCGGAAGAGTTGACCAACTTTTAACCTTGACGTACGACAATTTTGACGTCTATCATTTTTGGCACATCAAATTTGATTTCGTGGTTTGTGTTTGTGCATCAAATTTATAATCTTCATTGCATGGCTTGAATAAATAAAAAAAGTCAAATAAAATAAAATAAAATAAAATAAAATAAAATAAACAGTTAAATTAAATCAAATAAAAGTTAAATTAAAGAATACAAAATAGATGAATCGGAAAAAATTATCCAAGCTCTCAGTGAAAGGGACGAAAGCAGACACTACACACAAAATCAAAGCAAAGGAATGGAATTCATTAAAAAAAGTGGAGAAGTCTGCGATACACCTACTCCAGAGTCATCTCCAAAAAACCTTTGTCTGCACAGACAGCCGAATGCGATGATGAGAAAGTTGGGAGAAAGTATTCGGCCCAAATGGAATTTTTAAGAGCACATTTAAGACGCTTTTCCACTAAACTCAACAACAAGTTGTATTCCGTGTGATTCATTCATGTTGATTTAGGGAATAAATCAGGATCATTTTCTTTAATGAATTTAAAAGTGGTTTCAAAATACAACTTTTTATTTCTTTTCTGGTACAATGGCTGCACCCACCATCTTCGCACATTAACTTTACTATAGTATTTTAAATAAATATACGACAATTGAAAAAGTGACATTATTAAAACTATATCTTCGTTTTCAAAATCCATTTTATTAAATAATTTTAAAACTCAGCCAAACTCAAACCAAATGATAAGTATCAAATCAATACTTTCAAAATACAACTAAATCGATTCATTAGAATCTGGTTATCAGGTAGATACTATCTACACAGACTTTATAAAAGCATTTGATTCTATTTGTCATGAAATTCTTTTAGTTAAACTTCGAGCTTTCGGCATTCACGGATTGCTTCTGAAATGGATTTCCAGCTACCTTTATAAAAGAACACAATGTGTGAAATTAGGGAAATTCTTCTCTAATATCATACAAGCTTCATCAGAATTGATCAGCAAAATCTTCAAAATGATTTAAATGTTTTATCTGATTGGTGTGATAGGAATATCCTTCCATTAAATATCACAAAGTGAAATGTTTTTATGGCACATCGTATTTTAGTTCCTATGATCCACAACTACCATATGTTCAACCGGATTCTTGATCGCAAATCTGAGATTCGTGATCTTGGAGTCATTTTTGATCCGAAGTTGTCTTTTTCGTTACATATAGATTATGTAATTGCAAGGGCTAATTCAATGCTTGGTTTCGTCCAGCAAAACTGCAACGAGTTTTCTAACCCTTATGCTCTGAAATCAGTGTACATGTCATTAGTTCGTCCGATCCTTGAGTACTGTTCAATTGTTTGGTGTCCTTCTACTTCCATTGGCATAACTCGTATTGAAAGAGTTCAAAAGGCTTTCACAAGATTTGTTGTTAGGCAACTAAAATGGAGAATTGATACTCCTTCATATCCGTCAAGATGTGCTTTGATTGGACTTGATTCTTTACAAAAAAGGCGTTCTGTTCAATGTGTACTGTTTGTCCATGATGTATTTTCATACCGTATCAAATGCCCACAAATCATTTTTAATTTTGAAATCTATATTCCGGAAAGAAGATTGCATCTTCGTCATTTCTTTAACAATCCTAAACATAGATGTAATTATGGTTGCAACGAACCATTTACTAGATGCATACAATTTTCCAACACTATATGTAATGAACTTGATCTTTCTACAAACAGATGTGAATTTAAAATCCAATTGCAAAGCATATTATAAATTAGCTTTAAGTATTTAATTATATTTTTATATCAAAATTGTCAGTAATCTGTAAGACTTATATCTGTAGATGAATAAATAAATAAATAAATAAACCTATATCAAACGTCAAAAAGTCGTACGACGTATTGTGTGCGTACTTTCTGTTAATGTACGAAAAGTTGTGACAGCTATTCCGACTCCAGCTGCGGCTCCGATGTTTGCATTGTGTTTCAGCAGTCAAAGTAACGAAATGCAAAACCATTAAAAATAACAAAAACATTTGTGCAAAAAGTTAGCAAAAAAAGGAACTAAAAGTAGGGTCTTTTCTAATTTGTATTAAAATAAGCTGTTGCTTGAAAACAGTTTTGACGCGGTACATACAAGTTATTAAATTCTTTACACTCGAATTTTTAATATATTCTGCTCAGACCATTTATTATATTCCATCCTGTGCATTCATTGATATTTTTAATAGGGTAAACAGGAGTTAGTGCTAAATAAATTAAAATTTCTACGAGAAAGGTGATGATCTTGGTGGTTTTTATAGTTTATTTTTGTTACAAGAGATCGACTTGTAGGTGGGTTTTAAAAACGCTGAAAATGTATCTTCTAAATACCCAAATTTTAAGTTGAAAAATCTAAAAGTGGGCGAGTAACAAAATGGTAAGTGATCGACTTCTTTTTTAATTCTTTTTATGAAGTTGGAGAACTTTTGAAAATAACTTTAAGCTTTTTGTAAATTGACAAAACTTTGAGTTTCTAAAAAAGTCGATGAGTGAAGCTATGAAGGGTCTGAAGCAAGTATTAATTTTGTAGGTTTATTTCCTATATAAATAAAAGAGGATTTAATAGGAAGCTGAAGTTTGTACATCTGACAGGTGATCATTTTCAATTGAAGTTTTAACTAAAAACAATACTGGTTATTATAATCGTAAGTTAAGTTTTTTATTTTATAAATCTTTGTAACTTATTATTGTAAAGTTAGATTAATAAATAAAATAAAATTTTGATACCTCTTTTGAGATTGTAAGTGCCCTACAAGCACTATAATCTTAATCTTAATCTTAATCTTAATCTTAATCTTAATCTTAATCTTAATCTTAATCTTAATCTTAATCTTAATCTTAATCTTAATCTTAATCTTAATCTTAATCTTAATCTTAATCTTAATCTTAATCTTAATCTTAATCTTAATCTTAATCTTAATCTTAATCTTAATCTTAATCTTAATCCTAATCTTAATATTAATCTTAATCTTAATCTTAATCTTAATCTTAATCTTAATCTTAATCTTAATCTTAATCTTAATCTTAATCTTAATCTTAATCTTAATCTTAATCTTAATCTTAATCTTAATCTTAATCTTAATCTTAATCTTAATCTTAATCTTAATCTTAATCTTAATCTTAATCTTAATCTTAATCTTAATCTTAATCTTAATCTTAATCTTAATCTTAATCTTAATCTTAATCTTAATCTTAATCTTAATCTTAATCTTAATCTTAATCTTAATCTTAATCTTAATCTTAATCTTAATCTTAATCTTAATCTTAATCTTAATCTTAATCTTAATCTTAATCTTAATCTTAATCTTAATCTTAATCTTAATCTTAATCTTAATCTTAACCTTAATCTTAATCTTAATCTTAATCTTAATCTTAATCTTAATCTTAATCTTAATCTTAATCTTAATCTTAATCTTAATCTTAATCTTAATCTTAATCTTAAATTAGATAAGAAATCCAAATCGCCCCAAGCCTATCGATATGTTTCCATTAAAAACATCATTGCCCTATTTTTCTAACGGTAATGTGTCTATATAATCACACATACAATAACATTAATAATAATGTTAAACTCAGGCTATAATTGTATGTACAATACTTATTTTATTGCGATAATGCATGTTCTATGAATTTTAATGTTATCATTGTAAATGCAAGTTAAACTCTGTTTAAAAATGTAATAAATTTTAAAATCTAATGATGCAGTTTTGTAGGTCTATTGATTTCCATAAAAATAAGTCATGACATATATTTACATAAATCCAACGGGAAAGACGTTAAAATGATTTTAATCAAAATTTTCCACTTAAAATTGTAAAAAGTACGGAATTTATTGACTTTTTGGGTTATTAACTTTCCTAAAACTTGTCGGATTATTATGATTTAGGTGAATATATAAAATTTAAGTGATTAGCTAGAATTTGATGTAAAAATATTTTAACAAAATTACAATAAAGTGTATTAAAAACGCAAATAACGAAAATATTTGTTTTATCACTATTAAACTTTTCAAAAGCTAAAAAAACACCTTAAATGTACTTTATTGACTTTAAAATGATGTTAAATAGTATGTTAAGACGAGGCCTTCAAAAAATTAAGTTATATTTGATTTTCCAAAAAAAAAAAAATGTGATCAAAAATTTAAGGTAAAAGCAAGGAAAATTTCAAAATTTTCGTTCAAGCGATACTTAATCGGCTATAAGTCGAAAACCACTGGACCGATTTTAATGAGTGATATGTTTTTAGAAAGCCTAATTGGTCACTGATAATATGAAATAAAAATGCAAACTCCATACTTAAAATTAAATGAGTTAGAGGGAAAAAACTAATAAAATTAACTTTTTTGACAAAATGGGTCATAACTTTTTTATAATCCAATCAATTTTTAAAATTTAGATTTTATTATATTCTTGACAAATAAACAAACATTTTGGTATATAAAACATTTCGATAGGTCAACTAGAAGCTCTGAAATAGTGTATTAAAGATATTCCAAAATGAAATCGAGCAAATTTCTAGGCTATTGGTCGTTCAAATTTGTGTTCGAAAAAATTATCGAAAATTTCTCATAACTTTGGCGATTCTTGTTCGATTTTGACAAAATAAGCAGGAAATGAAAGGAAATGAAATATAGACTATTTTAGGGGTTCTTATTATCTTTTGTGTGTAAAAGACCTTGTTATCATTAGGAAAGAATTAGAGGATTGAAAAATTGGTGTCGGTGTACATTGTTTTTGTTGTTATCAGACGGGGGTCTGAATGCAACTAATACTTACTTCCTTATAAAATTCAAACATAGGAATTCCAGAATACAATAAGAAAATCTTACGAACCTCCTGAAATTAGTATTTTTGCTATAGGTAAACACCATATATTGTTTCTTAACCATATTTGATTCCTGAAAGTGTTTGAACATCCTCATAGTCTGACTTCTATAACGTCAAACTAAGTTCCCCAATAGGGATAGCTAAAATTCCATAAATTTAATAAAACAAACAGTTTATAAATAAGAATGTACATTTATTATTCAATATTTGTTTTGGTTAATATTTTCGTCAGTTATGTCTTGTTCTTTTTTTTTTAATTATCTTCCTTTTTTTATTCTTATGTTATTTCTTAGAAACTATTTAAATGAAAAATAAAAAAAAAACAAAGAAAAATTCTTTGGGATAGTCCCATTTGTCTCTTGGTCTTCCCTACATATATGTACATACGTACATACATTTCATAATATGTACGTACACATACAACGTACATTACATAATAATAAAACAAAAATATTTGTTCGCAATTGCTCATTGCTTTCGTTAACAAAACTATTTTCTTATTATTTGTTCCGATTTTAACTACTTATACAAAAAATTCATTGTTTTTCTTTTTTTTTAAATCGATATAATATATGTATAGAATATTTTTTAAATTATAAATACATTCATAATTAGTTGTTTTTATTTTTGTATTTTATTATTTCAACATAATAGTTTGTTTTTATTTTTAGCATTTTCGCATAAGTTCACTTAATATTTTTCTTTTATTTTCTTTCTCGTTAGAATTCTATTTATATTATTTATAAATCTGTACAAAAATGTCTTACAGTAATATTATTCAATTGTATAATTTATTTCTTAAAATTATCTAGAAAGGAAATAATTGAAAGACAAACAAAAAAAATATATAATTAGAGGAAGTGGTGATTTCTTATAAACTACATAATATAAAGTACATTATACAAATACATATATTTTTTTTTCTTAATTATTATTAACTAAAATATATATATGTATAAAATAATAAAGTTACACATAAAATATGTATATGATATAAAATTATTATGAATGAACAATTAAATGGCACAATGATCACGATGGAGTGTTTTGATTCCAAAATAAAAATTTCAATGGCAATTACAATAAAAAATTAAAATCAATATTCATTTATTTTATATCATTTATACCTCTGTACTGTATATTAGTCATCGTGATCGAGGAGTTTGTTATATTTAATAAAAGAATAGAGGTACAAATATGTATGAATGCAAAATAAAAGAAAAATTTATATTTCAAGAAGAATTTGTGTGACTTTTTATTGTTTATTTTATTCCTTTGGCAAAAATAATTAGACGAATGGAGACAAAAAGTCAATGACAGAGTCAATTAAAAATAATGTAGGTATCATCAAATAAATAAATGATTTGTGAATGTTAACTAGAAAGTCCATTTAAAAAATAAGAAAGTAATTTTTATTCCGTGTGTTTATATTTAAAAATTGAGATCGAGTGCAATAGGATTGAATTGTAATCTTTAAGAAAAAGAATACTCAAACCCGAAAGAATGTCAAAAGGACATTTAAGAAGGAACAAGTTTCCATTCCACCACATTAACGCTAGGCGGTTTTTATTTCCTATTTTTCTATTTTTAATTGATGAAGGACACATTATGAAGAACAGGACTTCAAATATGACAGGAAAAATCGATTCCATAACAGGTAAATGATTTTTCTTGTCAAAACAATATGTCTACAATTAATTGAAAAAGGCAAATAGGAACCTAGCATAGTGATAAAATAAAGTGATTGACAATTATTGTGAAATTATATTTGCTACATTATTTATTTATCATACGACACGATTAATGTATCTAAAAACTTAGATGAATCATTTCAAACCAGCATAATTGGAAAACTTGATAAGTTGGAAGTTTATAGAACTTTAAAACATTTTTAATTTTAAAAAAATGATTCTAAATTCCTTTCGAAAAAAAAACAACACACAAAAAAGAAAGAACAAAGAACACAGAACACAAAAAAGACTTAATATAGTAAATTAATTATTAAACTGTAACAATGAATCATCTGAAATGTATTTTCTACATTTTAATAAAAAAAATCACACAAATTCAAAACATAAATATAATTTTGATAAAATATAATTTCAAGACAGTAAATTTAGTTTAGTTTTATGTGTTAAAGATTTAATTTTTCTGAATATTTTATTTTTGTTATTTTGTATCTTTTATGATACTTAACATTTTAAAGTTAAAAAATGAATAGTGAAAAGTTATTAAATTTATAAATATTTACAGGAATTTTTGTGATATACAAAAAAATAATATAATATTCTTAGTCACATGAGTTTTGAAGATATAAGTAGAATTGTTTAAGCATTAATTTTTGTATTTAAAAAGAAATCTTTTTTTACTTTTTTTTTACATCACATTTATATGTATTTTTGTTTTTCAATTATTTAAACCCCGTCGTATGTTAACACAATAATAGTATTATTTGTTTTAAAAGGATTTTGGAGAACTTTAAAATGTTTAAAGAGCCGAGATAGATAAACTTGGAATTCGTATTTTTTTCTAATATCAACGATTTAAAATAATGTTATTCTTTTATCTTTTCAGTTTTGAATTAAAATTATGAGATGACAAATTTCAGTGATTTAAAATAGCTTTTTGAAAAAAACTGAAATGTGAACATTTGAGTCCTTTACTCAAACAAACAAAACTCAACTTTAATGATATCTAAAGGATCTTGAATATCAATCAAAACTATATGCTCATAATTTGGCAACGAAAACCTTTTATCTAAGACGGCTCTTCGTAATATTTAGATAATATCATACAAACATATTTTTGAAAACTTTAAAATTACCGTTAATGGAAATAAATAAATGAATTATAGTGTTTCTTGTTTAAAATGACTATTGCTTGACTTGTAGGCTTAATACACTTAACAAACTCAAAACTAAAATAACAAGGACTTTCTGGAGTGGTGATCCTTTTTCAATTAAGTTGACGTGATATGCATGCATTTTTGTGTGTTAAATTTTTGTAGTTCTATATACGTTTCTGTCTCTTTCCCCTGAAGGGGCAGTTCTTGAGTGCGTACATCAATATTTCATTTGTTAAATTTTATTCTCGGTGTATTTTTAAAAATGTTGTTTAATTTTTTATATTTAAATTTTAATGTTTGTGTATTTAAGTGTCAACACTACTTGTCTAATTGTTTACTTTTGTTATTAAAAAAATACCTGATTACAACATTTTTGTAGTTTTTTTTTTCTTCAATTTTTTAAAAACAAAAGAATGTCTTAAAATTTTGGGATGGCATAAGGTAACTTTTTTAGTTTTTGTTCTAATTTAAGAATAATAATAATCAAACATTATTTTCATAAGGTGCTTAACTCATATCTTGTTATAAGTGATTGGTGTTTGATTTTTTTTTTGTATTCAGGGTTAGTGGATGGGGTGATGATTGGCGGGAAAGGAGGCGGCTGGCTAGGGAAGGGCTTAATATTACTTTATTTTATATTGTTTTTTTTTTTCGTATCTATGGTCTATTTATTTATTTATATCGATGTTAACATTCAAATTCACTGGCAGTGATTGCACTTAAATCTTTCATTAGGCCCTCTAAATTGGCCATTTCTTGATTAAGTTCTTCGGTGGAAGTACTTGGTGCAAGTCTTTGTATTTCATCTGTTGAATGTGCTATTGATGAGCAGCCTGTTAGGCGATTTGTGGGTGTGGCAACTGAGAATGATGGTTTTTTGAATGGTGAAGCATTTTGGGGACGTATTGTAACTGCTGGTGCTAAATAAACGATATAGAAAAGACATTTTGATTAGTTGTAAGTTTAAAAAATGATACAGGAATGAATAATGTTTTATAGGATCAAACAAAATCAAATAGCAACATATCGGGTTGGGAAGTTTTTGTATAGTTTTATTTAAGGGAGAAAACTTGATACATTTGGATAAATAATGAATATTTTGTGTATATTGTTTGTAGCTTGGGCAAAGCGGTAAGGAACTGATTAGAGACTTTGACAATTCGATTAAACAACGAAGTCAGAAGGTGATGGGGAAGATTTAAACTTAATATTTTTCCTTAAATTTACTTAAACCGCCTTTCTATTCTATTCGCTTATACGAAAGGTTTTTCTTGGGAAACAAGCATTAGACAAGAAAGGTCAAAGAACAAGGTTCTTAATCTTACATTTGCTCTTTAAAAATTAAAATTTCTCTAAACATTCTTCGTATGACTCATATGCCGCAGTCCAAGAAACTGAACAAAACATTCCAAATTTTGCATTTCCAAATTCAAATACGAAAACATCAAATGAAATTTAAGTTTTCTACTTACTGTGCTTAGAACATGTTGTAATAACTGGTGGCGGTACACCAGGCTGTGGTGGACCAGGAGTTCCGAAACTCTTTAGTGGATGTCCACGTTTTGAAGTTTCTACAGTTGATATTGCTGTTTGGTATGGTGGATTGCTAAAATGAATATAAAATGAAAATAAAACAATTTTTTTATGAGTAAACAGACACAAATTTAATTCATAAAGTTCTTAATCTAACAAAATATAAAAATTTAAAATGCAAAGACTATTTAATTTGATTACGACGTCTTCTTCTTTTGCGGCGTTTTTTATGTGTAAACTTATCCATGGGTTTTCTTCTCGGTTGCAAACGTTTTAAACGACGTTCTGTCAGAGCCATATCTCGATAAGGTTTCTTTTCTTCCTCGCTTTTTGAATTCCATAATTTTGCACCAGTCCGAACTATTCGAACAGGATTTAAATTACCATTGCATTGCTTTTGACGTATTCGAATTTCATTTAGAAAATTGAAAAATGGATTTACGGAGGTTTTGCCATTTTTTAGAATTTCTCTATGCAATGTGCTGGGACTCAGTTTGACTCGAGTGCGTCTGGCTTCGGAAGTTGTTAAATATTTAAATAGATCGCGAAGTTTTTGATATAAATAATTCATTTACAACCAATTGTGAATTTCACAGAATTTGGTATTTGCAGGAATAGATCAAGGTTTTGAATTTTAAATAATTATAGAAAATTTATTAGAAACCATTTGGAGGAATTTTAAAATGAATTGAAAATTAAAAACATGTATCAAAGAAAAAAAAAATAGAAACAAATTTTGGAATGATTACTAATTTAATTACTTAAAATAAAGTGAGCTAAGTGATAGAAATTTTAGAAAACTTAATTAGATGAAAAAAAGCTGTAGATGATTTTTGAGAGCCTACAAACTAGAACCCGGTCCTTTTTCAAGAGTGGCGGTATATCTGTTTATTCCATGACTACAACTTTTAAGTCATTATTTTTAAGTTGCCATTTTAATGAGCAAAACTGTAAATTGATTAATTGAGCAGCCATAATGAGAGGGGGCTATCGTGAATAAAATTTCCTCGGAGTCTAAGAAATTCGCCATTTTATGTCACTTACCTAAATCCATCATACATATACGGGTGTTCTGGCGTCTGTGCCAGAGAGTTATTCTGTGGTTGTGACAAGCTCTGCTGCGATAATGTTGTATCAACACCCATATGCTGCCTATTTGGAATGTTATATTGCGTTCGTGGATATTGTGGTCGTTCCATCGTTGAGTTCAAAGAAGTAGCTAAGAGAAAATTAAAAAAAGTCAAACATTTTCTATCAGTCTTAAAATCTCAGTAACTTACTCATATAACCTGGGACATAAGACCGTTTGTCTAGTGAATTTGTCACACAAGGTGGAACCGGTGCTTCTATGTCGTATTCATGCAAACTTGGTCGAGGAAGAGTCAAAGCTCCACTACTAGATGCTCCATCGCTACAAGCTTTAAAAGGATACAAAAATGTATGTATAATAGTGGGTTTCTTTGATGGCTCGAATATGAAACTTACCTGGAGTTGAATTATGATTATGCATTGGTTTATCGATATTCTTCAATTCCATTTGATCATGATGAATCCATAGATCTGGTGGCTTTGGAACACCAACATTGTTTTTCTGATAGCTGTAGACGTCGGAGAAAGGAACACTTTTTAAAGGGGAGCTATATATGAGTTTCTAATCACAACCTACCTTTTCTTAGAGTGCTCGGGTGAGCTTTGTGGCTTTTTGCGACACAAGATCACAATAACAGCAACAACAATGAATAAAATCACTGCTGTGCCAAAAATGATCATGTAAATTATCATCTCATTGGTGAGTCCTTTACTGATGGTATTTGGTTCTTGTCTTAAAACTGCTGCACCAGTTGTGTGAGAGACCAGAGTTGAAAATGGTGCACTACCTTTGCCGGTTCGAGCTTGAACCTTAAAGTAGTATGTGGTGTGTTGCTTAAGATTTAATATCACCATAACATTGTCATCTAGATTCGAGCTTTCAATAGACCAATCTCGGTCTCGTTTCGAGGTATCTGTGGTGTAGTACACATTGTAGCCGCTTATCTGGCCCATACTGTGTTTCGGTGGAAGCCATTGGATTATAACACTCTGAGGATTATTCTCATCGGCTCGAACTGTCACCTCTCTAGGAGGTGATATTGGAATGTTTTGGAGGGTTGTATTTAGCACAGACATTGACCATGCTGATTCGCGTCGGCCCTTGACAACTTTTACAGCAAATTCGTATTGAGTATTAGGACGTAGTTCATTTAGCATGCAATTCAAGTCGGTGGTGTTGTGTAACTTAAACCGACTGGATCCTGTTATGCCATATCGCACAGTGTAATGACGATTATCTGTCACATGTTGATTTTTGCTGAGGGTTGTGTCAATCCAATAGACCACAATCGATGTGGAAGACATTGTTATTGCCCTCAAACCAACGGGCACTTCAAGGGGCATTGGAGCTTCCATAGGTTCTTCATCTCGGGTTTTGATGTTGTCATAAATTGGAGGACCATCTCCCTTGATATTTCGAGCTCTCAAAGACACAACATACTCGGTATTGGGTTCGAGTTTCTTCAGAACATAGCTTCGTTCGCTTTCGTTAAGTTCAAGAATATTCTCGTCGGGAATTCCTTTACCCCAGCCAAGGACAAAATTGCGAATTTTGATTTCATGTTGAATTGGAGGGCCCCAATGCAATGCTATACTCTCTGCTCCAGTTCGTACAACTATCCATACTGGCTTCCCAGGAACTTGAGTCTCGTCAAGATCATTTTCCAGAGTTACAACGCGATGCCATTCGGTGAATGGTCCTGTTCCATTAACTGTCATAGCAGCAATCTTCACCTGGTATTCTGAGTTTCGATCCAAGCCGTTCAATTCAAAGTAACGAATATTAGCCGGGGTACTTTTCACTTCAGGAGCTTCCTTCAGTTTCCGATAACGTATCTTATAGCCAGTGATTTGGCCATTTCGTTCTTCCTCAGCCGGCGGTTCCCAGTGCACGGTTATTGACTAAAAAAAGAGTTATGTAAACATCATAAGAATTTCCAAGTTGTTTTAAAATTCGAACTTACTGTTGAGCTTGTTACTTCAAGGGTAACATTATTTGGTGGTTCTGAAGGTGATGATGAATAGGTTTTGACTTTCATTTCATTCGATGGATCACCCATTCCGTTTTGATTAAAAGGCACAACGGTAATTGTATACTCGGTAAATGGACGAAGTTCATTTAGAATGACACTTTGCGATGTACTATCCGTGTACATTTCAGCACCGCTATCATCCTAGAAAGGAAAACAAAAATAGAAAAGTGATATTTAGTGGAGTGCCTGTATACTACAGCCGACCATATGGGTTAAATTCGGCAGTTCTAATTTGTTTAGGATGTTGGCCAAATAAATAATCTAATTTCTCGACCTCAAGCGCCGATGTCCAAAAATCATATAAACCACGAACTTTTGGTAATGCTTTTAAAATGCTTGATGATTAAACTCAAAAAAGCCAAATCTAAAAAAATTATTTGGTTTTTGTGAAAATTAGACACAAGCCGTGTTTTGTTAGAAGATCTATCCATAGTATAGTAGGATTTTACACGAATAACAAAAACAATATCCATAGTATGAATAACACCGATAAAGAGTAGAATTTTAGTATGGAGGGGTTTTTGACATTTATACGAGTCTCGAATGGGTCTTATTTGGTTTCGTTCTCATATGTTGGTACGATTAGTTGTGCATTTGGAATTATTTATGTGTTTTTCATATGAAAATGGACTAACTGGGCTTATTTGGCAAGAAAAAACAGTAGAAAAGATAATTAAATTTAGCTAAATTTCCACCAAAGGTTTATCTTAGTCTAAATTAAATAAATCTTTTTGGTGTTTCCAACTCACAAGAAGGTTAAAAAATGATTAAGTCTGACAGCACTTTCTAAAATGCAAACAGTGTTTCGATGTTTCGTATGAAGTGCAAGTGAGATACTTTGATTCGTGTTAAACAATGGAAAACTGAATATTTCAGCAGCAAATAAGAATATGCTACCTACTCCATGTGCATTTTTTTTTTTAATTTACTTAAACCAAAACCATATTTTTTGTACACAAACATGCAAATAAACAGACCATTACGCATTATCTGTAAAACCAACTCCTGCACACAGGTTTCTTCACAAATTTTGTCTCGACTATCCCCGACTGGAATCGAGGCGAATCAATCATTTCAACTCGATTCAGGTATATAAAGAATTTAGGCGAGTTTTAAGCTCGCTTCAACACCACATGTTAATGTAGTAGTCTACGAACAAAACCCCTTCCGTGAAGCAATTGTTAAATTAACTTTTTTTTAAAGAATCTCAATTTAGAGATGTTTTCTTGACATTTCTTCTTGAAAATTGTCCATTTTATTAATTTTAGTTAGTTTTTTTTTAACATTTGATTTTGAAGAAGGGTGAGCTAATAGCTTTTATAAGCATAAACTTCCTTATGGAATATCATAAACTACCCAGGTGGAGGCACTTTTGGAGTGAAAGTGAGGATTTGGGAGTGTCTTAAGTGATTGAAACAATGAGTCGGAATAGATTCGACACGATTCTGAGTAGCTTGCACATAAACGATAACAGCCTTATTCCAAGAAATAACGAAGATTGACTTTTCAAGCTTCATCCAATAATGGATTCGTTGAATAAAAAATTGAGCACTTCCTACCACGGGACAAGACAGCTTTCTGTTGACGAGTCGATGATTCTTTTCAAGGGTAGGAACTCAATGAACCAGTACAATCCCATGAAGCCAATAAAGAGAGGTTACAAATTGTATTGCTTAGCTGACCAACAAATTCTGGCGGACAATGAGGAGAGCGACAAAGACAATGTTTTGAAAAATATTCCTCCATCGGATATCCCTGGAAACGTGGAGGTATTCGAGTCCCGAAATAATAATGATGAATTAGATGAAGGATGGGATAGCAGTGATGACGAACAATTGGCGAGGTATAGAAGGGTCGAGGCCTTGGAATCGCGTTGGCTCAAATGCGGTTCGTATGATGCTATACCTTCTACCTTAACAACAAATAAAGTACAGACTTGAACAGATTTAAAAAAAAATGAGCTGAGGATCAAACACTGGCCAGTATATTTGAAAAAATATTTGATGATCGAAGTTATATGGTGTACAGAAAAATAATCACGAATTTCAAATAACTGTGAATGACTTCAAATTATTTTTTGACATTCTATTATTGACGGGTTATCATTCACTTCAGCAAAAAAGGTTATATTGGTCCTTGGATGAAGACTTACATGTTCCTAGTGTGTCTAAAGTTATCTCAAAGAAGAGATTCATGGATATAAAGAAATACTAGCATATTTGCAACAATGACGCTGCTTCTCGGTCTAACGATAAGCTGTTCAAAGTACGACCACTTGCTGATTAGCTTATCAAGAAATTTCTCCAGTGGAGTGTTTTTCATGAAAATGTACCTATAGATGAATCTATGATGCAATATTTTGGATGACACCCATCGAAGCAGTTCATAAGAGGCAAGCAAGTTCGGTTTGATACAATAAATGAAATATTGTTTGTACGATGGCTTGATAACAGTGTTTGTACTATGGGAACAAACTACGACTTTGTTCATCCCCTTGGCAAATTGAAAAGATGGAGCACTACAGAAGGAAGGAAGACAGCCGTTGATATCCTTTTTGTCTTTCAAAACTACAATAAAGAAATGGGCGGCCGGTGTCGATCAAGCTGATCAGTCAGTTGCAGTATATACGTGGTAAAAAGTGGTGGTGCGTTTTATTCACCTATATGCCCGATTTGGCAGTAGCTAATGCTTGGCGTTTACATTTACTGACCGCTGATAAGAAACTAGATCAACTCCAATTTCGTTGCAGTATTACCCGTTTATATTTGAGTAAACTAGCCTCCAAAATCGATGGAAGATGCCGCCGTTAGCCTTCTTCAGTGGTGCCAAAAATTGTTCAAGATGGACATGGACACTTTTCCCAAAAGTTGAGTAATCAGTTGCGATACATTGTTTTTCACAAGAAAGCATCGAAAAGGGATGTTTCGAGAAATACCACACTTGAGCTCATTGGCCCCATTCGAGGACGGCGTTTTTTTACGAGCATAAATACAAAACCCGCATTTTTGATTAATGAAATATTTATTTAGCCTCCAATAGACACATTAATAAAAACAAATTCAAAAAATTACCGTTTCTTTGTATTTGGGTCCAAATGGGTTAAATGGATATTTAATGCTTTCAAAACACCGTTTTAGTGTGACTTTAGCACTTTTAAAAGGGCATATTTTAAAAACCTGGTGTGGGAGAAGGCAAGATTCGAATTCAAGACTTTTAAAAAAGTACTTTCTTACGACCATTTGAAACTGTACATACTTCAAACTTTTGAGCAATAATCTTAATATAAATTTTGGGTGTATAAGAAGGTTCTGCCACAAAAAAAGTAAGGTAGTTTACTGATCTCCGAGGTGAAAAATTGATTATTTTATACCGGGTGCAGTATTCAAATCAATCAAATTTAAAAATATTAAGGTCCATATTCCTTTTGTGTGGAACAATGTTAGTTTTTGTTTTTAAAGAAGGCCTTTAAAACGAATAAAGCCACATCCATTTCCATCAGTTTTATTGTAAATGTTTCAAATCAATTGTTATTGTAGCCATTTTTCATTTTTAGGATTAAAAAGGCTCAACGATTTACATCAATTTGTTATCCTTAACAGATAACATTTCAAATGGCACAAAAGGTCCTTTTAAAATCTGTCATTCAATTTTAGAAAACAATTTATTTTCCCAATCCAATCAAAAAATATACAAAAACAAATCAATAAAAATAGAATAAAATGAATAACCAAACACCTACCTCAGCATAATAGATGCGATACTTGGAGATAATCCCATTGGTGACGATTGGTGGCTCCCATTTCACATAAATCTCTTTGTGGTTCAATGGATATCCTTCAACACTTCGAGGTGGACCGGCAATATTCTCTTCCGGTTGTGTCCGCACTTCCAAAATCTAATATAAAAAAAATAAAAAAACAAATCAAAATCAAATCATTTGGAAAAATAGGGTTAGGTTAGGTACGTACTACGAGCGTACCAGAAATACATCGTATTAAGTTTTGAATCTCTGATATACACAAGGTTTAATTTAACAAAAAAACAGTTTGCGTCCACCATCATTGGTTGGGTGAGTGTTTCGTCAATATACAACGTCATGATAAATAACTCACCTCAGATGACTCGCCAGGACCAAAATTGCTATTGCCGATAACCCGGAACTGATAGGTTTTTCCTGGCATCAAGGACTGAATGTTGACTTGTTGGTCGTCATGTGATTTTGTGATGATTTTTTGTTCCCTGATGACGGTGTGTAAAAAAATGAAAGAAAAAAGAAAAATATATTTCATGAATCCTTTTTGGATTAAAGGATACGTGCTCCCCATCATCATAATCATCATAAGGACGATGATGATGATGATGATGATGGAAGGTAGGAAGCTAGATGAGGTGCGGCAGAAGGAAATTATAATTTTCTCTCTGTCTGGACGTGATACAATTTCAACAGTCTAACTGTCAATGGAGTGGGCGTGAGCATGAGTGGTAATGGTGGCGATGCGATGGGTGTTGTGGCTTGGCTCGTCGAGTGAAGAATGCCATTGCGCTGGTTGCAGTCTCCTCGAAATTAATTTTCCTTCAGGCAAGAAAAGGAATTTCAATTCGAAATCAATGATTTTCTGTTGGTGCTGTGCTCTGTTGCCTGTCTGCTTTTACTTCCGAAACACTTTGTTCAGAGAGCAAAAAGAACGTCATTTTCTCAAACCTCGAAACTTTTATATGGTATGCGGCTGGCTTCAAAATGGAATGTATCCACATATCTATAAAGGTTTTTGTATATACATATACTCGTATCTTCAAACTTATGTTTCTTTACGAAGGAGTTTTGGGAGAAAATTTTCACTAAAAAACTTCATACATACATTTTTGAGGGAACATCCTACTTGTTGGACGATTTGGCAATTTATCTCAATGAAAGTCTGAATAGTTAAAGCAGTTAATTTTGCCAAAGAACTATATTCTGATTCCGATTCCGACAAGCATGCCAGAAAATTTTTCAATATTGGAATAAATAGTTTCCCTTTCAATTGGACTTTTGCCCATTTATCAAGAGGGTGACGACGACGAGACAGCAAAGGAATGAGGATGGGAATGGGATGTATACTTGTATCCGTATAAGGAAAAAGAGTTTTCAGAAAGGAGTTGCAGTTTTCGATATAAAAACCGAAGAAGCTAGTGAACTTTTAATGGCTGACTTGACTATAGGTTGGCAAAGCAAAAGCGAAGCATTTCAATGAACTTGCTTTTTGTTTGCGATAAAATGTGAATGAAGACATTTTAAGTGATGGGCAGGAATATAGAAGCAGGAGTGAGTAAGCCATCAAATTTAAGAACAAAAGACAATTAAGGGCATAGAGAAAAAACAAAAAGAAGAAAACCGTATTTTCAAAAATGGGGATGAAAAACAAAAATAGAGTATTCCAATGCAGATAGAGATAAAAATGTAAAGCAAGCAAATGAATGGTTTCTAAATGCGGCAAAATCCCCCATTTGCTAAGATGGGATGGAATGCTAGAATTCTTTGGATTAGAAAAGCAACATAACTGAAATACTACATATATTGGAAGGGGTTTGGTTTAAATGTTGACTTTTGAAGTTTCGTTTGTTTTTTCTAGCATTTTTTTGATATCCGTGAAATATCTAATTTGAGTTTTTTATTTGCTTAGTAGGGATGTTTTGAGTTTGGAATTGTACAGAAGCAAAAAAAAATATCGATTTAGGTTGTCTGAATTAAGGTTGGCTTGTTTCAACTTTCAACACAAATGATGCAATTAATTTATTTCAAAATATCAGAAATTTAGGCCTGTGGATTTATGACTTTGTTTCAAAATAAGGGCGGCTTTCGATTAAAAGTCCACTCCTAGAGTTTTTTTTTGTACAGGGACCTAAGGGTCTCTCTTGAATAGATTTAAAATATTATAGTTAGGAAACACTTTTAAATCATAAAAAAATGTTTTCGTTTTTGGTTCGAATGTTACTTTTTTAAGAAATCTTTTTTGACTCACTTTTTTTTTAAGGATAGCACGACGTACAGTCGCCACTGCTCTTTGGTGGTTTGTTTGTTTTGTTTTTCTGTTTTATAGAACAAGCGCCTATATTAGATTTTCTTAATATATATAAATGACTTCTTAATCAAAATAAAATATTTTTTTAATAAAATTATCAAAACAATTCAAGTATGGCATCACTGAAACAAAAATAATAAACCATTTTTGAGTGTGTTTAAATTAAAAAGGGGCAATTCAAAAATGAATTAAAAATATAGGATCCGCCATCTAACGTTTTTTTCAACTTGTGCTTATTTCCTGAATGGTAACACTTAGCTCATGTCTGATTTGAAAGATAATAAGTTTTATCCTTCCGCTAAACGAATATGGCTGTGTATACGCTTGAACAACGCTGAGAAATATTGCCTGCGATAGGCTTAGGAAAAATGCCGATTTTCCAAAAAAATCATCTTTTCAGATTAAGCTCATTTTGATCTTGGTGGGTATGTAAACAAGAAAAATTGTCGCATTTGGGGCACAGAAACCCGCACGCATATATTGAAGAGCCGATAAACTCAAAAAGAGTCACTTTTTGGTGCGGATTTTGGTACAGAGGCATGGTTCGGCCGTTTTTCTTCGAACATGAGGAAGAAGTGGTCGTTACAGTCAATGGCAATCGTTATCGGGCCATGTTGAATGAATTTTTGCTCAATTGAAGAGGAGATATTGGCAACATTAGGTTTCAGCAGAACGGCAGTGCAACGTGCCACACCGAAGCTACAGTCGATGTTTTTATACGGAATTCACTCAAAGAACAAGTTAACATATTGTATAAAATGATGGGTTTACACAAGAGTTTGCGTGGACGGCCTTTTAATTCATTTCGTTATTCAATCAGCTGTTTGTTAAACGTCAAATATTAAACATACAAATATTTGTTTTAGAATTATGATGGAAGGTAGGAAGGATGGAATTCACAATGACGTTTAGTTAAGCTCTTCAGAAAAAATTGGGTAATTTAACTCACCAAAATCCTTGGAGAATTTTAGCCAAATTGTGCAAATCATTTCTCATATAAAACTTGACAGTTCAAAATTACCAAATGTTAAATTTATTCAATGTTTCAAATCATTTCGGGAATACCCATAGTTCCCAAAAATGTTTGACCATAAAATTAATTTGTAGGATTTGTCTTGTCTTGCGAACATATTTTTTGACTTTTAACTGACATAAAAAAGATCAATATTAACTCATTTTGTTTTCGATTGGTTAATTTCAATTTTATTGAACTGACTGATTTTGTAGTGAATCGAAAAGGATTTCAAATTAATTTGTTTTTGTTTCGATATTCCTTTTTTTTTGGTAGAAAAAGTGTTGGTGTAGCTGTCAATTTTCTATTCAGATTTGTTTTCGTTTGATGCACTTCAGAAGATGAAATAAATAATGTAAATTTAAATAAATCTAAGTCCACATTATGACAGATGGAAAATCTACTACGCTGAAATCGGTTAAGGTGATACGAAAAAGACAGTGTGAAAAGATTCCACTTAATTTAATTCTCAAGTGATTTGATTAATTTGTGGATACAAAAATACCAAACATGATAATAGTATCCTTCCATTTTTATTTTTCTAAAATAAACTAAGTTTAAGCTTTTTCGTTAACACAATTTTATTTTTGAAGGAAAAAAAAACATACAGTTAGGTTCCAACAATTTTTCGAAATAAAGTTAGTTAAATTAAAGTAGATGACATATGAACATATATAACATCATTCAATAAATTGATTGTCATAATTTGTATATATTGACATTTGTCCATGTAAGAAATCGTTTGATTTGTCCGTTTTCTCAAATCTGAATCAGGAACTGCAACTTTCCACGATCAAAGTCTATTCTAAAATTATTAATTATATTAAGTTATCAGCAGCGTTGAAATTTTTAGCAACAGGAGGTTACCTAAACCAAATCGGTGGTGACAAGAACGCTGGACTTGCACAGCAAACCATATCAAAAATACTTGCCGAAGTTTTGACTTCAATCGAAAGAGTCATGTGCCCATGTATAAACATTTTTCTTGTGGACAGTTCTTTTAGTTTCTATTCGCAAACAAATTACAAAACACAAAAAGTTGAATGAATTTACAACATTTTAGTTACACTTTGACAAAAAAGACTTCTCGCAAACACATTTGATGTAAAGTGATTATTTTCGATTTTGGCTTGTTTTGAATTCTACTTTCGAGTAACGTAGTTCCTTGTTTATTCGAAAGTTCATTAGAATATAGTTGGCACTACTAGAAGTATTCGATTCTCGTTGGTTCGAAAGTAATCAAATTGCTTCAATTTTTCGAATTCGAGAATCGAGTTACTGTCATTAGCTGTCATTAATCAAAAGTCTGGTTTTAGGGCTGGTTAATTTTAGAATCAATTTTAAATCAATCATTTTTGTCCAATCGAAAATAAATTAATGTATTTTACAAATACAAGGCCATATATCCAAATGGAATGACAGACGATTTTGCTCTGTTAGCTCACAAATTCCATTTCCAAATGTAAGACATATGGCCTTTACTTATCCGTTTATGAACTAGAAAAGCTGGTCTTATTTTCATCAAATGGCTTTTAAAAGGAGTAGTAGACAACTGTAAAGTTACAAGAACAAGGTGGCCAATTCACATGACCATTCCATGTAAGGAATGTTGTGTCGTCTTTTTGGTACAACATACTTCTTCTACAAATAGTTAACAATCAAATTAGAAATTACAAAACATTCGAATGCGGTGTTTGCCATATTGACATATGAATTTCGGATTTATAGAAAATATCATAAAATAATTGAACAATTTATATTTCTAAGATTGACAAAGCAAGAGAATGTTATATAGGGTTTTCAAATTGGCGCGAGAGTGTCTGTTAAGGCAAACAGTGAGCGCATTGCACCCCTTTTACGGTAGACGTGGTGGCCCTTCATGTTCAAGGAATGCAAGAAAGGTCGAGAACATCGCCGCGGTCCGTGAAAGTGTACAGAAGAGCCGGAGGCAGCCTATTCCTCGCCGTGCACAAAAACTCGGCCTTTCACAAACTTCAATTTGGCGAATTTTGAGTCGGGACTTTTGACCTACACCCGTACAAGATCCTACTGAATCAGTAGGCAATTTTGCCGTTTGTTCGCTGACTGGGCTTCGAATCGTTTGGAAGAGGACCTCAATTTGATGAATGGCTGCGCAAAATTGCCGTATACGGGACGAACCAAAATTGAACCATATGGAGCTAAACTGCATGTGGTTCCAACAGGACGGCGGCGCTACGTGCCCCACAGCAAACGCCACGGCATCTACACACAACATCTACCCTTCCTTATTGAAAAATCCTATATAAGCACAATTCTCTTTTCATTCTCACCCAGCAATCAAATTAGCTTTGCTTTCCCTTCTTTATGAATTGTGCGATAGAGATGTCTTGAGAATAATAACCATACAATTTTTGTTCTCATATTTCTAACTGAAAAAGTAAGAAATTTGTATGAGAAATTTTGTTTATACAATCTCAGAACACGGACATTTTTGAGATCTTAGAAATATAAACTGGCCAACTTTATATGACAGAAGTGATTTAAATGTCAATTAAAATAGAAGAAAATTAAATGTGAGTTTAAAGCTAAGTTAATGCTGAAAATTTATTAATACGTATGAATTTGAACATTGGTTTCCTTTTTTAGAAAATATGTTAAACATCTGTATCGAAAATAAAGACGCAAAGTTAACCCACGGATAGTTGAAAATTTAATGTATTTTCTACATCTATTACTTTCTCCTCGTTCAAAAACTTTAAGCTTAGTAGCTAGTTTAAATATCTTAATTGAAGAAAAAATATTTTTGATTAAACTTAAAAAAAAACTTTCAGGGTAATTTAATTTGCGGTTTCAAGTACGTATCACTGTCGTTTGACGCCTTTTCAAACTCAGCTGTCATTTGAAGGTGCAATTGAATGTTTGGCATTCAAACAACGCGTTAAGGTTATTTAAACTTACTACAAAAGTGGTGTTTCAAACCAAGCTACTTTTCGAAATTTACGGAATGATTATGGTTTTCATCATTATAAAATTGATAAAAATTTGGGGAAAGTCGAAGCTTTACTGATGTCACAAAGCCTGTCATTATAATGGAAAATTATTCCAAAATATTGCTGAATAAAGATTAAAATATTCAATTATCTTTGTTTAAAGTTAAGCGATTTAAATTTTATAATTTTGCTAACCTTTGAAACCGAAAAATGATACCGCTTAAAAGCGGTGACTGTCCTTTTATTTCAAATGATTTTCATTATTCATAAATACGATCATAGATATGAAGTTAAGAGCTTTCAACAAAAAAACGCACTATTATTTAAGATTAAATCTACTAACTTATAAAATTTGAATAGAAATATTAAGGCATTGTATTTTCTTATCAAAATAGTTCGAGTACATCATTATTTTGAAGTAGTTTAAAGAACATTTCTAATTACATCAATTACAAATAATCTTCCCAACATTAAACAAAAACCATATCTTTTTCATTTCTTATCTTTTTATGTGCGTCTTGAAAGAATATTCTATTGGTATTGTTTTGTTGGTTTTCTTAAGCTCCTTAACTAGGACCAATTTGATCTTCTTATCTTTTTGTCTTCATAAGAAATAAACTACTTGAATAACAAAACGTCTCAGATTCATGCATTTCATCTTCAAAAATAAAAACAGAAGAAGAATTCTCCACTATTCCATAGACAAACATAGGTATAAAGTGAAGCACTCAGAGTGCATCCCAGCATCGAAAACAACAAAAGACTGTTTTTGAAGTACTTTTCTAAAAATTAACCTCTCAAGAAGTTGTTCTCTGAACTTCTTCCTTTGTATTCTCTATACTAAATGTAGGTACTATTTATCTTTAAGGATCGATAAATTCGAACAGCTTTATAGAAACAGTTTATTTGAGAGTTCCTGCTCGGAAGGAGCACAAGTGGATTAATTTTCAAGATTTGGAATCTTGGTGCCAAAAGTTGCTTCATACGGACGGATGGCTAGCTCGTGGGTTGGTCTGTTCAAGGATATAGAATGAAACTAAACTAACTAGAAAAAAAAATGATACCAATATTCATTTAATATATAAATAGAGAAGCTCTTTTGGTATACTCTCTTATGTCCATTTATCATGAATGCAATCGTAATAACAAAAACACTATCTTCCTTATAGCTTCTATTCAACATCTTTCTGGAAAAGGTTTTGTTCCAAATATAGATATGTACTCGTACGAGTATAATGGCAAACGTAAACATGCAATCAAATGAAGTTGTTCTTCGTCGTCGTCGTCGTCCTTGTCATAATAGTTGTTGGTAGTCACAGTCGTTTATCCGAAATGCAGCACATAGAAGGTACGAGAGCCTTAAAAATGCACTCAGGATATAAAAGCTTTCTTTTGAATTACCACACAATCTGATGTTGTGTGCTTCAAGCTTGCTCTTTGCATTGAAATCGCCGCTGGAAATCTCTGGGAAATTGTAGAAATGTGTTTTCAGAAATGTTTTTTTTTTTTATTTTATATATTTTCGTGCACCCATTCTCTACTTAACCCTTTTCATGGGCTCTTGCACTACATACAAAAATATACATTTATACATTTATATAATCTTTTTGAAAGGATTCAGCTCACGTTCTTTCTAGCGAACGAAAGCCATAGCCCACCACCGCGCCGCCGGCCGGTACCATTCACACCCCATCTCTGTTGGGTGCATCCATTTTGTTTATTTATTCATTTCCATTACACCACTCAGGATTTTGAATGGATAAGGACATGGATGCGGATATAACTACCTTTAGTTTAATCTTATGAACTATCGTAAGGATCAGGAGAAACTATATAGGACTTACCTTTCGCTGTTGTTCATCTTGTAGTAAACCGTGTAGGAGATGACCTCATCGGGATTTTTAACCGGCTCCATCCAACTGATTGCCACAAATCTGGGCTTGACTATTTGCGCTACCAAATCTCGGGGTGGTCCTGGTAAATGGTTTCCAGCTGCAGTCAATTGGCCATCTTCATCTAAATCAAGTGAAGAGGATGAGGATAAGGGATTTTTTCTTCGAATTTTCTGCGAAGAGGAAGCTAACTCCTCTTGGCGTCGTTCGTTGTCCTGCTTGTTCTTCCATGTGTTGAGAATCTTATTGGGATCGTCGCCACGTTTGAAGGCGTTTATTATATCTTCGTTGCCTGTGATCTCTTCGTCGTCGTCGTAATCTTTGTCGTCTGGTGATTCGGAATTATCATCGTAGTTTTCGTCGTCCTCATCGTCATCGCCATAGTTGGTATTGTCGTTAAGGGCAATTTCAACACCACTAGGAATAGTAATGCCTTTGCCTTTGGACAAGAGGCTATCGAGTGCACTTTTCGATAGAATTCGTGTATTATCAACAGACTTAGTTCGCACTTGAACTTCACCAGAATTATTGTCGTTGCTGTTGCTGTTATTTTTGTTACGACGTTTCGGGCTTAAGGTTTGAAGGGATTTCGTTGTCTGGGACTGGGGTTTCTTCGTTTTGTACTTTTGCTCTGTTATACATATATCATTTTTTTAAAGGATGGATGATGAAAGGATAAAATAAAGAAAAAAATAAAAATAACAATAAAATAAATGAAAATAAAATTTAAAAAGAATACAAAGAAATTTAAATAAATAGTGCACACAATAAAAGCTGTTATTTTTTTGTTCATATGTACAGGAACATTTTAGTTTACTTAATATTTGGATTAATATTTAATACAACATTTAAGTTGCTTTATTTATTAAAATGTACATACAAATTAAAGGTTTGAGAGTGAAAATACAAATATTATGTACAGCAGAAGTTTAAAGTAAATACGAAAAGCTTTAGAGGAAGAAAACATTTGATTAAATTTTAACATGAGAACGTCAAAAATAGCATTAAGTGGAATTGCTTACTTTTCACAATCTTCTTAAATCTCGTCTAATTTATTTCACAGAGTTTACTATTATATTTCATAATGAAGGTGACTCAACTGATATAGAAGCAAAAAGATGAACTCATCAAGAAAGAGGACCTATCTTCAGCACTAACAATTACTTTTGACACAGAACTTTATACAACTTTAGGTTTTGTAGTTTGTTAAGCTACTTAATATTTATTTTCGCCTAGTCGAGGCTATGAAGTTTTGTGGAAGGTTTGAGGCTTTGAGGGTTTGGAAAAAAACCTAGTCTTGGGCAAATTTCGTTTTAAATTTAAACTATACAAAATCTTCAGACGGTGATGTCTAAATAAGAGTTGATGGTTGTGTTGATCTAATTGAAACATCAAGAAAGTCAGATTTATTTTATTATAAAATATACCACCAAAAACCCCAAAATTAATAAGGTACAGCATAGGGAAGCTTTTCATAATTTTAAATAATAGAACTTGTATACCTAGAACTTCAGATCCACTTAATAATAACAAATTCTTAACATGATGTCATCTTAAATTTTTCGATGAAACTTGTATAAGAAGAGATAAGACCAGCTATGAAATGACATGATGCGCTTTGATTTACATGGTCTTGAAGAGTTGTGTAAGCTTCTTGCTGGTGTATTATGAGACTCTTAAGAGCCTTAAAAGTTTATGAACCTAAGGACAACCATCCACTGCACTTGAAACATTTTGATCTTCAATAAACCTTATGAATACAAACAAATAAAATGGAAAGTGCATTGTGGAATGGTAGCTATGAGCCAAGTAATTGCTTAATCTAAGATTCGATTTTAGATTGGACAAAAGTGGCGTATAAATACAAATTTTAAGATTCTTGCTCAATCTAAAGTCCTATAAAAATTCAATTTTTCACATCAAATTCCGATGCCAATGAAGACTATCAACAATTAATCGACGATAAAGTTCGCATTTCAACTCTTTTGTTTTTAAACACAGAGTTGGCCAGTTAGTTCTCCCTTTTAAAATAACACGTTATATTGTTATATTACGGCTCGAAATCTTTACAGAAAATCAGTACTATACTTTCATAGAACGAAATGAGCCGCTTTTGGATTGGAAAACGTTTTAAAATTTTGAAAATTTGTTTCTAAAAGAAGTGCTGTTTTTCGCAAAAATTGTTTTTTTCTGAAAAGAATTTGTGACCAAAATGGAGAACCCTCTGGACCCGTTTAAGGAGAGTTTTTGCTAAAAGTTCGTGTGACTCAACATTTTACGCATTAGTCGAGCATCTAAGCAATTCCATTTTGATATTCAAAACTTTAAGACCAATGTGCATCGGTACCGTCTCTTAAATTCTTCAGTATTTCACTACAGCTCGCACTGTGTTTAAAAATGTGCAAAGAAAAAACTGAACTTGCGTTGCAGTGAAAATTTACAAAGTTTAAAAAGAGCAACATTTTAACCTGCTCTGAGATTTGAGAAGAAATAAAAACACACAACTTTTTTAGTAGAAAAATTTGTTTTTTTTTTTTTTTTTTTAATTACGCTAAGTTTAAATTAAATTTTAGGGAGTTTGAGTTACAAAGTACAAGTTTGATATTGGAGTTTTCTGTTCTCGATGAACTTAAACAAAAAAAAAAACGATTACCCGAAAGGGGAAAAAATGAAGGATATATATCGTTCAAATAAATTAAACTTTTTTGAAGTATAAGAACAACTTAATTGCGGACTCCTCCCTAATGTTTATTAAGACACTATAAATTGAAAAACAGCATTTTTTAATTTCCAGCGTTTAGGCCTACACTTAGTATGAAAAAAATACATATTTTATTTAAAAAATTGTTAAATGCAATGACCTTAGCTCAAACATTTAACTTTACGCTAAAATATTATTTCTTGACAACATGGTTACATTTTATGAGCGTGCTATACTTTAAATATTTATTCGTAACTGTTATTTTGTACAATTTTAAGGTTTTTTGAAGCCATAATTATTAACATTGAACGTGTGCTGAAAAGTGTTAAAAAATACAAAAATTATAATACACACAAATAATGAAAAAAAAAATTCAAAAAAACATAGCCCACAATATTAATGTAAATATAAATAAAAGAAAACTTAAATTAATAGCAACTAAATAAATTATAAGCAACAACAGGGGAAGATATTTAATTGGGGGATAATTTTATACATATATATTATGTTAAATAGGATTTCATTTCATAGCCATTACATCGTTTTGTTAAATATTTTCGGCCATTCTAGTATTTTTGATTATATATGTATGTAAGTATATGTTTTTAGGCGATATTAGCTGGGGGGATTCTCAACAACAATGGATACACAAGGTACATTTTTACGAACTTTTACATTCAAAATTTAGCTTTTTACATTTAATATCAAACAAAAGTTGTATCCATTTGTAGGTTAATTTTACAAATAAATCAATTTTGTTCTTTTTTATCTTACCTGGTGTGATGATTTTAAGGCGAGCCGATGCTTGAACACTTCCTGCTGGATTCGTTCCGACACATTGAAACATTCCTGCATCGGATTGTAGGAGACCCATGATTCGTAGATTATGACCAGCAACAAGTTGCATATAGTCATTGGGTGTGATTACGTCGCCATTTTTCATCCAATGGATCATTGGCTTGGGTTTGCCTCTGATGGCACACTCCAACTCAAGTTCTTCCTTCTCGAAAGCAGACTTATCGGTGGGACTTTGGATGAATTTCGGAGGAACTTGAACTTGTAAGGTGGCTTGAGCGTCTAAGGAATCAACCGTATTACTGGCTCGGCATTGATAGTTTCCCGAATCAATGTCTTCTGCGGCAGAAATTTGTAGAGATCCTGTGCCGAGGATCGAAAAACGAGAATCCAAGTCGCTAGGAAAGATACTTTATGGTCAGACTTCGAAAAAAACAACATTCCAAAAAAATCATGAAAGCACAAACTCACTTTAAATCCAGCTCTTCTCCATTCCGCAGCCACCGTATTTGTGGTTTTGGCATTCCATTTGCCACACAGTCTAGTGTCACAGTGTCTCCCTCCTTGACGGTTTTCGGTGATGGGCCAACAAGGAACGATGGCGCTACTTGACTCTCCCCACCTTCGGTTAATTTCTTGATGTTCAAATTGGTTTTACTACTCAGTCTCGACACCACACCCGAAGTCACATTGCACTGATAAGTTCCTCGATCCGAAGTACCGATTTCGTCTATTTCCAAAGCACCATTCTGAAGGATTACCATTCTCAGATTGTCTATTTGCAGAGGGGCATCATCTTTTAGCCATTGAATATCGTTTTTGATACCAGGCTGAATGTGGCCGAGAATGCAACGGAAGTAGGCTGTCTGACCGGGCAGTAGATAGGATTCCATAAAGTCTTGATTGATTTCAGGTAGTCGGGCGATGGAAACTATCGCCGATCGACTAACTATCGTGCCGATGCCATCGACACTTAGGAGACATTGATACGAACCAGTTAGACCACGGTTCTGTTCAACTGAACTTATGTACAATGAACCATTTTTAAGTTGGGTTCTAAGAACAAAAATACTACAAATTATTACTGCTAAGAGATTATAAGTTTGTAAAACTAACCTAAATGTATCACCGACAATTCCCAAATCCTGACCATCAGGACCTCGCCACCGAATGTTTGGTGATGTTTTTCCAGCTTTTTGGTGGGAACCGTGTTGTGTTTTGCCCGAACATTGTAGAAGAACGGAATTACCTTCGGGAACAACCACATCTTGAGGTTCCAATGTGAATTCTAGAACTGAAACAAAGGAAAAACAAAAATTGTATTATGCATTGATTTAAATTATTTTTTAAAAAAGACCAGTTTATACCAATCAAACCAATATATAGCATAAAGTAGTTTTATAAATATTTTTGATTTGTATATTTTTAATAAATTTGAAGGCAGATATAATGAATGAATGAAACTGACCAGTTTAAACTAGCCAGCGGGCAAGTAAACAAAAAAAGTATTATTTCGTAGTTTTAAATTGTTTATACCAATTAAATGTCTCAAATTGAAATTGCAGAGTATTCAAACAGACTATTTTCTGACAGCTCTTTTAAATTACAATTAATTAAAATTATAAAAGGTTAGCAAATAATATGTAACTGTTTGTAAATTAGACGAGTTGATTGAGCGAAAAAGTTAAATGAAAACAATAAATTACTTTAGACTATTTATACCTGACACAGCATAAATCTCAAAATATAACCTTATCCATCAACAGAAAGATATGTTGTCCAGCTACATTTTCACTACTAGCCAAACTTTTGGTATACTTTCATTTTTTTATACCAGTCAGACGAACCTTAAAAATATGGTAGATATATTTAAGTGCCCTAATGCTTAGCATATTTTATAAATGACTATTTTAAATTAATATTTAAGTGTTAATATACATTAGACCAGTTTTACATTTTTTTATTTTTACCAAACACAGTATAATCTCAAAACATAACCTTATCCAGTAACAGAAAAAAGTAGGGTACATTTTCATTACCAGCTTAATTTGAAGTATGATTACGTTTTTTTATACCAGTCATCTTTAAAATAAGGTAGAGACACTTAATTTTCTTAACGCTTAACAATTTAAACTCATTTATTGACTATTTTAAAGAAATATATAAGTGGTTTAATAAATTAGACCAGTTATAATACTAACTTGTTTATACTATAAATCATTAAATGTTTCTATTCCAGAGTTGAGGAATTCAATCAATCAAATTGTATCGATTTTGTAGATTTGTTTTATAAAAATTATATCCAGATAGAAATTGAGTGTTTTAGACTAGTTTATACCTATAAGTGAATGATTGTTATTTCGGTTTTTGAACGTGTTTAATATTGGTTTAAAAATTGGGAGCACTTGCTTTTGTATGCCAATAATCCAATAAAACCAACAAACGATTACATAAACCATTGCAGGGTGTTAATCAAAAGGTGGATATTAGACCAGTTTATAACTTTTAATGAATAAATATTTGATAATGAACATATTCATATGTATTGTATTTTGTACAGTGTCGCTGATAATAGCACTCTAATATTTTTTATACCAGTCATACAAATGTCAAAATTATATATAATTATAAAACTATTTTCGAAGTATGTAAATAAGGAATACAAATCTCACATATTTGACAAATCGATATAACAGTTAAGACCAATCAAAATAGTAAGGGCTGGTAAAATCATTGGGTCAGGAATCGCACCTTTACTGTCCTTTTTTTGCGCAAAATGGAAAAGCTTGATTTGCATAATATGGGGTTTTAACAAGGCGGTGTTATATACCAAAGAACACCCGAAACAATTGAACAATTGAGAGGCAAGTTCGGTCAACAGTTAAAAGTTTTAAGTGGGCCAATCGACTGCCTAGCTCGCGCGGTTTAACGCCTCTAGACTATTTTTTGTAGAGCTACATATATTGAGACTCATTTCTGTAGCGATAAGCTCGCTTCTATTGACGCATTGGAAGCCAAAAATTATTCGCAAGACACTTGACGAAATATGCCAAAATTGGTCCTAGCAGACGTACCATCTGAGGCGTAGCCGCGGCTTACATTTGCAAGAAATAATCTTCTAACATAAAATTATATCGGCCGTAGTATCCATTTCATGCATATTTTTGAATGATATGCGTTTCTATTACATTTCCCATAAATCTTAAAGCATTACTCTTTATTTAATCATTACACATAAATTCTAAAAGTTGTTTTCCTTAACAAGCAACATTTGAATCTACAGCATCTTTGTACATTGTATTCATGTATGATTCCCCATATAACACAACAATTAAGGGACTTATAACATAAGCCTCATTATTAAAACTAAGTATCAAACAAGGATACTAAATTTTGTATCTAATTCTATTCCTACATAGTCCTTTACCATCCATCTTCAACAACAATATCATATTATTTTTTGTTTTTTTTTCTTATCAAAATAACAAATCACTCAACCATTAAAAAATTACAACCAATTGAAGCAGAAAAAACATATTCACCACATAACTTCTCTTCTCCACTGCACCGCCTCCGCATCACCCTCTAGCCGCCATCGAACATCAAAACACAAAGAGCCTTCCGCTTTAAGCTTTAACAAAATCCTCCGCTTTTAGCCACCCTTATCTCATATACGAAGGCGAAGGCTCTACAACAAATACATCGTTCGTTACTGCCGCAAGGTAGACGTTCATATATTCAATATATGCAAATCCCCTCATTAAATCAACCTTGCAGCAAACGTTCGTCGTCGTCGTCGTCGGAAGGCTGGACCCGAATAATATGCACCCTGTAATTACTTAACGCAGCAATTAAATGGGCATTTTCACGTCTGAGCAACTTCACAGAAACCAATGGAGTCATATAGTTGTATGGGCATTGGTATATTTTCGTGTGTACGGCGAGCGGGGCCGGGGCAAGCGTCAGCTTTCAACCCTCTATACCTATAGATGAATGGAACTTGCATCCCTATATGTATAATGTAGCTATGTGCGAATGCATTTCCTTTCGAAAGAGCACACAGATGGTAAAGGTATACTATAGTAAGTTTTACGTCCTTACCTTACCACCCACTCCTCACCAATCTTCCTCACTCTTGATCTTTTGTTCTTTCCGGGTGCTTTAAGGTGCAAATGGCCGTGCAACAGCGAGAACCGGCTGTGAAGTTTATTAAGTGGAAAACTATTTTTCATTGATTAAAACAGAAACAACAAAAAATATGTTGCAAATTGCAAAAAAGAAAAAAACATTAAAGCTTTAAACATTCTCATTCATCCAGGAAAAACGGAATAACGGCACAACAATAATAGGGTAATGAACTTATACTTTTGTTACCATCAAGTGCAGTTATGGATCATAACTCGTGGGTGAATGCGTTAATGTGCACTTTCAAGTGCATCGAGTACAAGCGCACTTAACTATTTTTTTTTTCGAATGCAATGAGCCTCAAAAATAAAACATCAGAAAGTTTTGTCGTTTTTGTTTATGTTTGTTTTTTAAAATTATTCTTTCATTTATGTAAACTTTGAATTATTTATGTATTTTCATAGAAATTGAATTGCATGCTTTTTTATGAAATGGTGAATAGGAACGTAAGTTCTCAGGCTTTAATCAAATATGTAAACTTTCGAAAACTACAATTGGCGTATAGACGATGAGCATTCAGCAAGTATTTGAAGGGAGCAATCAACCCGAACATTCATCCACATCTTTCGGTTCATGGCTTCGGACTCTTTAAGTCAAAATTATGCTTCGAGAAAAGTTTGTTAACTTAATATCTTTATCAGGTATTTTTTTTTAAAAAGGTAAGAAATTTCCGGAAAGGATAGCTTGACGGCTAGCTGCCATAATAATAACGCGTTTGACCTTTTTTCAATCCAATTTTTATCGTGAAGTCATTTGATAAGCCAGCAGTGATTGATATTTTAGAAGTCAAAACTCGAGAAAGATGTTCAAAGTTCAAAGTTAAAACGATAAGATGACGTTCATTGGGTCATATGCTAAAAGATGAGAAAGTTCTCAGATTCACAGCTAACGAGCTTGAACTCGCATGTGAGATCGATCTAGAAGACTCGGATTCTAACTCAGTTTCATATCCAAAAAAAAAGAGTTCACTCTTTTCAGTTCTGACTCAGTTTATGAGAAGGATCTCAAAGCTCTTTGTATGCACTTCCATCGTCTGCGTTTGGGCCTGCTTCGAGGTGGCTTTGAATGACACTTCCAATATGACATTTCTAAAATAGCACTTTTGTCATTAGCAGCTGTTATATTTTCTCAAAATAAAAAAAGTATGAGTTTGAAATCAAAAAAATTAAATTTATCGAAGAAGTAGTTTACACAGCCTATAATAACTAATCCAACGCTGTCCTATCCAGAGAACCAATAGCATAAAGAAACTCATACTTACTGCTCCATAACCTTTGCGCTTCTTCTATTTCTTCAGAAGTTCGTTGATTGATTGAAACCAATGTCTTCACCAACACCACTTTGAAATCCAGGATCTACTATATGAAAAATCCTCATTTTTTCTTGATCAATAAAGCAAAACCTTGTGTCTCCAGGATTGGGCCCAAACACTCATCTGTTAATAATTGCACAACTTTTCCACTAAATCTTAAACAATGTTCGAAAATCTTCACCAATTGGACATCTTCTATTTTTATTAACACGTCTTGTAACAAAATTATTCAGAAAATCAGCCATTTTGATAGTTGTTTATCAACTGAGTAAGAGAAAACCCATCCTCAACAATTTGTGAGATCGATCTCAAGCAATAATCTTTTTGCATGTCAAAACTAGAACTTTCTCACATAGAGCTTTCGTCGAGAGATCGATCTCAACACTTTGACTTCAAACTCGCAGCTAGAGATCGATATTGGTCTCTGTATTTTTTTGCATACCACTCTAAGAAAGTTCTCAGAAAAGCGAGTAAAGAGCTTGAACTCATCTTTTTGCATTTGAACTATTAGGTATAGTTGCTAAAGCCATACGCCAGAAATTGTTTTTTTTTACCTCATAAAGATTGTAAAGCCAACAATTTTGGTAGTTTAACAAAACAAACAAAAGTTCTATGTCTCGAATAAAAACACCGATATAACACAATTAATAAAGATTTTCCAAATACGTGGTTTTATTTTGAACTATCCGCTGTTTTAGCAGCTTTCACTTATTAAGCTATGATCTTTTGACATTTGTCAAGTAAATTCTACGTCATTATTAAAAATGGAATGACACCCGCTTTAACAAAGCTTAAATAAATAATTAAATTAGATGGTGCAACAGTCCATTGAGAACCAAGGCCTAGTGACTTATAACTCTCAACGTACAGTTTTACGTCGAATCCGAACGGCTAATCTTAGAAAGCATTTTTCATGACAAGAAGAATTGTCAATTCCGCAGTACTAGTGAACAAAAAAAATTAAGGTGGCACAGGCAGCGATTGAACCCAAGATCTTAAACAAGTTCAACTAACTATCACGCCACAGGTTCTACAGACAATTTTTTTTTAATTTCTTGCAAAAATGTTGAAAAATTTGGAATCACAGTTTGTTTAAGAATTAAAGCTTTAAAGTTATAAATTAACACAAGAACTCGAGTCAAACGATAACCTAGCACCGGCATATCTCCGCTGATCGTATCCTTTTCAATTTTTAGGCTACGTAGCATTTGAAGCTGGGAATATCCAAGATTGTTGTTGAAAAGCCTTTCTAGTTTTGACATTTCAATGTTTTGTTTGGGCTAGAAGTGTGATTGGACCTTACTTTTTTGAAAGAAGCCTGGTGCTGTTAAGGGGAAGGGATTGTGTTAGCGAGCTAATTTTATTGTTTTTTTTTTTACCGCTGGAATTGAAAGATAATTGATGGGGACGATGTTTATTTTTAACTAGACGGCGGCAGCGTAACGCGGCCACATAAGCACCGAAACAACCTCAAATTTGCAATAGAAGTTTTGTTGCCGGTGTTATTTCTTGAAGAGCTGATCACCATTAGCCACCGAGATGTTGTGATTTAATACATTTAGACGTTTTTGTTTGGGCCACATGGAAGGTTAGTTCTATTCTGTTGCTTCATTATCAATTCAAGACTTTGAGGATTGCATTATTGAAGGTATGGAGGAGAAACAGCCGCAAATGTGCGGATTCGTCATAGAAAATTCCATTAAAAAAGGCTATGGTCCTGCAATCGTAGGTGTAGCGATCATTTGGTTTCTTAGTATCAAAATAATACCTTTTATTGGGAAACACATTACAACTTCTGAAAAAAATGTCCGTAACATTATTACATTACGTTAAGGCTATTCAAAATTTCGGGAACGATTTTTCATTTATTTAATAATGTTGGCAATATGTTCTTTTTTCAAACAATTGTTTGGCTGCGTTGGTTAAACCGCTTAAGCAAGTTTTCGGCATATGTCTGACGCACGCGGCTATGATTTAGAAAGTCCATTCGATCAGTCCAATTTTTTATAATTTTTTCCATCAACGATGGCTTGAATTTTGTATTTCAATTGGTTAAGAGTTCATGGTTTGTCTCCATAAACCAATGAGCTCCATAAAACAAGCTGGGGAGAGTTAACATGACCACTTTCGGGAATAAAGTTGTCACCATATGGATTTTGAAATAATTAAAGGCGCTGTATGAGAAGCTTTCCCTTCTTGTTAGAATGTGAAATGTGGTCAGTGTTCAGCTGATTCATTTTAGGAAACAAAAATTTGTCAACATAACTCGACAGCGCTGGCAATTCGCTGCTTTCTCATTTTGAAAGATATAAGGACGAGAGCAAGGGCGGATCGAGAAATTTAGTTAGGGGGAGGGGGGTTGCACACACTGACCATAAAATCGAATTTTTGTACACAAGCGCCTTTACATTTTTTTAAAGCCTTGCGAAGGCAGCTGAAGAATACCAATTCAGCATCTAGCTCAATCTCTAGTCAATAAAAGCATTCCTAAAAGCAAAATTGAAAAATCTCATAGAGCAGTCGCTATTTAGACTTCTTCTATTTGAGAGTATAAGAGATACGGCCTTAACAAGGCCAAAAGAAAAGAAAAAGTTTGATATTTAATCAATTTTGGAAATGATTCACTTTCAAAAAGCCTCAACTTTTAATGCACGCTAATAAACTTAGAGGGTCTATGGTTTCAATTTTTGGAAAAACCATTAAGGTTATTCCACAATTGTTGTTGTATTTAATAAGATCAGAAAGAAAAAACAATCTTTTTAAGATTAACGTAACAAATTTAGCAGCTAAACATTCTTAATTTTATGAGGGGGTCATGACTTCCACCACCCCTTCCCACTTGGATCCGTCATCGATGTCAGCGTTTGTAAACCACATGAAACAGTCAATTTTAATGGATGTAAAGGTGGTAGTACCCGTGGCATGATGGTTAGTGCGTTGGACTGTCATGCCAGAGGTCTTGGTTCGATCCCTGCTTATGCCATCTATAGTCTTTTCACGGGTACTGCCACTTGCGAGGAATTGACAAATTCTCCAAGAGTAACTCTTGTCATGAAAAAGTGCTTTCTCAAATTAGCCGTTCGGATTCGGCATATAAACTGTAGGTCCCCTCCATTCCTGATAACATTACTCGCACACAGAAATGGTTGAGAGTTGTAAGTCACTAGGCCCTAGTTCTCAAACGGACTGTTGCGCCACCCAATTTAATTTTTTAAAGGTGGTTCATAAGTAATTAGCTTGAGATTTGTTCTTGGCTTTGGATAGCTTACCGACGAAGCCATTTTACCAGAATTAAGCTTCATAACGTCATACCGTAAAATGCACGAAGTGATCTTATAAACATTTTTAATTGTCAACAAGTAGATAACAACTGCCTAATTTTCTTAAACAAAAATTGGGGTGGCGCAACAGTATAGTAACAGTGGCATGATGGTTAGCGCATTGGACTGACATGGCAAAGGTCTTGGGTTCGATCCCTGCCTATGGAATCTAAAGTTTGTTTGTCGGGTACTGCCTCTTGCAAAGAATTGACAAATTCTCCAACAGTAATCATTTTCATGAAAAGTGCTTTCTCAAATTAACCGTTCGGATTCGGCTTAAAAACTGTAGGTCCCCTCCATTTCTGAAAACATGGATAGTTGTAAGTCACCAATCTTCTTGAGCTGCTAAAAAAAACCTATTTAACCCATAAAACCAAAAGTTTAATGATCAGTTTCAAAGTCGGAAAAATGACACTAAGGTTGCTGTTCCACATAATTGCGCTATCCATTTCGGACATTGAACCTTTTAATTTGGGAAATTAATTTATCTCACATTACTCACCAAAAGGTCTTCCTCTAAAAAAATATATGGACAGCTTCCTCAAATTTCAAAAAGGTAACTGCGTTAAGATTAAAGTGAAGATCAAAACCAAATGTTGCTTCAATTTCGCTTAAAGTGTATAATTTAAATTCTACTCTTAAGCAAACATTTATACGCTGTGTTAAGACGAGAACATTTTATAAGCAAATATACACCAAGCCCCTACTCCCTCACTTCACACGATTGTTTGGCTAAACTTGAATTGCTTTACAGAGCGTATTGGTTTTTATTTTATTTTTGCTCCCTTGCTATATTCCTACCTATAGACTCCTAACCTATCCACCGCATATCCTCCATTATGTAGAATTAACTTTGTGGCACAGTTGCGCCAAAATACCCTTTTATAAAAATAAATACACGCCTTATGCCCTTAGAGCGAAAAACAGAAGCTTTGCTCTCAATACGTAGGTATTCAAACTGTCGTGCCTCTTTCCATTAAGATGAAAAGTTAAAAATAAACCCCGAATGTGTTGTGCTGTGCTCTGAAGGTATCCTCGATGTAACGTGTGCCTTGGCTGTGCACTTGTGCTTTGCTTTGCTTTGGTTTGGAGGTTCAGAGGAAGCGAATTATACTCCCGTTCTTATATTTAAGCTTCAAGCACAAAAAGGCTCAACTATACTACGACGACGAAAACGACGCGGCGACGACGACAACAACAACGACAACGCAAACGATGCACTTAACGTACCTACATTTTATACCTTGTATGTATGAAAGATGTGAAGCTCGGTTCGGTGGATGGAAAAGAGAGATGTACATAGATAATAGCGCCGCCTGGCAGCCAACTAAGGGTCATTAATCTTTGCTCCTTTTATCCGCCTTTCGTTCAGTATTTGCTGATGGAACATGGAAGTGGTGGAATGGAATGCCAGCAATGTCTCCAGGTGGAACAGGCCAACAAATGAGGTGGAGACTTTTGTGTTAGCACGCCAACCTTAAACCTAAGCTTAATACCTACACCAAATTCAAAACCCCGTTGTCGGTCGTCGTCGCTAGTCGGTTGATGAGAAGATCCATTCGGATCGAAATATGGAAGGAGTGAGGAGTTTGGGAGAGCTGATGACGCTACTTGTCTCCGAAGGCTAATTAAACCAGTAGATGGCGTTTATTAAGAGCATGTCTACATCTCGTTAAAATATCTGTAATACTTCGGGCTGATTTATAGACTTGTTTTCCTTTTGATATGTGGTTGTGTGTTCATAGGTTTAGGTGAGGGTGGAATTGGATACGGTAGATGGGTAGATGACATTCAACCCCTGCTAATGTTGCGCCATCTATGGGGAAGAATTGAAAAGCCGTTGTTTGCATATAGAACAACAAGTCACAGGAAGGTTAAGGAGAACAATGAATATTTGATGCTGCCCTGAGGCTGATACCCCACCACCACTACCAGCACTCTGTTTTCTTGGTTAGGATAAAAGCCTATTTGTGTGTGTTTGTGTTTTGGTTAAGTGTGTAAGAAAAAAGATTCTGCAATGCAATTACCACTTTTTCCATGAGTTTGTTTGTGTGTTGTTTGAAATTTGTGCGTAAGGACGACGACGACGATGACGAAGGACATCGCAGAAGACAAATTATTTATTTATTGCAATGCCCTTCGGGATTGATGGAAAATATAATAAGAACAACAACAAAAACAACGATCAAGAAGAAAAAAGATTTTTAATAGGAAATGTTAAATATAAAAATGGATGTACATAAACAAGATGCAGAAGAAGAAGAAAAAGAAGGAAACATAATATTGGAACAGATTGTTGGTTGAAAATGTTGTTTATATAATTCAAAGAAAAAAAAAGTTAAGAGAAAAAAGGATTTCAAGGGATAAATTACACATTCGTTTCAATTTAAGGCCTCATTACGGTTTTCATGACTTATTCATTTCAAAATGGAATAATTATGGCTTGCAGCATATTTTTTTTTCTTTTTATTGTTTTTTTTTTTTACAAAGAGGTTGCGGCAATCTAAATGAAATGTGACACATGAATTATAAAATAATGTTTGTCTTTGAACATATGGGCTGGAAGTGTTTTTTTTTATTTCGTGTTGAATTGAAGAAAAACAAATTAGGATGAGCTTAGAGATTGTAGGATAATTCTTTTAGATGAACAATTTGTGTAACTTCCTTAGGGGGGATGTGTTTTTTGATGGTATTAAATGGAGGATAAGAACTGAGTTTTATGTTTTAATGTTTCACTTTGATTTGAGAAAAGGGCATTGATTTTAATTGATTTTTCTTAATAATCGTAATTTATAAGTGGGGAAAAGTTTTTAAAAACTGACTGTAACGAGTATTTTCATATAAATGCACTGCGGCGTATGAGTAATTTTTGTTTAGTATTAAAGTTTTTAAGCCCAACACTATAAATATATTTGATTTTTGTAGTAAAAACAAGGTTTTGGAGTTCACACTTAAGAGACAAGGCCTAATCACATTTGTAATATGTTTTGTGCCGATAAACTTTATAACAATTAAAAATAAAAATAAAATGTGCAACTAAATATTTCAAAGACTAAATTATAAACCTAGAATCACACGGTCAACGTAAAGGATCAACACGTTGACTCTTTGAAGTCACCAAAAAACTTTAACTATCGAATGACACCATTCGGTCATTGTTGTCTTCAAAAGCGTTGACGAGTATGTGAGTCATCTTGACGTTTAGAGAACACTATCACTCGATTTGATAAAATAATGTTTATGTGAGGCAGCGTTAATTTTCTTGTATTCATTTTAGGCTGGTAAAGAATATTCACATATATTTGTGTTCGAAGTTTTTAATTCTATGTCCAATACAATAAAATCTTTACGTTTGAAAAATTCTAAGAAAATTTATACTATTTTACTTTAAACATCACGTAAAATACTACCGAAAAGTCTTAACAATACTATTACACATTTTTCACATTAAAATAGGAATCAAAAGGACATACAAATACCTGAAGAATTAGGGGTGATTTTTAGAGTTGAATTTCTACCCAAAATTGGAATGTTTATGAAAATTGGTTTGAATTTTTGATTATTAAGTAGAACCAATTAACAAAAGAAGTCACACAGCTATTGATAGTAAAAGGATGGTTTTTGTATGACAATTTATTTACCTCGAAGATTACTATAACTTTTTTCTATAGGGAGTCTTAACTTTGATTCTATCTGATCGAACGTTAGAAATATTTTGTTTTTCTGGATTTCAAAAACGGATATGTGATATCCCACAAAAAATTTAAATCTTTCAATCTTTTTTGTGAAAAAAAAACAGAACTGAATGAAATACAGAAGCTGTGTAATAGTTGTAGTTATTTAATAATTTTTTGAAAAAGAATTTTCGCGGGGGTCTTAAACAAAATACAAACAGATTTTTTTTTCAAGATGGAGGTTTTTTCTTTTCAGCTACCACACTCATACTTGATTTATTAATCGGAAATTTGCTTCCACCCAAAATAAGGACATTTTTTAACTCCACTCCCAATAAGGGAATTTTGCATTAGTGAAGTGTTAAAAACGTAAAAATTATGCTTTTCATCCAAGTGCAAATGTGTTGGAGTTTTTTCGAAGTAAATATTCAATTTTTGTTTGACTAAGAAAAGTTCATTCTCAATATTATAAATCTATTTTTTAAACTTAGAAGTCGAAGCATAACACTAAAGAGTTGGGTCGCCATGTGTATAAAAACACACTAAATAATTATATAAATCAGTTAAAACAGGGGTCGGCAAAGTGGGGCCCAGATAGGGTTGAAAACATTTTAATCGATATCAACAAAAAAAAGTTTTCTAGTTTTTATTTTGCTTCACTTAAGTTACTGTAATAATGAGAAAAATTATAACGATGGTCTTAAGCCAGTTGGTATAGTTTAGTTCACGCGGGGAGCAGCAAATGCTAAGAGTGTCATCAAGGTGGGCGTCTGATAATCTCGAACGATATTTGTTCTTCAGAAATTTCATTTTTGAGAAAGACGATTCGCATATATATGGCAAGCCATACATAGTAGCTAAGTTGGTAGCTAGTTTTTTGCAATTTCGATATTTTTCTGGAACATGTTAACCCCAAAATTCTTTAGTGGATGCAGTTTTAAACATTTGCAGGAAATATCCTCTTGAAGGTGAATTAATTCCTATTGTAATTAAGCTTTTGAAAGATCGAATAATAACCGTTCTTCTACTGCAGTGACTTCATAAGGCAATTTACGAAATTGAGATAGATTCCCAATCTCTGTAAAATCTTGAAATCTTACAGCAAATTCGGTTTCAAGATCGGATAGAAAGTTTGAAAACACTTCAATGTCTTCTTCTTCAGAGTTCTTCTTTTTATATTCAAGAATTGTTGGGAAATGAATACATTCTTTTTTAGCAATATTTTTTTCGAAAACATCTAGCTTACGACGAAAAGCGGAAACGTTTTGTCCTTTAAGAAAAGCCAAAACTATCACATTGCCCTCTTTGTTTATGAACTCCAAGTGCTTTCTTGCTTTTGTCGTATCCAAGTTTTGCAAGAAGGAGGTAACTTGCTCTTTATAATCATCCAGAAACCTTCCATAACATGGCTTTTACTTAGCCAACGAATATCCTTGTGTTGCAGTAAATCCGAATACGACGTTTTACATTCATAAAGAAACTTTTGTTTTGAGGAATTGCTGATGAGTTGTTTCGTAATGTCGCTTTAAATTGCCACTTTTAACAATAGCAACAGTTTTATTGCTTATGAGACATACTGGAATCGCTCGCGGCTTATCAGGAAGCCTTAAACAATATTTTTCAGTCCACCCGGTCAGGAACCTTATTTTCACTGTCCAATTTTCGCTTTTTGGAATCCATATTATTGGTACGAAACGTTTTTGAACACGAAAAATTATAAAACAATCGATATCGAACGAAAGCTCCGTAATAAGATCTCACAATAAGACTGACAACCGAATAAACTGCAGAAAGAATTTTAGTTACAAAAAAGCGATTGTTTACATTTTGTATGTCAACTTAATTTATTAGTATGTGCCGCCATATTTAAAATTGCGTAAAGGAGTGGCAAACGCACTAGCTTGTATGTTAGTGAAGTATTTTTTAATTTTGTTTAAATTTACATACATACTCGTATGTTATTAAATTCGTGGTTCCGCGGTCCACCGTTTGACCTTATGTCAGGATACGGACCGCGGTCCGCCTGTTGCTGACCGCTGAGCTAAAACCTAGATTTACAGAATTCATTTATAATTTTTAGATAAGTGTTATCAGCAAAAAAATAGTTGATTTTAATTAAGTTGATAATATCACTCAATGGAAACATTGTTTATAATAAGTTCGACAGTTTATAATACCTATACAATCTGTTAAATTCCTTGGGTTTCTTTTCTGCACGACAAAAAAGGTGCAAAGACCCAATATATTTCCATTTTCCTTGTCTGGATTTATGGTAATATTTGGCGCTCAAACCTAAGAAGCGTTTTGGACCTTTTTTTTTGTTTTATTTTATTGGGCGTGCACTAAGGGGTTTATAAATACCTTTAATAGAATTTCAATTGGTTTGACAAATGTTTGACTTTTAACCACCCTTATTAGTTTTTGAGTTTATGTGTTGTGAAAATGTCAGTTTTTTATTAAAGAACACACCAAAGACTGACATATCATCAGACAGTTCTAAACTAACCAATACAAATTAATTCACAAGTTTCAAGCAACAGTTTTGCATACCATCGTCGACATAAATGGTGTACTTAGAGTGTTTCACCACGGACGGTAAATCGTTCATATGTAAATAAAACAAAGAGAACAGGACCTAAGTGACTACCTTGTGGAATTCCAAAGTTAGTTTTGAATTTCTTTGATTAGCAACCTTCGGAAAGTACAAATGTATGATCCATCGAATTAATACAAAGTGTTCGCTAAACCTTATCTTTCTTAATTGAAAAAGCAAAACTTTCAAATAGCCTTTGCAGAGTAAACTAATTCATTGAGGAAATTTACAACAAAACACATTTTTGGAGAAATTCCACTGAAACGTTCTACTCACCTCTTTAAGAAAAGTGTCAGTACTTGATTGAAAATGTAATGACACATGTTTTTCAAAACTAAATATTAATTACAAATTCGATATTTGTGGCTACGTATTAAAAATAACTCGGAGAATATTTTCCTCCAGGTCGATTAGCAATTTCATAGATCCCCTCAGAAAATAGGCAAGCGTCATCGCTGCGTATAATCACACGCTCTTGGAAGTAAATTAAAAGTTCCACAATCGTTACGTGTAACTATGTGGTTACCAAACATTTTCTTAAATAAATCAAATTTGGAACGAACTGTATAACATGTTGCACCACCTAGTTGAAATCACAACTCCTGCATAGAATAGTTTTTCAATTGATGAACGAAACAGTCAGTAATCAAGGCTCTATATTGTTACTATTGACGTTACATGTAACGTTCAGGCCGGCATCATTTTTAAAGAAGAACGAATAAATTATTCAACCAATTCATAATGCATACCAAACAGACTTGTGGCTTTAATTCTTTAAATGCGAAACCAAACTCAAAACAAATCACTTGACAGCTGTTCCTAATATTTTATCCATTGCTTTAAAAGGACTTCAAAGAAGTGACAGTTGACATTGAACTATAAGATTTTGTCAATTCCATTGTCCTGATGAATTCCAATATTCATTGAAGTTCATTGTGATTTTTTGATATTCGTTTTCAAGTCATTATCGTTTTATTCACAGACAGCGGCTTTGTTCTTAGCAAAGTTAGTGAAAAGTTGTTTGAACAGGAGGCCTACTTTAATTACAAAACTAAATCAATTTCTATAAATGTTATTGAGCCCCAAAACTCTCCTGGTTGAATTACCATAGGCATCTTACATAAATGACAGCTAATTCGATATGTAGCTGCATTCACCTGTCGAAATTCCGAAATTCGGGAAAATACCTTAGCTTGAGGCTGCTTTAATTCGCAGTGGATAAAGATTATATTATTTTCAGTGAGCATATAAATTTTCTATCTTCCCACAAAAATGATATTGCAGTTTAAAATTCGACCGCACAATCCAATGCCATCCGCCGACCGGAGGAGCGGAGGCGGGTCGGCCGGTTCCATAATTTCATTTTGTTTCATGAATGATGATGATTAATTTTATTTAAAATCATGACAAATTACAGTTGGTAGCCACCTGGCAATTGCAAATCACAGTGATTAAGCATTTTGTGTGCTCCAAAGCATATTATAGAGAAAATGGAAATCCCTATGGGTGCAATGGATGGCAATGGCGAGCGATGGTGTCTGGTCTGGACCAAAACAAACAATACAACCAACGTGACGCTTGACGCCTTTTGACCACCATCAATTGTGCAGCGTTAACTGACGAACAACAACGAACGGGACGCGGACGGACAAACAAACGTCCATGTTTGTTATTTTGTTGAAATAATTTGATTTGGACATTTGATTTGGCATTGAATGCAGCATGAATTGTGGATATTGTTTTTCAAATTTCAATACCGTCTCGTCGGGTGTTGAAAGGGAAATAAATATCCAATTCGACTGCATATAAAAATAAAATTTGTTGGATGTGTCAGATAGTAATTTTATATCTGTAAATATTGTGAGGTTCTTTGTTATTTCGACTTTTTACTACTTATGCAAATGTTAGATACGTTTCGAATGGAATTTAATTTGCATTTTCTCGAACTAACATTTAATAAATACGTTATGTGCAAATAAAAAGTTGTAGAGAATAATTGGTTTTATTGTTTATTAGAAATTATTGATGTTTATGTCTTATGACCATAAATTCAACAAATGCTATTTTCAAGGTGGAAAATTGTACACTTACAGGGTGGGCCATATAATAGTTAATTTGTTAAGGTTATTTTCATATTGACATTTGTTTTCTGCTTGAAATGTTGACAGAAAGTCAGTATTATAAGTCCGAGCAACAAAATGAGTCACTTTAGAAAATATTGAATTCTTATTTCCAAAGTGAGTGCTGTGTAGTGTGTAGCCTACGTTTTTGAAATGGAAATAAAATGGAAAACTTGAACTGGTAAGTGTTGTATTAGTAAAACATTTTGAACTTTACATTTTAATCAAACATAATATAACGACGGTAAAAAATGGAAACAAAATTGGACAAGCTGTTTTTCCGTCTGTCTCTCTGTCCTCACCACTAAAGCTTCAACCATTGGATTGATCGAGTTCAAACTTAGAAATTAAAATCCAAGCGATAGAAATGTTTAGATTTTTTTAAAGACCAAAAAATAAAGGATGTCTTCATATGAGTTTTTTGTTCAAAATCGAAAATTCGATGTTTCTGAAAAACTTCTCGTTAGGTTTTTATTAAATTTTCCTTATTTTTTTCTAAAAACCAAATGTTAATATATTAGGAGTCATTTTTCAGCGCTTCATTTTAAAACCCTTCTTATTTTGTAACCTAGGTTTTTTTTCACTCTGATTTATCTAGATTTATAAAACAAGTTATTTAGAAACCCAGTTTAATCCTGGATTTTTTATGACCAAGCTATTTTGTAACGCTGGTTATTTTTAGCATAGGTTCTTTCTTAGCCCTAGTTAATTTATAAAACAGGTTATTTAGAAACCCAGGTTAACCTTAGATTTTTTAAAACCAAGGTTATTTTGTAGCCTCAGCTGTTTTGAACACAGGTTATTTTTTAACACCGGTTATTTTGTAAAATCGGTTACTTTTTAAACCCACGTTATTTATTATATATATAAGATTAATTTTTTAAACACCGTTTCTTTTTAATTTTTAATTTTTATTGGGTTATGATTATTTTATAGGCCAGAATATTTTGCAAGTAACCCTGGTTGTTTTAATCCTGGTTATTTTCTAATTCTGGTTGCTTTAACCGCTGGTTATTTTTGTAACCCTTGTTACCCTGATTTTTTTTTGTTTTTTTTTTTTTAGCTCTACCTTTATTATTATAAAATCCAGGTTATTTTCGAACAACGGCTTTTTTTAGATTATTGCAAACCAAGGGAATTTTATAGCTCAGTTTATTAAATTAAATAACCCAGTATGTTTTTCATTTTGGTTAATTTATAACTCTCGTGTTTTTAGTCCTGGTTATTTTACAACCTTGATTATTTTTTAAACTTGGTTGACTTGGTGACTTACAACTCCCAACCATTCCTATGTGCGAGTACTGTTGTCAGGGATGGAGAGGAACTACAGTTTTAAGCCGGATTCGAACAGCTAATTTGAGAAAGCACTTTTGATGACAAGAATTACTCTTGAAGAATTGGTCAATTCCTGGCAAGAGGCAGAATCCGTAAAATAAACTTAAGATGGCATATGGATGGATCGGACCCAAGACCTCTGGCATGACAGCCCAACGCACTAACCGTACTTAAAGGGAAACATACAAACCATTCATTTTCGATTACCAGTTTTAAGTTTTACTTGGGATGAGTTTTTGTTTCTGGTATGAGGTACGGTTCAGCTCCTGGCTAATGTTATTATAAGAGCGCTCATAACGTTAGAATTAGCTCGTTTAAAAATAATAGGAAATATGGGGTAATTAATTGATAGGAAATATGGGGAAATTAATTGATCGAAAGCAATGGTTTATGTATAAGATTAGTTCGTTCAAATACACAACCCTTTCTTTTGAAATATTATTTTCCCTGTATTTTATATTTTTATTTTTATAAAAAATCAAGTTTTTTAACAAATATATTATACATATATAAAAAAAGGTTTTTTGGTTAGTTTAAACGCGACTACTGATCCGGTTGGAAAAAATCTTTCAGAGGTACAATATAAATAAAAGCAATCACGCTCAGACTAATACGAGCGAAACATCATTAAAGAATGTATACAAATTGGGGATTTTTTTCTTTTGGGGGCTCCACTTGGCACGCTGCTTGAACATTTTTTTTTTTAAAGTAATCTATGACAGAATTGTTGTTAAAAGTTCTCAAATAAAGTCCGCGACAGCACATGTCAACCTTTTAAAGTTGGCTAACAATAACCCTTTTTATGCTAGTCAAATTTGTTCTAATTTTAAGCATGAGAGTAACACCGCAGCACGCTGCTAGTTATAAATAAAAATACGAATGGCAACAATCTTCCGAAATTATCTTCCTTTTGATACCTTATCTATTAAAATCGCTAAAGTGTGAAAATTCCTACTGAAAAGTCCTACTAATTATGCCATAATAATCGAAAAAATTAACTTTGTTCACTTCATTGCATTTTAAAAAGGAATCTTGTTTCTGACCTGCCCTTTATGCGTAGGTGTTAAATATCAATATTCACTAAGAACATAAGTTGTAAAATTGTGTTTGAAGTTGAGGCTTGTAGGGCCATAGGCTGTAGCATGACTTTCTATTTTTAAATCGATTTGCTATAAGCCGTTAAAAGTTAACTTCCCGTAAAGTTCCTTTCAAAATAATTATAATTTCTTTGAAGTCCAGTGATGGTTCTAGGAAGGAAACAGAAAAGAAATACTAAATTTTATAATTAAAACACTATTTGATTAAAAATGTTGATAAAATCGTATTAAGCTTATTTACATTAATTACATTATACTCCACTTCCCCCATCATTCTGTCAAAAACATTAATATTTATATTAAAATTTTAACTTAAATAAACTTCCTATAATAATTTATCGCGGAAGCCTAAAAACTTTTGTAGCTCATCTATAAAATACTTCCTTTGAACATTTTTGTTTTCTATCTATGCCCGTTTGTGTGTTAATTTCAAAGGCTATAATAAAAGTGAATATAATTACGGATGCCCTTAATAAGGAAGAACTATTAAAACCCTGAGGACTATAAAATCATCAACATTAATAGGTACACAGCTTTTCTGCCATCATCATAATAGGGCGATGGATATGGAGTGCGTCTTAACGACTTTAATATTCTTAAATCCAAAAGTTCTGATACAACACCGCATCGTTTTTTTTTTTAAATTGTTTTTGTATTTTGGTGGTTTTTGCCGGCTTTAAAACAAAATTTTATAGCCGTGATATTGATGTAAAATTTCACAATGCAGGAAAATTCATTCAGCTATTAACCACATTTTTAATCGATGGTTTAACGACGACGACGCACCACGCAGCATCACCCTGCATGGGTAGCAGCAGCCGCCACCACACTTCTGTGCTGGGTGCAGCCCTTTGCCGCTGATTCATGAATGGCATAACATTAAAAGTATCATTTTCGAATGCATCTATCAGAGTGCGTTCCTGCATAAAACCAAGGAATAAAGAACCAACAACCGAAAAAAAACACCATCGAACCACTCGGTCCGTCAGGCGTCATGCAACAGTTTCCATTTCCAATAACCAATCCACAAGTTGAGGGATGCTACAGAATTTTGAATGCAGAGAGCGAGAAGAGATATTTATGCAGATTTATATTGTGCGGAGCAATATTTTGCAATGAGGGGGCTTGAGAGGTCTTTTTAAGGCCTTTATAGATAGATAGATCATGTATGGTCGGGTGGACACATCCTTCGATATTTAAAATTCGATGATGCAACATGAAACCGTTTTGTGGCGCGTGGTGAATTTTTATATGCGAAATACCCGAATTAATTTGGTTCACTTGTCTTGCCCCCTGCGTTGCGTCCGCACCGGTCGGTTGGTCGTCGTTCGGCTAAAGGAAGGACTTTCAGCATAGCGTGCGTCGTCATGTCGGTCGTTATCGATGGATAGCGGGCTGAAGGCCCCGGGAAGATAGATTATCGTTGGTTCAATTGAAATGAGATACATTCATGCGATGCGTGTGGCCTACCGATTCTTTATCGGATTCATTTAATGACATTCCATCAGAAATTATTTATAGGGATATAATATAATTCTTTTACGAAGTCTGATGGGCGCATCAAGGCGAAGGTCCATCGCAAGCTGATTTAAGAGGATCAGAATTTTTTTTTTAATATTGAAAGTTGATGTGTAAGTGTAAGTAAAAACTGTAAACAAAGTTTTGAAAGATTTTAATTGACAGTCTTGTGAAGGGCTCTTCTGGGGATAAAATAATAATTATAATAAAGAGGTCTACAGACAAATTGAGAGAGATATGTTTTAAATAACGATGTAAATGGAATTTTAATTTATTTTATTTCTTTAAGATTTTTTTTGCGAGAAAAATATATTTATAAAATCACTAAAAGGGTTAATTTTGTTCGTGTATTTATTGAAGTAAACCAAATATTTACCCCAAACTTATTGAGAAAGTATGTAATTGACGTTTTCATTTTAAAAGCAACTTTAGGGAAAAGAGAGTAAAAAACCACTGTGCCAAATCTAAGAATTTTGATATAAAATTAAACTTTCGACATTATAAATACGATTAACAAAGTTTATTAACTTAGTCCAAGGATTTAAATTTGATAATAAGATTCAAAACGTCCTTAAGTATGCAATTGGTGTATACGGTTTTTTCAAACGCAATCTATTCATCGGAACAGAGGTACCAACTTCATTTTCGAATACGTAAGGTCCAAACCTAACTTTTTTTGTTTTATATTGTGCACGCGCTAAAGGGGTTATGCATAGCCTAGTAATGAGTAAACGAAGTGCTAGTAATTAGGAAATGAGGATAGGTTTAGGAAATAGAAAACAATGCACATTGGTTTTGAATGTCTGCACATGCCACAATGTAATGAGTGGGAAATATTGAGTCAGGTAAAGCATACCACATTCGCGTAGTGCGGCTAAAGAAAGAATCTCTGGAACTAACAGTACGTCCGAAATCGGGTTCCAGGGTAAACTGATGGGCATTCCTAGCAGTACGGGTTTTAGGGATGAACTGTTTAAGGGGTGAAATTTTTCTAGAGCTTTGTTTATAAATATAACGATAAAACAATGACAGACATGAGACCATGCGTCGGTGGCAAATGTCTCGGTGAGAGAACGATCTACTATCATTTTTAGAGCTCTTTTTCAATTCTATGTAGAAGACTCAAGTACTCGAGTTTAGGACGAGTAGGCTTTGTGAATTATAGCCAGATCTGAAGGGGTAAAATCTTCTTGCATCTTTGGAGAAAACCTAAATACTTAGCAGCATTTTTGGCGATGTCAAATATGTGATCACTTCACAACCCATGGATAGTGGCATTGGGGGAGGGTTACGCTCACAACAAAAAGTGACGAGTTCAGGAGTGATAGGATAGATGGGTTTTTCGACCCTAAAATGCTGCTATTGTGCATCTTAACACATCTTTCGAAGCGATTTGACTCTAAAGATGATTTTTCTATCAAAATGTGTTTTATTTTTTAGACGTCTTATTTTTCAATGTAGCCTTTTTGACAGCTGTCACTTGATTTATGCTCAGTTTGGTTTGCCATTTCATAATGAATATACGTAGATACTTAATTTAACCAAAATAATGGTTCGATTTGCACGTCGACGGATCGATTTATTGAAGGAAGTAAATACGTCGATAGTTATCGACCGCCTTGAGTTATCTGAACTGTAAATACTTTATGATCTAAGTCTTTATGCAAAATACGTTGTAACGTCTTTTGTGCAGCGCTTTACGCCAAAGATCGATGAGGGAAAAAAACCCAGAGTTTCGTCAACACTGCGGAAAACGAAAAAACGTATGACTCTCTTCACTGCGGCTAGAGTTATTTTTTAAACTATAGAAGCTTTTTCATAAAATTTAATAAACTTTAATTTTGTGGAACAAACTTTTTTGATACGTCAAATAGTTTTCAAGATAAAGGTGATAAACTGAAACAAACTCCATGTTTTTCTCAACTGCCGCTAGAGCTCACGTGTTGGATTCTTGAGGACTTTTTTTTCGGTCATCACCAGACATTTATCAGTAAGTGTGCCAAGTTTCAAAACTGTTGGGTTTTTTTTTGAGGTGAAATCAATTTTTTTCGTTCATTGACTGGACTAATTACTAGCAAACAGGAATATATAAGAGTTGTAAGGCAATAGGACGCCATCATTTTTTGTTTGCTTAATCAGCGAAGATTCGACTTTGCTGGTCAAAGATCCGATTGAGTAATTATTTTGTTGAGAATTGATGCAAAATACAGTGTCATGTGGTACGTAGAATACCTAATTTCAAAGATTGACGAGGAATCTCAGTTATTCTTAAGAGACGCACACTGTTTAGATTCGACACATAACTTATTCCACCATTAATAGTCCCCAGTTCAATGCTAAATTTTGTAATGTAAAAGATGACAGCTTTAGAAGTGACATCTACCCAAATAGCGGGCTATTTAAAATGAAACATTTTATTGAAAAATTCTTTCCTATCGGTGATTTCTCCACCTTTTACTTGATACTCATCTAATTTTTTGAATATCCACCAGTACCGTTTAAAAAAATAAGTGGAATTGTTGACAGCCTTTACGTACATTTCAAAGAAAGCTTCTCTTAAATCCTTCAACTATTTTCTTTTGATGACTAATTTATATACCTTATGGCCGCATCAAGCCCAACCAGTAATCATCAATATCCTGTCTCTATCCACTCCTTAAGTCTTTTGCCTAATTGACAATGGTACTTTAGCAAAAATGTAGGTATATTATCAAAGGTCATCACAAATTCAACATCTTAAGATCAAATCTATGCATATACTTTTTTTGAGTCCTAAAACTTTTATAAGTAAATTATGGACCCTTCTGTGCGAGTTTATAACACTCTTGTTTCCTTGCTTTGACCTACATTATCCAATATAAGCTTAGTTTTTTTTTTGCCCCCTTTCATATAACCTAACTTCCTCGTCCGATATAAAACCATTTGGTGGTAATGAATATGTAATATTCTTCGACCTTTTTGTATCCGTACAATCTCTTATATCTAACCTAACCTACATAAGTAGGTTACATCTGTTCTAGAAAGGTTCTTCGTGTATAAAAAGCTAACACTGGTTAGGCTACATTTCAATATATAAGAGTATATAAGTACACTCAACTCATAGGTCCTTCATTACCATTTTAGTTGAAGAACAAAAAAAATCACATATTTAAATAATTTATTCATGAAAATTCTATAGCATCATGCTTGCACGAATTTTAAAGAAGGACATTGAAAAATTATAAAACCATTTTGGAGAAATCATTCATTTCCACCTCATAACTCGTAACAGAGGTTCAAAAAATCATCAAAAAAACTACAAACCCAAAAAATGATGATAAATTAATCATGTCAACATGCCGAGGCGTTCCAAATCGCATCCCGCAATCCATCCCAGATCTTGAATACCATAATATTATGGCCTAGGCTTGCTGCCAGGTAGTGGTGTCTCATGTCTATGCTCCTGTGGCTGCTGATGATTTGATTCCCTATTCTGATGTCTGCCCACAGAGTCATACCTTTCCTACTACGATATGCCTTGATGATGACTATTAATGGAACACCCACCATATTGCCATACCTCTGCGTCTGGGTTTATTGGTGGAAGCCCAATCAATAGCCAACCTGTGCCGGCGATACTAATTTATCAGGGGTGAGTGTGTTTGGAGTCATAGGTAGTCGGGCTCAGGACATCAGTTTGCTGGTTTCCGTTTTGAGAGAGGGGTTTGAGCTGCGATGTTATGTGTTTTGCTTCTGCACATTGATATGAACGAAAAAATTATTGTTCACTTGAATAGCTTGTAATAAATCAAATATCGCCTACACCTACACAGACCCACCGACCTCTGTGTATCGTCGTCGACGTTCGGGGTCCGGGTCCAGGTCGGAGTTAGTGTCGGTCGTCTATGTTTCTGCTGCATGTCGCTGCCACCGACCGTGCGTTGTCGTCGTCGTCGAAGCCTCCCGTTACCGCTATTTAATATCCCTCACCTTTTGCTGTCTGCTGTGCTTTGTATAAGCCCGATTGCATATTCCCCATTTGTGGCATAACAGATGACATGGCTCGGTGTTGCTGCTTCTGAACAACTGGTGTACGGTGCACCAGAGCAGGGCGTCGAGTCGGGTGATGATGATGAAGGCAGACATTAAGGTGTGTTTAGACGAGTGTCAGTAGCTCACTTGTAAGTGCCGCGTGTCACTTCAAAAGCAGCAAATATACAACAAACAACTGACCATCATTGAGAATCTCTTACAACGGATTTATGCATTTCGTTCCAATGATACGTTATACTTATACCCTTTAGAAAGGAGATTAAATTTAAAGCTACATATATTCATCGAATTTCAACATCATAAATGGCGCCGCAAGAGAAGGGTAGAATCAACCCTATCTGTAATGTTGGACAATTGTCTATTGTGTGGTGTTGTGTTCACATAAATGAGCATTGATGATGAAAGACGAGGGTTGATTTTTGCAAGAAAAATACTAAAGCTTAATACAATGCACCTTCACATTTAAGTTGGGTTCATTAAGGAGAACATGGAATGGAAATTGCGTTTCGGGGATAATAATTCAAAGCACACGCGTATGCATCACTACGCATATTTTCCCCATTAGTTAAATGTGTTTTCATTTTGTGTTGTTGTTAGAATTCCAATTTTAAAAACACGATTTGACTTTAGAGAAGTTTAAAAAAAATTCTTTTTTGGGTTTTGGAAATTATTCCAGAAACAATTATAGCAAAATTTTGTTGTTTAGAATAAATACGCCCAAGAACAACTGAGAACAATTCTTTGGTAACTCTGCGAAAATCCAGGTCTGTCGATTCCTAGTCGAATTTTGGAAAATACATTCCACAACCGACATAAAACCGTATTGCACATACAAAAAATTAGGTTTTAATGTTTTAAAAGTTCAGTCAACACAAGAACTCAAGCCGGTCGATCAATCAATGTCGCGTTTTATCTTCATTGGTTGAGTCCTGGAAAGGTATCAAAATCATCCATTATCGTTCTTTGTTTACTAAACTTACAAATCACTTTTATTGTTAACCTATTTTCAGCCAAGAGGTTGATTTCAAGGTATTTAATCAAGCAGACTTATGATATACCATCAACATTTAAATACTATTTAATTTCTCAAAAAGCCTTATTTTATTAATTTTTTCCGAAAATCTATTTTTACATAAAACATTTCAATTTCGTTTGTAAGGTGATGAGCTGTTTTTTAGACATTGATTTTTGAAATAAAAGTTTAAAAATTGCAATTTATTGCTAATGTGCAACAGGCTGCGAAAGAAAGTACTTCAAGTATTTCGAACTTGAGAAAAACAGAAATAAAATATTCTGTCAAAATAAAATAACATTTTAGAAAAAAGAAGATCTCGATGAAAATGGCAAACTGCGAAGTTTCCAGATGATAAGACAGTCCTTGACCGTCAAAACAATGAACTAAAAAAAAAAGAATCAGTGAGTTCAAAAATGATTCACTAAGCAGATTCATAAAAAGTTTGACTACAGATGGCTTCTATCAAATAATCTTTATTAAAGGTATCAAAGCGGCAATACAATCTGAAGATGGCAAATCAATTGGTAACCCGAAACTAAAAGCTGATCCTTTTGCTGAAAATTTTTCATTTCAGAAAATACGGCTACAGATTTTTTACAATGAAGGAATGACGAATGTGAAATTCTTTATGCCACGTTCTTTGAGCGTAGAAGAATGTGTCAACAAAAGTAATTGATAAAAAATAACCACTAAAAGGGTTTTGTATACCTTTAAAATGTCAAAGACAGATTTTGCATTCCTGAACATTGCAACGACAGAGAAAGATAAGGCATTCCACATTCGCGTAGTACGGCTAAATAATGAATCTCTGTACTTCATAGTACGGCCGAAGTTGGGCTCAAGGGTAAACTGATGGGCATTCCTAGAAGTGCAGGTATTACGGTTTAAATTGTTTAAGGGGAGTAATGCAAGTGGCTATTTCATTAGAGCGTAGTCCGTTAAAATAACGGTAAAAAAGCGTTAGACAAGAAACTTTACGACGATGTTCGAGTGACGTAATCGAGTTGATGATGTTCAATCAATTTAAAAGCTCTTCTTTGAATACTGTCCAAGAGGCTTAAATAAGTTCTTGAGTACCAGCCCAGAGATGAGAGTTATATTTAAGTTTCGGCCGTATGTATATAGGTTTTGTAGCCAGATTAGACGCA